>NW_017729029.1:36675178-36707818 GCF_001723915.1 Gavialis gangeticus
GTGCTCCAAGAGCGTTACAGATGGACGGACAGATGCACAGACAGGTGGACTAAGGCCTTATATAAAATGAGAACTTTGCCAATGGTTTATATTGGTCTCATTTTAATCCTGTTCCACTCTTCCATTAAACTTGTTGTTGTCTTCCGTGATTCTCTTTTCCTCGTCCTCCTCTTCCCCCCCCCCCCCCATATTTCTTCTTACAGCATTTTATTTAGCTCTTATTTAATTTCCTTTGCTTTTGGCCTTTCTCTTCATTTCAGTCTGGTAAATCACTTCCTACCCTTTTCCCCACCTACTTTTTTCCTCTTTGTCTTTCTCTCTCCCCTATAGCCTCATCTTTTTCCTTTACCAGAACAAGATTCTGTCAATCAGCACTTGGCTGACAGTGCCTCTCCCAGAAAAATACAATGTCCTATAGATATATCATTTATCCAGTCTGGAGGGGTTCTCCATGACACTTTGGGTGCTTTCACTGCAAGAGGGAAACATAAAAATACCATGTATTGAGGCCTAGGAGAACCTAAGAGGTTTGTGCTTGAAGAGAAACAGAAATAGGCACTGCTGCTTCCTGTGTCTGGAGGTCACAGCCCCATTTTCCCAGGCACGGTAAAAACATAGCCTAAAGAGAAACCCTGCACCAGAAGTTAATAACCTCAGTATATAGCAAGAGACAAGCATGGATAAAGCAAAAAACAAAAAAAGGGTAAAAGTGGGCTGGGGTGGAGACCTAGGCAACAGGGAAAAAATGGTTTTGCTGTCCCACCATAGTTTTATCCAGGCACAGTGAGGATGTGACATTTCTGTGCAAGGAATCCTAAGATCCCCAGAAGGAAGTGATGCACTCCATTGAGTTTAAGCAATAAATAGACACATTTACTCTGATGAAGGCAATTGGTAGCGTTTATACTTTTTAAAAAAAAAGCTACACTCTTTTCTCATTCACGTGTGAATTTTTTTTATCAATCTCTATTTCTGTAAACAATTTACGACCAATAGTCATATACTTTCTCTAATATTGATCAACTTAGCTCAGAGACTTAATCTTTGATGGATTTTTGTCCCTTTATAGAAATAACTTTTTTTTGCTGTTTTCCAAAACTGGAAGGCAGTTACTAATTAAATGTCCTCTTCTTTTTTTAAATGACAAATCTATTATTTCGATAAAAAATATGACTTCTTACATCCTTTGGTGCAATGTGGACGTGATTGTCTTAGCTCTTGGCTTTGATTCCAAAAAGTATGTTTCCAAACATAACAGGAAATCACAGGACAATTGTGACCTCTGCTGGATGTATAAAGAGCATATTGTACAATGATTAGATGATTAAAAAAAGAAAAGGATTCATACCTAAATTCACATGTGCTAAAGTGTGAGAATTAGATGTGCAATTCATACATGTTGAAATCCAGTGGTCTTATGAGGCATGACCTTTGTATTAAATGTTGAATAATTGATTCATGCCAGTCCTGGATCTTCCATGTCCAGTGTTTTCCAATATCAGATCTCGCTGGTACTGAAATGATCTCACCCCTGAAGTTCAGAGTGATCTTGATCTGAAGCTGTGTCTCAACATGAATTCTGCAAAGAACCAGTTTTATAAATTGTTACGTTATTTATTTATCAAATCTTTTATAAATTCTTAAATTTGACAAGAAATATTAGCACATCACAAAATATGCTTGCGGGGATATTGCTTTCAAATCTAAATACATGTATAATGTTTTCATAGAGCAAAGTTTTTGACATCTGAGCACATAACTTATTTAGGCTTTAACAACTGTTGACCTTGGCTAAAAATACTCAAAATGGTGGGGAATCTGATACGAATGTTGATAGATCAGAATAGTTGAACTCTGCAAGGCCTGAAGTGCATGCTCATCTTAGTTTTTCCACGCTTGAAATTTCAATGATAATCTCTATAATTGGTTCTGAATGTTAATTGGTTCAAAACACCTTTAGTCCTACAAAGCCTTTGCTGAATGTCAGTCATGGCACTATAAAGATAACATTCATCCTCTGTCTTCCATGTCTGCTGATGCAACTAATGTAATAAAAACCTGCCCACCCAGAGCTAGTAAGTATTTTCTTAACAGGGCTGCTAGCAGAAAAATGGCTCTCTTCCATGTTTTGGGGCAATGCTAAGTCAGCTTGGAGCTTAGTCCCATATTCACCTGAGCAAACTTCTCCGGGTGAATTTCTGGCCTTGTTGAAGTCAACAGGAGTTGTACTACAAACTTCAAGGGCGGCAGAATCCATACATCCACCATCCGTATCGAGGGAAAAGGAGTTGTGAACAATGACACGAAACATCCCGTCTTGTCATAGCTTCCCTACAGCAGGCGTTGCATATGGCTTTCCATTAGTTTAATTCCCTAGGGCGGAGGATTTCAGGAAAGATTCAAAACATGCTTTGACCCCTGTTAAAGGTACCTGAAGATTGCTCCTGAATCACCGCCTGTTGTTAGCTGAGCACCAAGAAGTATGCTCCAAGCTGCACAGGGCATAAAAGAAAACATGACCCCTACTTCACGGGTGGTTGCATGGGTGATGTAACTCAGAGCGAGGGGGCACGAAATAGTAACTCGGAGAATACCATCATCATTTTGGTGCTCCTTTATATACTCATTCCTACAAGTCGAGCATGTCGAGGTACAATTCATAGTGTCAAAAAAAAGTCTTCTCTAAGTTGCCGGCGAAACACGTGGAGCAGAAGAGAAACAAGACATTTTGCTTGCAAGTAGTTTTATTAAGGTTTAATGTGGTTATTTAACCATCTGAACAATTTACTGAAGAGCATGGTAGTCTCTGTTTCCTGTGGTCCATTAAATTAGTATTTCAGAAAGATATGCTCTAGCTCAGCCAGGCACAATGGTCTCAAAACAGAAATCCTGAATGAAATGTTATGGGCTGTGTTGCGCAGGAGACCATTGCAGATGAACATAATAGCCTCTTCGGGCCCTAAAATGTATTAATTAGATGGCAGGATCAGGACCGCATTCCTCTGCCAACTGCAGTGATTATTGCATAGTTCAACTTTGGGACACTAATACAACTGATGTCATCTTTTTTTTTTTTTAACTATAAGTCTGTACTTCCTCCTCTTTTTTTTTTTAAACAAACATGGATGAAAACACTTTTTAAAGCCCCCCCTTCCCATGGATGTCTTTTTTCTAGTTTCAGAACAATGTTTTTTTACAGGAATCATCCAGATACACCTGTCATATTGTATAATGCATGGAAGAACATTTTATTGCTAACACCCCCAGTACTGTGTGAACACACTGCTCTCCCTGGGCTCTACTGTCTTTTAATCCAGGAGTCTTTCATTTGATAATTTGCAGCCTTGTCCCCATTCCTTGAGGAATGCGTCCAAGTATTTTGCAGAGTGCCATGAAATTGCTTTCTTCTGCCAGGCCTTTGAAATAATCTGCTTCTGTGAATGAAGCCCCCACTCTGACACAGTATTAGATAACATAGAAAACATTGTTTGTGACTCACCATGCTGCAGACAGTCCTGTTTAGACTAATGGCAAACTGCCTTCCTTTTCCCCTCTTCAATCCGAGTATATAAAATTGCAGGCATGTAGTTGCACCAGGTTCAAATGCCAGGTGTTCACTAGGATATCTAATCATCTGATTTGCAAGTGCACCCAGGCTCCAAAACATCCAAGTACTCTACACTATGCCTCTGAATGCCATGTGCCTCTGATGTCTTTCGAAAGATGGTTTTGCTGACCCGGTTGGCAGGCTGCAAGCAGATCAAAAATCCATTTAGTAAGAACGATAGAAGCAATAATGACTTCCCTGCAATGCCTTTATTTGCCCTCGAGCCATATTTCTTCCTGATTTAAATGGGCCCTATCAACTACTTATTGATTCCAGACCTTTGGTTGTAAGCTTGTCAGTTCGTATAAGCACAGCAGCACCAGGCCTCATCAGTAACTGAGACACCTCCGAAAGTACAGTGCCGTAAGAAGAGAGAGAGGTCGTGTTGATTCAGTAGGTGAAATTGGATCAGTGCCCTAACACGGTATCAGAGATTAAAGCGATATGGCCTTGGTGTTTTCTGGATGAGGTCTTATTCTCCTGTCACCATATGGGTTAAAGGATCATGGTATTGTTTGCAAGACAAGACTATCAGCAGACCCAGGCTCCTGGTTAACTTCCACCTAAAATTCCTTGCTCTTTTTTAGTGGCTCAAGTACATTTTTCGTGTCTTTTTCTAAACCGGGGTGCTCAACCTCTGGCCCATGGAGCTACCACGTATGGCCTACAAGGCTCCCCAAGGGCTGGGACATTTGGAAGCAGGCAATTAATTTGGCTACCTCTCTCCCTGCCAAATTCCCAAACCCCAGGCCCCATGTGGCTGGTTGGAGCCAGGCCATGCCCCCTTCCCTCGGTGGGGCGCTGGGATTGGACCCAGCCATGCCCACTTCCCCCCATGGGTAGATGTTGTCTGCCTTGCCTGCCCCGAGCACTGGATCGGGACCATCAGCCAGATTGGGTGCTCAGCTCAAGAAGGTTGAGCACCACTGCCCTAACCCATCAGCCATTGTGTCACACAATTATCACGTTATCATCCTGAGATGAGCAAATAAAGTGGGCAGGCGGATTGCATTGCATATGACGACACTCCTGAATTTTGGGGACAACATTTAATACAGCAGTGTTTGTTAATCTTGACGAGCTCTTCAGACAAGGAATGAAATTGCCATTGTGGCACAATGAATTATAAAACAGGTCATTAGGATTTTAATTATTAAGCCCACTCCTTACAGATTATGAAAATCATTAAGTTTGGGCCTACAAGGTATGCTAAGCTATTACCATTATCCCTCTTTCGAACTTATTTCTTTGAATACCCTTTCTCACCCAATGTAAAGCACAGCTAGAAGAATTGGGGCATTAGTGCCTACTTTGATAAGAATCAGCAAAGGAAAAGCTGTGACTATCTCATCTGACCTTTTCACAGAAGACAGGGCATACCAAAGTTGGAAGTTAACATTAGTAAACATAACTTTTATTTAATGATCCTCACTTCCACAATCCATTTCATAGGTTATAAAGCACCTGCTGCTGGTATTTGGCTGAAAAATTAGATTGGAAGTAATATTTTTGTGGGTTAATTTTTATTTTTTTTCCAGAGGAAAGGATTTCACACACTACAGTTCTACGCCGCAGTGTGTAATGAATGTTACAGCTCTTGAGACTGCCACAAGGAGCCAATGACTGACTTGTCTTTGCATTAAGATACATAACAGGACAAATTCTGTGCTTGCAAGGTGAAAACCAAGGATAAAGTCCTGGGCTCAAAGTAGTGAAATAGAGTTTTGTGGATGATTTTAAAATGTCGCCAGAGTTGTAGCCTCTGTTTCTAGTGGTGTACTGAATTTGGGACAATTTTAACTCTAGATGTTAATCATTTGGCTAGAATGATCCACATAGGGGTGTCCCAAATAGAAGACTGCCCTTGATTTTTTTTTTTAAACATTTGTACAGTTTATTCTATATAATTTTTTAGCTTCACCTGCCATCATGTGATCAATCTAGATTCCTAAAAGACTTCTTTCAAAGACACAAACTTCTGAAGCTATTGATTTACCCGTCTGCAAAGTCAGCCTCCCACAAAAATATTTTAAACATCTATATACATGCCCAGAGACATAGGCTATGCTAAAACAATGAGTGGAGAGCAAGGAGTCAGCATTGGGAAATAGGTAGTTTGACTATGGGTTGCAGGCCTCAAAAAGGGGGTACAATACAAAGGCTCTGGACCCCAAGAGCATGCCTGGTGACCCCATGGGAAGGGGCAGTGCCTGAGCTATATTTGATCTCAAGGTTTTAAATACCCAGGAATCCAGAAGCTCAAGGTCCTGGCAGGACTTGGATACATTTTGTCCCAGATTGTAAACTTGTTATAAAACCACCTCTGCCTCTGTTCCCATGAGCTGCACTGAGAACAGCATCAGCAGAGCTATGAATGAAGTCCAGCAGCCAGGCACCAAACTGTAATCAGTTCAAATGATGTAAAGGCAGTGTGTATAAAACCAGAACTGGTCCCTAAAACATAAAATATGCCTGGTGTGTGTGTGTATATGTGTATATATATTTTTATATATATGTATTTATGTATGTATTTATATATATATGTAGGTGTGTGTATATATGTGAAATATATATATTATATTTGTATGGGGTGTATATATAGGGGGTGTATATGTGTGTGTGTGTATATAGGTGTGTATACATGTATGTAAGTGTATATGGGGGGTGGGGTGCACAGACCTACTGGAAGTCCACCGTGACAGCACAACACAGAGCCTTTTCCAAACAGGCAGCATAGTATAAATACTGACCAGCTCAAAACAGCAGTAAACCCTTATCTGAGGGGAAGGGGGGATACTTGTAAGAGTTCAGTTTACTGCCTGATGCTGAATCTGAAGGCACTATGCACAAAATTACTTCTGTGACTCTTCTTATGTACAGCGCCACTGCCCCTAGATGGGGCGGGGAAATATTATTTTACTTTAATGTTCCAAGTGCCTCCTTTGCAATTCCTTTGAGGGGAAAGTCCCCCTTCCCTTAGCAGTAGCATTGTTATTCAGGCAATAGAGCTTGCACACAAGGAGCTCTTGCAAAAGAAAAGCGGGGGAAAAACCAAACCGAAAAACCTCAGTTGTTTTGTTCTCGGCTGCCGGAGAGCCAGCAGAGGGAGTTTAAGTAACAGGCCCTCCTCCCAGAGCTCGTTAATAATACAGCGATACATAAACAAGTAAATGAAACTCTGCCATGATAGGAGTTCCCCATAGGAAACACTGGAGGCGGAAGAGAACCACTGGTTTGCCAAATGGAAAAGATAAAACCAGGGAAAGATGCTTTATCATGTAGCTAAACTGAACGAGCTGTGTGAAATAGCAGGAAAATGAATAGTACTGTACAACCAAAACGCTGCTCTCCAGCTCTGGGACAGCCTGTAATACTGCCTAGCCTGAACGCCCAAAACCCTCGAACTGAGCCTCAAAAACTGAGATGTATTTATTTTTAAACATAATAAGAATATGGGGGTTGCCTTGCTTCTTGTGAGTATTTTACAGTGCACTCAGATAACATTTTTTTTTTATTCTTTTCCAGAATCAAAAGGATTAGAAAATTGTGGTTCTGAGCAGTTGGTTTGTTTGGATTTTTTTTTTTTTTGCTTTCATTTTTCCTTTCACACGGATGCTGATGCCCTCAGAAAATCTCTTGATGTAGAAGGTGGGGCTGTAAAAAGGAGGACCCCATGGTCTGTCTGAGCTGCACGTTGTAGTACAGTGTCGAGGATAACTGATCTCGTTCGAACCCCTTCTGACTATGGTTTCTACCCTAGTAAATTAGTCCGTGGCCTGGACCTGCCCCTGGAGCAACGCAATCCAGTATTCGAGCTATCCCAAGTATCTCTACACTGCAGTTCAGCATGCAGTCAGTATAGGCATCTTGTCATCAAAAGCTTCTTGAGAAAAGTATGAGATGGCATCAGTGAATTGGTATCTTGCCCAAAGTCAGTGCCACAGCTGGAAATAGAGGTTCCTTGCATCCTGTGCCACTGCTCCAGCCACTAGGCCATACTACTATGATCTTCTGGAAAGCTGGTCCACTAATCTAGTCTATTAAGGCTAGCCACTGACAACAACATTGTTGCTTTATTACTTTTTTAATTTATATCTGGTATGTGAAAATATTTGCCTCTTTGAAGAAGATAAGTTTGAGAATGGGTTTGAAGGAGTAGAAGAGAGGTGGCAGGTAAGGGTCTAAAGGATGTTTTCTTTGTTTAAAAAAGTGCAGTACTTGTGCCCCTCTTCTGTAAGACTAGGGGCTAGTGCTTTTACTAAAAAAGCCTTGGCTTTGTATCTACACCGTTGAGCAAAAGTCAGTGGCAAAAAACAAGACTATCCCAAATAAAAGATCCTTAATGGTAATGTCTATTAATAGAAGTCTGTATTGATTGTACAGCTAATGCTACAGAGCTGTGTGTTAAGCCCACGGTAAACTTATGTTCTGTGTAATAGTTACTTCCAGCTGACACATCATATTAGAGAACAGTTACTGAAACAAGTATCATTGATTTATAGACTCATCAAATGTACCGTTTCTTTCCCAACCCCATGTGCTAGCATTTATTTTTTGTTAACCTTTCCGTCCCTTGCTGTCTATATTTTGGGGGTCCGTTCTGAAAAGGGAAACCTTTTAAAAGCCATGCGTCTCTTCTTCTGTTTTTGTTTTTCAGCTCACTAAATCCGTTTGCTTTATGACTTTGATGACAGGAAGCTAGAACCAGCAATAAAAACTTGCTGAGTTCCTCTGCTCTTCTCATGGGTCAATAAACCACTTGGCTGCCTGCCTCTTAGCTGCCAAGTAATCAATCCCCTTCAGAAAAGACTGAGCCCAATTTCCCTCTTGCCGTGTACTTAATAATTGGCCCAGTTCATACCATTGTCAAAATGATTTTACTTTGCGAAGATGATGGCCTCTTACCCATAGTCCTGAAGTGTCATCTTGTGGCCAAAGAGAGTAATGTTTTTGTCCTCAGCAAGAGGCAAAATATATGCGTCCTGACAATCTTTATATACACGAGTGCTCCCTTTGACATTGGTCTGGGTGGTTTTGAGAGTCAAGATTATTGTATTAATAAAAGCTGCAAGGTTGGAGCCTTACTTCAAAAATAACAGATGATAACTGGTGATAAATGCAAAGCAATTTGTAATCAGTTTAAAAATTGCTGTTTGCCAAAATTGCATAGTAAAATTCATTTATATAGAGAGAGAGAGGGAAAGAGAGACAGAGATCTGTCTATAGATATCTATATCTAGCTATAGATATAAATAGATCTAGCTATATAGATCTATATCTAAATATAGATATAAATAGATCTAGTTATATAGATCTAGATATAGATATAGATATAAATAGATTTATCTAGCTATACAGATCTATATCTAGATATAGATATAAATAGATCTAGCTATATAGAGCTATATCTAGATATAGATATAAATAGATCTATCTAGCTATACAGATCTATATCTAGATACAGATATATATATATAAAATGCATGTGGAAAAACAGCCACTGTACTATCTACCCACTGGCTTTCTATTAAGACATTTGATTACAGGCTGAAATCTATCTTGCTTTCCAAACTTTGAGCTAAATGAACAAAACGTAAATGTTTTTAAAAAGTGAGCTAATTAATTACACTGTCACATTAGTTCTGCAGTCACTGTATAGAAAAACAAATTGTGCATTCAAGTAGATACAGCAAGTTTCTCAACCAGTAATTAGGTATCTGTTGTGGCTCTTGCAGTGTCATTGTACCATTGATCACAACCATTTTTGTTGCTTGATGTGGAGGCTGGAACTGGGAAATAACCCACGAGTAAGGACTGGTGATGCATGTACGGGGTATTGCCTGCACTCCACTTGCATTTAAAATGAAGGGCCAGATCCTTGCCTTCAAGCCAGCCCACCTGGACCACTTTTATAATAGTGGGGACTGTAAAAATGCCTAAGGTGGCAGGTGAGGATCTTCCCATTTTGAAGACAGATCATCAGCTCACCTGATTCCTTAGTAACATTTTCCTCCTTTTTCTGCAGTCTTAACATTGAGGTTTGCAGGCAGTCTGACACTTGGTTGTACAACCTGCCCACCTACATCCACCACCCCTGAGCTGGGGTAGCTTATAGCTTCCTCTTCTCCCTTAAGCAGGTACCGCACCAAGAGATGACTTTAGTGGGAACAGGGTCTTGTGCCACCAGTGCACACCTGACTTTTCCCCATCCACAAATTAATAATTGGAACTGGTCTCCTGTCTCCAGCCTGGACAACCCTGGCTATGCTCTGTGATAATGCAGTGACTGATTAACCCCATGCAAAGGGGTCGAGCTAGCATTTTTGCTGCAACGGGTTTGTCTGCAGCGGGAGAGGCAAATTTTATGCAGGGCACTCGCTGCTATCAGTCCCTGTTTGCTACAGGAAAGTCACACAAATTGTAATGAGAGCTTTGCTCTCACATTGCTTTTGTTTGGAGGAAAGTGGTGTACCATACTTTTATGTTAATTGTTGGAGAGTCACCTTTCTCTAACAAAGTTCCCTTAAATGAGGGTAGGAAGCAACTTATTCTCCATGAAACTGAGCAAAGGCCTTTAAATATGGTTCCCTTCCCAAAATGGTTTCAGCATCAAGGCTGCAATGAGCAGAAAGTTCATGATAAGACTCATAGCTAAAGGCTGTGACCTCTAATGTGATTGAAAGCAGCCACTGGGGAAGTTTCATCAGCATCTTCTCAGCTTTGAACCATGTTAACATACCCTCCTAAATGAGAGCAGGAGGGATTTTAAGGAAGCTTGGTTTCAAAGACCTCTCTTTGCCAATGGTGAAAAAGAGCAAAGTTATTTTGGATCTCCCAGCAACTCAAGATCAGATTGTCCTCTTGCACAAGGTTGGATGACCACCTTACTGGGGTCATTTGACCCCAGTGCTCTTCCTGCCATGGCAGGGGGTCGGACTAGATGATCTGCTCAGGTCTCTTCCGACCCTAGAAACTATGAAACTAAGTGCCCGTGGGCCATGATTTTACAGTAGCTGGAGGAAGGGGGATTTGAACCAGGTCTTATCACTTCTAGAACATAAAGGTATGCCACGAACGTTCATGTTTGAATTCAGAGCAAATGTATTCAGTCTCTGGCTCCAGTATCCGGTAGTCTCATCTAGAGGGTGTTTGGATGGAAGTACTTTAAAGACACGTGACTAATATTTTTGCAGAACTCTCTAAAAGTAGCATAACCTGCCCTGCCACCTGCATTTCTTTTTTTCTTTTTTTTTTTGTCCTTTGTTTCTCTCAACCAGCTGCAGTTTATTAGAAGACTTTTTGTCCAATAAACCTTTATACCTAGTAATAGCTTACTGAAAGCCAGGGATACTGTGTGTGGAACGGGAAGACTTAAATAAGGCCCTGATTAGAACAAAATTGATATGAAGTAAATTTTTAAAGCAGGTATTTTACGGTAGAGGGTATTTTTGGCAATCATCCCTACCAAGCTACCTTTTCAGTCAAGAGTCTGGGAGAATATTCCTGCCCCTTCCCTCCTGCTATTTGGCATCATTCCAGTGGTATAAAAGCAGCTGGAAACCCTGATGATATAATGACTTACAGGTTCCTCAGGCTGAGATTAGCACCGCTACTAAACTGATTAGGTTTATACCATCTGGAATAGTTGCCAGGACTGCGGGAAGGCTTGCTGTGACCAGGCGCCTTCCCAACTTTGGCTCAGGTCTGAATTATTCCCTATGCAAAGAGGAAAGGAGGGATGTCATAATGTAGTTTGGGTTCTGCCATGATGAGGAAGTCCAAAATTAGCCAGGATCAAGGATCAGGTCCTCATTGTTCAAAATCAGGTGCAGCCAATCAGCCGTTCCTCAGGCAGAGGTTTCCATTTTCAGTTTGCGTGGGTGGAAAAATGAACAACGTGGTACAGGGAATGGCATTTCTCTTCCACTGCACAACTTGTCTTTTCGGTCTTGGTCTCACAGATCCAACCAAAGCTGAGTTCAAAGTATGTAAAGCCTCAATCTCTTGTTGAACTTTCTTATAAAGCACCGCCACATGTGTTGCAAGACCTTATTGAAAATGGAGACACCGAGGCTTGCAATAAATGATGCAAAAGCCAATGAGAGAACACCCTGTACTTCGTCTTCTCTGTGGGAGCCATGCCACATCTCACACTAAGACTGGGACTGCCTGTTTGCTACGCATAAAATATTTTTGTACACTTTTTAACATGATGGTATCCTTAGCTCCTACTGGGTGCTGCTATAATGCAAATAATAATAGAGTGTGCTGATTGAACTGCAAGAGCATCAGAACACTGCTAAGTACTTGCCAAGTACAGAAAAAGGCTCAGTCCCTGCCCCACACCAACTCCAAACAGAGAAATACAGATGGGAGAGCACTACAAAGACTGGATTCGCTGGAGTTGGGAAGGACTGATATCACTTCAAGGCAAGCCATGGTAGGAAATAACCAACTCATTTTGCTATCCAACATGTCTCTAATATAGATTTCTGAATTACAAACCATGAACGATCTGGCAAAGGCACTTTAGACAGTGTGGCTTGTAATGCATTTTTGTTTTTAAAGCATTGCTCAGGCAAATTAATATTGATTTGCAACAAAATGGAAGTCTTGTCTCATTACCAAACTTTGCGGTATCTTATGCATTAAGGAACAGGCACTGAATACCTGATGCTAAAATGCATTTGTATTGCAGTAGTATCCAGAAGCCACCAATGAGAAAGGGTCTATACTCTACCAATGCATAGTAGACGGTCCTCAAGTATTTCTTCAGGCAAAATATAAAATTCCCTTTTTAGGAGCTTAACCTGTCCCTTGGTCTGTGAAAAGAAATGGGATTTTACTTGCCACCGTTGTGAAAGCCTCTGAGTCTTCTAACCATCAAGGAAGCTTGGGCATTTGTTCAGCAGCAACCAAAAAGAGGACTGGTTTTCCTTGGAGGTCTGACATCCAACCATTAGGTCAAATCCTGTTTAATTCAGGACTGAATTGCTATCCCCGCCCAAGAAGCTCTGGACTCAGCAACTGTGCATGCTACGGTAAGAGTATATGGGAAAATATATATTTTTAACACCTTTCAGGATGTGCATCTGAGCACTATCCAGTCAAAGCCCCATAATTACATGCTGCAGTTCTTTCAAACCAACTATAATGCGTCAGAGGGTGTTTAAGTCTTTTTAAGCTAGTCTAACAGAGGTACAAAAGGGTCTGATCTCTTATCACGAGGCAAGGGAGTTTCAAAGCCGTCGGGCGCAGTTACCTTCTAGGATTAATTATTTCGGCTCTCTTCTCATTGCCCTCCATTGCACTGATGAAGCTTTCTAGTTCCAGCAACGTACCAAATCCCTCTGTTGTATCACTAGGTTAATTTGGTGTGTTATACTCGCATGACAAACATTTTATTAACATTAACAAAATGCCGCACGTAGTATTGATTTCAAAATTACTTGTAACTCCAGCAATCCAACTCTGAATGCATCTTCCTCTCCCCGTGCATAGCTAACTACTTGCTAGCAGTGAACGTTGCTCTTCTTTGTCATCCCTGTATATTGCTTCCACTCTTGTGGCCTTGGCTCTAATCTATACAGTGACTGTGACTGGAAACCTATGTGGGTTTCTGAGCCAGTGTTCACTGCAGTCAGCCAAAATGGCTACACTGAGCAGTGGATTGAGCCTTACATAAGTAAGGATGAAGACCGGGCTTCATTTCCTGCAGGAAATCCTGGGCATCTTTTACTTTCAAGAGCATAAGGAAAACCGAGTGGAGGCGTAAGTGGAGAGTGGGAGTACTAGACAAAGCATGGGCAATTCTCCTCTACAGTAAAGCAAATAGCTGTATATTCTCATCTATTCTTAATTAGTGACAGTAGGCAGTAACTTGGTCGTAAAAAGGGATCGGATTCTTATTTGCACAACTTCACAGCTGTTCTGGATCAAGCTCTGGGTGGTTACAGACCAATGGCTTTGCCCCGTGGCAGTGCAACGGATTGCCTTGAGGAAGCTAAAGACATATTTCACCTCTTGGGATATGAAGGCAAGGTCTTTAATTCAGCATTTTAAAGCTTAAGGGTGCCTGTACATGTCATGGGGTTTAATCCTCATTAAATGACATAGGTTTATAAAATTTAAACTTGTTTATTTTGGAGCGTCACATCCCATGTTTGGGGAAAAATATGTTCATGCACATCTGAAAGCCTTCCCTAGCCCTCCTCTTTATCTAATTTCAAATATGCTCACTTTTCCTGTCTAGCCTTGCTAGAAAACACTCCATTTCCAGGTTCTCAAGCCAAACTGTTATTCTGCTACTGCCTTCAAATGAGTGCTTTCACCTGCTACATCACTATATCTTACCCACAGAGCTATTAAAAGCCCATATGTATAAAAAAAAAAAAAAAAAGTCCCATAATGTCCATGCCTATTACTCAAAAGTCAACATGTGTGACCACAGACAGGTGCTTAATGATTCAGAGTATTTTGCCATAATGAAGAATGAGCCACTTTAACCTGCTACATTTGGAAGGAGCTCCAACTTGACACAACAGTTCATGTGGTCATTAAGTCATTGTTAAACTGAATCATTTAGCCTAACTCATTCAAACCCTACAAACACACCTTACATTTAACACCACTGCAGCAAATCTCGCTTCAGATAGCTGCAATAAAGCTATTGATTTCAGTTCCCTATCATGCTTGCCGTTGAGATGCGCCTCGGTGAACACAGAATACTTTGTCAGCGATTCCCAAACTGTGGTGCAGAAATGGTTGTGGTCCACAGGGCACTGATTAGTTGTGGTGTTGATACTTGTTTCCAGCTGCTAAATAGCTTTAAAACAAGCTAATGTGCTGGATACTTTCCTAGGATTACTCATCCACCTACACAGTTGCTGTGATTGCTAGAGGAATGTTGTTCAACTTCCCGAATGACTGAAATAGGAGATGATCTGTGAGACTGTTGCAAGCTGAAAAGATTTGAGAACCTGCCATATAAACTATATTAATATATAGTATATAGTACACTATAAGAAATTATATTCATATATAGTATATAGTAAAAATGGTCATTTTTCTTGAATTCAGTGTTTCAGAAGTACTTCTGATCCACTTCTGGGTTCACTGCCAAGCATGCGGGGGCCCCCCCCATGCTCCTGTGGGATGCTCCATGTACCCCAGCATCACAGCAATCATGAGATGCGCCTGGTACCTCGAGGTGTGTAGAAAAAACATTTAAAGCTGTGTCTGTGGCCAAATCTCTGATTCTCCAAATTGGCACCGAATCTTCAGATTCTTATTTGGCAAAATCAAAACAGGGACTGTGATCCGAATCAATGAATTAAGTCACTGAATTAAATCAATTAACGGCCATGATTCGGGCCGAATCCAAATCGAATAGGGCCCATTTCACACACCTCTAGTATTCATCTGTGAATAGAATATGGAAACTCAAACACAGGTGTGGGTAGGTACAGAGTCCAACTAATAGGCTTCCCAAAATGCTCTGGAAACGGATAAATAACAGCTGCCTAACACAGTTTTTTTATGCACGTTCTTGCGCACACATAACAAGGGCGAGTGTCCTGAGGTTAACGTGCTGCACTGCATCCAATGGTGAGACTGTGCACATTTATTTCATAGGTATTTCATCCAGGCCATGATGCAGAGTTTTATACACCTTGTCAGTGTGTCCACCTGTTTGGTTTTGGGTTTTTTTCCTCTACCAGCACCATCTGGGTGCTAATATTTTCTGATACATCAGCCTTGCACTCCACGATGTGCACAAATGTATGTGTGCTGCCCTAATGCTTGCCTAGCACACCGGGCAGAGGCTGTTGGGGCTGGCAGAGGCATTAGGCATGATTCTTCACATGTAGTGTCATGGAGAACAATGCAGCGTCTCCTGATTTACACCTACGCAAATGAGAATCTATTATTTCCTTTTGTGCATTCTCCTGCAGGCCTGCTAAATTGTGTCTGCCCATTATGAATAAATTATAATTCCTCATCTTGGGTTCTGAAAAATGCAGTTCATGAGGTTGAGAACTGGTTTTTTTCTTCACCTCTTTGCCACGATATGTAAAAAACCCCAAAAAGCAAGAGTTATTGATTTATGATGTCATATTATTGTCGTTCTCATTTAATTCCCTCCAAACTAGCCTGCATCTACAATTGCCTCTCTTCCTTTTGCACTTTTCATTGCAGAAAGTTGTGGAAATTCGCACCTGTAAAATTGTTAGTAGTGTCATTAGTCTGCCTGGGAGAGCCAATTAGGAAGTGGATTCGATTTTCAAAGTTAGTGAGATGTAGGTGTTTAAAGGATTTTATTGGAAGTAAATGTTAATATAAGTGAGAAATGAAATGTTTCAATATGCCTGGGTAAAAACACAGCCAAATTTACATATTCTGGCTCAGTAGGAAGTTGGAAGGAAAAAAGCAATCCGCTATTTTGACAACATAGCTGATTTACCTTAAAATAATTTGAAGAGCTATTTTTTTTAATCCATTCTAGCAGCTATTTAGGCCGATCTGTTTGCACTGTCAGTCATTTGCTGCCCTTCTTGCACAAGGGACATGTGTACATGTCTCATGCCACATTTTGGATGCATTTCCTCTTTCCAAATGTCCAGCTAGCCATAGTGATTAGAGATGTCTACTGAGAGCACACAAAATCTTTCCAGTCACTGTAGAAACAGTGCTTGATAGAAAGAGGAGTTAGCCAGACTCCAGGTGTTATGGGATGGGTGTGCCACATGAGGCCATGGCCCTTACAACCGGAGTAGCCCCAATAGACCATGCTGCTGTTTGGCTTCAGGATGCTAAACAGGACCGTGTCCTACAGAAAAGCCGCATGAACTGAATTCTTTAAAAAATACATTGCCCACCTGCTCCCAACAATCCCTGCACTTTTTTCAACCCCAACGTATCCACATACATCTGTATCGTTCTCAGAATATCACTTGAGTATTCCCGTGCATCGAACTTTTCTGGAGAAGAGGCAGATTGATCTCCAGTTTGCAGAAGGCTTTCTATCCAATGCAAAACCAGATTATTGCTTTGCATGGAGAGTTTCTGGGCGTTGACTTGGGACATGTATTTGCCCAAGCTATATTTTAGGACTTTGCAAAAACTATGGTTTGTTTTTTTGTTTTTTTGTTTTTTTTGGGGGGGGGGGGGTTGCATAAACTATATTGCAAAAACTATATTTTAGGACTTTGCAAAAACTTTGGTTTTTTTTTTTGTTTTTTGGGGGGGGGGGGGTTGCATAAACTATATTGCAAAAACTATATTTTAGGACTTTGTCTTTCTGTGACCTCTGTCTGCCCCCTTCACCACTACTGGGGGTTGAATCTGCATGTGGCCTGGACTAAAGGAAAGGATCAAATGTTGACACTGAGTCCTCCACATCATTAAGTCCTCTGCTTTAGCTCCACCCTGGTGTTTCTTTAAAATTGAAGTGGTGATGGCTTTCAGTAGTTGCCTAGAGGGTTTCCTGGTCTCCTGCTAAGCACTGAATGATTCACTTAGAGTCAGGAGCATGTATTTTAAAATTAATTAAGTCCCCAGAGTTTACAAAAAGTAACAAATACAAGTTCTCATTTAAACTTTAAGAAAATGTAGTGCTGGGCATTAATAAAGCATTAGTTGGATATTACAAGGTCTTGATTTAATTTTCTCTCTGAGAAGCTCTGTATACTTGGGCACACAGATCTAATCACTTCCCTGGCTTGGGAGTGTCATCCCAGTTAGCTGTGTCATTGAGCCAGCAGAGCACATTTCAAGACCCTCACAATTCACTGAATCTCATCCTTCTGGGGATATTAAAACCAGCTTTCCAAGCATTCACGAAATGTCATGTAAATTAGGCACCCAGATACCATGATGATGGCTACACTAGAAATTCTTCAAAAGGAATGGCCAGATACATTTTCATTTAGTACAGTACTTTTTAAAATAGACATTTATTAACCATCACTAAATGACTACAATAATTGGCTTTATTGTTCCATTAGCAGTAAAAGATGTGTGCCGTTATGGAAAGATAAAGGTAGCGCTCTTTCTAAGCACAGTTAAATTCTTATAAAATCTCTTACCGTTTCTTTATAGCAGAGACCCTGTATAATAACTTGGCTGAAGAAGCTGGGAGGAATGGGAATGGGAGGAGTCAGCTAATCAGGGAATATTTTCAGTTCCTAAACCTAAAATATAAGAATATTCCTAAAGAAATATTTTAGGGTTTTTTTAGGGCAAACTTTGGAATACACATAACAAAGAGACAACATTATCATTGGGAAAGTGACTTCATTTTTTGCTTCCTTTTAACTGTCAGCGTTTTTATTTTTTCTCTTCACCTCCATTGTCAAGCATAGTGAAAGTCTATTCGTGCGGATATAGTTGTTCAACAAGTGCTCCATTTACGCACGGCAGGTGTATGTTTCTTACCAGTACAGGATTTCTCTTTCCACAGTTCCAAAAGTATTGTGTCTTCTTGTGACCATCTCCCAGGGGAGAAAGAAAACTTGTGGGCCATAGGAGAAATACCAGGACTAAGGATGAATGAAATACCAAAGTTCTGGAATTTAGCTTCAGTTAAGCACCCAACAGTGGGATATTTATCCAAAGCTCATGTGAATTAGCTCAAGTTTGGAAACTTTTAGAAAATCTTTCCCTATATATGTATTTCTAGTATCATTAGGCCAGGGCGATCCTGGGGTCAAAAAACCCCACACCAAAAAAAAGCAGGGCGGCGCACGTGGCAGCAGTACATGCCACCCAAAACCAGAGCCTGGCCAGCTGGAGCCACACTCCGACTGCCGGGCAGGCTCCCAGCTGCAGGAGCGCTGTGCTGCAGCTCCCCGAGGCCCGCAGGACCCCAGGTAAGGTTGCATAGTTTCTGGCCCCAGCATCCCCTACCCCACGTGGGGTAACCTGCTGCACTCCAGAGTGTGCATGGCACGGGCATTTCCTGGGGACAACGTGTGCCACTGCAACCTGTTCTCAGGGAAATACATGTCCATGCTTATCTGGCCATGGATTTTGTGTTCTAGCATTATAATTTCACTTTGACCTGAGCAAAGGCACTTGATAACTTTGGCTTTCTATTTTAAAAATGTGAGTCTTTGCATCCATATCACTATACCTCCATAAATGGCTCGATTTCCCAGGCATTCAGCACACCCTGAAAATCAGGCTAGTCACCTAGATGTCTTAAATGAGACATTGGAAACTAAATTTAGTCACCGGGTTAGTTTTAAGGGTTTCTGCATATGTGTGTTAAAATATAAGCTTAAAAAACTAGCAAGAGCTGTATTGAAAAAATGGCTTTGAAAAGTCTCCTAGACATATATATCTACCCATTAGGAAAGTGCGCTCTGGACAAAAGGAACTAGTGACCACATTTACCTGGAGCACAAGGGATTAGCACTAGGGAACAGTGTGAAAAGGGGCCATTTACAGCTCTGGGCTTTTCTCTGAACTTGAGCATGACCCAAATGAAACCATGCCTGACTACTTGATTTCCAGTTGAAAAGGATTCATGTGAGACTTAGCCTTCATTCGGGCAAGGCAGCACACAGCACTCAGTGTGTTAAGCCGTCTAAAAAACATTGAATTTAAATGTCGTACGCACATGCTCTCAGGGACAAATATTGGCTGGTAGTAGGCACAAGAGCCCACGGCCAGCAGCGGGACTTCAGAGCTGAACTTGTTTGCCCTTAATCTAGTCCATCCAAATGCCACTAAGAAGGTTACTCCAGGGTGCCTTCTGCAGCGGCAGCTATGAAATGTGGCCTGTGTTTTCCCTGGAGATTTAACTTGGCTTTCATTCAGATGTCATTCCCAACTCTATTCCTGTCTACACAGACAACACTTTCATATTAGTTTAGTGGCACTTTAATCCCAGGATAGCTAGCTGGGCTGGGGTTTGGGAGCTACGGCTAGTAATCTGTTCACCTTGTTGTGTGGACACAGGCTACATGTAGCTTAAGTGTTGGTCGTCTTTCAAGGACTTTCCCTGACCTCCCTGTTCTTCCAAAAGCACAGGGAAAGTAAGTTAGCAAAAAGACAGTGTAAGGAAGCCTGACTTGCACACCACAGGTGCATTGCATAGGGCGTGCATAAAATACGGATGGAGGCATCTGTGCTAAAGACTCCAACTGCGGTGTGGATGAGTGAACTCAGCAGTGATGGCATATTCCTTGGGACAGGATCCTGCTTATGTGCATGTGCTCCGATTTCCAGCACCCATCATTTCTCCCAATCCTGTCCTCCTGGATGGCAGAGGATTCCTAGCCTGAGCAAGGAAAAGATGGACACGGGCTATGCATCTACATTGGCTTTACTGAGTTTAGGGGTAATCTTAAACCAGAGTCTTTTCACTGGTCATAAAGGTCTGTTTGAAACAAGGACACTGAGATAACAGTTACTGAAAGTTTAAGTTGCAGATACTTAAATGAAATATGTGGTAAAAAAATCAGGTCTTTTTGTGGCTGTTTTGCATTTCACTTCTTTTTTTTTTAATGTTAAGGCTACAAATCCTGTGTGGGAATATGTGATAAGGTTCTGCTGAATGTCATTAGCAATGGAATAACAATACTGAAATTATTTATGTCAAGAAATAGAAAATTAAGTGAGCTAGACCTTGAGCTCCAAAAGAAGAGGTGGTTTTAATGTAAATTAAAACAGATTCTTACTGGCCACTAATCAAGTGTTTACCTGTTTCCATTAAAACTACATTGAATTTAATCAGTTTTCTTTCTAATGCATGCATTTCTCCCTAAATAAGAAGCATACTTGTCATGAATATTTAAATTGGATTTTAAAGCCATGAAAGTTTAATTTAAATAAAAAGTGAGGTGATTTCTTACAGGTTAGCAGCTAGTATCTTTAACTTTCATTTAGGAGATGTAAACAAACTTTCAAAGTCAATGGTCTTGAGGAAGTTATGCTTAGCATTTGGGATCAACTCTCTCTAATTATAAAATACCTAGCATGTATTTAGGACATAAAGACATTAAAACATAAGTATTGGTTTCTAATCTTAATAAAATGACTGGTGTTAACAAATGAAAAAATTATGAGTACAGATTTTTTCAAGTAAAGCTGTATAATGTATATTTAAAAATTGCACATTCTTTACAGATAATGACAAGGTTACCTTCTGTCACTTGTGTGTATTGTATTCCAGTTCTGTTTGCTGTTTAATTTATTGGCTCAGAAATAAGGAAAAGTATGGATCTGCCTCTAAAAATTTCCATTCTTAGCGTAAATATTTTTTTTTCCAGATTTTATACCTTCCTTAAATGCCTGCTTTTATCATTATAAATAAGAGTTTCTCAGCAAAATACAATTTCAGTGGCAATTACTATGTCCTATCAGGAAACAATAGGGCACTTTTCTACTGTACTTCTTAATGCCAGATTCCTAGGAGGACTAGCAGGAATGAACCAAGGCAGCCACAAGAAAAAGTACAAAAGGCATTTTCCATGAATCACACTTCATAAGGAGTAGTTAATCAGTTCCCAATGTGCTTTACCTTCACAGGCTCTGCCTTGAAATAATCAGACATCATTAATTTTAGCATCATTTGGCAAAGTTTTAAAAGTACAGTCTTTCCACTTCAATCACATCTTGCATGCTGCTTGCTTGATAAATAATTCTGCCCCTGTTACAGCCCTTTTATCGTCTGGCGATGGCTGTGCTCCAGTTGTTTATTGGTATTTCCACAATTAGAGATTCAGGCTTTCCTTTCCAATTGATTTTGTTTCATAGGACACCAGCTTTTGATACAAAATAGCATTCAGTTGTATTGGATCAGGTTTAAAGGTAACACTTGCAATTAAGACTTGAACTGCATTTTTAATTCAGGTGGTACAGACCAAATAGCACAGTATCGGAAGGCACCACATTTGTAGAGTGTGCGTAATTCAGGATTAACTGCTGGAGAGCTTTGAAATGGAATCTGTTATACTGAGGTATAAAAATATGTATGAATCAGGCATTAGTGACTTTATGCTGCTTTCAGCACAAGTCCAATGGGATATTGGGTTTTGGGACCTGGCCTTCCTTCTGAACTCAAGCAGCAAAATGCTGGATCAAGTTTGAACTTAAAGCATTGCATCTCCCAGATGTCCAGAGCAGCCGTTCACGTGAACGCCCACCAGTTGGTATACTGGCCGTTCACATGACTGCCCACCGTTGTTAGTAGGAGGAGTCCCAGTGACTTTGTTTGGAAATGTGTCCGGTGTCCAGGCAGGGCAGAGTTCAGATGCCTTCATTCAATCTTCCCTGCCCCACAATCTAAGAGTCTGCCAGGATCTGAACCAATTCTGGGAATAAATTACAACAGCTTGGGCTGCTGGAACCTGCAGCAGTGAATAATAATGTCCCCAGGGCAGAAGCGCTGGATGGGATTGCACTGCAGCCCTGTCCCTTACAGGCACCGTATTATGAAACACCCTGATGACAGGGCTACAATGACTTAGGCCAGCCTGGAGTTTTTGCCAATCGGGCGCACATTCGTAAGAGAACCTAAGCTACAAATTTTGTACAGTTTCAAGTCTCAACTGACTGTTCCTAAAGATTTCCCCTGCAACATCTCCCATCCATCCTTCTAGGCCTCTTTATACCTGAGAAAAATGATGGGGCATTAGTTGTAGCCATGTTGGTCTAAGGACAAGGTTCTTCGGTTAATGCGATATCGTTTGGTCTAATAAAAGATATCACATTTACCCAAAGCCCCTTGTCTGCCTAAGAGAGATTCTCAAACTTTTATGGTTCTTTAACTGTTTAAAGAGGTAAGGACTTGGACTAGAGCTGATGAAGCCTACCTGGATTTTAGCTTGTCACGTCAGGAAAGAGTACTTTGCACTTCTTGATCAAGTGTTATGCCAAGTGATCCCAACCTTGTGTGCACACCTGCACTGACAGGTGCCTGGGAGTGGAAAGGCAGTCATCGACAAGCCCAGTGTTGAGGGGAATGGCAAGCTTTTTTCTAAGGATACCTTGCTATGCAATCTTTAAGGGTCCATATAGAGCAGACATGACTTGAGGTTTTCAAGGCATCCTTTGGTGAATGGATCCTATTAGAATTTAAAACTGTTTGGGAGAGTCCCAATAATTCCCAACCCAAGGCTTAGTGAGTTATCCCTCCAACACACAGAGGTCAAGGATTAATAGGCCCTTCAGTCACCTTGCAAGCCATTTGAACAGAATTGTCATCATAGGAGCAGCATCTCTGCTCTGAAAATGAATAGCTTTACATTACTTTAGAAATGTCTTGCCTTTGCCTCATCTTTCATGCTGCAGACGGAGGCCTTGATCTTCTGATGACATTTTATTCCATTGACCTGATTAACAACCAAAAGTTTATTGCATTAATCAAGAGCTTCGTTTTGGATCCAGACCTTTTCCTACTGAAAGGAATAAATTAACTTCAGCGAGCGCGAGAGCAAGCTCTTAAAACACTACATCAAATACAACACCATGTTGCTTTGGCCCGGTTCCAGGCTCGTTGGAATGCTCCTGTTTGTTCCCATTTGCAATGACTGACGGGCCAATCTCTCTCCCAAATATTTCAAGAATGAGCTTGAGCCAATTATCTGCTGTCAGGTACACCTTTTTGCTTACTGGCAAAGGGCTCAGCAAGCACTGAGGCCTTCAGATTTGGGCCTAAAAGTCTTCTTAAACTTCTGATAAAGTATGTTGTTTCAAGCCAAACCCTCCTGTTCCCGCAGATTCAAAGCAGTCATCCTAAACTGCATCTCATTTAAACCTCTGCAGGAAAAGAGCCTCTGGTCTGTCTCGGGACTTGTGAACATACCTATATAAACACAGTGGCTGTGTCCGGATGAGCACAGGTGTGCAGTATGTGGCACCGCAGACCCGTCTCGCAGGCACTGCCTGAGCTGCTAATTGTCACCGCACATGCAGGCATTCCCTTTGCACATGCAGGGTGGGGGTTGGCCCCGGGAGAGCCCCTGCTCCTAGCCCCTGGATTGTCCACACATTAACATCTGAAACTGGTTTTAAGTACTCGTTACGCAGCTCAAAGTGACGTCATTCTAGGGCAGGTTTATCTTTGATCCGTGTTACCCAGCTTGTGTTACGCTGAGGCGTAGCCACACTAGGTTTGCACCTTAGTGTAAAGACCCCACCTGCCCCTGCTTCTGTACTGGCCTGAATCAGGCCCACTGCCCCCACCCCCAGAGCCCCACCAGGTCCCTGCTCACTGCCTCTGCCCCAGCCTCTCGCCCCCATTTACTTGTGGCTGCTCACGCTATCTCTCCTGGGAGAAGAGACAGGGACCTGTTAACCTGCCTGCCCAGCCACCATCACTGCTGAAGGTCTCTGGACTGGAAAAGCAGCAGCCCAGCAGTAGTGGCAGCTGGTAGGCAGGTTAACCCTTCCCTGCCTCCTCCCCTGGGACAGACAGCACAGGCCGGCACAAATAAGCGATGCCCCAGGGGGAGGCAGGAGGCAACTCCAAGGGGCAGGGGGGAAGCTTGGGATGAGAAGAGGAAGTTTCTTACCTTTCATTCCTCCAGGATCCTGAACGTGTGACTGCTCCATACTCCCGCTAGCACCAGCACCCATCAACACTTGTGTAGCTCAGTGTAATGTGTATACTCTCTGGTAATCCTGAGATCGCTGCCAAGGAACGAGCCTTACCCACGTGCTTCTGTTTTGCATAAGTTGGAAAAAATGCTGCGTGGTATCTGTTAGAAGAGCGCTGGGTGGACCCAGTAGCCTTCTCGGGAGCCCACCTGCCCTGGCTCATCTGCTAAAGGAAAAGTAGTCATGGCAGATTAATGACGGAGAGCACGTGGACTCCTCCAAGTGAAATTTATTCTGAAATATCTTTTCCTCCATGAGTTACTGGCTGGGTGATGTGACGTACGTGGATCTGCTTTGTAGGGTTTGTTACTTCACACTGGTGCCACTCAGAGCCACTGGAGTAAATCTGATTTAATGTTTCCCATTATTGCCTTCTCCGGGCCTGTCTGTGGGATGATGTATGCATGATGAAGGGGAATGGGAGACTGCTTTCACGTTTGTCTTTCATTCACTGAAATGCTCTCCAGCCTAATAGTCTGCTGACATCCATAAATTCCTACACCAAATATCATGCAATGTTGTAAATATGGGGGAGGGATCTTACTTGTCATCGGTAATTTAACCTGTCTTGTACTTTTGCCCATGATCTTGCTCCACTGCACTTCTACCTGGGCTTCTTGTCCTGAATAGTGGTTTCATCTTTTGATATTGCTCAATACGTCTAAACAGAGCTGTGTGTGTGACTGGTCATATTCGACAACTACCATGTAGTTGTTCTCGGTGCTTAGTCTGATACCAATGAGCTCAGGCTCGATTTAGCTGAAGTTACTTTTCTTAGTCAAGTTTGAAACACATGCTTAGAGAATTACATTGTGCATATGCGGTAGTAAGATAGCATCACATGGGTTGTGAATCCGGCAAAACTTGACACGCATCTGCATCTACTTAAATGATCTACATGAGCAGAATTATTTCTCAGAGGCTGTTATAGAGAAATAAAACCTATGTGCTGCTCTGCCGGAGGTGGCAGTAACAATCTATTAGCACCGAGACTTTAAGAAATGATTCTCAATCCGATGCTCAGTTTCCTGCCGAGCAGAGCAGTCTCAGTCACCGAGCCAATCTACACGCTGTACTGTGCATTGCATGGAGGGCTCTTCATTAAGAGAAATTCGGTGAACTTTTCATGAGACTCATAAAGCTCCAAAACAGACAGGAAGATGGGTGCCTGTTGGACACAGCATTAGGACGAAGGGATTTCAGCGAGCACAAGGTCCCTCAAGACCTGGCTGTCTCCTAATAGGGTCCATTTGTGCTCGAATGGCCTATTGGTTTCAGGCATCCAAGCTCAAAGACCTAAACTCCATCGTCTTCACTGAACTATGGCTTATCAGTGGCTCATAAACCCAGAGCCACGAATGCCGCATGCCCCTGGAGGCTGGGGGGTGGCAACCTCTATTTTTATGCCCCATCCTACCTCCAAATCAGTGCATAGGGCTGCAGCCCCCATCATCCTGCCCTAGTTGCACTTGCTTCATAAGCCTGCAGCTGGTCTCTGACTAGCTCCCTTTAGCCTGCTCTACCTATTTTTGGCCTGGTCCCTGATTCAGCAGTGACCCCCTTAGCAGAGGGTAGAGCATGGTAGCACCTAAGAGACTAACTAGTTCAGAGAGGTATGTGCTTTGTCAGATGCACCAGGTAGACTCTAAAAGGTGCCACCTTGCCCTACCCGCTGCCTCACTTCTGACTAACCCGTGGACCCCATTGAGGAATCCTTCTGACTTTGTTTCTCAACACCTGACTTGAAATGCCAAAAGATGGCCTCAAGCTTGCTTTTTTTTTACCTTGGACCTCCTGGCTTCTGACTCCAGTGTGACCTTGACTGTGGCTTCTGGCTCTGAACTATTGGCTTGGTGCTTTGTGCTGCCTTCTGGGCCTATTCTTCCAGGTTTGTAAGCATTCAGATGGATGGCCCAACTCCCATTCTTTATATAGCATCACCCCTTTGCATATGCAGAAAAACAAATTGCCGTAATCACTGAGATGTGGCTAAGAAAAGCGCCCATTGCTAGAGGAATATGTGCAAATTTGGAGAAGAACAGACTGTCCGATAGTCTGGTGAGCGGAATAGATCAAGACACGGGGGTTGGCACAGGACAGCTGAAATAAAAGGGATCTTACCAAATCAGCAGGATAATGAGCACTGGCTAGCCTGCTTGCTGATTGAATCTTGCAAGGGATGCATATTCTTTTAAGTCCTTACGTGCCTTGCTGTGCCCACGTCTTGATCTGGACTTCTTCCTTCCCCCTCAAAACCTATGATCTGTTCAATGGGGGTTTTTCTTCCAATTTGTTCTTTTTTTTTTTCAAATGTGCTGTTCTGTGGGTAGTGGGATTTTCCTCTTTGTGCTCATCTTCATGCCTCAAGCCTGTTTTCCTCATCTTGATCAAACTACAAGTCTGCTGTTACCGTACATAATACCTCTCCTCTGAGGCTCTGAAGTGCTCTACAAATATTAAGTTGACCCAGGTTGAGGCAGGCAATAAGTCTCCCTCTTCAGCAGAGGTAGCAAGGGACTTTGGGTGAAATACTGTCCCTACTAAAAATGGCAAAACTCATTTGAGGCCGTAGTGTCAGGCAAAGATTTTCCAGTTACTACATTCTTGTATTTTTTCCTTGTCTCCTTTTTCCCTACCCTACATGCTTGCATGCTATGTTACCATCATTGCTACTTTCTCAAAGAAAGAAAGTCTTTCTACTTACATTTGGGAGTTTTACGTATAACATTCTGCATATTTTTATGGCGGCCTACATCCCACAGTACTAATCATCATTCTGATTTATAATTATTACATTATATTGTATACTATAATCATTGTCTGAATAGGATTTAACAAAAATAATAATAATAATTCAAAGGGCTAGACATTAAACCAGTGGTTCTTAACCTTTTTTTTTAGACTCGAGGCACCCCTCAATAAAATCAAGGCACCCTTGGAAAATGCCAGCTCTTTGTTTTTGTTCCTTTTTTTGGTTACAGAAAAATAATAGAGCAATGCTGCTGCTGTAGAGAACTCAGAAATACCACAACAGGTCAGAATGTTTTTAATATTATGGATTCCTATTTGAAATCTCTGAGTTTCTCTTGTGAAAATTGTTTGCCTGCTTAATAGTGCTAACGTGATCAAAAGGATCACAAGGCACCCTAGGGTCCTGTGGTACCCTAGTTGAGAATCACTGCATTAAACCTAAGAGCCATGAACTTGTACTTGGCTCTGCTTAGCTCATAAAACCATGGAGTGGTCAACTGGGATTGCTTTGGTAGTATTTTCACATGGTTATACTCGATGCAACAGAGCCTAGTTCAGGATGCAAGTGCTGTTATGAAAATCTGGTCCCTTCCTTTGCTGTCCAAGTGGAAGGTGCTCACTTCAAAAAATCTGGCCTCAGTGGTAGGGGCTAAAAAGCCGGCTGTTAGTGTGCATTTGGGCTTTCTATATATACTACCATTAGCCACAGATTTCCCCCATGCACACATGCACTCCAGCAAAATTCTGGAATATCCCCAGATATCCTCCTAACCTGGCTTTAAAGTTAAGTGTCGCTGCACATGCCCTAAAGAGGGGCAAAAACTAGTCCCACGCTCACTGGGGGAAAAAAAAAACACTACTAGAGTCATAGGGTTTATTTATGAAGATGTCTAATAGCTAATAAATATGTTGCTCCTTTCTTCTCAAAGGATCCAAAATCCCTTTAAAAACAGCGGGTAAATACAAGCAGATCCTGTCTTAGTGAAAGCCATAAATAAACTACTACTACTACAAACAGATTGTTCCAGCTTAACTCAAAATTATTACTATTACTATTACTATTGCCATAAATAGAGGCATTTCTTCTCTTGCTGACTGTGGTGGTGTGAGCTGTCCCTGTCTTAGATTGGGAACAGACAAGGAATTGCTTGTTTGCATTTATACTGTCCCTACTATGATGGGACGCTGATCTCCAATTTGGATCTATGGTGCTACCATAATAGAAATAACATTAATTTTGTCCATGTCATCTTAATCTGATACTTAGGATCATTTAAATTGTGTCTCTGGCTCAGGAAACATGTACTGACATTTTTTTCTGTTTCTTTCATTTAAAAAATAAAAATAGTTATATGTGACAACCAGTTGCAAAAGGTATCCTATGCTTGAATAAGCAGACCCCAGAATTTAAAAAGGGAAATAAAAGTGTACGTAATTTTAAAGTCCATTTTAATCCTTATAGAAGAAATGCATTTAATCTCCCTAAGTAATTCTAATCAGGAAATTTATCTTCAGTTTAGAGAATATAATTTAGTTGTCAACCAGACTTACTATAGCTGTAAGGAACAAAAAGAAATGCAAACATAATGTGTCATCTAGTGGTGAAAGTTTGAATTACTAGAGTCCAATATAGTTTATAGGATCACATTTATCACATGGAGGTGTAAACTGCTACAGCATTGTAGAATTTATCAAATGAATAATATATATCCTGGTCTAAATAACCTATCATCTAAGCACTCATGTTTGAGCAGATCATGGATTTAATTCATAGAGTGGCTGATGGACACGGTCACAAAGAGGTAGACTTGGTGGTGATCTGAAAAGGAGGAAAGAGTAGAAACTCTAGGTTATGGACACGTGCAAATATAAGTTATGACCGGTTCAGCTCAAAACTAGTATGAACCAAACTGCATTCTTCCCACCACAGACAGGCAAGCCTAATGGCCATGAATAACACCAGGTCACGTAGGTCAGGGCTTGCCATGAGCCATGCCAATAGCAATAGAAGTAGATACCCCAGAGTCGTCTGTGGCCCTACCTCACCAAGTGAAATACGGAGTACCAGATGCAGTGCATGGTGGGACATTTGAACCACGGTGCCCAGGATCCTCAAAGTTCAACTGGTTCAAAGGTCAGCCCTAGGGACTAAAAAGGAAAAAAAACCCTGGGATTCATGGGACAACTTCTTTCTGGGAAGGAAATGGTGCTATTTTCGAAGTAGGGGCACAAGCATGGATGTATGCTGTCTTGAACACACACAGAATACCAACCACCACCAGATTTCAACATGCATCTTGCTTCCCATCACTAAATGTGTGTCACTACAAGTGCCCAGCCACATCAAGTAGATAAAAACCATACCGTGCCAAGCCAGCATCAAAGGACCAGAAGGGGTACTTCTGCTATAAGTAGGAATCCTGGTTTTCTCTGATTAAAAACAATCTCCAATTTTCAGATTAAAAAACTAACCCCAAATCTACATTTTTCTGTGATTAAAATGATATACCACTCTATCTGTCTATCTATCTATCTATCTTAAGGGTGTTTCATTTTAATCATGGAAAAATGTGGATTTGGGGTTACTTTTTTTCATCCAAAAACTGGGGTGGGGGGAAGTTCTGCCAATGGAAATGACCTGCATTGGCAGGAGGACTTCAGGATGAGAGAGACTATTTTCCCCAGAAATGTGGGTATTGCTGGGCCCAGAGCTGCTGAGGCAAGCCACTGGTTCCTCTTGACCAGGGAGAAGTGAGTGGTAGTAGCTATCTGGAAGCCGGCAAACCCTACACCTACTTGGCCATTAAGAACAAGTATGTGAACTCCAGGTGCTGCCATTCATGAAATGCAACCCACTCATCTTATAATGCTTGTCTACCCCAAGGAGGATATCAGTGGCTTAAAACTTTTGGGGCTCCCCAGCAGACTTGAAGCAATAGATGAACGCCGGTTTCCATCCTTTGTCTCCCTTCCAGCCCTCAAAGTCTTGGAGTTCATAAATAGGAAGGAGGGTATTTCCCATCATGATGCAGGACCTGCTGGACCACTGTGGTAGATTCCCCAGCTTAATGCAGGAGACCTGGAAAAATGCACGATGAATGAATTTTCAACCACCCCACCCTGGTTTTCCTGGTGAGGAAAAGTAGGTTTGCCAGAACCACAAGGTCAAGAGTATTGTCTAATAATCTAAGATGCTATCTACTTGCTTCTGCTGTCCTTGCTATGTCTTCCAAAGCCACACACTGGGCAGCTTGATCATGGAAAGGAAGAGTTTAACAATAGTCTGAGCAACAGGAGAATTATCACTGTAGGTCAGGTAATTACTGTCAGGCTGGAGACAGCTGAAGTCTGCCCAGGATCATGATTTACCTGCTATGTCTTGCACAACAGCCTGTGAAAACAAGGATGGGCACTTGGATGGTAGAAGCAGAGAGGCTGGCCCAACACTTGAAGCAGGCAGACCTCCACTGATCTGCAAGGATATCTTGTTGAGGAGGCTTTGACTGCTGCTTTGAGGAAGATGCATAAGTGTGCCCCGATTCATCCAAGGCTAGCTTTGCCACTGTTGGGGCATGACTGAAACACATTTAGAGGTTGAATTGTTGGACTAGGGGAGCCTCATCTTTCCTGGGTTAAAACTGTTTGTATGCCTGTGGTGCTAGCTGAGGTTAAAGCTGTGCAATGGGGTTTAGCAGATCTTGGCTAACACTCTGCCACTGACGCACTGTGCTACCTTTGGCAAGGCTCATAAAGCTTGATCCAAGGCCTGCTGGAGTGAAGGGAAAGACTCCTGTTAAGAGCTAGTGCAATAAAATGTACCAAGGAAATTGTCCTGAACCCAGGAGCCATGCTGTGTATTCTTGAGCACTATGTACGGGCACCTGGATCCGATCTTTAATCCGTCCGTGCCTTAGCTCCCCATCTATAAAATACAAGGTACCATTTCTTTTCTCCCTCCCTCCTTCCCTTTCCTTGTGTTGTCACTTCAGAACATAAGCTGTCTTGGCAAAGACTCATATTTGTCTCTCTTACACCTGACACCATGAAGCCCTGATCCAGGTGGACTATTGAAATGGTACCATATTATGAATAAGTCATGGATGGGTGAGACAGACAATAAGTTAAGGGGTTAGCGTTTAAAGCAGAGGGAATAAGAGGGATACAGGGGAAATAAGAATTGAGAATGCATTCAGCCTTATATGTAGACCTTTTTTCTGTCACAGTGAATGCAACATCATTTTAGCTGTCATAAAGTATACTACAACACTAGCTGCCTTGTAGGTCACCATGTTATCTTTGTGCTTCTAACAGGTGTCATGGCATTCAGATGGAGTAATTTGCAAACAAAAGGTTGAAGGGTCCCTAAGGAGATGGTTTCAAACTGCTCACCATCTGTCTCAAATTGCAAACACAGTATTGAATGAAGAGCCAGGGATAAAGTCAACTCTGTCTGGCATGGGGTAGCCATATCCAGACAGGGGGAGGAAGGGTGCAAATCCTGGTAATAGCAGGAAATCCATTATCCCTCCTTATCTAGCTCTTCAAAGAGAGTATTAGGCGCCCTCAATCATCCCATTAACATACATCAGTTTTCCATGATTTAAGACTTGCTGCTCATACTACACCAAGCTGTAGCATATCCAGATATTAACACTGCTGTTTGCTGTTGTGGGTGGAGGGTGATAAACTCCCCCCACCCCAAGGAAGCATTCCCTAGCAAAGGGACACATGCAGACAACTGGACAGATTGAAGTGCGTGTACATTTCTACAGAGACTAAAGCAAATAGCTCTCATTATTATTGATGGGAGTTTGCAATGTGTAGTTAATGACAATTAAATTCACTATGCCCCATACTTTCCAGGTGTTCTGTTCATATACATGGAGCGTTCTTTGAATAACTTGGTCTCACATAGTAGATCCAGATGCATGTATGTAGTCAGTTGGTCTAAAGGATCCCAAGATACGGCATGTCTTTAAAAATATATATATTATTTTTCCTGATTCTCATAACATTTTTGTTTGATTTTGCCCATATCAGTTATCCTTCCTAAGTTGGCATCACCCAGGTAAGTTTGATCAGACCTAGTGTCCAAACTCTCCCTGGTCCTTATTGTCAATACTATATTTGAAAACATTGCATTAGTTTTATTAATATCCTACCAAGGTTTATTTCAGTTGTTTCCCCCTTCCCTCTAGAGTACCTGGAAAAGTATCTGCAAATGCTAAACATGGTCTTACATTTAATCAAATGTATACCAAGAAAGCCTGCCAGTTCTCCAAGCCCACAGCATCAATAATACCCAATGCAAATTTTACCATTTATTTATTTTATTATAAAATAAATTTATATTCCTTGTATTTATAAATAAAATACATTTACATTCCTTTATATTATAAATAAATATTTATATTCATTGTATGAGAACCTGTTGGGGTTCCTTGACAGGGTCAGCATGCCTTGAACTAGGGGCTTATCAACATCTTGTTAACTTCCATTTAGTTAATGTCCTCAACCGCTGTATCATAGATTCATAGAAAATTAGGGTTTGAAGAGACCTCAGGAGGTCACATCCAGTTCAACCCCCTGGCTCTGCAGGACCAGCTCCAACTATATCATTCCAGCCATGGCTTTGTTGGGTTGGGCCTTAAAAACATCCAAGGATGGAGATCCCA
>NW_017729029.1:36707944-36720793 GCF_001723915.1 Gavialis gangeticus
TGCTCTAGCAACCCCCTGGCAGAGACTTGAAGGCTGCTATTCAATCCCCTCTTAGTCTTCTCTTCTGCAAACTAAATAAGCCCAGTTCCCTCAGCCTTTCCTCACAAGTCATGTGCCTCAGCCCCCAACCCCATTTGCAATATCCTCCACTGGACTCTCCGTATTTTCCACATCCTTTCTACAATGGGGGACCCAAAACTGGTCACAGGACTCCAGATGTGGCCTCCCCAGTGCTGAATAGAGGGGAATAATCACTGCCCTCGATCTGCTGGCAATGCTCCTACCAATGCATCCCAGGATGCCCTTAGCCTGCTTGGCAACCAGGACACACTGCTGATTCGTATCCATCTTATTGTCCCCTGTCACCCCAGGTCCTTTTCTGCAGAGCTGTTGCCCAGCCAGTCACCCCCAGCCTGCCCTGGTGCATGGGATTGCTCCCTCCTCAGTGCAGTCCTTGTTGAACCTCATGAGATTTCTTTTGGTCCATTCCTACAAATTGTTGAGGCCACTCTGAATCCTAGCCCTACCCTCCAGCATATCTACTTCCAGCTTCAAGTCATCTTCAGACTTGCTGAGCGTGCAATGCACCCCATCTTCCAGATCATTAGTGAAGATATTGAACAAAACTGGCCCAGAACCGAGCCCTGGGGCGCTCCTCCTGATAGTGGCTGCCAACTAGACATTGAGACATTGACTACTACCCATTGAGCTGACAAGCCAGCCAGCTTTCTATCCAAATTACAGTCCATTCATCCAACCCGTACTTCCTTAGCTTGCTTGCGAGAATGCTGTGGGAGACGGTATCAAAAGCCTGGCTAAAGTCAAACTATACCACATCCATTGCTTTCCCTGTATCCACAAAGCCAGGCATCTCATCATACAAGTCATTCAGGTTGGTCAGGAATGACTTGCCCTTGGTGAATCCATGCTAATTGTTTCTAATCACTTTCTTCTCCTCCGAGTGCTTAGAAATTAATTCTTTGAGGACCTCCTGTAGCTGAAGTGTTTTCCATGCTCTTTTTGGATTTCCCAGGAGCTATAAAAACTGTTGATATTAGAAATAGTGGGGCGATTTGTTCCCAAACCAGTGGAACTCACTTTTCTAGCTGACCTTTGCAGAAGCAATCCTATAACCTGTTGTCTGAACCCGGTACATCCCAGGTTGTTACTGATGTGCGGCTAGCTACCATTTGATCTTTTGACTTTTCCTGAAGATACAGCTGTCTGGCCAAGCCTTCCAGGACTGAACTTGGTGCCTTTTCTAGAAGCAGGGGTAAGGGGATCAGTTGCCATTGTTCTTGTCTTGCTTTGCAAGGCTGTATTTTTGCCATGGCTCTTGAGTTTTAGCAGAGTAATTTCACACGGCGTCTACTAGTTTTGCCCTTTTGTAAGCGCTTTGCATGGACTGATATTTTCTGCTTACGCAACCAACCTCTTCCAGATGGCTCTGCCTCCTGTTCTAGAACAAAACCGTGAGAACATCAGTTCTGGCTTCATTGTGACATCGTGTGACCTGGCGAAAACCCAGGATAGGATTTCTGCAGTGACACTGAGCAATCGAAACATCGCTCGCTGTGTCCCTGCTTCCCCTCCTTGCTCTTCATGCCATAAAGGAGCTGACAGGTCGAAGCCATGGCCCTCCTCACAAAACACTTCTGGTTCACTTTTTCAGCACTTTCTGCAGAATTGTCACTGCGGTCCACCCCAGTTCATTCAGGTGAGCTCAGACTTCCCTTGACCTCGGCCAGATTCAGACACATCCTTGGAGAAAAGGTGCATCGGTACCTATTGAGCCCGGGAGTTAGGGATACCACTTCTGAATCCAAACTTTAAACCCTGGAGGCTGCAAGTAAGAAAGCAACAGTGGGGGAAAAAAAACTCTGTTCATACCAGTTCATCTGCCTTTCAGGTTGCCCCTGTGTGATACAGGAGATTGGGCAAGATGGACCTGTGGTCTGACCCAGTAAATGGCAATTCTTATGTTCCTAGTGAAACCACTGGCAGCAAGTGTGTACTAACACTTCAGGCCGTGGCTGCCATTTGCACTATTGTTGGTGATTTCCCATGGGGGCAGGATGTTCTAGGCTGTGCAAGGCTTCGTTGGTCATGCCAAACTCATCTCGGGTGTTTCCAAAAATATTTTGTAGCTCCTGTGAAAGCTCCTGATGTGCTTCAGAAGACCATGCCACCTTCCCTGGAAACTGGCCTGGGACTGCCACACATGGCTGTTGGTCACTTCCTAGGCTATCCAGGTACCTCGTGGTTCATAGTGGAGAGAACTTGCGCCCCGTAGCACCAGAGTTGGAGGCAGTGGGGGGAGCTGAGCTGAGCTGAGCTGAGCCAGGAGGCTACCAAGAAGAGAAGTGCAGCCATTGCCAACATCTAGTTTAACCCACAGCTGCTGCAGATTTGTATGCCAAGTAATGGTGCAAAGCTCTTGATTCAGTAGCAAGGCCACAGCTTAGCTTGGCTGCTGGTGGCAATCATGTAGATATACATTCCCGTGCAACAGTGCTAACGCCTACAGGGAGGGAGGGCAAGGTGATGAGGGGCAGCCAGAGCCTCAGGTCCCTCTGCCTTCATTTCGGTGACCCCCTTTATTGAGCACCCCCCCACACACCCATAACACTACTGGTATTATGTTCTAGAGATGCCTCTGTCATGCATTTGGTTCCTTGTCCAAGTCTATGCATGTAATATCATTAGGGCAGGAGCTGATGGGAAGGGCTGTTTCGATGCACAGTCCCAGCGTGTAACAGCTTGTATTCAAGGCTGTTGCTCACATCCCTGGGAAAGCTGAACATCCCCCTTCCACCCTGCTCCCAGTTCACACCAGCGCTGCTCCCAGGACTGCAGGAGCAGCAGTTGGAGAAGCGCCCTTAGCTTTCCCCAAAGTGACAGCACAGATTGAAACATGGTCCAGGGTCCAAGCATAGTGCATTCAACCTCAGAGATGCATGTGGGGGCTTTGGGGGCTTTTCTGAAAACCCTGGAAGTCACAAGATTGGGCCACAGATTGGCCAACCCAGATCTGTGCCATGTGACACTCTTTAACAACTGGGTTGGTTTTTTTTATTTTAGGACATGCAAGCAGTGACAGCCTCCAGAGTGATACCAACCTCGTTCATAGCTTACAGCCACATCCTTTGTTCAAGAGAGCAAGCAACTGGAATAAAGGTTCATGATTTTGGGGGGCTATTTTTCATAAAAATGATTAAGTTGTTTTCTTCAAATGAGCTTTCGGTGATTCTGGCACCCAGTCAATCCCAGATAAACTAGCCTTAAGAAAAGCAAGGCAGCTGTCACCTGTTGGAGGGTAAGGACTGAAAGACAGTTATGTATCTTGCTGACTTTAGCAGCTGCTTCCATTGTAGAAAAGGAAATTGGAGAGAGGATATTTAGATGATCTTGGATGTTTTGAATATTAAATGCACTGAGCCTTTTAACAAGTGATCAATATTTCAAGACCTAGCTTTGAAAGAACCCATGTGGGTCTTCATTCAGAATTACCAGCCATAATGCTGAGACCATCAGGATAGCCTGTAGAAACCTATTTACTAAAATCTGAGTGGGAGAAAAACTTGAAGAGAAGGGTTGGCTTCCACAAAAAAAAAATATATATCAACACCTGGAATTTGGTTCAATACATTACATGAACAAAAGTCACTCTGATATTCATGTATGACTGATGTGGTCCAAATAATACCCCATCTTTCCTCCCCTTCCAACAATCTTTGGGCTGTAGGGGTAGTGTTGAACTGGCTCCACTTGCCCCAGCCTCAAATAATACTTGGACAGTCTCCGGCTTTCCTAATTTATGGAAGTTGGCATCACTTCCCAATGAACTTTTTAGCAGCTGAGAATTGCAACAGGCTTGTGGCTCAGATCAGGATTTAATCCAAGTCTCATAAGCCATGGGTTTGGGCTGGCTTGAAGGAAATTCTCAGTCTAGCAAATGGGCCAGGTTTCTGGGCCCTTTGTGCTCCCCAGAAAACCCGAAAGGGCTGGAAGGGAAGAAAGTTTTGGGTGTGACATCTCTGAATCCCTTCAGCGGTTGAGCAAGGGCTGCGTATCCTAACCCATAAGTATCTACGGTCGTTACACCTGAAATTTTTCTACCAGTGCAGCTGCTCTGAACATATATTGCAATAATGGTCTTACCTGCTGCTGGGCTTCTCATAGTGCTATCATCTCCTCTAGCAGTGGAAATCTCCCTAGCAGATACAGGACCTGCAAAAAATATGTAAATGAACATATTTTTTCTGTATTTGCAATACTGTGTTACCTGTGATTTTGGGTTACCTTTTTAATGTTTGACAGGAAAAATATGCAGCAAAACTTTTTCATAGTAAAAGCCTTAGTTCTGTGCTTATGAAGTAACTAGCCCAGTGGGGTTTTGGTCCATGATTGGCTCCATAATACAAATAATAATTAACAAATATGCTAATAAAAGGTGATTGTTCATACCTATTTATAGTATGGCAAGAATTGTTCTTCCAGCCAGAGAAAAATAATTGTTCTTCTAGCCAAAGAAAGCACATTTAAAGTCTCTTCCTTCAAAACCTAATTAAGAGTATTTCAGCTGAGGTCCACATGTTCTAAGCTTTTGAAAAGCAGAATATTCAATAATTTCTGTGTGCGCACATATGAAGTTGTAGTATGGCCTTGAAATGCCAGCCAAAGAAACAAATGGTTTATACTGAGAACTGGAAGCTTTGGAATTGCCTCTTCTTATTCAAGAACATCACATTTGCAATGACAAAAAAGATGGGGAGGGGAAAAAAAGCCTTCATAAGAAAGTAGAAAGGAGAGTATCCTTCCTTTGTGCTTCATGTCCTCTCCCTTCAGTCCCTACAATTGACTCTTGAAAAGCTAAGGGATGCCATCCAGTTAGCCCCAAAAGGGAGCATGCCACTGTTGCCCACTCTCCCCATTTCATCATGGTCTTGGAGATGCTCTTAGACCTCTGCTGCTGGTGGCATGGGAAATCTAGCTTTAATGAAAATGTATCCCCAACAGTTGCAAACACAGAGGACCTATGCAAGAGCCCAAAATATTTTTCTTTTTAAAAGTTTTTGGGGGGTTTTTGAGCCAAATTTGTGATTCCTGAACATCTGGGGTTGGCAGCTCTTCCAGCATGCAGCCAATGTCACTGTTCAAGTGTTAGAAATACATGCAAATCATTCTCAAAAATAATAATGCTATAAAAGCGGGTTATATACAAGCACTGTGTTTAATTGGGGAGAGCTCAACATGACCAAATGGCCTGGCATCCCCAAGGAGTTCCTGTCTTGTTCTTTCAGTTCATGATGTCTGTCACTGAGATGTATTTTCTTTATGTGACATAGTGATCCCAAACCGGCCAGCCTTAGCCAAGATTGTTGTTCTCGGTTCAGTGTGCATCATTCTCGCTCTGCTGATTGGACTGGGCCTCTGGTGCTTCTATTTGTAAGTATTGCAAGAAGTGTTTTAGCCCAATCAACTTGGGATTAGGGCATTTGGACAAGGAGCAGGAGGCCCAAATTCAGCTGGCCGCTGTGTGGCTCACTACAACAGAGGAGCCCTGGGTCCTTGCTCCCACTGCAGCAGAAATTGCCCCCAGTCCTGTTTCTCCAGTGAATACAAGGCGCGGCGGGTGTTGATAATCCTAGCACAGTTGTAGGCCCAGTTCATAGATTGCCTCTGCTACACAGGACCAGATTTAACACTGCTCAACACCCACGGCTGTCACTATAACTTCAAACGGAGCCCAGGTCCCCGAGGTATAGCCAACGTGCCGAGCTTTTTGTAATCTAGCCACTTCTGATGCATAAAGCAGAGAGGTGCTGTTTTATAATGAGTTCACGTGCGCGGGAAACCTACTGCATTTCAACGCTTACCGTGCAAATTCTTTTCTGCTCTACTCTATTAATTACATCAGGCTCAAGAAAGACCAGGACCTTTCTGTTAATTGTAGCTCGGTAGTCTTGGTGCTATTTGTGGATTTGCACAGCAGAAATGTGTTTCTTGTTTCCTGGTAGCATCCAGATGAGGAAGATCAGTGCATTAACCTTTGGGGTTGGAGCCCTTGCTAAGAAGCTTCCATTTCTTAAACAAGCCCAAGGGGCTCAGCCTTGGAGCTGGGGTGCAGGAAGCGATGTGCGTGGAAGGGCAATTGGAAAGATCAAAAAGTTTGGCTCTGCAGGTATGGTTTTTCTTTCTTTCCTTTCAGTAACAATGCAGCCTGCCCAATTGATAGGCCTCTGTAAGATGTGGGTTTCCTAATGGTTGAAAACCAATGCTGCTCTTCTTCTGCAAGACAGACCCTTTTGACAGGGGTATGCCAGGTAAACCTTCATGGATTTAGCAATTAGAGGCTGTGTCAAGGCTGCTGAGTCCACAGGCCACATAGTAGCACAGTCATGCATCTTTGTTCCTGTGAGTTTTTATCCTCAGAAGGACAGCCACCCCATGGTACAAAAACCTGTAACAGCATCATTGTTTGCAGGGTTGACAGCTAAAAGCCGGAAGAGTTTTTTCCATATCATAGGCAGACAAGGCTCTTTGGATAAATGTGATACCTTTTCTTCATAGTTTCATAGTTTCTAGGGTCGGAAGGGACCTGAGCAGATCATTGAGTCCGACCCCCTGCCATGGCAGGAAAGAGTACTGGGGTCAGCAAGGTGTACATCTAGCCTCCTCTTTTCTTAGTATTAATTGTATAGTATTAATAAAAGATATCACATTTACCCAAAGAACCTTGTCTGCTTATGTCCTTCGACCAACACCGCTACAACCAACACTTCCCTTACACCATGGCCATCAATGCGGCATCTTTTTTTCAGTTCTTGATGGAGCAAAGCATTTAACCATGTATTTAAGCAAATGAGTGGTTTCTGAAGGTGCCAGGGTGTGTGCTAAAGGGCCATGCTGAACCATGCTCAATCTAAACTATCAGGCAGATTGGCAAGAGTTGGTATCCATGAAGGTTTGAGGGGTTTTTTTGGATTTCTGTATTCATTTTAAACTCATTTTAAGTGGTTGAGTATCTGTGGCTCCATCACGTATTGCCCTAGGCTTCAGAAGCTGGAACCGTTTGACCCCCACCCTGCTGACTTGGTGGTAAGCAGGCCACACAAGTACACATTGGCACAAAATGCCTGGCTGTCACATCCTTTTTAGTGCTCAAGCCATGTGACGGTCATCACCACCTTTAGTGCTTGCAATGCTGCAAGGAGGTTTCTCTCTAGCCTGGTTCTCCTGCTTATATTGCCACCCCTTACTGTGGGAGATGAGTGGAGATGTCCAATAGATGGAGATAGTGAACTTTCTGGCGTCTTGGGTAGTTTTCAGTTTGGGGACTAAAACTCTTGTAGGAGCAGATTTTTTGAAGTGCTGGGTGCCAGCGTCACGAGTGCCTTTGCTATGTTGGAAAGGCATCTGCCCTCAGGGGAGGATAGTGGGAAAATAAGGACATCTGTCTTAAGACTATCAGTGATTAAATTAGGAAGAGGAAAAAAGGCAAACGTCATTCCCGGAGTAGAACAGCGAGCGCGGGGGTTTATCCTAGAGCCAAGTTTTCCTCAAAAAGGCATTACCAGATCTCAATAGTGAATTTTCCTTTCTTTTCAATGGATTTCATTTGCTCATCAGGGAAAAACCAGGAAGAATTTAAAGTACAGGGCTTCGATGCTGTGCTGCAGTCTGCTATTAGGGACCCCTACCCTAGTTGGGCACCTACCCCTGGCTCTAAATATTCAGTAAGGCCCCATGTGAGCAGTCTCTTTCCCGCATCCATTACGTAGCGGTTCCCAGTCCGTGGTGCGGGTATCACCAGTGGTACGCAGACAACCCGTCAGTGGTATGCGTTAACAGATTTATTATAATTACTTTCTATGCAAAAACTTGCTGGTGGTACTTAAGGTTGTATAGTTTTAAATTGGTGGTGCACAATCTGTCAGAGTCTGGGAACCACTGCATTATGTATCATAAGAGAATTAACCCATGAAACAATTCATCTGTGTCACCAGCTTCATATCTTCCCTTCCTCCCCACTCCTTCCCTAGTTGCCCAAATGTCCGGAGCCCGGACTGACTGCTGAGCTCCTAGAAGTGGGGACAATTCAACTCCGCTCCTCTTTTCTTGCTTAATGCATTTCTTCAAATCTTAACCACTGAACTATCATATTATAGCTTTGAAACACGGAAGGAAGAAAAAGAGATCTTCAAGTGGAGAGAAAGAAGAGAGGCCACATAAGAAGAGGAAGGTAAATGTGGAAAAGAAAGAGAAACTGCCTAAAGAGAGTCAGGCAAAGGTGGAAAAGGAAAAACCACTTGAGGAAGGGAAGGAGAACGGGGAAAAGCATCCTAAAGAAAGGAAGGCAAAGGTAGAAAAGAAGCAGAAACCACGTAAGAAAAGGAAAGAAAATGGAGAAGAGCTGCCTAAAGAGAGGAAGGTAAAGGTGGAAAAGAAGAAGAAACCACTTAAGAAAAGGAAGGAAAAAGAGGAAGAGCTGGCTACAGAGCACCTGCCTAAAGAGAGGAAGGAGAAGGTGGTAAAGACAGTAAGAGTAGCAAGGAAGCAAGGAAAACGAAAGAAATTGGAAAAAATGAAGGCGGCAAGGCCCAAGCAACCCAGAAAAAGGAAATCCAGTCGGAGGAAACGGAGATGAATCACGCTGGCAGTTATGACTTTAAACTAAATGGAAAACTGTGGGGACTAATACGCAGAAGGACGGATCTTATAACCAATCTTAGTATTGCCCCATTGCATTGCAGACCAAGGCTGGCCCATGATCCAGTAACAGCACCGGGTAGGCAGCAGGTGCGAAGCCTGCATGTTTCTTCTTTCTCTTCTCCCTGGTGAATATGTTGTGCCGCTGGGTAAGGTGCAAATGCCCTAATAAACTGAGAAAGCAGAGGTAGAAATAATGATTCCTTGTATGCATTGTAATAATAACAAGTGGTACTGAGCAGGGCCCCATTGTGTGCCAATGGGCAAGCACAGGAGAGACAGAGTCTGCCCCAGAAATATAGGCAGAGAAATGCAAAACAGAGCAGAGAGGAAAGAAGGTCCAGTGGTTAGAGCAATAGCTGAGACCTTCCTTTTAAGCCTGTACTTCTCCACAAATTTCCTGAGTGACTCGGGACAAGTCACTTCCATTGCCTATGTGTACAGTCCACATGGGACACTGCAAAAAATATATATATATATTGTAGATCGTGAGGCACTCAGATCTTATGGTAATGGGAGGTCATAGCTACCATTGGTAAACTACCACTGATTAATCAGCTTGCAGGAATAGCAAGCTGATTGTCTTCTGCATGATAAGCCAGCTACCTAGCCAGGTGTTTTGCAGGCATTATGGCAGAGAAGGCTGTGAAAGAGGAAGATATAGTGACTTTCAGGGAGTTCATGCCACCTGGGTGGAAATCACAAAGGACCTTGCTAGAAAATGTCCGTAGGTGGCCAGTGAACATTGCTGGAAGGTAGAGTTGATCTGCACCTTTATAAACTAACTAAATAAGATATATACAGAGAGAGAGAGAGAGCAGTGCATCAGATGCTGTGAAAGCACTTGCAAAAAGCAGAGTATAAGGAGAGGGAAATCAGAATATACCAGGGGGAGGGGAGAGATGGGGGAAAGGAGCAGTGCTAGGAGAGAAAAGCAAAGGACAAGTAAACCCACAGAAGCAAAGGCAGGGGTCATAAAAGATAACCCAAGTAATGAGATAAAAAGCCACAGCCCCATGTTTAAACCAGACTTAGCACAGTCCAGTTTGGGGATGATTTCTTGCTCCACATTTCCCGTACGCTGCTGTCACTGGCAGAGTCAGTGAGGTTGCATGGGAAGGGGAGAAGCAGTGGTGGGTTAAACGCCAGAAAGTGAAAGGGGCTGGGAGGGGGTGCCGGTTTTAACACCAAACATCTGGGTGGCCCCGCTATCACCACCCTCGCCCCGACTACCATCCTGGAAGGCCCCTCCAAATTGGTGCCTGGATCTGATTGTGCTATTGCCTAGAATTGCAGAAGTGTAGGGATCAGGGCGACTTTAAGAGGTCATGTAGCCCAAACCCTCTGCTCAGAGTAACATCATCCCTGTCTCAGCCACCTCAGACAGATGTTTGGGGTAAGAGAAGTCTCCCCGCTATATGCTGTAAAGGAAGGTCCAAAAGCCTGTAAGAAATACAATTACTTTTAGAGTAAGTTCTTCAGCGCCCAATTTAATGTGGAGCAGTGATGCTCAATGTTTTGGCCCCAGGGCCAGACAGACTGAATTGGACCTCAAGCACCAGAATTGGGCCCTGGGGCCCTGCATCACCCCCACCTGGCCCCAGATGCCAGGATCAGGCCTTGCACCATCCTGCCTAGTGGCAGGGCCACAGGACACGGATCTGTGAGGGGCCCCACAGGGCATCAGGGGCCAGGTCCAGCCCAGGCGCTGCGGGCTGAGCACCCCTGATTTAGAGGATGGACACAGCCGGGGAAGATAAATCTGATGCCTTTCTTGGAGTAATGCTTTAGGACTTTAAATTAGATCTGACTGGTGGTGTAGGTGATCCCCCGAAGTTTCTTCTTGACCCAAGTCATTATTCTATAACAGGAAAGTGACCCCTTGGATTTTGCTCTAATGTTGAACTGCTTTACAATTGTAGGATTGCTAGGATTCGTATTTTTTTAAAAATACCGTCATTTTAACGAATAGGGTCTTTATTTTGAGCTGCGTTTCTCCGGCAGCAAAACTCATTGAAAAGTTGTTTGAACTTGCTTATTGATTGTAGGTGAAATAGCATGTAATAGCCACAAGAGGTCAGCAGTCATGCATCCCCAAACCTGCCTTTGCATCCTTCTGTTATCATGGGTCAATTCACAAGAGAAAAAGCTAATCAGAGTATATCAAATACATATATTGGGGCTGATCTGAAACTTCCGGGAACATGGCATTTCCACCTTTTGGGAAATCTTCACATTGAATTGAGAGTTTTACTCGTTTTCGTGTAAGTATTTCTGAACATTTTATGGCTCAAAGTACTTTTCAGTAACATTTCTGTGACATTTTCAAATCGGTAAGTTTATAAGGAGTCATGCCAGATACTGAAACAGAAACAATATGGAATTTTTGGCATAATTTGTTCTTCCTTTTCACTGACCTATTTATATATTGAAGAAAAGAATTATCCCTTTTGGTGAAAACAGCAATCAGCAAGTTCATGTTCAACCATTTTTCCTCCAGGACTCCCCCAAGTTCTTTTCAGTCATTTGTTCCCAGGACACGCTTTCCCGTCCAGTAAGTAACAGTTGCATTTTTGTTCCCATAATATGACTTCCCATTGAGCTGTACCGTCTATTGTTGACTTCCGCCCAGCTTTCAGATGTGCAATGTATCCATACTTGTCCTGTTCAGCATTTTCACCCCACTTATCTTTGTGCCAGCCACAAACTTCATCAATAATTATTTTGTTTTCTACTAGTTCACTGGTTTAAAATATTAAGTAGAATAGCAGCAAAAAACGTCTTCTGTGGGCTCGCTTTAAGAAACACACCTGCTTAATAAGGACTTTCAATTTACTGTTGTATATCTTGAGAATCCTCCGTTGAATTCGTCCATTTTTAAAATCTATTTTTTATGTGCCGTATTGATTCCACGTTCTAGTTTTTTCATTAATATGCCATCCTGTAGATGTTCATCTGCTCTTCAATCATTTCACTGCTGAGTGACCTGCCAAAAACGCTGAGTCCCACACAACAAATGCATTTTCTGGATGTTTGTGGAGATTTGCAGTAGCTGGGGTGCAACGTCTTTCAAACTTCTGTAGAAAGGGCAGACCTAAGGGGGGGGGAAATTGCTTTTCCATTTGTGCCCATGAACTGTGTTTAAAGAACATAGACTAAACAATTAACCATGCTAGGGAATGACCTGCAAGCCAGGGACCTCTTAATTCTCTGGTGGCCTAGGTAAAAGCACTTAAGTCCCTGCTCATTTGTTGCAGGGCAGGTGCCCACAGAACTCAAACAAAGCAACAATGTTAGATCACAGCAGGGCACATCCACACGTTCATTACTGTGCCATAATTATGGCGCATTCAGTTTAGTACCTGTAATGACAGGTACAAATTAAATGCACCATAATTGGTGCTACTGCGCATTAGCGCAGGTGAATGTTTTTTTTGATGACATTAATTCTCATTAGACTAAATCTACTGCTCATTAACTCATTAGCATGGGCTTTGCTCACTGCGCTAATGCTCAGTAGCATTAATCTTCTGCACGTTAAGCATCTTGTGTAGACATGCCCATGGAGAAACAGAAGGTAGGGTATTGACTTCAGATGAATGCTCCTACCAGCATCTCTCAACAGTGAAGCTGGAGGTTAAAACATGTTGACTGAGTGATTTTCTTCTATTAGAGAGAGTCCACATCTCTGATAAAGGTGGGGGAGTTTCTACTAGGTGTAAGGGCTGGGTGGTATTTGCAAGAGCATAAAGGAATCGGGGCAGAATATCATGCAGAATGTAAAACCTCTGTGTTTCACTAGCCAAGTGTTGAGAGACCACATTTCCCATCCCAAAAGCTGCTTTTTTTATGTTTTCATTTGACTGTGCATCATAATCAGCTTCCCCTTTGAAAATGAGACAGCTAGGCCTCGGAACAAGTTGTTCCCCAGGGAGAAAAAGCCCGCCGTGGTCATTCATGGAGATGGAAGGCAGAGGTCAGTAAAGCACAGCGTCTCATCTATTCTTCTGCAACCCGCTCTTGAGGATTGCACTTTTCATGCAATTAGCAGCCAAGGTTCCCTTCAATAAAGGCAATGGGCCAAACTCCTCTGCTAACAGAGAATAGATGCTGTTGTTAGTCCCAGCAGTGTTAGTC
>NW_017729029.1:36725793-36729454 GCF_001723915.1 Gavialis gangeticus
CAGCTAGGCCTCGGAACAAGTTGTTCCCCAGGGAGAAAAAGCCCGCCGTGGTCATTCATGGAGATGGAAGGCAGAGGTCAGTAAAGCACAGCGTCTCGTCTATTCTTCTGCAACCGGCTCTTGAGGATTGCACTTTTCATGCAATTAGCAGCCAAGGTTCCCTTCAATAAAGGCAATGGGCCAAACTCCTCTGCTAACAGAGAATAGATGCTGTTGTTAGTCCCAGCAGTGTTAGTCCTGAGTAACTGTGCTGGCATTTCTTCATTGTTACTCCGCTGTAACCCAGACTGTGATAGATGTAATTGTCCTAAGTTATGACTGTACCATGCAGCCAGCAGGCTACAATCAACTTCCTGCTTGTCAGAGACACTTGGGTGTCAGAGCCAAATTCTGCAAAGCATGTAAGTATACAAATAGCCCTGGAGTTCAGCACATATTTAAATTGTTGGCTCTGAAGCACAGGAAGCCTCTGTGTTTGGGAAGTGCCAAATGCATAGTAAATACACCATGCTAATGAGAAGAGGGGATGCTAAAGGAAACTCTAAGGTGTGAAACCATCTTTGGCTTGACTTTATATTAAATCCAAGATCATTTTGGAGAATTTGACCCCAACACTTCTCCAGAGAGATAAAACAAACCTGAGCAATTCTCTCAGTCTCTCTCTCTCTCTCTCTCTCTCTCTGTGTGTATATATGAGTGTGTGTGTGTGACAGTGTATGTACATATATATATATATATATATATATATATGTATATATATATATATGACCCCAGCACTTTTCCAGCCAGGAAAAACAGACTTGAGCTTCACTATATTCATAAACATAGTGAAGCTCAAGCCTGTTTTTCTTTCCTGGAAAAGTTTCTTGTGTATAAGAATCACTTATATATATATTATCACTATGTATATAAATGTATGCATATGCATATATATGCATCTGGGAAGTACAACATGTGGAGATATCTATCTATCTATCTATCTATCTATCTATCTATCTATCTATCTATCTCTAGATATAGATATATATTATATCTATATATCTATACCTATATATATATATAAGTCCACCTGTTGTACTTCCCAGATGCATATATATGTATATGCATAGATAAATATAGTGATAGTCCAGGAATTATGTGAGAGGCAACAATTTCTTACTGTGATATCTTTTATTGGACTAAGTGCATAGCTGGGATAGAGTTAGACAAGCTTTCAAAGAAGAATGTTTTGCATTTGAAAACTTGTTTAACTCTATCGCAGCTATGCAGTTGGTCCAGTGTAAGATATGGCCCTAAGAAATCCTTGCCTCTCCCAGCATTTGAGAGAGAGAGAGAGAGAGAGACAGAGAGAGAGAGAGAGTGTGTGTGTAAAATAAAATTAGTGAACTCTAATTTAGTGAATTCTAATTTATCTATAAAGGTACCATTGTGGGTTTGTTCAGTTGTCATGATTCAGCAATACAGAAAGTTGCTTTTAGACTTTGAAATGGGAAAGTATTTCAAGCAAAGGCCATTTTTCAGAAGCTTTTTAGACAGAGCACTCTTGAATAAAAAGAGTTCAATTAGAGAAGTCATTCTGAAATATAATTGATAATTTTTAAGTAAATGTGGCCTTGTAACAGAATGCAGATGGCAAGCTCACCAAACAGCTGACCCCAGGGTGTGATCAAGAAACAAACAGGAGGTGCAATACACTCTATTAATTATTTTCACTGCTACAGTTGTTTGCTATATAATGCAGGTCAAGGGGGTGAGCCTGAAGCTTCTTCTAATATATTAGTAAATAAATTTGAACAGATTTTAATTTGCTAATGGAAAGGTCTGAGCCAGTTGCAAATAAGAGTGGAGCTACTTTGTCCTGCTCATTAGCATGCAACATGGCTGCTCCCAGCCATTCATACAAAATGTTACATTTCCATAAAGCGTAGTGTAATTTGTCAGGGAAAAAAAAACCTCTGTAAACTATATTAGATTAAAGATAAATGTGTATCATGGAGCAATCATTCTTATGGACTCCTTAAGATAATTGCATGTTGAACACCTGCCTCTGAAAGCTTGCCAAGTCATCCACTGCTGCATCCTTTGTAATACTTGTGTGTTTCAAGAAAAAAAAAAGTATACATTATTCTGGTGGGTAAGAATGAGAAATGCCGAATCGCAAACTATTACAGTCCCATTGCTCTTTGTTTTAAAGGACATTTATGTAGAACATCAGGGGACATTTTCATTTTGTTAACTCTCACTTCTCACCTGGACTTACCAGTCAGCAAATTACAAGCATTGCCGTCTTTTGTTATCTTCCGTCTTCACACTGGACAAAAATATGTTGCACAGTAGGGAATAAATCCTACTTTGCCTGACAAACAGCCCTGCAGCCTGTGCAGTGACAAGGAGCTAGGCATGAGAAAGGTCCTTGCATTAAGCAATGGACCATCAGATGCTCTATTTACTACTAGTGCTCCTGTGATATCAGTACTCTGGGTTGCACTCTTGTACAACTAATTGCATAGACTATAGGCTGTGCTTCCTCTGAAGGCACAGCTTACTGCAGCCCCTGTGGCTAAGCCGATTACCCTGGTAGTCCCAATGGCTGATATTAAGATCTATCTTTTCTATAGCACCAGAAGGTCTCTGAGCATTTTACAAAGGAGGTCATCGTGGTTATGGTCATTCTGCAAATGGAGAGAATTGCCCATAAAAAATGGAAGGAAAGGCAAGAATAAGATCCAGGTCTCCTGAAGGCCAGTCAGTACCCTGTCAGTATTATTTCCCTGTACCACTTCCCTCAGTCCAGTTTGGCCTCGGAGGTCTGTGAGCACAGAGCCTCCCCCAAACCTAAATGCATTTCACACATTTCAAGATACGATCTGGGTTAGGGTTAGGGGTTAGGGCTAGAGCAAGATAGGTTAGGTTAATTTTAGGTTCAGTTTAAATTTAGTTTAAAGTAGTTAAATTTGGATTAGATTAGATTAGATTAGATGCTTCTTAGATTCTTCTTCGAAAGCTTGTCTAATTCTATTCCAGTTATGCAGTTAGTCCAATAAAAGATATTGCCCTAAGAAATCCTTGCCTCGCACAATTCCTGGACCATTGCAGCTGCAACGTCACTCTAACACTACTGCTTCAATGCCAAGTAAGAAAAAAGTTTGTTTGCAAATATTTATAGCTTCCAGAACGCCCTGTTTTAAGAGCAGGAAGGTTTAACTTCTGCAGAAGTTGAACACGTATTTGAAGCTAGATTGGACACCACACTGAAAAATAGACTGGAGACCTATCCTTCCCCAGTTCTTGGAGACAGGACCAGATGACACAATAGCACCTTTCCATTTGTAATTGCTGTGACTATTACAGAGGTGTGGAGGACAGAATATATATTTCAGATTGTTTTTCCCCAAAAGACCACGAGATGCTGGAAGAGCTCTTGTGAGAATGAAAAGGCCCTCGCTCCTTCTTGTTGCTTTATTCTTCCCAGCCACGATGGCAGAGAACTGACCTCGCGCACATCAGTTATTGTTTTTGTATGCGCTCTAGCTTCGTTTAGCCTGAAGGAAAACCTTGTTGCTGCATTCAGTTTAGTTTTGTTGCACAAGTGTCTAGCAAGTTGGAAGGGAGAGCTTAAGCAGGCTATTCTCCTGCATCAGGTGTTAAAACATCTTGACAG
>NW_017729029.1:36734454-36742195 GCF_001723915.1 Gavialis gangeticus
AAAACCTTGTTGCTGCATTCAGTTTAGTTTTGTTGCACAAGTGTCTAGCAAGTTGGAAGGGAGAGCTTAAGCAGGCTATTCTCCTGCATCAGGTGTTAAAACATCTTGGCAGGAAATAAAGGAAAAGGTTAGCCATGGCACTGGAAGAGGCTCACCAGCATGTGTCTTGGCTGGGGGATGTGCCTTGTTGTGGTCCAGCTAGTGCATGGTTGGAAGGACCGTATTGCAGGATGGGTATGTTTGTACACAATTGCCCCCTTCAAGGTGAAACCAGAATGGTTGAACCACATCTCATCAGGAGCCTTACTGCTCCCAAGTTGGTTCAGAAAGTAGAGGACTATTTGGGGGGCAAAAAAGCCTTAACTACATCTCATCTTTTGTCATGTGTATCATGTACATTGGGCTAAGATTAGGTCCTGGGGGCCCGCACTCTTCCACTACCTGTACACACAAAAGTTGGCTCCCAAGTTGGTTCAGAAAGTAGAGGACTATTTTGGGGGCAAAAAAAGCCTTAGCTACATCTCATCTTTGTCATGCGTGTCGTGTACATTGGGCATGTCATGTACATCTTCAACTACCTGTACATGCAAATGTTGGTTTGTTTAAAGGTAGGTTTTTGCCCTTGCACTGTACAAACTGACTTCTCAGGATCTGCCCCAGATCTATTTTTTCTAACTCGTAAGTCTCCAGGAAACTGCTGCTTTTCTGTGAATGGTTATAGCAGATTCGTAGCCAGCAAAGAACCAAGTCACGGTGCTGCAGATTAATGAACATCACACCGCCCTGTGAAACTTTAGCCCATTGACTTGCATCTTTGTGGCCAGTGCCTACCCCAGCACAACAATAGCACACCTGCCCTGAAATTCAAAAACTGTCCCATTGTTTAAGGTTCACAGCAGAAGAAAAGCTATCTGGGAATTAGCAGGCTTTCCTTTTTTTTTACATTGGTCATTTCCATGAAGCTGATGGGAGGCTCCAACTTCAATAGATAGGGTCAGTAGACTATTGGTGAGTAAATGGGAAGAAGGACATGAAGTGGAAATATCTGCTTTTTTCTGCCGGGAATTTGTACATGGAAGTCCCCCAAAATTACAGCAGAACCTCCTTTGCCGTTCATGGCAAACCCAAGGCCTGTCCTCATGCCTAAGCAAAGTTTTAAAAGATGAGGAAGTTCTGCAGCTATTTCTCATTCTACCATAGCATTGTTATCTCCACACAACATCAGTGGCAATATCGGGGCCAGGGAGGCCAAGCCAAGGTGCTAGTTGAAAACTTTTCCCAAACTCCTTCTGGATAGAAGGATTGGATATAGAGAATTTTCCATAAAACAGTTGGCATCATATAAACGATAAATGAGCCTCTTCTTGGTATTTTCAAATTGTCTGATTGCTGCTCTTAGTATGATCATCAGGTCCTTGCTCACCAGCTAACAGATTTCTTCATTCACAGTGGATCTCCTGCCTATAACACTAGTAGAAACAAGTCACCAGTAGATGACACAGTGGTTAAAAAGTCAGCAGTCAAGGAAGTCAGCTGTCAGTATGACAGCAAAACGGAGGATAGTTCCCCAATCTATTTTTCAGTGTTTTGTCCAATCTAGTTTGAACTAAGTGCTAAAGGAGGGGAGGAATTACCAGAGCACAGGGGAAGGAAAATAAATTGGTAGACTAAGCAGTTCCATACAGGGAGAGACTGGAAGATCAGAATTGGAGGCATGAAATTACAGTTTCTAAATTACAGTTGCATCATATGTACACAGAACATTTCATATCCTCATCTGATTTCTCCAGCAGGACTCTTTTTTTTTTTAATGATCTCCTGGTTTCCAATGTCCCACTTGTTGTAATTCTCAGATGCATGGGGTAGCAGGAAGAGCTGTTAATGTTCAACCATTGTCGTTTTTCACCTCTTTCTCTCCCTTTTATGATGCAAGACACAGCACTCCATTTTAAAATGGAGACAAATTAAGAAGCATCTAAGGATTACTCCCTTAATTACAATAATCCCTCGAGGATTATTCAAAAAGATCGCTCCTTACTCAAGTTTTGTAAATTTACCCCTGCATTTTAAATCAGGAGCATAGTGTTCTTCAATTTGGAAACAAAGGAGACAGCTCAGGTAGGAACAGCGTTTGCATAGACCTAAACTGTTTCCTAAATTTAGCTTGAGAAAATAGGAAAATGCAAACCTGGTGCTGGTACCTGCTGGGTTTGACAGAGAGACTGATTCTCAGCTTGCTCTGTGGATTTTTCAGTACTTTGCAAGAGTTTGATCCTGCATTGCCTACATGCTATAGCAAAATCTAAGAAAGCTCATGAAAGCTTTGGTGAGTCTGTAAGATGTGAGACTACCCTGCCTTCTGCTTGCCTTCAGAGTACCACAGCTAACTCAGTCTTTCAAAAGCCAGTGAGCAGAGATCCAGCGGCTTCTGCACAAGCACCCACATGGCCTTATCAGGTGTTAAACTGAGTGAAGCTCTGAGGTTTCAGGACACGGGGATTTGATCTGCTGCGTGAGGAAGCCCAGGACTTGGCAGTAAACTTCATGGACCAAGCTGCAGTGCAAGTCCATGAACTGCCCATAAAGGTGATGGTGATGGTACACGTGTTGACCCTAGGGAGCTGCCTGGGACGTGGGTTCACTGAAAGATCTGTGAGTTTTGAGACAGCTTAACTGAAATGTGTGAGAAAACCTTGGTCAGTCCTAAAGGTTTCATTTATGGTTCCGGTTTTGATTATTTTGGAGATAGGACATGGAAATTTTTCCTCTGCTATATCATCTTTAACATTTATATTCACTCACTCCAGAAACAGAGTAGGCCACATCTGTCGAACGGCTGAGCAATTAAGTGAAATGCATTCTTAGGTAGTTCAAGCCATTTTGAACCAGGTTTGAATAGCAAATATTTAACTCCCCTTCCTCTTTGTCCTATCTCTGACATCTAATCTGATCCTAATCCAAACGGCTCCCTTCTGTCCAAACAGGGCTCTGGTTTCAGTTCCTGTCAACTCTTCTAAACTTCTGTTGACAGGCGAGAATCAGTCGTGGTGAGGACCGGGGTTACAACACAGCATCCCTTTGACAATCATAGAAACTTAGGGTTGGAAGGGAGCTCAGGAGGTCACATCTAGTCCGACTCCCTGCTCCAAGCAGGACCAGCCCCAACTCCATCGTCCCAGCCAAGGCTTTGTCTACCCAGATCTTAAAACCCTCCAAGGATGGAGAGTCCACCACCTCTCTGGGTAACCTGGTCCAGTGCTTCACCACCCTCCTGGTGAGAGAGGTTTTCTTAATATCCAACCTAAGCAATGCGAACATACAATTTGGCCTTGCTATGTGGGCAAAACTGCACCCAACTGATGCTGTTTTCAAGCTAGACTTTGCCTGGACATAGTTTCCCTTTGAAGCATAGATTCTGGGGGAGGTCTTCCACGGCACAAATGATGCCTGACTCCCAAAGACTTTCTGAAGAAACTATGCTCCTACACATCCTTTGAAAATTTCCCCTGATGGGGTAAAAAAGGTCTGGACTCTGAGGATGACATCTCCGACCCGTTCTGTGGAAGACAACATGTCGCCTCACTAAAAGCGTCCCGAGCAAATTGTCTACAAGAGAAGTGCTAGCATTCCTCCCGCAGTCCCTTTCCACCCAGTGGAGAGAGGTCTGCCAAATGCTGTAAAAGCATCTTGTTTTTGTGGAGGTGAGGTATCCTGGCTGACTCCTAAATGACTCCAGAAATACCAGCTTCCAATTCTTTAACTTGCTTGGTCTTGAAATGACACACGAGTCTGGGAAGACTCCAGGATGGTGTTAACCCAAGGGTCTTCCTGAGTTTGCGAGGGTGTAGGAGCCAGCTCCGTGTCTTAATGCAAGGCCTTTCCCATCCATGAGCTCCTTTGCATGATGGAAGCTAGAGCACAAAGTGCAAAGGATGTTTGGTTTCCTTTTCTGCCGCTTGCAATGTTTGGATTTCTCCACGTGCCAGTTAAAACTTGGCAAGTCGCTGCGTCGCTTGCCTGACTACTGCAGTAGGGAACCAATAGCTTATTCTGCCAAATTAGAGGAGATTTCTTTTTCATCACTTAAGTCACAAAACCATCTCAAAATGAGCATGTTGTCCCAGAATTTGGATATTTAATGCATTGGCTCACGACATTAGGAAATACAGAATTGAGGCAAAAAGAGTGAAGTGGCAAGTGACTTGTCATAGGCTTTTAATAGGATGTGATACCTTAAGGCCAGAAGGAATTATTATGATCATAGTTTTTTTTTCGTGTCAGTGGCCACCCTGAAAAGGGTCAGGGTGCTTGGAATAGGTTATTTCCAGACAAAAATAACAGGTGGGTTTTGGTGTGTGTGGGGAGGGTGAGGGGGGTTGACAAAATGAAAACATTTGAAAAAAATATTTGGGGATCTACTCAAAATATATAATTCAACCCAAGACTTAGTCTTTGTACTTTGAGCTCTATAATTTCTTTTTTTAATTTAAGATGATTTTTAAGCAAAAAAAAAAAATGGTATTTTCAAACTAAGTCAAAGTATTTTTTTTAATCTCTAAAGAAAACATTTCAGGTATTCCAAAATAAACTATCATTTTTGAAAATCTATTTTGCAAAATGTAATTGTTTTAATATTTTTGAAATTTTCCACAATTCCATTTTGGCTAAAGATATTTGTGAATTTGACATGGTTCCCCAGAGACTGACATTTTTGGTGAATTACTTTGAATTAAAAAAAAAAAAAATCCCAGTTTTTAATTCTGCCCATCGAACATGACTTTTGTTGTAATGCAGGGCATAACATTTCACCTCAGATTGGCACGTCCAGGCCATACCGTGATCTATAAAATATCTATTAGACATTCAGGCATGATTTAACCATTTCAAGTGATGCCTAAAAATCTACCCCGTGTTTTACTACCTCGTTCTGAGGGTTGATTGTCCTCAGGGTTTCTCACTTGCGCAGTTTTACAAGGAAGCTATTATAACAAAGCAAAGATTTGAACTTGGATTTGGTGCCCAATCTAGGACCTAAACCGCAAGTTGATCTCATCTCCCATGCATAACATCTATTTTTCAGCCAGCGTGGAGCATGGGGGATATACGGGTATATGTATGTGGCAGGCGGCAAATATGGCAAAGGATCTCACCGTGGGCATGTCAGAAGCATATTACACTCACCAGACATAGCAGTGAAGAAGTCTCAAATGAGGTGCTCAAAACAGGAGGGGAAAGGCCATTTCTTAGCCCAAGGTTTTCACAGCTCTATTGGTCCTGACCTATTCTTGGGAAAGGGCCATGCAATCCACAGAATCGCCTGGTGCCTGGAAATTATTCACCATCCATTGTCCTGTACAAAGCACTACTCCCAACACAAAATGCGGGAGCAGAGAACAATAATAAATATCCTCAAGTATTGAAACTAATTTTTCTCTTCAGGCAAATTTTCCACGCGGAGTCTCTTCATCTTCCTCCCCAGTGTTATACAGGAGAATTTGCCGCCTTCATTTCCACCCCGGAATGTCTTTGCCTCGGAGAGGAAATTATCCCGTCCCTTTGTAGTTGCTGAATACAGCTCTAGTTATTATAGAGCAGCTTAACCTGAAGCCTCTGTATCTACAATTTTAATAACTTCATTGTACGGGAGCTGTTTATATTTTAGAGGGCTCTTTATTTCCATTTCAGTGCAGTATTTATGGGTAAACCTGTGCAATGAAAGACAGCCACCTTAAAGTGTCTAAAGTGCCATTGTTGCCTATCGGTTCAATAAAACAGTTGTATGGAAATTAAACGCCAACAAGCACAGAGGAGGACAAAATTAATTTCAAGACTACGTTAAATATTGAGCCTATAAATTATTGATTTAAAAACTGGGCCGAGTGCTATACTGTACTTTATCTCCGAGCGAACACAGATCGCTGTATGACAATAACTTTTAATCACTAGGCTTGTTAAATTCTAAAGGAGACGGTGTCTGCTATACTTCTCATGCTGTGTGTTCTGTAGCAACCTTGATTAGTTTTCTGCCTCTTTTGATTATCTCCTTTTGAAAATCCAAGTGAAGGGTTTGGAAGCCAAGGATAGCGATAAAAGAGAAAAAACAAAACCTACACACCTAAAGCTCCACAATTCTGGCTTGTAAATATGAACCATTCAAAGGGTGGCATTTGGGCTGAGACGCAGCCAAACCGTGTTTGATTACAAATTAGACAGATTGAAGGTGAATCGGTTTATTTAGAATAAGGATGATGACCCCATAAGCATCAAATTCCCCACTTCTTGTTCAGGGTCTTCAAATAACTGCAGAGTTTGAATAATACATATGAAGAATGCAGCAGGAGCTAACTACGTTGAAATCAGGGAAGTTCGGTGCGTTTCTTGGCTTCTCCTGTCTCCCTCTTTCATCAATGAGCCCTTTCAGAAGTTCCATTTGAGAAGAAAATACTCTTTAAAGAACGTTTTTATTAACAGAAAACCATAAGAAGTAAGCAACTTTTCTGGTTTGACTACTGGGTAGCAAAGGAATTAGTTTCCATTGTACATAAGTTGATTTTACTGCTAGGCATGATTGTCCAAGTCACTGGACATCTTTGCTTCTTAGAATAATTCAGTGTTTTAGCAGTTACTTTACTAAGAGCATGTGTGCGAGAGAGAGTGAAATTTGGTATGTTCAAGGGAATAATCTATCCCAATTTTTATTGTACTTTCTGCTTGTTTTGTTTTGTTTTGAGAGAGAAAAATGGAACAGGGGAAAGTCCTCAATGTGATTATATTATTATTATTATTATTATTATCCAACAAATTGATGTACAAAAAATGGCCAAGAGCTGTGATTATCTGTCCACACCCTTTACCAACTTGAGCCCTTCTTAATCCAGCCCTTGACTATACAATTATTTCTCATGAACTGCACTTAGGGACTTTATTAACATGGATCAAACTAACTGGCAACAGATTCTCCTGTTCTTGAATAGAGTAATTCAGGAACAGGAAATGCTAATTCGCGCCACACTCAGAAGGATGCTGAGTACGTGAGCTATGCTAACGTTCAGGTGTAGACAAACTCTGATAGTTGACATTTTTGAAACTGCAATTCTTTGGAATGATTTTAATGTTGCTGGCTGTTCTTTAGCTGCAATGTGCATGCTTCCCCAACATCAATATAGTGAATTGTTTCCCAACAAAAACAGGAACAGGGAAGTATCCAATGCAAAAGGAGCACTTTTTGTGATGCGAAATTCCAGGAGCACTTCCTGCTAGCCAGACCCCTTTAAGAGGCCTTGACTTTAATGCAGAAAATCATTCATATGTATATAAATTCATACTTACATACATACATATACACACACACACACACATATATATACACATACACACATATTCATACATACATGTATGTATGTATATGTATGTGTATATGTGTGCTTGTGAGTGTGTATATATATGTGTGTATATGTGTGTGTGTGTTTTTATGTGTGTGTGTGTGTGCATGTGTGTGTGTATTTTTTTTTAAACTTCTAGTAAGCATGGTAGTCCCAGCAAACTGATGGGGTTGCCCAGATCAGCTACCCCTTATAACATTTCACCATTGAGATCCCATTCACACTAATAAAATGTATCTGGCAGCTCCAGAAGATGTGGAAGATTAGCTTTGCAGTGTCCAGGGCTCCATTACAACACACACACTGGGATTCAAAACAACAGGTAGTGCCCAAATGCATCCCAAGTCTAGCTGTCCTTG
>NW_017729029.1:36747195-36754113 GCF_001723915.1 Gavialis gangeticus
CACACTAATAAAATGTATCTGGCAGCTCCAGAAGATGTGGAAGATTAGCTTTGCAGTGTCCAGGGCTCCATTACAACACACACACTGGGATTCAAAACAACAGGTAGTGCCCAAATGCATCCCAAGTCTTGCTGTCCTTGTAGAAATCCAACTGGATCTTGTAGGTAAAGTGCTGATCAGGCCTCCAAGGATATAAGTGTTACGCTCAACTCTGCTATTGGACAAGTCCCCTCCTCACTCTGTGCCTCAGTTTCCTCTCCTGCTGTTCGCCTGTCTTGTCTATTGAAACAGCCCTTTGAACCAGGGGCTGTCTCCTACTATCCCTTGACCCAGCAGCTGCCATAAGAGAGTCCTGATCTCGATCACTGCATCTAGATGTTACTGTAATACAAGTAATAATCGTAATATGGACTACCTTCCTCCCCGGTACTGGTATAAGAGGGTTGCTACCAATTCACTGAATACAGATATACACATTCCCTGCAAATTGGCAGACCACAAATAACATTTTTCCAGCACTCTCTGACCTATTTTCTAATCCATTCTGCTTTCAGAAGAGACATAATAACTCTCTTATTTTTACTCACCTTTTTGACCTTGCTTCATCTGTGCTATTCCCTTTGTCCTCACCAAATCAGCTTTCGTCGTGAGAATGACTCCTTTTCAGGAGAGGCTTGTCCTATACGTTGCTTTTCATTCCAGGCTCTGTGTGTGTGTGTGTGTGTGTGTGTGTGTGTGTGTGTGTGTGTGTGAGTGTGGGTGTGTGTGCGTGTGCGTGTGTGTGTGTGTGTGTGATCATCGCCTTGTCTACATATAACCATTAATCACAAGGGTTTTTTTGTCAACTGACATAGTAACATCACTGTCAGCATTCATAGGATTGATATCCTTTAATGCCTTCCATAATTTTCACTAGAGTTGTTAATTGTCTCTAGACTACTGAGCTTTGTGTAGGAAGACTGTTTACAATGATGAACACCTCATTAACTCCTGACACGGTCCTAGGCAGCCTGCTTCCCTTTTCTCGATGGTTTAGCTCGTGATCCGGGAGGTGCCAGTTTAACACAACTCTCAGCGCGCCTAAATCATGAGCCTGAAAACCAGCTCAGGCATCCACCTCCCAACTGGTCTGGTGTGCAACAGTTGTGAGGGTCGGGTTGGGCTTGTGTTCACATACACCCACCTGTGAACTCACCTGCGGAGCGAGAAACGTGTCTCCAGCTCTCTGCGGCCTTCTGCGATGCTCATTTTAACTCCAGGGCCCAACACTCAGATCTCAAATGGGGTAGCTGAATGAAGGGAAGCCAAGCAGCCTGTATGCTCATAAAAAACACTCCCCTGATTTTTTCCCCTGGCTGAAGCAACCTCCCCAGGGGCTATTTCACTAGTGAGAACAGCCAGAGGCTACGTTCAGTGCCTGATCCTGTACCATCAGCTATCCCAGTCAGTGAGGGGGTAGCTGATGGTGCAAACAGGATCCAGATTTCAGGTTTGGATGAACACAGATTTGTAAGCCAGATTTCCCTCGCACCCCTCTTTTCAACCACGTTGCCTTGAGTGGCTTTGCCCCTCATGCACACCAGCAGGAAGGCGGTTGAAGTCACTCCCCTGGGACTCAGCATCATTTTGGCTCTTTGTGACTAGCGGATAACTTTCCAGGATTCGGAGTATACCCTAGGAGTGTGAGCGAAGCCCAAGAGCCACAGAGCAATTCAGGCAATACAGCGGATTATGCATGTCGGGAGGGATTTGCAGAAGCACTCCCTGCAGGGATTTGGCTCCCTGTGAAGTTAGAGTTAATCGCTGGTAACAGGGCTAGGTAAACGGGGCACATTTTTGAACCTCACTCCCCAGGCGGGTGTTTCCACTGGGTACCTGTCGCAGCAGCTAAGTGTCCTCTTAGACATCACCTCTACACTCCCCAAGTGATGGTGCTATTGGTAGGCATTTATAAAGAAGTTTTAGGTACCACTGAGGAATTGCCAGTGTGGATGGGAGCTGGGAAACCAGCATACAACAAAGCCAACATTTTACAATGAGTGGGTGGTGCTGCTGTTTCTATGCTGCAATACATAGAAAAAGCACCCCAGTATTGTAGGAGAGGGCTGAGCACCTGGCCGCTGAACATCCTTCCCGTTCTGGCCTTTCTCCGTTTTAGAAAGCTTGGCCTTCTCTCTGCGAAGAGGAAATAATTGTACAATACAAACACTTGAAACGTGGTTAAAAAAATTAGAAAAGAGATTCATATTTAGGAAAAGAGGGTAACAACAATGAGAGAAATGTCAGCGAACCATTTTCTGCATCACCAAGCAGCTGCCACAGACGCGTGGGATGTGCGGTAGCTCGCACTCAAGTGAAGACTGCAAACTAGGTGGCATTTAGATGAAGTTGCCTTTGTACCATGTGGAGAGCAAAAATTTGGGATTCCCAACATTGATCCTGGAAGATCAACCTAAGGCAAAGCTGAGTACTTATTAACGGAGAGCTTATCAGCCCATGTTATCTTAAAGTGGACAGTGAGACCTAGACAAATCGGAGGATTGGACCAAAAAGAATTGCATGAGATTCAATAAGGACAAGTGCAAAGTCCTGCACTGAGGAGGGAACAATCCCTAGAGAAGAGGAGACTGAGGGGGATTGAATAGCAGCCTTCACCTCCCTGCAGGGGGGTCCAAAGAGGATGGAGCTGGACTGTCCTCAGTGGTGGCAGAACAGGGAGCAACGGGCTCCAGCTGCAGCAAGGGAGGTTTAGGTTGGGTATTAGGAATATCTTTCTCACTAGGAGAGTAGTAAAGCACTGGAACGGGTTACCCAGAGAGGTGGTGAAGTCTCCATCCTTGGAGGCTTTTAAGACCCAGCTAGGCAAAGCCTTGGCTGGGATGATGCAGCTGGGGCTGGGGCTGGGGCTGCTTGGAGCAGGGGGTTGGTCCTGAGCTCCCTTCCAACCTGAATTTTTTTCTGTAATGGCTCTTTTGCATAATCTAAGAAATCTTTGCATGTAATATCAGGAAAGGAGGCAGCAAAAAGTTCACACTAAGTCGACTGCTCCATTCGGCAGCAAGGTTGCATAAAGTACCAAATATTCATCAATGGGCGCACTTAAGGTGAAGGGGGGGAGCAAAAGTGCTATAATAAAGCATGTTTTGCTACAGATAGCTCCAGTCACCTTTTTCATTTCATCTTTCCCCCAAACCTTTATCGTCAGTGCAAGTCATATTCAACGTTCAAGGAGATTGGCTCTCTCCTGATAATGTTGCTCAGCCTCTTTGCAGATGTCAAGAACACTAAGCTGCTCTATCTCGCTATTGCACCTTGAAGGAGATGAAAGACAATAACGGCTGGGAGTTAGACTCTCCTGAAAAACAAAACAGATACATTTGGAGATCATTTTCTTTTCAAAGCCACGGTGCTGTGTGCATCGCGAGTCACCATAGATGTGGCAAACGCACTCTCCCGTTATTTGCGGTGGGATTTTTAATTGATGGGAAGCTACCCCGATCAGTTGAGTAGGGGGCCTGGAGTAGGGTGGATGTTTCAGGAGTTAGGGGACTCTCACCTCTGGGTCACCTGGGACCATCACCAAAAGGAAAAGTGAGCCTGCCACGTATTTCCAGAGGAGAAATTGAGGACTTATCAGTCCAAGGTATCTAGAAGCTGCTTCTCTCCTAAATTCCACTTTGGACGTCCGGTCACTTAGGATGTGGGAAGATCTGTGTTGAAACACCCCACCTTCCCCAATCCAGTGCTCCCAAGCCATTGAAACTGGTGGAGAGCTTGGAGAAAAATCCTCCTCGGTATAGCTCAACATCAGCTATTTTGCACAGGGAAATTGGTATCTCCCTTCCCCACGGGGGTGAAAAAAGGCTGCTAGCTTCCTATCAGAAGCCCACCCTCCTGACTTACAGCAACCCTTGGGTGGCTCTCCTCAAATGGCTAACACTCTTCCCGTGTCCCCCCTCTGGGCCCTCATCTGCTTTCTGGATGAACCAGCGTGGAAATCCAGCACAGGGGTGTTCAGAGGGTGGCAGGCCATTGCACACTAAGATGGGACTGCCCTGCTGTGGCAATGGGAGAGTTTTAGAAAAATTAGATCCATCTCATTGCACTCAGCAGAATTGCATGGGGTGAAATCCCAGGCGGGTGGGGATCTTAAAGCTGTCTTCCACACCCCCCTCGCCCAGCAACACAGCCCTTGGTCAGCAGCACTCAAAACATCCCTGCTCTTCAATGGCTGCTCTGTGCCCCGTGTGAAAAGAGTCGGTGTCCCCAGTTCAGTCCTTAATGGACAGGTGTTCAGGACACAAAAAACCCCATTTCAATCGGTCCTAATTAGCACCTTTATTGGCAGCCTCCCCAGAGAGGCCAAAGGATGAATGGGGATATCAACCGGAGGGCAGTCTCGCCCCTAGAGGTGATTCCTCCAGGTCAAGGTTGAGGAGCGGTGTGAGGGAGTTTTGCTGCCGCTGGCCGCTCCGGAGCTGCTCCGTGAATAGAGGACTTGAGTTTCCAAGCTGTCAATCCGGCACCTTTCACAAGCACTAACTTCATTTAATTAACGGGGGGAGGAGAGGAAAGAGCCTTCCCTAGCAACTCCTGCATCAAATAGCACTTATGTTGCCTTATATGCTGAACACCTAACCCTATTAGCATTTCATTGTGTGTTTCTGATAGAGTGCCTTTATGTACACGCTAATCTTAACATACACACTAATGTATATTGGGAGATTTAGAAACATTTTAAATTAAACAGAGGTTGTCAAGTACTTTTTATAGCTTTTTTTTTTTTTTAACTCTCCATTATCCATTATACCCTCTTAGCTCCATGGAAACAGCATTTCTTTCCCCACCAAGAGTTTCTTTCTCCATTCAGTTTAAACCTTGTGTTGTATCGTTTTACTTTCCTTGATTATTTTTCTCTTTTTCCACTCATTTTTCTTCTCTCCACACCAGCCAGCTTGGCTTCTGCTTGGAGTGGCCATGGCTGTCGTGGCCGGTCGGTCGGCTGTCTTTTTATCTCACGGCACGCAAAACAGTCTGTCGGGTGCTCCGGTTTCTTCTTCGAGATGCCAAGAAATGCTTGTTGCATACCAGAGTTCAGGGATGGAAATAACCTACTCGTGCCACTTCCAGGGTAGGGTTGTTTCTAATTCTCTGACAGGTATAACTTTCTGGCAAGAAGTGGAGCCCCAAAACCCCCGCCACTGTAAGCAACACTCTGCAGTCCCCGCGGTCAGGAGGTTGCCCATCTTACATTTTCCCTTTCTTAATATCAAACCATTACTCTCAATGCAACATAGTAAATGATTCCTCTCATCCCTGGTCCTTTTACCATTCAAATAGCTCTAGATTATCATGTTCCCAAAGAGTTGGCTCTTATCCAAGCTATATTTAGCGCTCCCAATCTTTTATTTCAGGTTATCTGTGCTGCATCGGATGGGGATAGGGAGAAAACCTGTCCAGTCCGCAGGCTTCTGCTCTGTCTGTTTGGATCATAAGCTCTTTGGAGCGAGATTTCGCTCTTATTCTCTATCTGTACAGTGCCAAGCATAATGAAGCCTGGTATCAGTTTGGGCTCCGGCAACATGTAACATAATTAATATTAATTCAATTCAATTAAGTAGCAAATCAACACAATACTCCAAGCTCTGTTGCTTCGGGGCTGCATCGAAAGGTTGGGTGCTATCTATATGTTTCTGTGATGTGACACGTTTGCATAGGCCGCCATTAATAATCACACTGAGCTTTCCTTAGATATAGGATACTGAAAATGGTAGTGTCAGAACGACGTCGCCGTGATGGTCGAGGCATTAATATGCAAGAGGCCAGGATTTATTTTATTGGACCAACTGCATAGTTGGGATCGAGTTAGACAAGCGACTCACTTGTTCTCTCCTGCGACGGTGTCAGCAGTGCCTCAGGTTAGTATCATCTGACATTTTTACTACTGCAGAAGAAAGAGGCCAGAGCAGCTGGAAGAGGCTTGCTGACAGCAACGTGCAGATTGCCACAAGTCAAAAATATCCGAGAGCCATTATTTTAAGGATGAGAGCACACTACTCTGTCAAGCAAACTGCTTGGCTGATGCATCCCAAGAGCGATTGCTGTTAGTATTCCCTTCTGGCTGATTAACCACTCACCAGTTATATGCAGATATTTAGGACAGGCGATCAAGGTACTTCAGCTTTTGGTATGAGTTTAAGTACTTGTTGAAATTAGACTAAGTATTGTTCCTATTCAGCAGCACTGAGGAATACAGGGATGCAAGAGAAATGAGAGAAGGTGAAAAACAAAAACTTGAAATGAGCCTGGCTGACCAAGTGCTCAGTGCCTTGCGGAAACAGGCTGTATAGGTCGTGTCCCTTTGGCACTGTGTGATTTTACTGTGAAGCACCCTTTCCTGAGATATCACAGGTAGATGCACTGGCCCAAATTGGTTAAAACACATGGCTGAGCACATCAGCAGCAAACTTTTCAGCAGCAAACTTGGGGTTTGTCAGCAAGCCAGTATCAGTCAGCTACTTCATTACTAAGCCAACGGCCCTGCTAAGAGAAAGTGTGCAGTAGCACTCCTTTGCTGTTTGATTAGGGTGACCATACGTCTGAGTTTTCCCAGACATGTCCTCTTTTGGGGTCCTCCCATCTCCATCCAGGCAGTTTTTTAAAATATCAACAATCTCCGGGATTTTGCTGTGATCAGCAGCAACGTTTTTCCCGATACTTCCTGGCTTGCCCTATCAAGGGGGTGCTTGGAGCTGGGAGGAGCAGGGGGAGGGCAATTGGAGGTAGGGGCATCACGCGCATCCACGTGCGTGCACGCATGTGGCTGGCGTGCAGTGAGGTAGAGTGATGGGAGCAGCCCCAGCAGCTGGATGCAGGTAAGTCTATGGGGGATGAGGGCTGGAGGGCCAGGGGGCTGTG
>NW_017729029.1:36754268-36782129 GCF_001723915.1 Gavialis gangeticus
TCCTCTTTTTTGAAACTGGAAATATAGTAACCCTAGTTTGAGTCTGTGCTTGAATTACAGCCAGCAGTCAACCAGGCATCCCCAAAGGCTTGTGTCGGCCTCAGCTCTTCCATTATATTCCTTCCCAGTTCAGAGGAACATCGTTACCAGGAAGACTGGTACAGACAGGTGAGGAGCAAGTGTGGAGGTGGTGGTGCCAGCGAGATGGATTTCTGGTCCCACACACTTGGAGTGGACTCTCCAAGTACACTCCCCTCTCCAAGCACTTGTATTTACTACTAAAGTAGGTGCTTGACAAGCGCTTTTGTTTTTAACCTTAGGGCAACTAATGCACGTTTGCTAGCCTCAGGTAGAAACACAGTGAAAAGAAAAAACTTGAACTTTAATATAAGGTGAACCAAGTGAGGGGTGCACCGGGCTGGGGTTCACTGGGCCCGTTTCACTGACTCAAGGGCCTCATCTTCCGTGTGTTTCTATCTTAGGGTAGCATGCACCCATTAGTTAACCAGCGGTATTATTATTATTATTATTATTATTATCATTTTAGCAGTGAAGATGCCCACATAAAGGCATTGGGTAATAATCACCAGCTGTAACCCCCATCCTCTGCTCCTGGGATTTTTATTTTGGGCTCGCCACAGGTCTAAGAGGGGAACTGGCTGGCCAGTACTCTGAATTCTGCTTTTCCTGTGTATACTGGAATTCCTGAGCGTCCCGGGTTTCCTTTACCTGCAGTTGGTGTTCATGTTTTGCCACATAGTTTGGGCAAATGATATGCAGGTCACGACTTCTCCTTTGACTTGCCACTGCTCTTTGACCACTGTCGTTTGTGTTATGTGGTGGATCAGGCCTCATGAGGTGGTTTCACTCCTGCCACCTTGCTGCCAGCCTGGAATATTTGCATTTGCAAGAGAACGATCGAGGAGATTTTGCATAGCGCATAATATGCTTCCACTACTCCAAACATTAGCACATTTGGAAGAGAGGCAGTCTGTCTGCAACCTGCCCTTTCTCTGGCAGTAGCAAGAAGCATGCATGCCCTGAAGCTATAGAAGACCTCCTGCAGAGACCTAAGCCTTTTTCCTTCTAGCTGTTGCAGGACTCCCATGAAAAGCACCCAGAGGAGTCTGGTAGAAGACAGTGTCTTAGAGTCCTTCATTGAATCACGAACCCTTTCCCATTTCCAGAGGGTAGTGATGACCTCATTTGTTCCATTGTCTCGACATTTTACCCTTTCTTGCAGTTTTTTTATTAATTACATTCTGCAGCTAGTTCTGCAGAAGGAGCCCGTGGTGCTAGGTGCTGTACAAACACCAAACAGAAGAAAGTGCCACCTTCCACCTTCTCCCCATCCCACAACTCTTCCCCTGGTTCCTTGTTTTTTTTTTTCTTATTCACTGGAAAGGCAGCAATTGCAGACAAGGTGGTTCCAGATAGAAGTAGGCAGAGAAAGAGTTTAAATCACAGGAGGACTATAAAATATGCGGTTATGCAAAGAATGTCAAGGGAGCCATAATGAAAGGGCAGCAAGGAGTCAGGGAACACAGTCACAATGGCAACAAAATTCGCAATGGGCTGGTGATGATACCTAAAGCTGAAATAGGTTCATGGGAGAATTTGGAAGAAAACCATGCCCTCTTCTCATCCGAAAGCTGACTCGCAATAAATAGACCAGTGAGCACGCAGAATGCCCCCCCCCCAGTCACGCTGGCACAGGACTCTGTTAAAAAGTCCCATAGCTTTAACTGGTGTGTAATGTGAAACTATAGTTCACATACTGTCGTATACAAGTTGTCTCGTGTAGTACAAATACTGTCCCCAGTGAGTTCTCCACGCGTGTCCAGTATGTAAATCCATCTCCATTCCCCTGAGAATAGTCTGGAATCAAAAACTACCCATTTTTCATATATTTAAATTGTGGGTTGTTTAAACTAAATTCTTGATTAACAGAAATCCAGCGGTCAAATGAGTGGGTGATATATGAACAACAATAATGCATAGATAACTTCACACGCTTGCCCATATAATTAATATGACTGATGGGATTTCAGTAAATTGATCCCTTGCATAAGGCTGGCTTTTATGAGCCAAGGCTCTTTTGACTAACAGATAAAAGCAACAATCTGCGTATGGAGAGTTCATCTCAGCTGCATCACTGTAAATCTGAACTTCTCACTTAACCCAGATGTATAAAGCAGGACAGATTTCTTAATCTAAATTACCTGTGCCTGGTTATCTGGAAGCTGATGCATTTCTCTGTCCACAATAAAAGGAAAGAAAGTACAGGCTTCCCTCTACAATGGATCCATTTGTTCTGACTTTTGCAAACCCCCAAGTAATTTGGGGTAGGATATGCGTATGCTAATTCGTAGTTGTATATTGTCACCTCTAGAAAGGGGTGACAATATTCATCTCCAGTAAGAGGCTTAGCAACAAACTTGCACATTGCTTGCAAAGGTGATTGTTTTTCTCCTGCATACCTACAGCAAGTCAATCAGGTGAGTGAATTAGAGCTTAGAAAGATGAAAAACTTTTCTTCAGGTCAGGAAAGTCCAGAAGCGACCTGAGATTTTTAAAAGGGCCTGATTCACCTAAAATTATATCTTACTGTGATGCTCTGGAAGCTCAAGAAATGAGTTTTCATGTATATGGTGGGCTTCTCCAGGACCAAAATTGGATGCATTTTTGATCCAACGGTCCCCAAGAAAGGAATTAAAAATGTATATGATTCTGATAAAGAAGCTTATTTTTTTAAAAGCCAGATTTATAAATCTGAATCCACACTGGAAAACAAGGCCATGTTGCAGGGGCAAAGATGAATATTTAATACAAAGCCCGAAACAGGCTTCTGAAAATAGGAGATTGTTAAAGTTATGATGAGCATGTGCAAATTGCAGAATATCAGCAAGTTCTCTCTGCCGCAAACTGATCTAAAGAAGCTTTCCTGTTTCCCCAGCAACCTCGAGCAATGCTAGCTTGTTTCTTTGGAAGTAAATTAAATGTGACTTTCAAGTAGTTCATTATTTCAGTAGCCACAATGCCTTTCGGAAGCAAGGACATTCGATAAATCATATTAGGATTTGCTGCACTTCTGAAGGAAGGCAGATAAAGGATTTTTACAGAAATAGTTTTCAAATCTACTAAATTTTCCAGAACTCACAAAAATTGTGTTTCCATTGATACAGGGGGAAGAATAAAGTGGATTTCACATGTTTAAGGAAAACTAAATATTGTTTGGTGGTGCAGTCAAAGCCAGGCTCTGCGGTCCCCACATAAAGCTGGAGCAGGCTTAGGGTAAAGCTCTTTGAAATGCCTGCGATTGCAGTGCCAACTTTCAAAACTTGTGCAAAACTGCCTTAGGGGATGCTCTCGGGTCACCCCATCCACAGGGGGCTGCTTGCTGAGGAGTGAGAAACCTGCTTCCATTCCTTGGCCCCTTTCCCCCACCTAGCTGCAGGTTCTTCTGTAATCAAAGTCCTTATAGCTCTATGCAAAAATGCAAGTAAAATCCCGATGGGAACTTGCAGTTTGTTCTGGCTGGCTGGGCTGAGAGATGTATCTATGTTTATTTCCAAGCACCTTGCTGAGAGACCACCCTGGTTTGAAACCCAAAATTACCGTGCACTGCAAGTTGGGCAGGCGTATTCTGCGCTCATGCCCAGCTTTGTGGAGCATGCTGATGCCGAACACATCTGCAGTGCCTCAAGTACCAGACCACAGGCCTGTCTTTATCTAGCTTACCTGTTTGGGGCCCTGGATCTGCAATGCCAGCTGCAATGGTGGCTTGCTATGGCTTCACAAATCCTTGTTAATGCCCAGACAAGGTTCTTTGAGTAAATCCAATATCTTTTATGAGACCAACTCAAATCGTCAGAAAAATTCTTCTTTGTAAGCTTTGAGGTATAAATGCCCTTCGTCAGGCTGAGGAAGCACCTGCAGTTAGTGTTGTGTGCTCTTCCTGGGTGGAATGAATAGGAAAGAAGCCAGCGGCTGGTATTAATGCCCATGCATCTGTTACTGTAACCACTCAACCATTACTCTCGGGGGTGTCAGAGACTCAGCATTGTGGGTGAATTCAAGGAAGTTTTGGTGACTCTTCCAATTCAGAACAGCTTTAATGGGGTTTTGTTTTTTGGAACCCAAGTGCCACAAAACTTTGATGGTAAAACAAAACCTATCAAAACCACTGAAGCAGAACATGTCGATGGACCTCATCTGAAGTATTTCCCAGGTTTCCCAGATTCCAACTTTTTCTCTCATTTTGAGAGTGGGGATCCCCCCCACCTCCTGATAAATCTCCAACTTTTATAGGAAGAAAAAATAATTCCTTGCTCTGCTCCACATTAGCACTGGATCACTTTGCATTTTTTACCAATAAAAGACTAAATCCTGCCAACCTACTTATAGGCTTGTGTGGACCATGAATATATGCTGATAAACATGGATTTCGCCTCACATGTGCAGACCAGTGAAAAAATATTTCCGTTGTTAATCATCAAAATTGATAGAAAGGGGATGTAAGAAACATGATGGCTAAGGAAGCATGAGATGACAAGGGGGAGCAGTCCTACAGAACCATGCTGCTTGGACTTCAGACTGCAACTCCCAGAAACCCCAGGGGACTGGGAACAAAGGAAGAGGAAGTCAAAAAGTGGACGAGGGAACTACAGGTGAGTGGAGCGAGACTGATGGCAGCTCTGCCACCCAGCTGGCATCAGTCCTACAGCAGTTGCAGTGGGCAGCTAAACTGCACTATAATAATGCTGTACTGTCATTAACAAATTGTCTGCCCCCACCTCCCTAATTTTATGCAATCCTGAAAATTTAAATTGATCAAAATAAACAAATGCTTAAAAATAAACATGGATCTTATCCAACAAGATTATAAAGTAATAAAATCAAACTGGGCCATGCCTAACTATAAAGGCACAAAGCAACTGCTAGGATGGAAACAACTAAGGGCAGGTGCATGCTAACTCAAGCTCCAGAACAAGGAATGCTCTTGCTTGACAGATTTCACCAGGAGACTCCCTCTTTTGTGTTGTTAAAATGCCTGAGCTTGAGGTCGGTGTCAACATGGAATTGACAAATTTAACATGCTTCCCAGTAAGTTTGGTTGGGTAAGTTGTGTCGATCCCCTCACCTGACAACTGCCCAACTGTTAGGATCTCAAAGCTTGTAATCAGGGACGAGGTGTTACTGGATGGGCTGGCAGGGGTTGGGAAAATACTACCAGACCATTAGCTGGTGCTTTGCAAGGACACTGCAGATGCCAGTCTGAGGGGGAGAGGAGTCCAGGAGACTTGGCTGTACTTTAAAGCAGTGTTTCTCAACCTATGAGTTGTGACCCAGAAGTGGGTTGCAAGAATATATGAAAGGGTTAAGAACAAACTTTAAAAATGGATTCTCCTTGAAAGGTGACAAATGTGGGAAACCACTTAAGCGACGAGCAGGGAGTGCAGGCAGGAGTGCTAGTGCCCTCCCCCACGAGTGCCAGCTGTGGAGCGGTGCTCCCAGAAACAGCCACAGCCACAGCCACCTCTGGAAGTGACTGCAGCCACCCCCTGGGTCAGCGAGATTGAATGCAGGGGGATCCTGCCCCGGTTGCTGACTCGTCGCTGGGGGGGCATGTGCCCCCCCGACTAAGGTGGCTCCAGTCACCCATGGCAAACTCCTAGCATCAATCTGTGCTTAGAAAAAACTGCTCTAAGTGTTCTGATAACATAAGAAATGCAAAACTCTAGAGTTCTTGGTTCAGTGATGATACCTTGTGTGAGACCAGCTAAGAAATCGCAAAAAAAATACCTTGTTTTGCAAGCTTTTGGGGCTCACACACCTTTCCTTAGGCTCAGGAAAAATAAAAGATGATAAAAAGTCCCCATAGGTAGAATATATATGTATGTATGTATATTGCAATTTCTTAGTTGGTCTCATAAAAGGTATCAACTCTAAACCAAGAGTTCTAGAGTTTTGCATTTCTTTTTGTCCCAGACCAACACAGCTACCAAATACATCTCTGATAACATAAGCTGTTTCCCAAGCAGATTGAGTCCAAAACTGAATTCTTTTTAAAAAAATAAGTTGGGTCACATCTTAACTGCCAATATAAATGAGGATAAACTCTCATTCTGAATTTTGGTAGCTAAAACTATTGTGTAGGGGTTAACCAATAAAACTCAATCTTGGGACCTCAGAAGTAGCGTTTCCCACTTCTAAATTATCCTGTCAATTAGATGGGAATGGGGATGGGGCTGCCTCCTCTCACCCCTCACACAGAGAGACCCCGAGTCTACCAGTGTCCCTGACTATGAATATTTTTTCATAGTGCTCTTATAAGTGATTGCTCACAGCATCTTATAGTCTTATCTCAGCTTGTGCAGCTCCTCATTAATATTCTGTACATATGGAAGAGTTTTCTATATCATTGTCCATTAACAAGGAGGATAATCACTCATTCAGTTATCAAGCAGTCAGCTGAGGCCTTTCCTTGAGCCTGTAGTGCAAAGAATCATGGGAGATCAAAGAAGGTTAAATGTGGCTGACATTATGATCATTACATTTTTTATATAATTATAGTTTCATAATAAAGTTGATCTAAGATAAGCAAAAAAGGGTATTAAAGTCTTTTAGGGCTAAAAGACCATATTAGTGACTCTTTACCTTTTTAGTAATGGGACAAAAAGCATATTCCCACTGATACATATAAATGAGCATTCTTTTATGGCAAACAAGGAAAGGTCGTAAGTTTACATATAAATGATATATTAGTACAGAGTTGCTTTTAAAGGAAGGTGAATTTAGTAATCCAACATAAATGCAGAACGGGGAGTGGATGGGCCAATGACAAAGCATTTGCAATTAAAAACAGTAGCACTAAGCCATTGATTCTGGTTGGGAAAATGGTTTCTTTGAACAGTCTCAAAAGAACCTAAATTTCTTTGAACAAACTTAATCATTTTTTTCCTGTCTTTTTTAGTATCAAAAGACTATTATCAAAGCTCACAACAAACAGGTGATGCGCAGCACACGAACATGATAATTACACAAGCAAACTCTTGAAGTTGCACAAATAAGTGGGTGTTGATATGTGGAAAGGAGGCAAGTGTAACGCATGCTTAGTGCACAGTCCTCTATTGGCTGACCTAAGAGAAGACAAAAGGCTTTCTACTTCCAGCTAAAGGTATCTATTGTATTATTACTATGTGAATTTAGGACTGAAAAAGCCACAGTTTCTACAGCTCGGTTTCTGAGGTCAGTGCATCTTAGCAAGTTTTTCTATCTATCTGCAGCCAATGGCTCCAATGCAGTTGTGTTTGAATGTGAAAATTTCCTGATTTTCACATGCCACTGGCCATTTCTGAAACACAAGAGGTTTGTTCAATTCCCCTCCTGCACAGACTTTTGCAAATCTGGTTTTAATGTAATTTATTCTCTGCCCATTACTTCCAAAGCATTTTGTCAGCACAATGCTCAGCCTAGAATTGGAATTATTGCTTTGATTCCAGGGGTGTCCTGCTGGAGTTACCCAGTGCTTGCTGTTGCCACCCCAAAGTCTGTATTTAGTCACCAGGTAGTTCCCTCTATTGTGCTTTTCATCATATTTGATCAATTAATTTATCCGTTCATCTAGTCACCATTAGATTTGAGGGGAAACAAAATTAAGGTTCATTAGACTAAGAGAGTTCTGGGAAACAACTGAGTGAAAAGATTGTATATAGTTTCCTTAAACATGTATTAGGGAAACTTCTTCCTAAATAAGACTCACGGGCATGAGGGAATGACTTCAGCTGAAGCTCATATACCATGAAGACAAGCACAATATAAAGACCTAAGTCAAAGGGAATAATGTCATGGTGTGATGTGGGCAAGAGCATGTAGGAGCTGCATGATGGCAAGAGGTAAAAGCTTTGATATTAGCCACCTGAAAATTGCGTTTGGCTCTATTTACAGGGACAGAGCAGCCTTTCCTACTGAAGGGGAGGTTTTTAAACAGTTTTGGTGGCTGTATTTTCTTTGTGCCTTTAAAACATCTCCCCTCTTCTCCCAGTTCTTCAAAAGCCTCCTGCAAAGCCTGGTGAAGAAGTCATTTAAGTGACTTCAGTTGCTGCTTGATCAGCTGCTCCTCAGGGTGCTTCTCCTCCTGCTTTATAAAGTGGTTAAAAGACACCTCGGGACAATGCTTAGTAACAATTTCTTGGCTGTAATGTTGAAGATTGTTTCTTGGAACAGCTAACACTCAAGCCTAATAGAGGAGAGAGAGGATGTTCTTGATACAAGCCTGAATAATGCACAGGAGTTAGTTCAACAGAGCCACACATTAGCAATGACCGGTACATGATAAGGTTCAATGCCCTCCGGTGAGCAAAGTTCCCAAATCCAGATGTCACCTGTTAGGGAAGGGCCTTTTTCAAACAGACAAAAAGAAGAAGAAGCTTAAAGTGAATAAACTTAAAACTGATGTAGGGGCTGTCTACACATTCTTCTGCTGCAAGAAGTTGTGTTGTGTCTGCCAGCCTTGACATGCACAGTTCATAAAATCCTGAATAACTATATCAGGCAAGGCCTTTTGGGTAGATGTGAGATCTTTTATTAAGCCAAAAAAGTTGGGGGGAAGTTCTTTGCAAGCTTTCAGGTGCAAGCACCCTTCTTCTGGCATAAGGAGGAGTCTCTGCTCTTCCGAGACTCCAATAAATGACTATGTTAAATCTCTACAAACAAGCCAGCTGTAGCTGCATACAGGTGTCTGCTCTGAGTGATTGCAGGTGATTTTTGAAGCTTAGCACTTTGTATTTGAGAGATCACACAATATTTAATGGACCATTACCCAAGTCCTACACTCTGGAGTTTGTATCTGTCTAAACAGAAAGAGGGAAGAGGAAGGCAAAGAAATAAAATGGCAAGTCTTTTGCTATTTGAACTGAACCAGCATTTGAAGCTTCATAAACTTTACATACAGCCAGCAGTAAACTTTTTCCTCTACCTGACTTTGACACTTGGGCTGAGGTTTTCTGCTGCCTTCGGTTTCCTGTGCAATCCATTCCTAGTCCTAGGCACTAAGCAGCATCTCAACACAAGGTAGAGCTTCATTATTAGTGGTGACAGTCAAATACTGGCAGTCCTGTAACCATGTCTGCTGTAGACATGCCTTTGCTTGGGTGTAGCAGATACCTCTTCTGAGATATCTGAAACATCTTCAAGGAGCCCCTTTTGCTCACCCTCCTGTCCTCAAGCAGGCCTGTTTCTCAGAGGTAGCAAGGTACCACACCATATCTAATATTTCAAGAGCTCTACAAATGCTCTATGTATTACATGCTCAATCTGTAATGTTGAACTTCTAACTGGAGAAAAATCCTTCCCTTCAACAAGCGGCCATTAACACTGAGCAACCTCTGTATTCAAGAGTTGTCAGCATCAATATTAGTTATTTAAAAAAAACAACCCTATTTTCTCAGAGTTATAATTTTGAAAAGTGCAGGATGTAGACCAGAAAACTTGCCAAACCCAATGGGGTCCCTGCAAAAAGCCACACTTCTTTGACTCCATTTCAGCGAAATGTATGGTAGGTGAGGCCCAGCCTTGTTTCCATTGCAGGCTTTTTGCTCTGTGACCCTGCAAGGGAAGATGCTTCTTTGCAACTTTTCTCCTACCTAGTTTTTAGTGGTGCATTCAAATAGAAAAGTGTAATCCTGCTTTTAAATATAATACTGAGGAGAGAGTTGTCACAGTGAGTTAGCAGGCTGAAAGATGCTGACAACAAAGGATCCACAACAGGACTGCATGATACCAAAAAACACCCTTCACCTATTCACTTCCTTTTCTATCCTGCCAGTGCAGCCACTAGCTTTACACTAGCAGGCATAAACTCATCAGACCCCGACTCAAGCAGTTCCACCTTCAGCTGCAAATGCAAGCAGTAGGGAAAATGTACGGAGAGGATCCATAAACCCAAAGCAAATGGCCTGAAAATGTAGGTGCTGTCCCTAGTGCTCTGACACTGTCTTAGAAATAAGCATGTAAGGAAAGCAGGTCTGGGTGGCAAGGAGGAAAAAAGGCCTCTGAGCAATAGGGCTTCACCATGAGGAGCATCCCAGTTCTTGCCAGGAAAGGAAATGGATTGAACAAACTCAGGATGCTTTTTCCTGCTCTTTAGGTGGTGTTCCTTGTGTCTGCATTAGACCTGTGCAGGGAAAGTAGCCACCCCCTCTTTTTTGTTGGGGTTCCTTCGAAGCAAAGTCCTTTGGCCTGGCTGGTTGCCCTGTTATAATTTCTCCCCACTGCTCCCATGCAGCAGGAGGTCTATCAGCCTGTCTCTGCCCTGTTTGCTGCTGCCTGGGAAAGCTCCTGGTTCATTATCTCATGGGCCTCATTCTCGCTCCACAGCATGGACCCCGTCTCATGGCTATGGCCACTAATTTTCTTCCCCTTCTGCTCCGCAGATAGCTATAACTATAACCTATGGCCTTCAGATCTGCCTTCTCTGTCAGGCTTTGTTCAGGCAAAAAGGATATTGTTGGATATTCATGGATATTATTAATCCATGAATGACCATCCAGATACAATATAACAGGCTGAATTCAAGTCCAGCAATATCCATTGGTCCTAATATATTTTTCAAGCAATCATTTCTCTAGTAGACTTTATCAAGCATCCTTTACGTGTCCTAAAGTTCTTCATAAAACCATGTGCTGATCATGATTTCACTAGGTTGGACTGGACTAGGGTCTCCAGGTTTTGCCCTTTCCATGAGGAGTTCTCTATATTGTAACAGGCATCTCATTGCCAATAGACTAGCTAGACTAAATCCTGCCCTGTTTACACTCATGCACCCTCCAGCAATCGATAGGATTTAATTGTATCACTCAGATGAGGTCTGCACTGCTGCCGAAGTAGGATATAAACACCTATGGCTGCTTGCAGCTGAGAAAAGAAAACCCCCCTGATTCCATTCATGTATTTGGAAGGACATGCTCGCTCTCTCTCTCTCTCTCTCCCCATTTTTCCCCTTTAATTCTAGCCTAAAATAAAAGAATAATTTGTCCGCAGTCTCCTAGAGGTCTCCAACTAACAATAGACCCTATAGGTGTATGCTATTAGCATGCCAGAAACTCTCTACCAATATACCATGTATGCCTAATGTACTCTAGAAAAGGTCTGTCTATAACAGCACAGCTAAACTAACAAACTTTCCCAGTGAAGATGCAATTTATATAGACCAAGAAGGGTTTTTTTCTCATAAGTTGTAGCCATTGACCAAAAAAACCAAGCTTTGCCAGCTGTAAAGTCATACCCAGTACTTCTGCTGGTGTAACTGAGGACTATGGGAGGTCTTTTGATATCTATATCAATATTTCTCTCTATCTATCTATCTATATATCTATATCTATCTAGATCTATATATATAGATCTAGATAGATATAGATATATATAGAGAGAGAGATCAAAAAGCCATATCCCTAGCCAACTGTATTGAACCTCTGTACCAGTGGTGTTCAACCTTTTTAGACTTGAGGCTCCCCTGCATAACTTCTATGACTTGAGTGGCATGTGGCTTCAAAACCTAATTTATAAGTTAGAGTGCTTACACCCTTGCAAAGCGGCTGGGCACTGGGGATGGGGCATGGTTCACGCAAAATGAACTGTGTTTATCTATGTAGCTTATCTGCTTATCTCCTCACACTTCTCAGCAAGGATCTACTTTAAAGGATGCTGAACCCTGGTTGCGAATCACTGCTCTATACCAGCATCAGTCTCTAGTGTAGACCTGGTCTTAGCTCAACAGGTTCTTGCTAGCATGCTGCACCACAAGCAGACACTCTTTGTGCTGCTTTGCCTCTTTGATATTTCCAGCCTGTTAACAGACTTTTTTCTTTTCCTGTTCAGTTGCATGAGAAATCAGAATCTGGTCTGAGGTCAGAGTGAGAGCCAAACGAGAGCCACTAGACTTTCCAGACACATTTCTAAGTTCTTCCATCTTTAGTAAACTTGATATAGTATCTTCAGCCTGCACTTTAGAAACTATCTGCTGACAGTGGTAATCGTTTGATTCTGTTAGTAGACATGGACTCCTTAATACTGCAATCATTCACAAAGCATTTGAGGTTAACATTGTAGAAAAAGCACTGATTAGATACCATAGTAAGCCCATATTCTTTTGGGAAAATTTCACTGCCTACTTCATTTCCTATAGCCACATTTAAGAACATCAAAAAGACAGTGTCCCTGGACTATATGATCAGCTACTAATGGGAAATAAAAAGCTCACCTTTTGATTAAAGAGAAGCCTGAGGGAGGATTTGATAACAGTCTTCACATAACCTGAAGGGCAGTTTCAGAGAGGATGGGAATGGGCTTTTCTCTGTAGCCACGGAGGACAGAACTAGGAGCAATGATCACAAGCTTTAGCAAGGGACATTTAGGCTGGAGATTAAGGCCTTTTGTACATGCCACAGGGGTTTACTTTGGTTTAATTCTCCCAAAATTGAAGTGGTGGGTCTTTAAAAACACCGTTTCAATTTAGGGTGAAGTAAACCCCCGTGGTGGCATGTACACAAGGAACTGGCCCGATCCTTCCCTGACTCTCCGGTGGCAGGGAGGGGAGGGTAAGCTGCTGGTGGGCCAAGCAATCCCTGAGCTGGGGTGGGGTGCTGCTGCTTCCCTCCACAGCAGCACCCCCCAGGCAGCCCCCACCTGCAAACACCCAGCCCAAGCAGTCCTGGAGGGCACTGTAGCTGCAGAGGGCAGCACCAGGCCCCCGCAGAGCTCAGGCAGGCTCTGGGGAGAAAAAAATTAAAAAAAAAAAAAAAAAAAAGATCAGGCTTGCCACTTTTTCTTCTTTTTTCCTTCAGTGGAACCAGCCTACACGGGCTGCCAGCATGGGCTGCCTGCAGAGCCCCTGAGCTGCACAGGGCCCGGTGCTTCCCTCCACGGCAAACTACACCACCTTGGAGATGTTTTATTTTGCTGCATCCTGAAGTCATTTAAAGTGCCCCAAATTCATTTAACACACATTATGCTGCTGACACATGCAAACAGCCGCACCATTAAAATGCATTACGCCACCAACGCGTGCAAACAGCTCTATTCAAGCGGTGCAAAAGGGCATTAAGCCACTTTAAAGGCCAAATTTGTGGTGTGTACAAGTGACCTAGGAGGAACTTTTGGGTGTGAGGGCAGCCAGCAACTGCCTGGGAGAGGGCCCCAAAGAGAGAGACAGAAGCCCAGGTACAGGTTACCAGGGCAACAAGCCATAGGGCAAATTAGCCTGCACCTGCACATGGTCAGCTGACCAGAAGGGGGAGGGCCCTGGACCCGTATAAACCCCAGGCTGGAGATAGGGAGGGCAGTTCTCTGCCAGTGGCCAAGGGGAAAGAGCCCTCATAGAGTAGGTGCTGGGCAGAGGCCTGACTAAGTTCTGCTCCTAGTAATGTAAAGAGGCAGAGCACGCCTTATGCAGTTGGTGTTATGTTATAGCCCAGGGGCTTAAGTTTGGCTGTAGTTTTATAAAACTGGTGGTTTGGATGAGGCTATTTGGGGAAAGAAGAGGCCTCACTGGGGGCCCACTGCAGCATGGGGCATGGCATTTGGGGGGGCACAGACCCTGGCACCAGTGAGGCGCAGAGACAGGGCTGCGGAGAACCCAGAGAGGACAAGGGGACCAATTCATAGTAAGGCCCAGACTGGACAGTGTCAATGCCATCTGTGAGGCTTGGGGCGTGGTAAAGGAGCGGTTGGAGCCACACATATAGCCCATAAGGCTGGGGTGTCCCTAGGGCATCTATTTTGAAATGAGACCCATAGGGTTCAAGGAAGTCCATCTGCACCATGCCCAAGTAGGCTTAAAGGCAGCCTCCCTACTCATTACAATGACATCAAGACATGGCGGGCGAGAATAGAGGGTGCTCGGCAGGCTGTATTGGCACGGTTGAGGGGCCCTAGGGGTAACATGGCCATCCTTGAGGACCCCACCCCGTGACACGGTCAAGCATTGGAACAGGCTTCCTTGAGAAATTGTGGGATCTCCATCCTTGGAAGTTTTCAAGAGCAGGTTAGACAGATGGGCTGGGATGGTTTAGTCCGGGATGATTGCCTTGAACATACGGCTGGGCTCGGTGACCTTGAGAGGTCCTTTCCAGACCTACTCTCCTAGAATCCTATGATCCCTCCTGCACCATTTATCCAATGGTAATGGACTCAACAGAAAGATTCCCATTTCTCTCGGTGGTGTTTGGACCAGGCTCTGAGTGCAGTGAAGACGTTTTTGTCACTTCAGCCTTACCTCATAATATCTAACAGTCCATTTGGTACTGAATGGTCCTCCTTTCTGGTCCTCCAGACAGCAGAGGACTGAATGGGCACGAGGACTACGTTATTCTCCAAGTAAGAACATTGTGGGAAATCTTCCATCAGTTTTGCCCAGGGTCCACCTCCAGCAAGGCCATGCTCCATCTCCAAGTACTGCCAGTCCAGCAAATGCCATGACCACGTGGAGTCACTGTATATTTTTTTAATAGGATAATTTACCTAATAGCACCATCGGACAGCTCCCAGTATTACCCAACAGGATCAGCAGGGGCATGCGCTGAAGCCTTAATGAGAAACATGAACCCATGACCTTTTGGCTGGGAGGCAAGAGCGCTGCCATCCATTCTGGAAGGTATAAAAGGATAATGGATTAGAGCAACCTTTCACACACCATGCTTTGCTAAGTGGGTCTCCCTTGTGAGTTACAGAGTTAATCAAGTGCACATTTGTCACATGACTAATATTCATCAAAACTTTGGCAAAGACCATGCGAAACTCTTGTGTATGGCATGATCGCAGCCATCTGGACTGTAGCGAAACACCTCACATACCCCACTTCTTTCCCTTTATCCTCAACATGACTTAATACCAGACAGAAAACGAAACATAACACAAATACTCCTCATTAGCGTTCAGTCCAACCGCTTCTTCAAAACCACTTCCACGAAGCATTTCCAAAGTGCCAATCACTGTATTATCTGAGTGCTGTATATTTATATTTAAAGCATTAATTTAAATATTCCTGATTTTTTTTTTTAAATCCTATTGTGCATCCAATGGGGGGATCCTTTGTCTCTGACTTCTCAGCCAGCAACTTGAGGAACACATACGGCATTGTATTCTTCATGCCTCACCACTCCACACACATTCATCTCCTGTCGCAGGCACTAACTTTCTGGACAGTTCTACTTTTTAAAGTCATAAGCCAGCGGGGGTACGCTCATTTAAGTATTTCATGAAAGCGAGACAATCTGATGGAGTGGCCTTCTTCAAATTCTACTTTTGAAATGCTAAAAGTTAAGAAACATAATTAAACTGCAACTGCATTAACATTTATATAAAATATAAACCAAATGCTTATCCTGATTCACCAAACAAATTACAGTTCGAACATTATAAAAAAAAAAAAAAAAAAACCCAGCTACTTATCAACGGCACCATTTGAAATTATTGCTAGTACTACAACTCTAAATGCATAAGATGCCTTAAATACAAACCCTGAACATTTACATACTGATTTCATGAGCAAAGCAAAAGGTATTTGCCGGTAACAGTACAGGACTCAGCATTTTTATTGTCTGAGTAATCCTGGTTCGCTCTGATATGAAAATTCAATTATTTTAGAACTGGTCCTCTCATTAAATTTTGACAAGGAGCACAAGCTCAGTACCAGCTAGAGCTCTAAGAGGCCGTGGGTGCCTGACAGCTTCGCGGTGAATTTTAAAATGTAGTATTTTTACTGGACAAGATTATCTGACAATTTTGTATTAAAAAAAGAAAAAATTAATCAAATACATTGTAATATCCAACATTGGTAACTTGGCCCTTTTTAGAGAGATTTTACAAAAATTTATGGCAAAAAAAAAAAAAACCTACTGTTTATTGCATGCTTCCCCCCAACCCTACCCCCACGTCTCATGCTCCACGATTGTACTGAAGAAAATGTGTGCGCGTGTCTATACGTGAGCAGGAAGTATTTAGGCACACCTTGTTAGCATTTGCTACCTTCTCTCAATTGAAATGTATTTGTAATACCTTTTATAAACATGATTTACAACAAACAGAACTGCTTTTATTTCACCTGGATGTTGTTGGAGCGCCTGGGGAAACGTTCAACAACATGCAGGTTTTTTATCGGAAAATGCCAGTTCATCGAAAGCAAAACTTTGGGGGCAAACAAACCATTTTCCATAAAGCTTTTCTTGGGAAGGTATTGTTGAGTCCAGGATGGAAGTTCTGGTTATAGCCAGGGGAAAGGGATCACTGCAGAACAGCCGCTAGCCCGGCAACTGGGAGCCTCGGCTATCAAGTTCAAGTCCTTGCACGGATGTATTTGAGATACTGGCCTGCGTCTCCTTCATTCGAGGTGAGCACCCTTGACCAGAAAGCTATTAGCTGTTCTGGGATGGAATGATGTCAGTATGTCTATTGGACCTGTCCCATGTCAAAAAGTTTAGCCAGAGACTGACTTTTACAGTGGTTTGGCCATTTGCCTGGTTGAGTGTATCCAGGTTAGAGTCCTTTGCTATTATGCAAATTTAATTGGTCCTAAAATTGGAACAGTTCAAGCTAGAAACACCTATTCCAGAAAAAACAGTAGCCTTGTCATTCGTGTACTCCTCTGAGATTTGGGAGAGAAGAGGTTTGAACCCAGAAACTCCCACATCTAGGATGAGAGCTGTAGCTACAGGGCTACTGCCTGTTTTTGTCCCAGGGCTTCCTTTTTGCTTGAAGTGAAAAACTTGAAAAGCTCTTGTTTCTTCCCAGCACAGAACTGGAAATCTTGAAATTTTTTTAGAGGATGGGAAACCAGCCCTGCAGTCAGCTCTAGCAAGGTTTTCTTGTTTGATATCGGCTGCTAGCTTTTTCCATTAAAGCAATAATTTATTATTAGTCAAAGGAGATAAAAATATAAAACACGGTTGCTGCAGTTTGCTTCGCTTCTGATAGAAGGTGCTGATGACAAACACAAAGGGAATGCATTATTATTTTTTTAAATGTTACAGAAACTTTGGCTCTGTCCTGAATGTGCCCACAGTTTTGAAAATGAAAGGCTCTAAAAATATGAGATTCGGAGGGGCAGATGGAGAAAAGAAATACTTAAAACTTTTGGTCTTGGTTCTTTTCTCCTCTGTACTTGTGCATCACTATTGATTCCTCTTCATGTAGAACAGGAGGCTGAGACTCAGGTCCAGTGGGTGCATCTACACTAGACGCCCACTACACAGTTGTTACTGGGCAATTATTTAGTACTTGCAAAACCAAGTACTAACTGACTAGCTGCTGTTTCTGCATAGCAGCATCCCAGCATGGTTGCTTAGCGATGCTTACTGTGCAGTAGCTCGTTACTACTGCACAGTAGCATTGAGTCATGGTTTATGCCCAGGGATGCCAATGTGCAGTAGTAACAAGCATCTCGTGTAGATGCTGCCAGTATGTGCATAGCTCTGCTCCAGATTCCTGTCCATCCTTTTCCAGCAATTACCTTGCTATTTACTGTTTCTCACAATAGCAAGACTAGGGGATATGGAAGGAAATGGTCAGGTAGCAGGTTTAAAACTAAGCAAAGAAAGCTCTTTCTTCTGCAGCTTCTCATTAACCTGTGGAACTCACTGCCACAGGATGCAGCAATTTAACCAGGTTCATAAGGGGATCAGACAACTCCATGTGGGATAGGTCCATCTGTGGGCATTAGATGTAGTTACAGGCAGAAGTGCCAGATTAGGACTCCCTAGGCCTCTGAATGCTGGAAGCTATAAGGGAAGAGAGGCAGGGGACAGGTCAGTCTGAATAAGCCATGCTTAAATTTGAGCCCAGTTTTTTCTCCTGCCCAGACAGGGGGTCAGACTTGAAGATCTACAAGGTCTTTTCCAACCCCACTTCTATGATTCTATGAAATAATCTTCCCCTTAGTACCCACTTTATGCCACTGTGGGTGCGTCTACACGAGATGTTTACTGTGGAGTTGCCTAATTAGCTCCACTATAAACGTATCGACATCTATGCATGCAGCCTGTTAGGCTGCAGTAAACTAATAAACGCTGTTTATTAGGGGATAGTTCTTGTCAGCTCAAGTACTATCCTATGGCAGCTTTATTCAGTGCACTGCAATGCACATGAAGACACTGGGGGGGCTGGTGGGACACAGAGGTGTTTCAGTGCAGGGCCTGTCTGCTGGCTAGCCCCACACTGGAGCACCCTCAGGCCCCAGCCAGCCCTTCTGCAGCATGTTGAGCCCAGGCTGCTCCGACTCGGCTCAGCATGCTGTAGTCATGGGCGTGCATTCAAACAGTGTGCCCAGGACCAATGAACTCCAGCATCATGTGTGCTGGAGTTTATTGCTGTGAATTAATCGCACATGTATATGCGCTTTGTGAGACAAAGAATACTTGGCCAGCTTGCCCGTGGTGTGACATCATGACATCATGATTTTATGTAAGCTCCTACAATGGTTGAGTATCCTGTAGGCTATGCGATTCAGGTGTTTCTTTGTGGCTCTTGATAACATATATCTATCTTAGACTTATCTGCTCAGCGTTCCAGTAGCTAAGTGCTTTGCAGCCTTTCATAGATTTACCCTTGCAACACTGCTGTGACATGGGGGAGTTTGATAATCCCTATTTTATGGGTGGAGAACAGAGATACAGAGGGGCTCTGACTTGGCCAAGGTCACATGAGAAGTTTATGGCAGAAGCAAGAACTCCTCCGGATCTCTTAAGTCCTAGGCTTGCTCCCTAACCACGAATAAAATGTAAATGGGCACAACAGAGTCAAAATAGCCCCTTGAGTGCAAACGTATGGATTAGATTTGTATGCATTCGAAAAAAATAAATAGAGCACCATATACATTGCTCCAACATTATCTGCTCTGTCAACTGTTCTGGTAAATATGCTTGTTGGGATTTGGCCTTCCCAGCCTCAGCCCCTCTTTCTCTTGGCTGGTTTGGATAACATAGGCCCACTGCACTGGACCTGGCTTCTGGGTCCCAGCCTTGTCTCGGCCCTCCTTGGGGCTTATCTGCCATGGTCTGGGCTCCGAGCTCCCTGGCTCTGCACTCTGCCCTGCTGCGGGCTCTGGGCTTGCTACTCCCTCAGTGTGCCCCCAGCAAGGCTCAAGGTGAGCCGTGCCCTTAGGGCACTACTGGACCCTCCAAACTACTTCCTAGTCCCAAACCCAAGCCACCAGTACAAACTCTAACTAAAAGGTAAGCCCCTGGGCTATAAAACAAATTAGCTCAACTGGATTCAAATGCAAGCTCCCCACCCCGATGTAGTGGTTGCTGCTGGCTCTGCGGTAAAGTGTTTGCTCATGTCTTTTCCACCCTACATTTGGGGCTTGTCTGGCCAGCAGGATCCAGACTTTGCCCCCCCCTCCTTCTCAGTAATGGGGTACTGGCCCCGTTACACAGTTGTCATTTAGGACAGGGTCTGGTCTCTTGGCACGAACCAGTAATTCCCATACTGAATGTGCATACTCTGCAGTGGAGTAACACAAGGCAATAGCAGCCGTTCATAATGTGGCTGGGTTTGCTCCTTACTTTGAGGTGACCAGCTTTCAAAGTAAGTTGTTGCAAGCACTGACTTTCCCTTTTGCCTTTTCTGCGTGTGCTGTGAAGGTAAGTGTTTGGTCCAATGTACACAGGGTTCGGGTGATAAGCCGGGTTGATTCCATCTCAGGTGATGTTTAATATCTGCCCGACTTCTCTATGGTGTAGGTGAAAAGCTGTGGCCTGCATCATGGTTAGGCTGGTGCAAACCTCGCTCTCATTGTATTAATCTGAGAGGTTGCACGGGGTAGGTGTCAGTATGTTTTCGACAGTGGTGAAGTCCTTCTCTTGTGATGTGATGTATATACAAAGCTCCTCATATTACTCTGTATGGGTTGGCCACTAGTATGTATGTTAAAAAGGATCGGTCCTAGCATGCTACCCTATGGGAGGCCGTTTCATTGTCGTCTCCAGCAGCTCCATTTCTTGCACGGCTCTACATACAAACGTTTATTCTCCAAAACAATATTAGTTAGTGCAAGCATGGAAGTTAAACAGCACCATCCTAACACTATAAAAGGAAACATGGAGATAAGAAAAGCCATTCTCCACTCTCTTCTCCCCCAACCCTTCTCCTTGATTTCCTTAATTTAGAAATGACTTCTTAAAGGTACGTTCTGTTGGGTTTACTCCACAAAGGTCCCCTGGGTGGCAGGGGTCACACATGTTGTCATCCCTCCAAATGGGTGCCCAGGACTATCCCACTCTCTCACCTCTGTTACTGCAGCTGTTACTGCAGCTGTTCCTAAGATATTTTTTTCTGTAGGAACATCATTCCCGGCCTGTCCAGGGCAGGCTGCTTCCAAACATGTTCCCTCGACCTACTCCTGCTCATACGCTCAGGCCTGGAAATGCAGTAGTGAAACTGCTCCAAAGGCAGCCCCATACTTACTTTCACGACCTTGGTCTCCAGCGTGCACCCATAGGTAATACTCCTGCAGAAGCTTCCTAGCACCTGTCTGGGTTTGGGATGCATGAGCGAGAGCTGGGAGGGAACATCGGTCCCTGGACACAAGGGAGACCCGGTGTAGACATACCCAGCAGAGCCTTTAAATCATTTGCCTCTTTTTAGGAGATTTCTTAACACACCATGACTCATTGGCTTGTTTACAGTGAACTCTCTTCTATAGTTTTTTGGAAGAGCTTCAGCTGAGTTTTTATTACTAGAGTTTTTAAACTACCCACAGGCTTTTTTCCCCCCTTGAGTGAATAAATAATCATTGCTTCCCTATTACGTTATTTATAAGACATTTCCTAGGAAGACAGTAAACCAACTGATTCAACCAGTTCTGTATACAGATTTGGTAAATTTGGTCAAATGGGAGATATAGTAAGATACTGTTTGAAGGACTTTTTTCTTCCATGTTGGGTCTAGCTTGCTTGCCTTTAAAACCATTTGAGGTCCAGAGGTCAGGTCAGAATTGAAAAAGAGAGATGGTCTCTGAACAAATATTCGAAGTATGAATCTGAGCAAGACAGGGCAATATCCCTCTGGCAACCCTCAAGAGAAAATGTTCAAGGGGACCTTGCAAAAGGAATATCAGAACATATAAAAATATTCCTTATATTACTTGAGGTCAGGGACAATCATAGCACCAGCTTCTTACAAAAGACTGGTTTGTAATTTTATTCTGTAGATTTAATTAACTCCTAGGAAGGTCACACATATCTATATCTCTGAGATGCACGGTGTGTCACTCATTATAAAAATCTGGATATTTTGCATTATCTTACCATTATAGGCAAACTTTTTTCTCGTCCAAAATTGCACTGTACTGATCAAATGAAACAGATGACAAGCTCCCTATCCTTACAAGCTAAGCATTTTGTGCATTATACCAAGATATACTCTATGTGATATAAGATGAATCTTCATAATGGGATTCAGTGCAGTTGAGTGCTAAATTATAGCAGGCTTATATCAGAGAAAATTGTAACAATGAGAGTGGAATTCATATCATGGCTTTGGTAAGAGCAGAAAATTAAGACTTTGCAATTAAAGTAGTAACCTAAAACTTTAAAATAATTTAAACAGTTGCTGAATACATGTAATGTCCCATACTTATCTGAAAGCAGGATTGGCAGCCATTTAAAAGACTCCAAATGAAATGTGGACAAGGTGTATGTTATGTCCTCAGAACGCAGATCTGTCATTTTCTTCATTGTTCATGAAAATGCTGGTATTGAATATCTCTTTCCCACAAATTCACAGGCTCCATGCAGGACTCGCAAAGAGAAAACTGGCGTAACGTTATCGTTTAAATTGATGTTGCATACAACTTTATGATAGTCCTGACAACTGCCGTTTGTGAATTTGCCAAGAGCAACCGAGCAAGTGATTTTCATAGATGAAGAGTGAGCCACATAGGAAAACAATCCTTCCCTTCAAAAATATAAAACTGCATTTTTCTTGTAGGCTTAATTTACTAAATTATTTCTGACAATCACTGAATTCCACTGGGTGAAATACTGATGGTTTCAGAAAGGGCCTTCTTGTTCCTTGTAAGAACAGGCTTATTCTAAGCAGACAGTGCCCCTACAATATTAATATTGGTATAAAGACCAGGGAGGGAGATGAGCTGAACACTTATTTGCAGGTCTCCTTCCACATCCAAGTTTTTCTCGTGTTCTGGAAGGGTGGGGGCTTTCAGGTCAACGGCTGTGCTTTGGAGACAGGGTTTGGATTGGGGCAAAAGTGATAATTTCATTGGTACAGTTAAGAAATTCACCCAGTAGATTAGTGCATGTATTGACAAATATGTTTAAGAATGTTTTAGGTTGCAATGGCCCAAGGACAGCAGTTGTATTCCAACTGCAGCACCTTTTCCACCCATCATTTGGCATGTTCGCCATTGCACTATGATAGCAATTCCAGTCTTGCTCCTTAAGACAAGCAGATATTTGCCGGGTTTCTGTGTTGACAAAATCTTTCGACTTCATCAGTTTCACGTGGCATTGGGCTTCATGCGTTTGCCCTTCCCTATAATCAGGCACCCCATCTCTCTTCCCAGTTGACAAACCCCACATGGTGCTTTCAGCCTGCAGCATGCTCAGCTATCCAGATTGAAGCATGAGCAACCTTCTGGGCATAGGGATGGGAACAGGTCCCAGGGGCGTTCTGCAGACTTAATGGATAAGTGAAAGGAAAATTGTGCTCTTAAGCTGTCTCCATGGTTAGGTTCTACATCTACACAAGATGCTAACTGCACAGTAGCCTAATAACACTGCAGTAGTGTGCCAGGCATAACCCATGCTAATACACTACTACACAGTTAGCAGCTGTAAAAACAGCACTTCTGTGTGCCAGCACTTCTGTGCAGTAGCATCAGTTACTGGTAATTGATTTAGTACTTGGTTATCCAAGTGTTAAACTTAATGCACAGTAACTATGGTGCATTAATGAACGTGTAGACGCACCCACTGTCCCCAAGGCCACACAGCAAGTCAATACCAGCACCAAAACTGCTATGTCCTCTCATGCTGTGTCTCTGAGGAATTGTCCAATGACAAACTTTTTCTTTGAACATAACCTGCTATCAGTTCTGAATTTAAGCATGGCAAGATGACTGATAGTTTGGAGCAGTGAAGAGTCGTTGCCACAACATCTTACCCAGGCACCGCAAACACCCGCCTCCAGGACCGTAATCCTGGACCCTGGACTCAAAACAAAAATTAGCACTGTTACACACTCGTATCATTATGCCCTCTGCCATTGCCCACCCGACACCAACTACTGTTACTTATTGCTTATTCACGCTGCAAGTGGCATTTGTCTCATCAAGATGCAATGAACAAAATAAGTGTCTTGGATTTTTTATTTAGGTGTGTCTTATTTCTTAATGACTCTGACAACTATGTGCTTCTGCATACAGTGGTTTAATACTAGTTGGAAGTCTCTGTTTACAGTATGTGTATTAGAAACCTGGCCCTGAGAACTAGATAACCAGTGAGGTGAGTGGTATAACAAAATGCAATTTTATTTGGAGGCATTCTGTAACTAAGATTCAAAGCCATAGTGACCAAATTATATTCATTATGGAGCACCAGGGTCTAATTAAATGCAAACGTCTGTATTCAGCATTAAATAAACATTCAAATCAGGTCAGGACAGAATATTTAATAAAACTAAACAGTGTATAACCAAATTGACTGGAAAGTCCCAGTGTTTATTTGGAGAGCAGGCTTGGTAATGCCTGAACTGTGGCCTGGTGATTAGCAGGGATCCTGGTTTTCTCTGATTTAAAAAAAAAAAATGCATTTTTTTGCTGATTAACCCCCCCTCCGCCATCCACATTTTTCTCTGATTAAAATGAAACATCTTTATCTATCTATCTATCTATCTAGATAGATAGATGTTTTATTTAAATCAGAAATTTTTGGATTTTTTTTTCTCAGAGAAAACCAGGATCCCTGGTGACTAGAGCACCAGGCTGGCAAGTCAGAGACATGCAGGTTCAAACAGGCCTCTGGGTGGGGGGCCAGCAAACCTGCATTTTCTGCCTCCTGGGTGAATATCCAGCTACCAGAGCTGAAAACCAAGGGAGTGTGCTTGTCTCCCACATGGCTTTTTTTGGGGTTATGTGTGTACTTAGCTGTGTACCTGCCTGGCTAGCAGATGCTGTTCCAAGTTATTCCAGTCTTCTTCAGAGGGAGGAAAGGAAAGACATAGAGCAAGATTATCCTTGTGTACTGGCGGTGTGGGCTGTGGTGTATATTGGATAACCCTACTTGCTTCCAAGGATGCACGGTTGGGATTTAGGAAGAAAAGCAATCATACTGATTATGAAAAACCCTCTTGAGCATCCTCATCGGGAAGATGCCTGATCTGGGGCTGGATTTTTACTATTAGGAGCAGCTCGATGCAAATAGCCAAGGGAGTCATGAGCTGCAACAGGCAAAATCACCCTGGGAAGGGCACGGTGGTTCAAAAGTGCCCTGTTGCCACTCAGTTCCTCCTTGCTCTTAGGGGAGTTAAATTCCTGTTGCCTTCTATCAATAGCAAAGGACCAGCCCCTATTTCCACCTCCCCGTGCTGGCTCAGTTGCACTGGATAATAACTAGGGAAGTACACAGAGCTGAGGCCAATCCCTATCTACTTCCCTTGTATTTCACCCCCACCCCAGCAGAGCACCCCTCTTAATGCTGTTATGGGGTTGCAGTCCCTGTCATAATATTGCCCCTCCGAGTCCAATGAAATAATTTTATGCAGAAGAATTAACACCTGGAGCGATAATTGAGCATGCTTAACTGTAAAGAGGTGCCTGATCCCATTAAAATCAATGGGCTAGATTACTTCAGATCAATGGGATTATTAATGTACCTACAGTTAGACAAGTGTGTATGCCTTCAAAGGATCTCAGGTGAACTGCAAGGCAAAAGCAAAGCATGTTCTGTTGGAGTCCTTTTGGGTTTCTGCCTGATGCTGAAGCCTTACAAGCAAATCCAGAAATCGCAGATCTGAGCTTCCTTCTGTTGGCTGAAGAATTTGGCCCATATTTCTACGCGAGTCCCTTTCTCTAAGGAAGCTGATTGTAAATATAGGTGGAGTCCAAGAGCCAATAACAGAAACAGTCATATTAGAGGATTAGATGAAAAGAGCAAAATGATCAAGCAGTTACATTTAACATCCAAAATTCAAGGTAGTGGACAAAATAGGAAAGAGGGGCACATTCGATTATTGTACCAAAATCTGCCAATAAATACCAAATTTGACTCTGAAAAATCTTGCAAGGATCTGCATAGAAATACAGATGTATGAAGAACTGAATCTAGCCTGGGTGGTATAAAGCCAGGAGAGACATTCATAGGTCCAGATCATACCCCAGTGCAGCATGTCATAGCAGAAGCTTTCTAGATGATGCTCACGGTACTGCTTAAATTTCTGTGAACTTCACAACCTGCCACATATAGTGTTTGTAAATCAGCACGTCCTTTCACAGCATCTGATAAAGTGAGCTACAGCTCAGGAATGCTTGGGTTATATGGTTAGTCTATAAGGTGCAAATATTCGTCTGTCTGCCTGTCAATCTATCTATCTATTGATATGGATATCTATCTGTCTATCTATCGATATGGTTATCTATCTATCAATATAGATATCTATCGATTTCAGTATCTATGGGAGATATATATATATATATAGAGAGAGAGAGAGAGAGAGATCTGTAGGGATATATATATATCTATAGCGATTATATATATATAGACAGATAGATATAGATATCTAGATAGATAGATAGATATATCTATATCCATCTATATATCTATATATAGATGGATATAGATATAGATATATAGAGAGAGAAAGAGAGAGAGAAATCTACTTTGGTTAGTCTATAAGGTACAAATCTACCCTGCCTTTTACTTGACTTCAGCCTACCATGGCTAACTGTGTCCCTCTGCATAAAACAGCCATACGCATCAATTCAAGGCAATGAGGGCAGTATTAACAGTGCCTTTGGTAACGTTATGCTAGGGTAAATGTCACTCATGAGCACAGGCTACACGTGCAAATTAAAGCTGGATAGAAACCCGTTATAAAAGTATTACACATTTTCCAGCAATAACTTTATAGCTGGTTGGACCTTTTTAAGGAGCCACAGTTAATGTGCACTTGTAGCCAGGCTAGTTTAATTGCACAACTAACCAAGTAATAGTGTCATACATGTAATGTGTAGAGGGGGGCCTCTGTTTTTTCAAAGCTTAGACAAACACTACAGCAGCAATTGATTCAATAATTTTTGGGGGGGGAATGCCCCTTAAGAGTCTAATTTTGGATCACTTCACAGTCAATAATAGGTCTACAACCAAAAATCCTAATTCTGGAGAAACTGGGGAAAAATGGCACAATTTGAATACCTGTTGTCGACAATGATGTTATAGTGGGCTAGATATAGATATAGTGGGCTAGTTAGTGTTTCCTGCGTTCCACTTTTGTGATGCAACGACCAATGTTGAGATCTTTGTGGTACAAGCAGGTGAGTCAGAAGCTATTATTTAGAAGGTCGAGGGTCTTGCCAGGATTTTGCAAAGCTCTTTCATTTATATTAGCAAATGTTATACCAGAATTGTGGCGCTGCGTGCTTTTTCCGATGCTGACATTTAAAAGTGCACGTACACTCGAACTGCTCGTGTCCATTATGCCCGGTATTTTATCATCACTTTAAACATAGAAAAAATGCCTGATCAATTCAGATTTTCTTTGAACTGAAACCTGCAGATCAATTAAGTAGTGCAAATTGTGTGTTTGTGGTCCATTTTTTTAATAGTTTTTTCCTTTCTGAACCCAGACTCCAGGCCAGCTTCCTATCCAAGTTTTCCTTCGTGCCTTATTGTCTATTCTGCTCAGCTATTTAAAAAATGTTGAATATCAACAATGGCTTTCAGTAGTGTATTGTCAACTTTTGTATGAAGCAATCTTGGTTGAATGAGAAGATCCCAGAGCTTATAGTTCATCTACTGTGCTGCACTGGGTTTCTGCTTGAATGTGTGTGACTGATAACGGGACAAATTTCTACCTTCGTTATTCCATTTCAGCTACATAATTCATTTGCCAAAATCTTTTAGGAAATATCTTTATAGCAAATTGCACGAGACATCAGGTAAGTGCGGGTAACGTAAAAGTAAGTAAAGATCCAGGAGCTGTCTTGTCGTATTTGTTGGTTAATTGTAGATCTATTTATGTTAGCTTGTCTTACAGACTTTTTCCTGTCCCCTGCCTAGCTGCGTGTGCTGAGACCTCTGTAATAGCAAGTGTGTGTTCATGTACAGACATCAGTATTGGATCAGCATTGCATTTAGGAAAGCAGAGCTTGAAAAAAGACCTGAGAGAAAATCATTCAAAATGGGGAAGAGTTTATGCATTTTCAAGCAATGAATGTGTGCCTGGTGTGGTTGTCGGTGTTTGATCACTTAGTGGCTTAGGCATCCAGAATCTGCCAAAGCCTGAAATGTGTACAGTATTGAGGGATTTTATTAGACTAGGTTAGATTCCATAGTCTGTTGGTTCATTTTCTTATTGCACACATGGGAAAACTAACATTTTCTAACACTTCAGCTAAAAAAAAAGCCTTGCACTCCAGTTTTATCTTGCTATCAGCTGATTTCTTAACCCTCTGTCTGCAAAGGATCCAGAGATGCCAGGAAAGGTCCCTGGCACTTCCCAGCGTATATATGTGTACAAATTAACAGGTGTCATGGCAGGTAAAAGAGAAACAGCTATTTTCCCTTCCCTGTATCTCATTTGTGTACTATTAATGTCATTTTGGATAGAATGAATTTGTAAAATGCTTCT
>NW_017729029.1:36787129-36802981 GCF_001723915.1 Gavialis gangeticus
CCCTCTGTCTGCAAGGGATCCAGAGATGCCAGGAAAGGTCCCTGGCACTTCCCAGCGTATATATGTGTACAAATTAACAGGTGTCATGGCAGGTAAAAGAGAAACAGCTATTTTCCCTTCCCTGTATCTCATTTGTGTACTATTAATGTCATTTTGGATAGAATGAATTTGTAAAATGCTTCTCTAAAATGATCTGCTAATTCTCTTGCCTTTGGATCATGCTAATAATTTTAACCTGCTTGGTCCTGCAGGCTCAGTTAGGCAACATTTTCCATTGAAATGAGTGAGACTTTTGCCTCGGTTGGGCTCATCGTTTTCTCTCCAAAAGAAGGGAGGAGAAAAATCAATGAACATCTTCAGCACATTTTGCATATTGTTATTTTGGATGTGTCCATGTTCTATCATGTTAAAAAGAGGCTTAGGATGGCTTTGCAAAGGAAAATATCCGGCACAAGGCATCCAAAAAATGGTGCCCGCATGTTGATCTGGGAAGTGACTATGATAGAGCAAAATAATATATGGTGTTGCAGTTGGCGTTATAGAAAAGCAGCATCCTAAAGCCTGGATGTGGAAATATTCCTGTGAACAGAATAACTAGGTATTGCGCAGTGTCCTGTTTGACACCGAGTTGTCTGTTTCCCATTAATTCATCTGCTGGTCCCTTTGTCCCAAATCCTGCACTCTTTTCAGTGCTTGTGTCTGCTTTGTCTGTACACTGTCTGCAGACAAACAATGACCATTAAATACCTTTGCAAATAAATTATATGTACATGCATAAGCAGAAAAGTCTTTATATAAGACATTTTATTTCTACAGCCAGTGATATAAAGGCAATATAATTATTGCACAGGGACATGTATGAAATTCTAATCATATCAACCAAACGTTTTAGCGTTGAAAAGGTCTGAAGATATAGTATTGCTCTTGTTAAACTGTGTTCTTTCTGGAAATGCAAACTTTGGCTAAAACTACAAAGTTAATCTTGACAGCACTTGCTTTTGTGTTTTGTGTGATGTTGAATTTGTAACGTGATGTATACATTCTCACACATTTCTGAAGCAAAGTTTGAATGTTGAAATTCTGCTTTATATAATAATGCTTAGCGTTATATAGTACTTGATAGTTTCAAAGTACTTTGGAGAGATTCACTAATTCATGCACTCGTTAACAGGCTTATTACTATAATGATGGCTATCAAAGCATACCTACTTACTATCAAACCCCATAACCAAAATGGAGGGTAACCTGTGAGACAAATAGTTTTCAGATTATAGAGGTAGGACAGATCATCCAGTTGAATGAGAAATTAAATTAGAAATGAGTTGTGAAGTATCTGTGGGATGCAGGTGGGGGCAAACAAAACCTTACCTTCAACTGCAAAAGACTTTACTATTCTTCTTCAAAACCTGGCTTTTTTTTTTCTTTTCCAGTCTTTACCTTAATGAAGGGAGACTCAAGGATGAGAGAAACTAAGAACATTTGATAAAAATTTGCAGAAGATGGGAGAGGAACCATGAATATGAAGGTATATCTTTCAAACATTTTATACCTAAAGCAACCAACCATAACGTCATAGCATGTTAAAAGCATTCACATACTCTGGGCTTTTATTATGTATCATGAAAGGGATTGTGGTTAAAAAAAAATGAAATTCCGACCTTTGGAAACCAATGTGTGCTATGTGACCACAATCATATTTAAAGAACGGCTCTCCGATAATCTGTTGAGTCTGGTAGATGCCAGGAGATGTCGTTTTATCTGGGTCACTGACAGGATTAACTTTTAGATGTCTCATCTCTCTAATTGCATACCAACACATTCACGATGCAGTACAATAGTGTTTTTGGTAGTTAGAGCCCTGAAGAGGCTCCAGGACAGTATCCGTATGCCAAGGCTCTCAGGTAGGCACTGCACATCTCTGAAGACTGCAGCACCTGAGAGAAAAAGTATGATCCTTTGTGCATTTATGATCTTTCAAGCAATGGATTCCCATTGCAGGCCTAGTCTTGTTTTGCCCATGACATCTCAAAAAGATCATGCAACACCTTCAGCTCTCCTGTGAAACATGAATTTTCATGTCCTCCTAGGAGAAACTTGGCAACCTTTGCATTCTCCTATGCCTGAAGAAGGGTGCGTGCACCTGAAAGCTTGCAAATAAATATGTTTTTTTGCAAATAGCTAGTTGGTCTAATAAAAGATATAACAATAACTCGTCTGCTACGAGTTCGGATTCCTTTTGCCTATAGACCGATATGGCTACAAGCTGTATCCCTAATACGTTGATCCCTCGCATGTCTGGCCTCACCTTGCTGATTTTGGTGGAAACACCTAATGCCACCAAGTCGTGGGACTTCCACAGCATTCGTCTCCATGGGGGGGTTCTCCAGGGCCCCACCAGAAACGTTTTCCCTGTTTCACGGGTATGTTCTGATACTAAAAAATAGTTTACCAAGTGCTTTGAGCATCTCAGACAAAAAGTGCCAAATACTACTACTACTACTGTGTGTGCAATGACCTAGTCACTTCTTACCCTTAAAAAGAATAGCTTGAAATAGCTGTGGTGGATTTGTCTTGTGGTATGTGGCACGTGGAAGTTGCTTGCTGCTATTTATGTGTATAAAGAGGAAGGTGATGGAAGTCCTACTACTTTGTAGCATTGGGTGTTTTCAAGGTGAGGGCAGGGATTTCAGCAGGTGCCAGTGGTTTGATCTTCCCCTAAAGCAACTAGAGTTCTCCTAATTCCACCTGAGCTGTGTTGATTGATAGACACTGAATATTTGGCCCTGCCATTTTTTTTAGGTTTGCATTTCTTAATTTTGCAACCTCTGAAATAAATCTGATCCCGCTGTGATTTTTTTTTTCTTTCTTTTTTGGTCCCCATAAGGTATGATATGCAGGAGCCACCTGCTCACCATATTGTCCTTCCCATATGGTTGGTGAAGGTTACTATTTTGCTCTTCTGACGTATTATCAATTATCCTGCCAGCAGACGGATACTGGACCTCTAGTTTTCTTATAAAATAAGAAACTGAGTTTAATTAAACCATCAGTAACTTGGACCTAATTATTTCAGACAGTATTTAATTAATGTTTCATGGCTACCTAATGTAATTAAGGTTCCTTTAATAAGACCTTCTGTGACATTAAAATATATGACCTTTATCTTCCTTATCAACCTGAGTCTGACAACTCAGATTTGTCATTTTCAGTAAGAGGTGTAGTTTGATTAAATAGAACAGACCATAAAATTAATCTGGCAAATTATACTTGTTTGTTTCTTTTTTCACTCCTTAAAGACTAATAAGTTAAGTATTTTAATTAGTGGTGTAGGTACAAATGTTCCTGCTAGCATTTTACTTTGGCTTTTTTTTTAAGTGTTTCTTTTGTATATCAATTTTTATGACAAAAGCAGATAGCAATGATACTTTATTAATCATGGTGATGGGTCCAATCTTTAAGATACGGAAAATAATGAGCTCTTTATATTAACGATGATTAGTGATTGTTTCAGATTTAAGACAATTCTGTAAAAGGTTTTCGTTTCTTCTGGTGCTAAGCTATTCTAAATAAGAAAATCAGAGTTTGCGCGTGAGTGAATAACTACTTTGTGCGAACTCCTGGATGGGTCTCAGCTTGTCTCTCCTGCCTGAAAGTATGGGCTCCTTTCCCCCCACTACTGGCATCTTTTGGGGGGTCTTTAAAAGGTCGGTGACTGCAATTATTTGAGGCTTACTGGCAGACAGTTGGTCCATTAGTGACATTTGGACAAGTCACAGACATACAAGAGGTTTGGTAGAGGGGGTCATTTAAGTCTGTTTGCAACACCACCCATCGCATTTTCCTCCTTAACCCCTGGAAAGCTTTAATACCTTTGTGTCAGGAGCAAGGGAATGGAAATGGAGGCTTTGTTAACTTTAAACTCATGGTTAAAACCAACTGAATGAATTGGACAAGCTGAAGCTGATCACATACCTATGAACTAATTAGGAATGAAGGTGTTTCCCTCTGAGGTTCCTAATTCTTGTGCTGCCTGGGTTTAGTAGACCAAATATTGACCTCAAATGAAGAGAGAGACAAACAGCTGAAGGTCTAGCTGTAATACACACGAGGATTTCAATCCTGTTCCCATGGAGGCAATTTATATTTGGCAAGAGATACGTCCTTAAATGACTGATTAATAAATGAGCAGGTCACTTTAATGCATCCTAATCAATGCCAACAAGCTACTTGCTAATTGCAGCCTGTCGTTAAAGTTGGAAACTAGTAGTAGGCAACTGCTAATCCTTCTGGATCATGGTGTATGTGTGAGTGGTCACCAGGGCCTTTCACACCTGTGCCCAGGCAGGAGGATGGAGAAGTGGAGGCTGCCCAGCTCTTCCATCCCCACCATTTAGGCCACTAAAACCAAGTCTGGACATCTAGTGCCTCAATGGCTGTAGTAGTTACATGCACGTCTAGAAATCAAACCCAGGTTGCCTGCATGGTAGACAAGGAGTCTACCACTGAACTTGCCAGCTCTCAGTATACTAGTAATAACTGATGATAATCAGGTAGTCAATGGGCAGAGTTCACTCTGCCTACATACAGCTTCCAGGTGGGAAGTCTAAAAAGGGTCAGGTCACTGCAACCTATGACCTTTCAAAGCTTGGGCCAAGGGGGGAACCATGGTAAAAGTCTTCTCCATCAATACTGCTATTCTGCCTATTGGAAACAGAGCCCTGTCTATGCCACCTGGGCATGGCGTTGAGCTGTGGTCACAGCTGTCTGCACTGGCCCTTGCCCAGTTTTAGAGATCATCTCCACCCACGTCATCAATGTACACATTGATTCTGCCCTTGCCATGAGCTCCTGATTATGTTAAATAGCATATTGCTACAGCTATTGCCGTTTTATTACCCTGAGAATAGCCATTAATGCATCTTTTACAATACATTAGGGATTTTTTTTCCTCTTTCTCTATGAGCATAAAACTTCTCCCTTGTTTCTTTTGAATCCCTTAAGCCTTCAATGGCTAAAAATGAACCTGATCAATCCAGAAAAATCTTTGGTACCAACAACCCGGATCCAGGGATATGGAAATCTAGTAATCTACCTAATCAGATCCCCCTGGTTATATAGATTGCTAGAAACCTGCCACCCCTGCTGCATTACAGCATGTAAAAGCAAACGCTAATTGGAGAATCACTGTAATCAAATTTAATTTAAATTATAGACTTTTACGTAAAATCTAATTTAGTTGAAATTACTCGGTCATGACTTGTCCGCTCCCCGCAGGACAAGGTTAAAGAGATTACATTTGGGTTCGTGTCAGCAGCATCTGCCAGTTAGCCCTCTGCATGCTGATTTAATGAGGGAGGTTACGCTTAGTCTCTTGGAAAGACTTCTGGTTTAGGCAGGTGCTTGAGATGTTATTAATTTAGGATGATGCAAGGAGCGATATTATCACATGCAGAAAACTCGTGTATGCTTGTCTGCGGGTGCCTAAAACAACCGAGCAGATTCACTGGCCTCCATTCAGGCCTCTTCCAGGGGCTTTCCCGCTTTAGTAATCTGCTTTGGCGCGATAGTATAAAAAGTATTTTGCAACAACAGACACACCTCAGGGATGTCTCGACAGAGAAGCTAGTGTGTTGTAGGCATGCATGTGACTTGACATGGCACAAACCCTGTGTGTAGACCAGACCTATTATTCTTCCATCCCCATGTTCCCCCTTGCCTGTTTCCCTTTTATTCCCAGCCACTAGCCCAATGGTGGCAAGGGGGTCAGCTGAAGTCTTACCACCCATTCAATTTCTAGAGTCCCACGGTTGACCATAACTCCTTGGCTTGTATCTTGATGCCACGATTGTCCTGGGATGGCTTAGCAGAGGTATTCAGGCCAGCATAGCACCCCTATGCAACACAGCCGGGCCAAGATAATGGCAAATGGCCCTCTCGCTGTCCCACCGCCCAACCATGACCATCACTGTAGGCAAACAAGGGGCTTGAATGACACGCTGACTTTTGCATGGAGCCACACCACAGTGGCTTTTACCCAAAAGGAACGGGTATGCCAAGGACAGAGCCAATGGACCAGATTCTCAGCTGGTGCAAGCTGGCATCGATCCGCTGAAGTCAGTAGGACTACATCAGTTTACACCAGCTGGGTGCCTGGCCCCGTGCTATTTTTACAAGCACTGTTTATGATTCTTCAGGGGAAAAACTATTAATCCGCACAGGCCTGATAAAGAGTTTTGAATAACAATAAATTTCATTACAAAATTTGACTATTTCGATGCATAATTTCCCTAGTGGAGGGGCTTAAAATTCTCCCTGTAATTACCATAACAGCACAGGGATCGAGCCATTAAAATAATCTCTGGCAATTCTGCGTGATTCATGTTATTTCTGAAGGATGCAGTGGGCACAATGTTCTTTGTAACACAGTCTGTTTTCTGTGTATCCCTCAGTGCTTTTTCCCCCCATGCATAAATGGTCACTTCTCACACAGGTACAGGAAGGATGTACAACTGCAGAATTAATCGAGCCAGCCTGAGGAAACAGCATTTAGATACAAGGCATCTGTAAGCGTATCAAAGAAAACTGAACTAAATTGAGAAAAATGGGGACATACCTTATTGCAATTATCTTCTATTCCAGCATATTTTTCTTATTAGCAGAGCAGACAAAAGGCAGCCCTGCTATTTTATTAAAAAAAGCCTTACATAAGCATCTCATGCACCTCATTTTCATACAAAAATCGCACTGTGGAGCCTGAGGCTGATCCTTTCCTTCGGCAAAAATTTCCACGGCCCTCCCTGTGAACAAGGACTGGGCAAAGACTGCAGGACTGGGTCCTTGGCTGGCTGCCATCATGCACCTGTGAATACAGCTTTTATGATTCACCCCCTGAGCAGGGAAACATGACAGTCACAGGAAGAGTATGCTTTGTATTTGAAACAGCCCCCCCAAATTGCACAATGCTGTAGCAGGGACTACAAAATGAGGAGATGCATTAAAGTTGGGAGAGCCTGTAGCATCTTTCCAGGTATCACGCTATACAGTGATACCCAGGAGAGGCTTCAACCTGAATGCCCTGGGCCCCCACCATTTCCACTCAAGTGGAAGGTTTAGAGGATCTATAAACTGCACAAAACTAGACTGTGACCTCAGTTGCATGCGTGGAGACCTGGAGCAGCTCCTTTCAAGTCAATGGAGTTATGTGAAAGTCATAGTGCTTTAACAGAGACCAGGGTTTAGCCCCATTTGGTTCTGATATATCTGCAGCTTGCTTCTACCACATGATGTTCAGATAAGAGAGGAGCTAGTGGCATTAAAAATGGCCACATTTTACAGCATTTTATTCCAAACTAAATTCTGTCCCTGTGGTCACATCTAACAGATCTTTGCATGTTCCCTTTTACAGGCACAGATATCTATGTTAGAGCAGCATATAAGACAGCGCTTAGGAAAGAGCAGACCCCAAGCACTGACCCTAACCACCCTAGGCATAGTGGAAGCTTAAATCCAGTTCTGAACTTCCTGATTTCAGCCCATCTCTACTGAATGAAGAGAGGGCTTGGTCCAAAATGCATTGAAGACCACAGAAAGACTCCCTTTGACTTCCATGAACTTTGGACTCGTGCCCATGTGGAAAGAATCATTGCCATTCAGCAAACTTGAGGAAACTTTAGAGGCCTGGAAAGAAAAATATGGAGATATTTAATGAGTCTATTTAACCCACTAAACATTTATTTCATCCTTCTTTACTTCTGGAAGGGAACACAAACACGCTTTGCATGCTGTTCATGTCAGCCTTCTTGGGAGGTACACTGAATGAATTTTTTCCCGGTTAGCACAATGATTTTTATTTATAGGCCATTTCGGATGCAAATACAGGACTTAAAATGAAGTGTTAAGCAAGCTGCCTGACTTGGCAATGAAGATAGAGTAGGAATGTGAAGGATCAGAGTACTTCATGTGCTGGAAAGAGGTTTATTAAAACTGACAATTCTCACAGTGCTTAATCAAACATTTAAGACAAGGGGAGAAGCAGACAGTAAGGGGCAATGAAAGCAGCGGACAACTAAAGCAAACAAACTGTCTTGTCAAGGCATGTCAGCTTATGGTGGAATAAAGAAATGCCTGTAATTTAGTTACTCTTCTCATATAGATGGCTAGCATCTTACATATATAGATGTTTAGAGTAGGTTTTGGTGGAAATAAAGTAACTTTTTACAAACGCCCTAATAAGCTTCGTTTAGTATGCGCTGGAGGTGGTAAAGGGGCAGGCGTGTTTTGTTTTGGTGCAGTTTATTAACAAATTCCCTTTATCAATGAACAAACCTGCTGTCGGGGTGTGGGGGGCCTGATCCTGCATTCATTGCATATTAAAATTGAGCTCAGCAGGAGTTTGTATGCGTGCGGGATAGTTTCAGGCTCAGAAACAAGTGGTTATGTCTGTCAGGTTGTGTTATCTTGGGTGAGCTGCATCGGGGTCTGCGCTGTTTCGTTTTCAGCAAGTTGGTAGATTCCTTCAACAGGAGTTTTCACTCCTACAATCTGATTCAAAACCCACTGAAGTCAATAGGATTTTTTCCGTTGATTTTTTTTTTCAAGGAGGGCTGAGATCAAGCCCATAAAGAACCACTTTCAGCTGGTTTCAGTGGCAGCAAGATAAATACAGAATAATTCAAACAAGATCAACAAGACTACTGCACCTGGCAGCTCAGTTTGGGGAGGAGATGAGCAGCCAACAGTGGTGAAAGAAGAGGTTAGGGACTGTTTGGAAAAGCTGGACGTGTACGAGTCCATGGGCCTGGATGGGATGCACCCGAAAGTGCTGAGGGAGTTGGCTGATGTGATTACAGAGCCACTGGCCATCATCTTTGAAAACTCAAGATGATTGGGAGAGGTCCTGGTTGATTAGAAAAGGGTAAATATAGTGCACATCTTTAGAAAAGGGAAGAAAGAGGATCCAAGAAACTACAGACCAGCCAGCCTCACCTCAGTCCCTGGAAAAATCATGGAGCAGATCATTCAGCAAGCCATTTCTAAGCACTTGGAGGAGAAGGTGATTAGGAACAGTCGGCATGGGTTCACCAAGGGCAAGTCATGCCTAACCAACCTGATTGCGTTTTATGATGAGATGCCTGGCTCTGTGGATGTGGAGAGACCAGTGGATGTGATATCCCTTGATTTTAGCAAGGCTTTTGATATGGCCTCCCACAGTGTTCTCTCAAGCAAGCTAAGGAAGTACAGGATGGATGAATGGACTGAAAGGGGGATAGAAAACTGGCTGGAGCATTGAGCTAAAAAGGTAGTAATCCATAGTTTGCTGTCTTGTTGGCAAGTGGAGTGCTCCAGGGTTGGTCCTAGGGCTTGTTTTGTTCAATATCTTTATCAATGACCTGGAAGGTGGGATGGAGTGCACCCTCAGCAAGTTTTCAGATGATACCAAGCTGGGGAGAGCAATAGATACACTTGGAGCGTAGGGCTAAGATTCAGAGAAACCTTGACAGATTGGAGGATTGAACCAAAAGAAATCTCATGAAGTTCAACAAAGACAAGTGCAAAGTCCTGCAGTTAAGACAGAACAATCCCATGCACCAGTACAGGCTGAGGACCAACTAGCTATGCTGCAGCTCTGCAGAAATGGACCTGGGGGTTACAGTAGGCAATTAGCTGAATCTGAGCCAACAGGCATCCTGGGCTGCATTGGTAGGAGCATTGCCAGCAGGTCAAGGGAAGTGATTATTCCCCTCTATTTGGCACAGGTGAGGCCACATCTGGAGTCCTGTGTCCAGTTTTGGGCCCCCCACTACAGAAAGGACATGGAGAAATTGAAGAGTCCAGCACAGTGTAATGAAGATGATTAGGGGTGCCTAGGGTGCCCAGAGATGTTCAGGGCCCTGCTGTAACTCACAGCGCTTTACATAAAGTGCTACAAGTTAGAGCACCTCTTCCCCCTCAACCCAACAAACTATTGGGTTGAAGGGGGATCAAGCCTGCCTGCACCAGCCCTGCCCTCCCCACCCCCCAGCTCTGGGACTGTCTTTGGGGAGGGAGGGGAAAGGGTGCAGCATGCAGCTGCTGACAGGGGTTTGCTCAGCCTGAACTGGAAGGAGGGGAGGGGGCAGGTATTGGACTGGAGCTCCCTCTCATCACTACTCTGGCTGGGGGAGCCGGGCTGGGGCTGTGGAGTAAAAGGGCTCTGTTCCACCCCCAATTCCAGCTCAGGCCAGGCAAACCAGCTGGCAGATGCTACTACCACTCTCAAAACTCCCAGCCAGAGCTGACTGGGGATGGGGAGGAGGGTGGAACAGGACCCCCTCACCTCATGGGCCTGGCTCAGCTCCTCCCAGTACCCCGACCACAGGGGTTAGGGGGTGTTAGGCAAGGGGGCTCCGTTCCAACCCCTCCTGGTCCAGCTCAGGCCAGGCAAAGCCCAGTTGATAGCTCCATTTTCCTTCCTTCTCCACTGACAGCCCTGGGGACCAGACCAGCCCCACTAGTGCCTGAAAAATTAGCCCTTGAGGAAACACAAGTTTCCTAAGGTGCCCAGAAGCAGAGCATCATAATCTAATCCCTGATTTGATGAGGGTTCATTTTTCACATGATCATCCATTTAAAAAATGCTCTGCAACTGTGCATTTGTGTTACGCCATGGCTGTAGAGTGATTTCAGGGGCCCGATCATGTGAAAAACGTAACTTGTGTAAGCACCCCAAATCTCCACACAGTCTCGCCCAGTGGCCTTATATATATATATATATACACACATACATATACACACACACACACACACACACACACATGTTGAACAAGAGGGAAGATGAGATGGAGCCATGGTGGACCCCCATAACATTCGCCAATCAGCTAGGAAAGAGCAGAACCAATTTACAGCTGCCCTGTGAATACACGTGTATGAATGATATTTATATCAAATATCTGCCCCGTATTCTAGTCATTCCGAGATATTATATGAAACATTCATGAGCTGTGGGTTAATTTTGGTAGTTATAACAGGCCATTTAATATTTCAGAAATTGTATACCTTTGCACTCACAAATGCCTTTCAACTGAGGAACTACTAGGTCTTTGGGAACTGTTACCTCTGGATTGCATACATCCTATTTCACAAAACTCAAGAATCCCTTAGCTGCATAATGATTTTGCAGATGTGAACTTAATTTGTCTGTCTACTTACCATGACTGCATATGCAAACAAGCAACTAAATGCCTCATTGGCCTTTTACACCTGTTAATATCTGATATGTATGCATAATCATGGTAATTCCACACGCAGATTACATGCACTGTTGCATACGCACACATGGGTGGAATACCTATAAGCCCTTTTGGGTGATAATATTAGCCTAGTATTTGTAGTACTAATAATACACTGATCTTTTACACAACTACATTTAATGCACTATTACATTTAATCTTTACATAGTTCATAATATCTTATTTTTTGCTGATTATTGTATTTGGCATGCTCTTAGCAGAATAAAGCAAGGGTTCAAACATTTTTTGCAAAAAATGCGCAGCAGTATAATGCTGGACTAACAGCACTGAACTTAATGCTCTTCGTTTTCCTCTTTTACCTACAACTGGAAGCACAATTTGCAGAACATGGTTAACAATTTTATTTTTTCCTTTGATTTATCTTACAAAGTATCATACTTTTCTCAGGAGTGTGCTTCTAGCTACCCAGTTTTAAGCCACCATTTTAACCTTGTGAGCCCACATGTTAAAACATTATCCATGAATTGGACTATAAAGATGGACTGAGATAAATTATTTTCTGATTTAAAAAAAGAAAAGCATTGGGCCAAGGTCTCTACAGGTGTAAACTGGTGCAGCTCCAGTAAGTTCATGGCCTAATGGCAATGAAGTTGCATCAATACCAACAGATAATGTGGCCCATTGATTTCTTATTCTACATCGAGTATATGTTAGCCCCCTGGAAACCTATTAGGGCATAAATACAAATAGTTATGGCATTTTCCAAAACTAGGGACCACAAGGGATTGGCACATTGATTTAATAAGTGAATAAGTGAGTTTTTATAATCTACAAGTCACAGCTTTGCACATCCATACCCAAACTTCCCTTTAACTGACAAGGGATTTCTGAATTACAGATCCAGTCTTAAGAGACAGGATCAGGATACCAATTGCATTTGATTTCTGCACAAACCATTCAGAAAGGTTTGATCCCTTTCTCTTTTTTTTTTCCCCTCTACATTTTGTGAGACATAGTTTAAAAAAAAATCCCACTCGTATAGTTTTAGGAATGTATGGATAAAAAAAGCTAGAGCTTTAATGGGCCTGGTATAGAAAGAGTTAAAAAAAACACTGGTCAAACAAGCAGCCTAAAGGGAGGTTTGGCAGATATGTGACAGGGATCTATGATTGCTAAGGACAATTAAATGCTTTTGAAATGTGGCAGTTATAACCATATTATTAGAATATTGTATTATGTGAGCTGTCCTGATGCACAGAAGGATAATACCTTGAAACACCACTTATTTCTAAAGGCCTATCGCTGGGATACATGGCATCTGTGCATTTATTTAACCATTTCAGTGTCATCCTCGACAGAAATCCCAAGGTCAGGCATTGTTGCAGTTTGTCTTGGAAGCGATCTATTGTGATATTGCTTGTTTTCACGGCTCAGAGTAGAGATGGTGACAGTGTGGATGAGACTGGAAGAGGATGACTGCAGTGGGAATAGATGGATATATGCCCGCGAAAAAGGACTGTTGCCTTTCAAGTGTAAGGAGGGTTTTCCAGCTGTATTTTTGGACACTGGAAACATTATTTTTGCTTGTCTTCTCAATGCACGGTGTGAAGGTACAGGTTGTGGGAGAGGCCTGGACAACATCCTGAAATCTGAAGGCTGGTTCTCCAGGGAATTGAGCTGTGTAGGTGGTATAACAGGCTAGGGACTTTTTTTGTAGGACAGAGGAGTGTCTGTTGTCCACTTGGTACTTGGATAGCTCAGCTCTGACTGCAACTGCGGGTGTCTGATGCTGCAGGAATTGGCTGGAGAATATCCAACTCATCTCACATCAGTTCCCAGATAGTAGAAAACATAAACCCATCCAACCTGAATTTGAACCACTGACCTAGAGAGAAAAGCTTTTGGGCCCCTTGCACATCCCATGAGCTATGTAGTCCCCCATGGATGCATGTTTTAATGTGTATCATTGAACAGTGGGATATTCAGTTGCTGTAAATCGTTGGACAAAGCATCGCTGGTGATCTGCAATGAAGCCTGGACCCACCGGACAAGGGCTATAGATTCAGAGCCCATCTCTGATGCTCCTCTCAGCCTATGGAAACTGTTAGGGTGTGGTATTTTCCCTAAGCAAACCCTGAGACTTTGTGTTTGGTTCCTGACTGGAGCCTTTCTTGATTAATCCAACACTGGATGGATCCAATTAGTCAGAGGTGCCTCAGACAGATAGTGCTTTAAATCTACTTGAGCAATGTCATCATGCACAACAGTTGTCATCTCCCTTGCCGCTGGGCTGAGAGAAGGAAATCCAAAGGACTAGGAACACCGTAACATTAAATATCATTTTTTCTATTCCTGCTAGCGATTTCTGAAATAGATAGAAAACTAACCCATTTCACTCTCGTGACAGTGAGCTTCTCCTGTATCTACATGTATGGTGAATGTGCTTTGCTGTTAATAATGCAGAGTGCCCTCTTCTGGAATTACAGATTAATCGGTTGCTATCTAATTGAGCAACACAGGAATAGTATGATGCAAATTTCTTTACCGGGGATAGGTGAATATAACTGCGTCTTGCCTAGATATACAAAGGCATGGGCTCTGCATGTTTTAATAGATATTATGGCAGTGAACTGTCACCATCTGTCCTCTTTGTACCTTCAATTAGCTTTTTGCAATGTGTAGGCATTACCTTCTACACTTGCAAATCCTAATCTCATTCTGCCTTGTGCTAAATCCCACAGTGGGATATTTCCCATACTTTTCCAAGCAGCTTGCGGCCCATTTCTGTGGGGAAAAAAACCTAATTTCAATAGCAAAGCCCATGGAAGCAGGATTAGGTCCTTAAATACTGACTATCTTGTATTTTATAGCTAGAAGGGGACTGATCACAACTTGCCTGTGTTCTGGGTTGGTCCATCATGGGTTATAGTTTGGATCACTACAGAGCTAGTTATGGGTTTTATCTGGCTCTTTCCTTCCTGATAAACCAGACTTGGTTTGAGCCCTTCTCGACTTGAAACAATAGACAGGTATGATCAAGTACAGGTAAGAAGAAGGCTTAGATGCCAGTTAAGCACCGTGTTATTTCAATTACTGACCCATGCACAGCCCTCTTTTGTAGCTTTAGAAAAGTCATTCAGTATGCCCCGTGCCTCTCCATTTTCCACCTGTGAAATGGGGCTAATACTTCCTACCTCTACTGGTATTGTTTGGATTAAATCCACTACTGCTAGTGTGGCACTCGGGCACCCTAATAACGAGGGCCATAAAGGAACCGACGTCGCTCCTGAAGTCCATCTCAACTGGTGAAAAGCGTGCATGAGTGAAAATGCAAGAGTAAGCCCCTAATCTCTTTAAAGGCTGTAAATTTGTGCTGTTGCTCTCAGTGTGGTTCAGTGTAATCACATCTACAGGCATTAGAAACAAAATTCTCCTGGTTCTGGAGATTACAGCCTAGTTCGACCTAAAGCTACATGCCTTCTCCAGGCTCCTGCACTGGCTCCGGCGGGCGTTGTGGGTGTGCAAGGACAAGGCTGTCTCCACATGGAGCATGTTTCCTCCTCACTCCCCCCCTCCCATGTTCTGCATAGAAAAATTAAAGCACTATAGGAAAGAAGCCTGACATTGTTGCTGGGGAAAATCATAAGCACCTAGTAGGCTATAAAGCATGGTCCCAATTCTACTCTCATGAAATAAAGAGAGTTAAGCAAACCTTCATGTTATATCACCTATGTACAATGCACATGTGAATAGCTATCCAAACACTTCGCTGGAAATCATATAGTCTCGCCCTGCTTTGTGCAGACTTCAGATAAGCAAAGAGAAGTGTTTGCAAGCTTTGTGAGATGAAGTGATTTTTTTTTTCCTTACCAATCCTTTCCAAAGGAAAACTGTATTTGTTTGGGGAAAGCATCTGAACTAGGTGGGCTGAAAAGATAGTAGCTGCTGAACATGGGGAGAAGTGGTAATGAGGATGTCAGGCATCTCTGTATTGTCAGAGGGCATGTTGTACTGGGACAGAGTCTGAGTCGCATACCTGCCTCCAAAACTGGGGCGTATGTAAAGGAAGTCAATTCCTTCCCAGCAGCACTTGGAAAGCTGGTCCAGCTGCCTCTCTATCACTGAACAGGCCCCGTGCAAGACATTTCCCCCCGCGCTGCACAAAACTTGCTTCACTCAAAGCGGGTGCATCTGTCTTGTCACGGGAAGGTCCGTTGAAAGCGAGCATCTCCTGGATGAAATGAAGGAAAGGGAACACAGGTGTAGGTTGTATCCATGTTGGTCTAAGGACACGGGCAGACAAGGTGCTTTGGGTAAATCCAGTATCTTTTATTAGACCCACTCAAATAGTTGGAAAAAGTCTTCTTTGCTAGCTTTCAGGTACAAGTGCCCTTTTTGTACCCAGAAGCTTGCAAAGAAGAATTTTTCCAACTATTTGAGTTGGTCTAATAGAAAATATCACATTTACCCAAAGAACCTTGCCTGCCAAAGTAAAGGGAAGATATTTAAAGTCAGCTGCAGTACAGCAAAGGTTTGTGGTTTCCACACTCATCGTGCATGTTATGTACTCGCACCAGTGACCCAGCGAGGATCTCAGGGCAGAATCAATGGGTTTTAGGTCGTG
>NW_017729029.1:36805151-36807061 GCF_001723915.1 Gavialis gangeticus
GAGAAGTGTTTGCAAGCTTTGTGAGATGAAGTGATTTTTTTTTTCCTTACCAATCCTTTCCAAAGGAAAACTGTATTTGTTTGGGGAAAGCATCTGAACTAGGTGGGCTGAAAAGATAGTAGCTGCTGAACATGGGGAGAAGTGGTAATGAGGATGTCAGGCATCTCTGTATTGTCAGAGGGCATGTTGTACTGGGACAGAGTCTGAGTCGCATACCTGCCTCCAAAACTGGGGCGTATGTAAAGGAAGTCAATTCCTTCCCAGCAGCACTTGGAAAGCTGGTCCAGCTGCCTCTCTATCACTGAACAGGCCCCGTGCAAGACATTTCCCCCCGCGCTGCACAAAACTTGCTTCACTCAAAGCGGGTGCATCTGTCTTGTCACGGGAAGGTCCGTTGAAAGCGAGCATCTCCTGGATGAAATGAAGGAAAGGGAACACAGGTGTAGGTTGTATCCATGTTGGTCTAAGGACACGGGCAGACAAGGTGCTTTGGGTAAATCCAGTATCTTTTATTAGACCCACTCAAATAGTTGGAAAAAGTCTTCTTTGCTAGCTTTCAGGTACAAGTGCCCTTTTTGTACCCAGAAGCTTGCAAAGAAGAATTTTTCCAACTATTTGAGTTGGTCTAATAGAAAATATCACATTTACCCAAAGAACCTTGCCTGCCAAAGTAAAGGGAAGATATTTAAAGTCAGCTGCAGTACAGCAAAGGTTTGTGGTTTCCACACTCATCGTGCATGTTATGTACTCGCACCAGTGACCCAGCGAGGATCTCAGGGCAGAATCAATGGGTTTTAGGTCGTGCTATTTCTAGATTTCCATCTACTCACATTGTTCTTTAATTTCCTGCTTTCCCAATTTGTGAGTTCTTCAGTTCACAATGTGTTCATAAGTCTCTCTTGATATATATGTATATACATCTATATCTGATTTATGCTAGAGATTAGCAGCCTTCAGTGGCCAGTTAAGTAGCTAGGAGTCACTGGGAAATAGTGAATCCCAGCCTGGTTGGTTAGAGAGTCAAGGCTGACAGTGAGCTTGGAGGGTTACACATGATTCCTATTCTGCTTGTCCTTACTTGTTTTCAACAACTTAATGTGTGAAACTGCTGCCAGGAATCACTAGCACCTGGGCTCCCGCCTGCTGCTCCGCGTGGGAGCTGAAGGCAGGCAGCAGCTCTTTGGAGGTGCTAGTCAGTGCCAGCTATTTATAGCTGGGTCCACCTTAAAAGTCCACCTTATAAAACAGGGGCCAAGTACTGACTTCAGAGCTAGACTCCAATGACATGCACTGCCAAGAGACACGGGTAATTTGCCGACGCTGAACTCGACGCTGCCATTGCTGGGCTACTCCCCGAACCAGAACTAGGAATTTAAAACCAGCGTATGTATCTCTAGATGCTGACCACATATGAGTGCCTGTAGACAGACATGCCCACAACTGAACGACCTTCGTATCCAAGGGTTTGGATCGCTTGGGCTCATTGCTAATCACGTCTGACCTTTACCAAGGCCCCTTGCTCACAGTAAACATCTTGCACATCTTTTGGAGTTGGACAAAATAGAGGCAGGACAACAATGCAGATATTGTATATCCTTACCAGTGGAGCAGGGGCTCACACCTGCAGCCAAGGCTGGAGAATTTCTTTTCTGAAGGGAGATTTGCACCTGCTGAAAACTCTTCCAATTTTTGCTGATGGTGTTGTTCTTAAAGTCTGCGCTTTGGGAAAAAACTTAGCTCTTTCTTTTACATGTAAGCTCTTTCTTTAGATATATCTTAGCTCTTTCTTATATATAAGAAATATATATAAGAAATAATATATATATTATATATATATAATATATATTTCTTATATATAAGAAATAATATATATTAGCTCCCTATATATCTTAGTTCTTTCATATATATAT
>NW_017729029.1:36807489-36811451 GCF_001723915.1 Gavialis gangeticus
ATGTCTATATATAGATATAGATAGGCATATCTATATTTATATCTAGATATATAGAGAGATAGATATAGAGATATAGAGATAGTTATAGATATTAGATATAGGGATAGATATAGCCATTAGATATACTTATATACATATAAATATATATAGAAGAGCTAAGCTTTTCACATTCCTGAAGCATAGACTTTAGGAACAATGTCAGAAACCATGAAAGTTGGCAATACTGAAACTTTGACTGGGATTTTTTCCCACGTCTAGCAGGAGATGAGCACTGTAATTCATCACTCCCCAAATGCATTCCTGCACTGTAAAAAAAAATAATCGGCATTAGACTAGATGTTAGAATAAATCCATTTTTTATATTCCTTCTTACCAGGGGCTGAATATTATCCAGGCTTTGCCCTTACCCGTGGGCAATATGTACCCCCATCTGGCAACATAGGCTAGGGGAAGAGGTAGCAGTTAGCTGCATTAGTCTGAAGTTAGGCAGAAGGCAGAGTAGATTTGGACCTTTCTAGGCTAAGTAGATTATGCTCTACATCTCTGATTTAGTTAGTCTATAAAGGTGCAAGTTGACCTTGATTTCTGCCTAGCATAGGTTAGGGCCATAGGCTTGAAGGAACTTCCTAGGTCATTAAATCCACTCCCCCGGTACTGCAGGCAACTGTATCCTACAATAATCTCTTCCATAGACTGCTCAAACCCTGTTGTAAAACTCTTCCAGTTTTTTACTCCCTTACTTCTATGTGGAGGTTTCTTACTACTAAGAAACCAAACATCCGGCTAAACATGATTCATGGCCAACAGATGTTCTTGTGTCGGAGTTGCCCTAATACCAGGAGTCTCTTTTCCCTCCAGTTGATCCAAGACAGCAGGGCTCTGCTTCCAAATGCTTATCCGTGCCAGAAGCAGATTTTGGCTATTCTGCTGTTCATATCACCGCAGGAGTCTCAGTGACCTCAAGAGACGCCTATTTGCCATTCCCAGCAAACGTTACTGGTAGTCACCCTTCTCCTCCACGTGCATTTGGAAAATGATGTCAGTCAGATTTTGTAAAACAGGCAGGTGTTTGCCCTATTTAAAATCAGAGCAGGCTGGAAATGATCTAAACCTGATCAGGAAGTTATTTGTATAAGCGGAGTGCACCAGGGTGGGGAGTACCTCCTAAGAAACACCTCCTTTACTGAAGGTGATTTTAAATATTTGCACCAGTGGGTCCAAGGGATATCTGTGAGTTTTAAGATCCCTTCTGAAACGTGTAAGCATTCCTGATGGCATATTCCTGAATAGCATTAGGTCTGTAACAGGGAAGCCCAGCAAAGTGTACATTTATATTTTGAAAATAACGTTGAAGATGCATGCTGTTCAAGGTGGATGGTTTTTATTGTGTAAAGAGGAAAAGTCATACTGAGCTGCATACTTGATTGTTTAAGGGTTAAAAGAAACCTAATTGAACAGCTTATCACAGGAAAAAACAATGGCTCTGACCTGCATGCAGATGTTTTTGATTGTCCATTGGAATGAGCTCTTTTGAGATTGTATTTTTGACGAAGCCGGCAATAATCAACAGACAGCAAAAAACGTGGAGAGGGCAAGAGGCAACTCTTGGCAATGGAGTTAGTAGATAAGGGCTAGCCACACAGCGGAGCGAAGTCAAGGAGAGAAAAGAACTTACTTGTTCCCATGCAGCTGATCAAGTTTTGTGCTCAAATCCACTGCACCACTGAAAAAGGGTATTAGCAGAGTTATGTTAATATAAGTTATCCACAAACCGTCCTCTCACCCTTGCACTTCTCCTTGCCATTTTAGAGTTGTAACATTTCTTTCTTTCTTTCTGAAGCAGACTCTGTGTGTGTGCATTTTGTTTCCAGGGGAAATAAGTTGATGGATAGAAAGGGGAAAAAAGGGATGCTAACGAAATCCGTGTGAAAAATCGTTCCGATTTTAAATGCGCAAAAACCATCGGTTAATCCTAACACTTCAGAAGGGAATTAAAAGCCTGGATGCTAAAACAACGGCAAGCTGGGCATAGTTGAAAGTGAGTTTAAAAGCATGTGAGGGTGAAAAATAACTCTTCCCTCCTATGCATAATGGAAGGACTTTCACTTTAACTCAGAAGAATTGAAGCTAATCTCTGATTTAACCGAAACATAAGGGGATCCTACTCGGGGATGCCCTTTCCTATTGTCCCTCACCTTTGTTTTGATTTCTCTGAGAAATGCCCAGGAGATCCAGATCCATTTTCAACATGATATTCTTTGATGTGCAATGGAAACGGCCCGCTCCGTGAGTTTAGGCTATCCCCTCTTTGTTAACTCCTTTTACTGCCTCTGAGCCCTCCTGATTGCTTGGTTGGCCCTGAGCAAACTCTGCTGGATAGCCACAGGCAGTTAAAAATATCTAATATTCGTTAATTGATAGTAATACAAACAAAAAAAGGGAAGGGGGAGCTTCCAAGCTCCCCTGGCCTCAGCTTTCTGGTGCGACAGAGTTTATATTCTCCCCCCGCAACATACGCACCCCTGTGTTTTTCCACTTTCCTTATATGAAATGAACAGCTGTAATTGAAAAGCAAGAAGCTTCATGGTTTATAGAAATAGGTGTTGTTAAGAGCCTTAGCCATCTAATTTTCTTCCTATTGCAGGGCAGGCTTCTATTGTCTGTCCTTTAGAGCTAATTTCTTTTCTGATCAAAAGGCCCACATCATTGAAAAGGTAGTAATGACTATTCATTTGGTTGAAACCTCCATTCTGCGGTCTGCGAAGCTTTATTTAGAAACTGCTCTTTCTTTCTACAAGGAAAAGCTCATTTATGTCCTCTATAATGTCAATTAAAGGGGAATATATTTTAATTATTTATCCAGCAGAGAAACCTTTCAGGATCTCAGTTCGCCAGGCTTATGATATAGGCTCCGGTTTGCAACCCTGCAGCAGCGGCAGGATTTATAGGGCGGAGAGGAGAAGCATGTAACATGTGTTTAGGGTGTTTAAGTTACCACTAACGACCAGTTGATTTGCAAACCGATTAGCAAGGTGGACCGGTACAATTAGGGTCTGATTTCTTGAGTAATATAGTTCATAAAAAAAAATAAATAAATAAAAAGGAGAAGCCTCTTCTTGCTGGCAGCCAAGGTGAGTGGTTGCATGGGGAAGGGAAACGTTTTGCAAAAAGTTCTTGTGCACGCTTGAATCCCGTATCAAAAGCGCATTAAAATCGTTTCTGCACGGGGCAAGCATCGCATTATAGCATGGGAAATAGTGGGGCGACAAGCTCACTGATGGTCATTTGGGGGAGAGCCGAGGGGCGGAGATGCGGGCTGAAGGGAAGGCGCCGAGAAGCGGGCTCGCCTTGCCCCGGCGGCGCGGGCTGCGGGGCCGGGCCGGGTCCGAGCGCACCCGGATGCAGCGGGCTCCCCCCTCCTGCCCCGGGGGAGAAGCTGGCAGAGCCGGAGCCCCCCGACGGCCCCCTGATCCCCTTGCAGCGGGGCACAAAGCTCCCCAGCTCTCCCGGACGCACCCCAGGAAGGCTGCGGACGCCCTCTGGACAGCGGTGCCTTTAAGCCTCCCGCAGCCTGGACAGCAGCAGCCCGCTCCTTGCAGGGGAGGGGGTGTTGGGGTGGGGGGGAGTTGATTGACAGCTCCCTCCCCCCCTCAGAAAAAACTTTTCTTTAGCTCCGAGGGGCCTTGTCCGTTGCCATGAAACCGGGGCGGGTTTGCGAGCGCCGCCCCGCCCCGCCCCGCCCCGCCCCTCCGGGGGCAGCCAAGTGGAAAAACAAAGTGGGCAAGACGGGACTTTTTTTTGGAAGGGGGGGGGAGACCCAGACCCCCCAAGCACTGGGTGCAAGGGGGGGGGCGCATCCAGTTGCATCCAGCTCGCTGCCCGACGGCACCCCCCCCGCCCCTTTTTATTTTATTTTATGTTTTTTTTTTTTTTGCCCCATTTCAAACCAGCTGGTCCTTGCC
>NW_017729029.1:36821610-36833311 GCF_001723915.1 Gavialis gangeticus
GTCCCGCGGGCAGCGGCGCAAGATGGCCCAGGAGAACCCCAAGATGCACAACTCGGAGATCAGCAAGCGCCTGGGCGCCGACTGGAAGCTGCTGAGCGACGCGGAGAAGCGGCCCTTCATCGACGAGGCCAAGCGGCTGCGGGCCGTGCACATGAAGGAGTACCCGGATTACAAATACCGGCCCCGCAGGAAGACCAAGACCTTGCTCAAGAAGGACAAGTACTCGCTGCCCGGCAACCTGCTGGCCCCCGGGCCGGGCGGCGCCGTGAGCAGCCCCGTGGGCGTGGGGCAGCGCCTGGACACCTACGCGCACATGAACGGCTGGAGCAACGGCGCCTACTCGCTGATGCCCGAGCAGCTGGGCTACAGCCAGCACCCGGGCATGAGCAGCCCGCAGCTGCAGCAGATGCACCGCTACGACGTGCCCGCGCTGCAGTACAGCCCCATGATGTCCACGGCCCAGACCTACATGAACGCTGCTTCCACCTACAGCATGTCCCCCGCCGCCTACGGCCAGCAGCCCGGCTCGGCCATGAGCCTGGGCGCCATGGGCTCGGCCGTCAAGTCCGAGCCCAGCTCGCCGCCGCCCGCGCTCGCCTCGCACTCGCAGCGGGCCTGCCTCGGAGACCTGCGGGATATGATCAGCATGTATCTCCCGCCCGGGGGGGACGTCACAGACCCTTCCAGCCTGCAGGGCAGCAGGTTGCACAGCGTGCACCAGCACTACCAGGGCGCCGGGACTGCGGTGAACGGCACGGTGCCGCTGACTCACATCTGAGCCGCCCCGACGGGCGCGGGGCGCAGCCGCCGCGTCGGCTCCCGCACCCATATTTTATTTTTCAACGAAAACAAGACACGCCCGTGCCCTGGGGGGGGGCCTCGCCCTCGCCCCCCAGCTCCGATGTTTACACGTGGCTTGGTTGTCTCCTGCGGGCTGGCTGGGCTAGGGGGGCGTTGATCCCGAATTGTGTAGCTTCCCCTTTTAACTTCTTCTGTTTTTTAGGTTTGTTTTGGCGGGTTTTTTTATATATATATAAAAATATATAACGTTGACTTTTGTGGCGGGCGGGCGGGGAGATCTGTGCGGGTCGCGAGCGCCAAGGGGTTGTTTTTTTTTTTTTTATTTATAGCAAGTTTTTGTGTGCGCCTGGGCTTTGTGTCCCCCTCCTCCTCCTCCTCCTCCTCTTTCTTGTGTAAAAAAAAAACAAAAAAAACAAAAAAACAAAAAACAAACAAAAAAAACTTCTGTAAATCGGTTGGTGGATTTTTTTTTTTTTTTTTTTTTGCTGCGAACCTGTTTTTCATTTTTATTTTTTATTGCTTGGTTCGGACACATCAGCTTTCGTTTCCTCTAGTTTTCGGGTTTCTGAACAGACTTTTTTTCTCTTCTGACCTCTCCCCCCAACCCCCAAGCGAGAGCGATCAATACATTTTGTAAGAGGCCCCCCCAGCGTCTCCGGGCGGTTTGTGCCGGGGGCGGAGGGGGGGTCCGTGCCCCAGTCTCGTTTTGTTTTATCCGCTTCGATGGTGTCTTATTTTTATTTAATGTCCTGTTGTTTTATTGTGTTGCTCGGGAGCTGGATGTTGTGTTGACTGGAGACAAAGACCGGCCGCCGCCTCTCCGGAGGGGGCTGCGGGGGTCTGGTTTGGGGACAGACGGAGCAATTTTTGTGTTTTGTTGTGTTTTTTTTTTTTTTTTTCTTTTAATCCCCCCCCACACACACACACTTCTCGGCAACTTTTTTGCTGCTGCGTGGAGAGAGGTGCTCGTGCGGGGGAAACTCGCCTCCGCCCTGGCCCCGACGGGGGCATCGGGCCCTCCAGCTCCTTGTTCCTGCCCTGCTCGGCCCAGCCGCTTGTTGCAGCCCGAGCCGGCGGAGATCCTGCTCCCCGGGGAGCAGGGGCCGGGGCTGGGGCCGGCCCTCGCTTTGGACCCGCTTGTCCCCCAAGGGTTGATGCGAAGTAGCGGGCGAGCCGCCGGCCCCCCTTCATGAGCCCGTATTAAAAATGCAGAGTTGCCGGCAATAAATCACGTCGCCCTTCCCTCGAGTTTGAACTAGGATTTTTATTGGACTTCTTTTGTCTCGGGGATATTTCTCCTGGGTCCCAGCCTTCCCCCTAGTGCGATCCCGCTTTGTATTTCATGGCATTAAAAAGTCTCGAAACCTCACCTTGTGGCATACGTCGCTTCTGTCGCGCTCGCGGGGGTGGGGGGCACCCCGGCAAGGTTCAAAGTTTACAACTTCGGGGTTGTTTCCTATCCGCCCAGCCCCGAGGAGCCGGGGCTGCTGCACCGGGCCGTGGCGGGGCTTCGCTCCCCGCCCGCTGTGGGAAGGGGGGACACCAGCCCCCCCAAAGCCTCCCGCGGGCCGGAGGAGCCGCGCTTGCACCCAGCGCCTTTCCGCTGCGATGCCTGGGCCCTTCCCTGCTCCGCCCGGAAGAAAAGAGGCTTCAAGTGCCCCCGGCCCGTCCGCGCCTCTCCTCTCCCTGGGGACACTTGGCCCGGCCCGGCCCGCGGGGGTGGTTGTGGCGGGGGGAAACCAGGCCGTGCCCTCGTGCTGCGGGGTGCAGCCCCCCCTTGAAGGCACTCATGTCCCGAAGGGCTTGTCCGAGCCTCCCCGCACCTGCGCTTCATCTCAGGCCGGCGGCTTTCGGGGCACGTCGGGGACACACGCTCACGCACCCTAGCTCCCCCAGTGTATCAGACACACACATACATGCACACCTAGCTCCCCCAGTGTATCGGGTACATGCATGTGCACGCGCACACATATATGTGTGCACGCCTATCTTCCCCAGTGTATCAGGCATATGTATGCACACCTAGCTCCCACAGTGTACCAGACACGCACACACGCACATACACACCTAGCTCCCTCAGTGAATCAGGCACACACATACATGCACACACACCTAACTCCCCTGGTTTATCAGGCATATGCACACACACCTAGCTCCCCCACTGTATCAGGCACATGCATATGCGTGCACACACACATATATGCACACACACCTAACTTCCCCGGTGTATCAGGCACATGCACGCACACACACCTAGCTCCCCCACTGTATCAGGCACATGCATATGCGTGCACACACACATATATGCACACACACCTAACTTCCCCGGTGTATCAGGCACATGCACGCACACACACCTAGCTCCCCTGGTTTATCAGGCATATGCACACACACCTAGTTCCCCCACTGTATCAGGCACATGCATATGCGTGCACACACACATATATGCACACACACCTAACTTCCCCAGTGTGTCAGGCACATGCGCGCACACACACCTAGCTCCCCCAGTGTATCAAGCACACGCATGTGCACACACCTAACTCCCCCCGGTGTATCAGGCATATGCATGCACACCTAGCTCCCCCAGCATATCATGCACATGCACACACACCTACTTCCCCAGTGAAGCAGGCACACATGCACACACCTAGCTCCCCCAGGGTATCAGGCCCACACACACGCACACACACACGCACACACAGAGGACAGTGTCTTGCAGACAAGGGATGACTCAGAAGCTGTGGGGGTGCCAAGCAGCTGGGGCAGGTCCCAAACCCCCTCTCCCTGCCTGGGGGCTCTGGCCAGGCTGCGGACAGCACTGGCCCTGTTGCAATGAAAACCAGCTCCCCATCTCTGCCTGGCGCCCAAACCACCTTCGATCAAGCCCAGTTGCTGCTGGCGCTGGAGAGCATCTTCCCCTGCATCCTTGGGGCAAGGCCCCTGTGCCCTTCCCAGCCGGCAGCCAGGGCTTGGTGCCGAATTGGGGCAGCATTGCCTGATCAGGTGAGGCTCGTCCTGCTGCCCTGGGGGGACATTTGCTCGTCCCAGCTGGGTTCATGCCCCTGCAGCAGCTGGAGGGGAGCCCTGGGCACTAGCCCTGCTTCCCCTGGCAGCACTGCCTAAGCACTGCTGGTCACCCACTGACCTAAAAGTAACCCTGACCCATCTGCCTCCCCCAACAGCAGCTCTTTCTCAAGGTGCTTGGCTTTGATTTACATCAAGCTGCCTGGCAGCAAAGAGATGCAAAGCCCAGCCCAGATGCTTTGCAACAGTAAAAGAGGAAGATGAACTGCCCCTGCTCAATGAGGCTCTGGGCTGCTGCCATTGCCCCAGCACGTTTATTTTTCACAGGCCTCAGGGCACACCGGCTTCTCTCCAGGGGCCTCCTTTCCTTAGCGCAGGCTGTTTCTGAAAGGCAGTCTCAGCCCCAAGGTCCCTCTATCATCCCCTTAAAATAATTACGGTAGATTTATTACCCTGGTCCTGGGATTTGCTTTTAAACTTATACTGGATCCATCCGCACATGCCTTCAAATTTGCGGTGCTCTGGGAAAGTTGGGAGAGATCTGACAAATAAAGCCATAAATGACCCGCTGGCTCTGCAAAGGACTCCCGCATAGCTTCCCTTTCAGCATCTGTGCAGGCCCATCCGGCGTCTCTGGGTGAATGGCAGTGCAATGGTTAACAGCGCCAGCATTTACGTGTAAGGACAATATTTAGGCTTCTATGTTAACACTCTGTGGAAACCAAGGAGCGAACGTCACACTCGGCGGTGCTGCTAATCTGGCTGCAGAGTCCAAAAAGACGCCGCAGATGGAGTTGTGCTCTGTGGGCTACCTGCTCCCCCACCCAGAAACGGCGAGCGAACTTGGTAGTCGTAAGACACTGCTGGCACCCGCAGAGGAGGCGTGAAACAGCCAGGGATAGTTCCCAGGCAGGTCAAACCTTGGGGTATTTTTTTCACTCCCTAACATTTATGTGTGCATGGAGAGGATCGTTCCACGGGAATAATAAGACATTTGCTAGATTCGGAGTTATAGAAGGTATTTGATTAGCAGACTTGGCTGGGATGATGGAGTTGGGGCTGGTCCTGCTTTGAGCAGGGGGTTGGACTAGATGTGACCTCCCTTCCCACCCTCATTGTCCCTGATTCTGTGATCCAAAGGATTAAAAAAATCAGTGCTTTCACTTTCCAAAAAGGGAAACAAATCACTTCTCCAGGAACACCCAGCCTTATTAATGTACAAAGCACTTTTCCGTTAAAATGTGTGTGTGTGCGCGTGCGCCTCCCCCCGTATCTGCAGATGCTAAGTGAGGACATAGATTATTTAACAGGACTGACTAAGTAAAGTGGAAGTCCTGTCCAGGGTCAGCAGCCCAGTGCCCTGGATTTTCTATTTGATTCAGATAATCATGCTGACTTCCTGCCTGCCTGTATAGGGCCCAATTCTGCATAAGGGAAAGTATGTCATTTTTAACAAGGACTTGAAGGGCGTAGGATCAGCCCTTCTCTCCCTAAGGTGCTGGAAGCCTGAACATTTAAAAACTTGCAACCAATTTTTTTTTACATCTTGCATTTTGTTTTCTCCTGCAGACAGGAGGGCTGGTTAGTAGGGGACAGACCTGCACCTCCAGAGCCGACTGGAGTCGTTGTCCTGGAATAAAAGATTCTGTCAAAGCTGTTCAAGAAAAGTTTCCCAATGACCCTTTTTCGTGTCAGTGCTGGATACAATGATAATTCCAGAATAAAGGGACTTTTGAGGGGTGACTTTTGTTTTGGGAAGTGTACACACACACACACACACACACACACACACACACACACACACACACACACACACACACACACACACAGAGCGAGCGAGCTATCCAGAATAAATACCGTGGTGTAATTTATTTCACAGTAATATCTATTATCCAATTCCCATGTGTAGGTCAGTGTTGCTAGTCAGATCAGGATCCTGTTTCTCTCTCTTCCACAGACTTTGCATGGGACCCTGGGCTCATCCTCATATTTCTGTGCCTTAATTTCCCTGCATGTACAATAATATTTACCTACTCCACAGGGGGGGAATATTTTAAGAATCAATCCATCTATGCCTGGGATCAGTGATACGATGCTAGGGGTGATGCAGATAGATCAGACTCAATTTGTTTCACTTTATCAGAGCAAAGGGAGTCACTTTTGGAAAAGTTGTCCTTAGTACCATAGGTATCGTGTTGTCCTGTCACTTGATTTTAAACTATGCATATTCCCAGGGAGCCTAATTTAGTATATTACCAGATTAAGCTACATGGATTTAAGCATAACTTAATTTGCTGTAATTGTGCTTACGTGAATTTACACTAAATTGCTGTAGTCACAAGGGTACGAAAACCCCACATGGACACTCTCCCACAAGTTGACAAGATGGGCTAGGGGGACGGGGAGGCGTGGGAATCAGTGTAGAACAGTAAAAGCATGATGTTGCTGTCATCTACATCTTTCTGAGGCTTGTGATAGAGACTTTTAGCTTTGGTGAGGTTTTTCTTGATCTCTATCTACGTGGGGATATCATGTGGCCGTCCTCTGCAGTACACAGGAAACAGCAGAGCAGCGATTGCACGGTGCTTACACCAGTTTACACACCTTCATTTCATACAGCTCGATGTAATGATTTCAGAAACGACAGACCTAGATATAATATGAAGGGAAGAGACAGAAGACGGTGGTGGACATGTGTCAGACTCATCCTCGAATTTCGTATTTAAGGAAAAAAAATATTCTCAGAATATTTTCAAATATCTGTGGGGACTTTGCGTGAGTCAACATTTCAGGATAAGACCCTTGGCATCGATTTCATCTTCATTGCATTATACCAAGCTCCCTAGTCAGAAAACCTGTTGTTGATCAAAGTTAAAAAGAAATGCTTCTGTTTAGGCTCCCTAGGTATATTTTGTTTCTCACGCACTCAGTGAATTAGAAAGTCGCATTTAAGTCCTTGATAGCAATTTAAAGACATGTATATATTTTTATTATTCCATGCAGAGGCAAAGAGGTGTTGTTTTGCAGACTGTGGTGGATAAAGCAGGTAAGAAGGCTTTTGTGAGTCCTGTTGGAGCTGAACAGGGCAGGAAAGCAGCATGAATGAAATGCAAAATGTTTTTGGTAATAACTTTTATTGGACCAACATTGTTTCTTGCACATTTCCGGGATCATCGTGGCCACACTCCACCCCTACTACTCCCTTGCAGTCTGGGTATCACGATGAAGACAGGATATATTCATCTATATCTATATACATAAACTTCCTGGCACATGTGCATATGCATGCACTTTTGCCTACTCCTCCAAGTTTACACCACTTGCTGCAGAAGGAGCAGCGGCAGTGGCTGGGCTTGTGCATACTCCATGCTAGGAGACTTTTTAATAAATGGGTTGGCTCACAGCCAGGGCAGTAGATGATTGCAAAGAGATTTTGGGGGGGAAACTTTCATTCTCCAGACTAGGCTACTGGGTGTTGCATTTCTCCTTCCTCCCCTGCACAGACTAGTGATAACAGGCTTCTCCCTCAACATCTCCTAGCTGTGATGTCTGGCAGACCTTGGCTTTCAAAGTCTGAAGATTGTCACCGGGATGCACAAACGCTATGTCTTCACTGCCAAGCATGTGGTTTTTGAATACCTGGGTGGGCTGAGCCACGTGGCAGAGTCTCCTCTGGTCTGCACTCACTGGAGTGGGACCTGAGACGTCTGGGATCAGATTCCATGTGTGCAGCATTACACTGCATTGATTATGAGGTTTTTTGTTGTGGGAAAGCAAGGGTCCTTCCTGGGTCCCTGTGCAGAGGTGCTTTTAGCTCACCGGCTCACCGAAAAAACCTCCTGGTTTGGAAGGTGGTATATCTGCAGCCTCCAGGCCAGCTGATGCAGCTGTGCAAGACTGCTGGTCTAAGAGGGGATGGTTGTGCTATCATCTGGAATTTGGTTACTCCCAAGCGTTATATGTCTGTGGCTAGTCCGTTAGTGTTGTTTGATTAAATGTCAGCCCTGGGGTGATGGAGGTTTGTGGGACAATTGCCATTGTGCATGCACAGGCCGTGAAGATTGCTCATGTCCCCAAAATACAGTGGACCTTGAATGTATGGGGGTTCCCTAACCCTGATGGAGTCACCCTCCATCCTCATCAGGTGCACATGATGAAGTCAACCAGAAAGGATTCTCCTTTTGGACAGCCAGCATTTTTAAGCTTGAACAATGTAGGACTTCATCCCCAGCCAATAATGTGGAGGAAGCTATTCACCATTATTTTAGGAGACCCCCCCATCTAGCCCTGGCTCCTAAAGACTTACTCTGATGTGAAGGTACCTGGCAGGAGATGGTTTAATCGTACACGGTGCAGTTGCAGGATGGCAGATGTATTTGGCTGGTCACAGGGAAGGGAGACCTGCCTACCAACCCAGCTGGAGACTTGTGAGGATAGCTGTGGCTGGGTCAGGAGAAGAAAGTGTTACGAATTACGCTCTTAAAGCCACGTGCAGTTCGCTCTAGGCTGGGGCAACGATCACGCAGAGCAAGTATCCAAAGTCAAATACAGAATCTTTATTCGCTCGAGCAAGGTGCCTCTGCAGAGAGGGACCCAGCCTACTAGTTATAATACTTTTTTATACTTTCTAAAAGCAAAAGCGTTAGTTCGTGATTAGCTCGTTACAAAGCCTTGCTTTAACCCTACAAAATTCATATACAACAAAATGGAGGAAGGGTTGGCTAGCACGGCCCCATCCATTTTTTGGTATATGGTAGACGAGGCAACTCTCTGTCCATCTGTACCAATTCTAAACCAGGTTTATATCATCGTATCGGAAATGTTGCTCTCTTCCCTTGCAACGGGCACAGGGAGCAGTAGTTTAGCAAAAAAGCAAAGGGGCAAGTATCATCACAAGATTTTTTATTTTTTTTATGAGTCCCTTTAACAAAGTTGGAAAGCAGCAAGATAAGAATAATGGAGATGGAAGGGGAAGACTCAAAAATAATGGAGTGAAAGGAGTTTATCACCTTGAAATGTGTATGCTTCATTGCCAAGGATGATGTAAAGCTGGGGAGAGAACAATGAGATTTTTTTTCTGTATGTCATATGTTTCCTCTTTCAATAGGTACAGCTCGACCAGACTCCAGCAAATCCTTCCCTTGAAGTACCCACACAACAGAAAAATCAGTTGTGGCTAATGAGCAGGGACAATAGAGAACTGCTGGCGCTTCTCCCCAAAATTGCCAGGCAGGGAGAGGATTTGGAAAAGGAATGGCCCAAATCGGCTGAATTTCTGCAAGGGCTTCCCTAGTTTGCCGTCTCTTCTGGTAGGCGGTATTATTATTTATTGTATTGTAGGTGCCTGCCTCATAATATGAGTAGCAAGCCAATAGGCCCCGTGGTCTTCACTTATACAGTAGGGAAGAATAATTCTCTTTCTCCAAGAACTGCTGCGGGGAGTCAGTGGCCTAAACTTTACCATAAGGGGTCAGGTTGGGTGAGCATAATGGCTCATTCTGGTCTAAAAATGTGTGAGTCTGTAATGAGACACAGGGTGGCCTCAATAAAGTCAGTGACAAAATTCCCACCGGCTTCAATGGAGCCAGGATTTCATCCCCAGTCCTTCCAGCCTGCCCTGTAAAGATGCAGCATGTGACAGCAACAGAGGATGGACGGAGAATGGAGACCCTACCAAAATATGGGCACGTGGCTGCTGAAACATGCCATGCCAAGGTTCGACTGAGTGTCTGAGAGCTCTCGGTGTCTAGAAAAATACATGAACGCAGAGTCATATGAATACGTGGGCTATGTTGCAACACAACGAGACACTTCAGCACAGCATATGCATATCCATCCTGTAAACATATGGCCAAGAGGTGAGGATTTGGGGGATATCTTTTATTGGACCAACTGGAGAGTTGAGAGAGCTGTTGGACACGGTTCCAGGCATCAAGTGCCCTTCCCCAGGTCTCAAAATGCATGCAGATAGCATTTACACAGGCACGTGAGGTACTCCTATGGATGTGATTAGCTGGATGGATTATTGGCAGATTGACTTTTATTAGCAGATGTTTAGGATGGGGAATCCAGAAAAAAGATGACAAAGCTGATATGGAAACTCAGAGAAACTACTGCTGGGCCCGTGTTTATTAGAAAACACACGTACACATCTATAACTCTCTCCCTCATCTGACACAGTGTTTCTCCCTGTTTACTTGAATGCATGGTCAGCTCCCAGTTTCACGGCTGATTTGTTAAAGGCGAGTCATAATGGAGAGTAGATGGACAGACTATCAATATTCATTGACTTTCCAGCTCTTCAGTTATTGAGAATAGCAGCTTCCTATGGGACATCAGTCTGGGCAGACCAGCCTTTCCTTGCACTGGGCAAGTGGTTTAGGTGGGTTTTGGTTATCTGTTAGCAAGATCAACTGTTAAATGGTTGACAATATTGGCATTTAAGAGACCATAATGGGTCGTCAGTGTTAATGGCCTCATTGTGGTAACTAGGGAAGGGAAGATGGCTAGTGATGCTCATTCTGGTGAATCCAAAAGCAGCTGGCTGCATTTGCATTTTCCGGGCTCTTCCCAAGGGGCTGGGCTGTCAAGCTTTTTAAATCATTAAAATCTAGATTCTGCACCTATTTGCCTGAGGACCTGAGCTCCTTGGGATGATATGTAACTGGATGTATGTATGGAATTGTATGTGTGTGTGTGTATTTATACATATGTGTGCATGCCTATATACACAGGCAGACAAGGTTCTTTGGGTGAATCTGATATCTTTTATTAGACCAACTTAAATAGTTGGGGAAAAAAAATTTCCCAACTATTTGAGTTGGTCTAATAAAAGATATCAGATGCACCCAAAGAACATTGTCTGCCTATGTCCTTAGACCAACATGGCTACAACCTACACACACATCCCTATATACCATATCCATATATATATATACACACATGTATAGAAATATATACCCACCTGTGTATATAAATATCCACACATACACCCCATTTATCAGATATGTATGTATATGTGTGTGCATATGTATACTTGTGCGTGGCTCTTGTGAGCATGTCCCTGGGACACTGCATTTTTTTCTGGGCACTGTGTTGCCAGAGAGAATAGCATCAGGAACGGGACGAGACTGGAGAAATAGATTTGTAAAGAAAGCTGGGGGTGCCTGGGACTGCTCAGTGACTAAAGGGGGGCACGATGAGAAGTCTGCACCACTTCTGAAGGATGCAAGCAGGATGCAGTTGAGAGAAGAGCAAGTCTGGGCCATGTAGTGGGAGCAATTGGTTGGATTTAAGAAAGGGACAACCAGGGAAATGAAAATGAGAGGAACTAGATTCTCCCCAGGGAAAAACCCCTTCACTTCAGATAAATAAAGTTGGACTGGACAAGGCATTATGTACTGTAGGGAATAAGCCTTTACTGGCAGCGAGATGTACTGCTGCCTCGGGGCAATGTTCCTCCTCTAGCATGTATGATTTAGTCTGCTCAATGAACTCATGCTGGCCAGTTGCCTTTTGTTTCCAGTAAGTTTCTCTTCATTGTTCTCCTGCTTTAACCTAGGCATTTCAACACTAGAGCTCACAGGCCTTTGTAAAAAAAAGGATTGCTTGACCAAGGCACAAGAGATTGCGCACTTCCACACAGGTTACTCAGACACAGGAACTGCTGTATGGAAGCAGATGAACTGTAGCAATGGTAATAATTCCTAGTCCTTCTGGCAATCAGGACTCGTAGTAGAGGTGATGTCTTTTATTAGACCCACAAGATTTTTGCAAAAAAGAAAAAAAATTCTTTAATTGCAAGTTTTTGGGCACAAACACCCTTCATCAGGCACTTGAGAAAAGATTGTAAAAGTTCTCCTCGAAAGGAGAA
>NW_017729029.1:36833773-36834343 GCF_001723915.1 Gavialis gangeticus
TGTGTGTGTGTGTGTGTGTGTATATATATGTATATGTTTATATGTATATATGTCTGTATCACTGGTCTCATTTTATGCAACTGGGGAAACTGAGGCACAAGGTAATAACATAGGTTGCAAACGTAAGACCTGGGAACAAAACCCAGCTTCCCTGACTTCTGCTTTAATCACTAGGCAACACAGTTGCAAAGAGGAATTAGAAGGGGCGGGGGGGGGGGCAATTTTTTTGGCAAGTTGCCATAACATAATCCCTGTGCCCTCCCCAAGTGCCACTCCAATCCCCTTCCCTGCCTGATCTGGTGCCCAATCTGCTGCTCTGCTTTCTGCTCCCTGCCCCCTCCCCAATCTGTCATGCACCTTTGGGGCACGTGTCTCAGACTGACCACCCCACACTAAAACATCAGACTTTCTATGGTCTTATGGCAATGTGCGTATTTCCCTTGCACACATTAGCAACCTGCTTGAACAAAAAGGCACTGGTGCACCATGGGAGACTTTTTTGGAGGGGGAGAGGGGGCAGGGGGAAGATGCCTTTGGCACCTGGGCACCAAGGAGGACATCTCCTTTCCC
>NW_017729029.1:36839343-36839738 GCF_001723915.1 Gavialis gangeticus
GCTGTATGGAAGCAGATGAACTGTAGCAATGGTAATAATTCCTAGTCCTTCTGGCAATCAGGACTCGTAGTAGAGGTGATGTCTTTTATTAGACCCACAAGATTTTTGCAAAAAAGAAAAAAAATTCTTTAATTGCAAGTTTTTGGGCACAAACACCCTTCATCAGGCACTTGAGAAAAGATTGTAAAAGTTCTCCTCGAAAGGAGAAAGTTCATATTTTGTAGGATTTCACAGAGGAAATGTTCCTGCCTTTGTTTCAAGGGAATTTGTATCATCACAGATCTTCCCAGGAGGTGACAGGCTCCAGACCAGCAATGGACTGACCTCCCAGAAGAGTTTTCCATCTATTGACTCCTTTGTGAAATCCTATGAAATATGAACTTTCCTTTCTACCC
>NW_017729029.1:36839836-36840322 GCF_001723915.1 Gavialis gangeticus
GCAAAACTCTTGTTGGTCTAATAAAAGATATCACCTCTACCGCGAGTCCTGATGGCCTTTTCCTCTAGACCAATGTGGCTTCAGCCTGGATACCTGGTCCTTCTGGACCACTTCTCACATCAGTAAATCTTGAAGTATTTTATGTATATATAATGCATAAAATGAGAACAGTGATACAGACATATATGTCTGTATATATATATATATATATATATATATATGTATATATATGTATTTTCACACTAGTAAAACTGTTCAGACAATATAGTTTATTAACAAAATGCTGCCTCCTCCTATTCAAACCCCTATATATATATGCACTATACCCTGGTATCTGATCTCAGTTGCAAAAATCATGGGGTGCATTTTTCATCTACAATTTTTTGTACAGAGACCTCAAGCCTTCAACTGTAAATGTTGGCTCTAGTCATTTTCCTGGCTCCTTTTGTGGAAGAGGTTGTTGTTTAAGGCTAATGATCATTGACC
>NW_017729029.1:36845322-36846451 GCF_001723915.1 Gavialis gangeticus
CCATAACATAATCCCTGTGCCCTCCCCAAGTGCCACTCCAATCCCCTTCCCTGCCTGATCTGGTGCCCAATCTGCTGCTCTGCTTTCTGCTCCCTGCCCCCTCCCCAATCTGTCATGCACCTTTGGGGCACGTGTCTCAGACTGACCACCCCACACTAAAACATCAGACTTTCTATGGTCTTATGGCAATGTGCGTATTTCCCTTGCACACATTAGCAACCTGCTTGAACAAAAAGGCACTGGTGCACCATGGGAGACTTTTTTGGAGGGGGAGAGGGGGCAGGGGGAAGATGCCTTTGGCACCTGGGCACCAAGGAGGACATCTCCTTTCCCTGTCTCTAGTGCAGGTAAGGTCTTAGTGTCCAGGTCTGTTCAGGAGATGGTTTCTGTTACCAACAAACAGAACTTCCAATTGATTGCTCTTTAAATCCAATCATTTGTATTCACTGAAGTGTTTGTGATTTAAAGAGACACCGCCAAACACCAAGCCTGAATGCTGAGCTTACCATCCTTGGGAAAGCATCAGGTTTTAGCGTGAGGCATGCCTCGAATAGCACACATTTCCTCCAGACAAACGGATCATTTTCCCCTATGTACGCATGACAGCAATGCAAGGTAGAAGTAGAGGGCTCTTTGGAACAGATCGGGGGGGAAATGAGAGACAGCAGCAGTCAGATCCCTGCGTTGCATCGGCAAAACCTCTAGGCTCGTTCTGCCTATGGGAAGTTGATCTCATTTTGCCTGCGATTCTGCACTTGGGCAACTTGTAGCTGAGTTTGTTGCTGCTGTGTCACATCCGTTGAATCCACTAGCAGCTGCAAAATTCCAGAAGCCCTGTCTTTTCATGATTCAGTGACCATGTAATTGGCTATGGGAGTCATTCAGCTCTTTCATTCTGAACAGCATATTCTTACGGCTTCTCACTGGTTAAAGTCTGGAGATTTATGCTGTGCTGTCTGAATAAACCTCCAAGAGCTTACAACCCATCTCCTTTGCAAAGAGTTGCACACAATGCCATCCTAACAGGTGCCTAGTGCACGCATCCAGCATAACTCTCCGGCATCTGAACAGTGTGGGGCTTGCCACATGAGAGACATGGCCTTGTCTAAATAAAGGGCCTGGGATTTAT
>NW_017729029.1:36856618-36856855 GCF_001723915.1 Gavialis gangeticus
CTGTGTATATATATATGTCTGTGTGTGTGTGTGTGTATATATATGTATATGTTTATATGTATATATGTCTGTATCACTGTTCTCATTTTATGCAACTGGGGAAACTGAGGCACAAGGTAATAACATAGGTTGCAAACGTAAGACCTGGGAACAAAACCCAGCTTCCCTGACTTCTGCTTTAATCACTAGGCAACACAGTTGCAAAGAGGAATTAGAAGGGGCGGGGGGGGGGACAAT
>NW_017729029.1:36866994-36879645 GCF_001723915.1 Gavialis gangeticus
CCTGAACCACAGGTTCTAGATTTTAGCAAAATCCAGTAAGTTCACGCAGAGAGCCTGTTTGTGTGAAGCCTGGCCAAAGGCAAGGTAGACTGATGCCATATAGACTAACTCTGATTTCTTTATCACTTAGCAACAGTATTTAAGCAATTAAAAGCATGGCTGTGCTCATGGGACTCAGCTGGGCCACCGCACACCAGGACATCAAACTTTCCATGGTCTTATGACAGTGTGCCTGTTTGCCTTGCACAGTTAGCAACCTGCTTGAACAGAAGAGTACTGGTGCACCGTGGGAGACTTTTGGGAGCCCTGGGTGTGGCAGGATGGAGGACTGGGTGCTTAGCTCCTTATCTTTGTTGTGCTGCCAGCTGATGTGACTGGAAAAGCTTGGCTGGGTGAGGTCAGCCAGGAATGGGCGGATGGTTTTGAAGACTGTGGGGCAAACTCTACCCTGAGTGTGAACCCAGGTGATTCAGCTGGGGTTAAGTGCTGCTCCCATGCAAACTGTGACCTCAAATCAAATAGGAGAGTGTTAAATTAGAGAGAGGAGGCAACTGGGCACTCCCTTACGGTATCTTATGCTGGAATTAGTGCTTCTAGCTAGAATGGGTGAGATTCTGATCTTAACAGCACTCTTGGGAGTGTGGGCTAAGGCCAGTTTGACAGAGGTGTGGCTCAGACCAGAATGGCCCTCAGGGGTCCTTCAGGGTGCAGTCACTTCTGATCAAGCCCTGGCAGGTTTTTAACATCATGCAACAGTATTAGGGCCTGGGAGCATCAGGTATCAGAGCAGATATTATTGCAGGTTGATTCAGCAGCATAAAAAAAAAAAATCACCCCCTTTTGCCAGGCTAAACAGTGTTTTTGCAGCGACAGGGATGGTAATGACTGTCTGAGGTGGAGCTGCAGGCAGGGATCCCTTCATTTGACCTCTTGCTGCAACTTCAGTGACGATTATCCTTGTACTGTGCCTCTGGCGTCACTGCTTGTGACGCGAGGGCCGGCTGTGGGTAGTTTATTCAGAACAACAGCGCTGCTCACCCTCCACAAATGCACAGAGTTTGTCACTGACTCCATGAGCAACAGGTCTGGCAGGATCGTTTTGGTCACCTCGTCCGATGAAGCACTGATGGGTTGCTGTATGCACCTGTTGCTTCCACCTGGTGCATCATCCATGTCTTAGCAGAGCCCTTCAGGGGCTGGTTTGCATCAATTTAGCTAGCCGAAGAAACAATCTTCAAGTGCAGGCCCCTGGTTTAGGCAGAGTCAGTGCAAGGTTAGATGCTGCAGGAACCAAGCGTGGGCCACTACCATGCTTGCATGCCAGCAAGCACAGGCCACTACCCTGCACCAGCTCCCTTCAAACCCTGGATCACTACCTCTGTGTCCAAAACGTGCAGGGAAAAGATGTCCACTGTCCTGCAGTGCTTGGGATGGGGTTTTCTGCAGTTTTGTCTCCATTGACTACAAGGGGAGACTTGCTATTGGCCTCAGTGGGGGGCAAAGTTAATCAGTAAGGCGACTGTCCCTGTAACCCAGGGCTGACACGCAAGGTTTATTGCACCCCTGTGCGCGACCTCACTAGACCCAGAGGCTTGGATGGGACCTCAGGGCTCAACTATTGCACTCCCCCAGCAGAGACGCAAGAAGGGCAGTTTCTAAGTCATCCCAGCTGCAGCATGGCAGCTCAGCTATGGTAGGGGCTTGCAAAAAGCATCAAGGAATAATACACCGGGGAAAAAAATCAGTAAAAACTGACCTCTGACACTTCTTCCTTAGATTCCTGAGTGTCTGCACCTCCATCAGATCAGACCCGCAGACACAGCATGCAGCTTGCACCATAAAGGAGCCTGGACAATTGGACTGGCAAAAGCAGAACGGAGATTTCAGAGTTTTGGAGTTGCAGCGGGAAGGGGATAGCGTCCACATCAGAGCCCAAGAAGTCCTTGTGCTCCAGATGAGTAAGGATCACAGGGATAGCCATTACCGTGCTGGGAACTTGTGATGAGGCACAGAGTTTCTGAAGCCAGAATGAGCGTGTAAAGATCAGGCTTTCTCTACCCAGAGGTTGCAGGAAATCCATTTAATACCATGTTTTTGGATGCATCAGTTGTGGGCCTCGGTCCTCAACACCCGCTGGTTAAGGAGCTTGATTTGACAGAGGTGCCAAACCCATGTAACGTTTCTTGTTGTCTCTGGGCCCTGAGTGCCCTCTGCACCAGGAGGAATGTAGGTGCCTGATGAATTAGGGATTTAGGTGCTCAATTTTAGACCCTCAAGTTTGAAACCTCTCAGTTAAATGACCTGACCAAAGTCCAGGAGGAATCTGTGGCAGAGCTGTGAATGGGATCCACTCCCTAGTGGCAGCAGGAGGTCAAATGATGGGATCTCTGCCTGCAGCTCCACCTCAAAGTGTAAGTGGGGGCTTATACTCTGTTTACAGCAAAGAAGTAGGGCTGGTGTCCAGAAAATGTCACCCATGCTCCATGCAAGAAACCAGCCCGGAAGCAGACACCGTGGAGTTTGCCCAGTCAGCTCCTCAGCACCTGTCTTGCAGGTGACACTGTACAAGGTGACCCCTGCACCTGTGGAGGGGTCTGGGAAGTTTGGAAAAATCCCACCTGGTCCCTAGCTACACCTTAAGTCCTGTCCAGATGTGGCCCAGAGTGACTCGCCGGACGTGGCACAAGGAGGCTGGCGTGGGACAGTATCCCTCCCTCCCGTTCTCAGGCACTTTGCAACGCCCTGGGAGCTGGGGGCCATGGGAGCCTGGCACTCAGAGGCCTTTGAAACCCCTGCATGCCATGAGAGGTCTGCATTGTTGGAAACACCTTGAAAAATATCACCCTGGGCCTCTCTGGCCCAGATCCTCCATGGCATCGATGCCCATGGGAGTTACGAACCCCGCACTCCGGGGAAGATCTGGGTCCCTGTGCCCCCACAGCCTTTTATAGCCAAACCATTGCCAGGTGCCCTGACAGCACAGACCAGGTCTATGCCACCGCCAGACCTTGCTAGAGAATGAAGCCTCTTGCGTGCACAGTTGTGATGCGACCACAGCATGGCTCCGGGCACACTTTGTCTCCAAGTCCATCACACCCATTTTGGGTTTGGCACACGTGGTGTGGGCAGTGTACTGCCGCCCACTGACACACACACTGTCTTTTGAAGTGTTAGGGAGGCCGTGGCTAAATAAAACCCATTCTGCTTCCCATACCCTCCTCATGTCACTTCTTTTACCTCTTTCTTCCGCCGGTGTTGAGCAATGACGCTTCTGTGCAACATGGGTTTTAAATATTATACTATGGGCATACCTCCACATAATGAACAAGGCACATGAGTTCTTCTGCTGTGACAGTTGAAGTGATGAATAATTGCAATTAACGGTACAAATATTAACTATATGCAATGACGCTGGGTGATGCCAGGCAATAAATCAAACTTAAAAGCCTTGCAGGTGCCTAATGAGCTTGGCTATCAGACAGGGGGCGAGGCTTCATACCTAATCCTGATTTGGGAATTCACAACAGGGTGTTGTTCAGAAATCACTCAGAGCAAAAGAGGCCAGGTCTGCTCCCTTCTGCTTGGGTGCTCAGGAAAGTGCCGTTTGCAAGGGCCACTTAAATGTACAGTTCCCCGCTGCTGGTTTGTTGTGTCGTTGGGTAGTAGCTGGAGGTTAGATACGCCCAGGCTATTCCAGCCTGCAAGCCAGAGCACAGCATTATCCAGCCACACCTGCCCTGCATCAGGTCCCATCATGGAGCGGGGAGTACAGTGCAAGGGCCCATAACTATATCCACAAGAGGGGAAGGCTAAAATCTAACCTCTCCTCGACATGGCGAGAGGCGGGATGTGGGTCTGGCCTATGAACTGGACTGAAACCATCAGCTGCCCCAGACCTGTTTTGGTCACGGCCAACTTGGGTTGCATTTGGGGCTTCTGACCCACAGGTTAGAGCTGCTGTAAGCCAGTTACTGCAACTGTAAAAGGATCTTGCCTTCTTCCTGTTTCCCCAGTCTCAGGACTCGTGTTATCTGGGGTGATCTGAACAAGCCCTGGATGGGTGGAGCACCCAGGCTCTGGGAATTACACCCGCCCCAGCGCTGGAGGGGAAGCCCTCAGAGGCCTCCTGGCTGCTGGGAGGGGGCCGCATTCCTGCTCCCTCCTCCACCCCACCCAGGGGTGGAGGAGGCTTTCCTTTTGCTCTGAGAATGAGGGCAGCATCTCCAAAAATGCACCCTCCACCCTCTGCCTGGAAGAGGGACATTTGCAGATCTTCCTCTCCCCAGGGTTGGCGAGAGGGGGGGCACATTCAGAAGGGGCATGAAAAGGTTGCTGTAGATGCCTATCAGATATGTGCCTAGTTCCCATCAGCTCGTGGCAAAGCCTTTTGACTTGCACCACCTCTGTGAAGCTTCTGCAGAGACCCCAAACCATCCACGCCGAATGCTTAGGTACATGAGCAATCATGCCAGAGCCAGGGTTGGAGGGGAATATGATCTCAGAAGGGGCCTGCACAGGCAAAAAGGTCCATCTCTGCCATGGCTCTAGCTGTCCCATCAGGGAGAAGGAAAATAACTGAATGCAACCCTATTGGAAAGGCAACACAGGAACAGGAGAGAGGGAGTGCTTGAAATAGCCAGCCTTTGCATTTGTACTAAATAGGAGATCATAATAAACACTGATCTATCCTTAGGCTCTAGATTCAAATGAAAAAAAAAAAATCTCTCTGCAGAGTGTTTCAGGTAGGCAGGGCAAACCACTAGCAAATGCAAGGTCCAGCATTTATTTGGAGCAGGCAAGGGCCTGAAAAGCTGAAAAGTCTTGTGACTCACAAAACAGCAGAAAGAGCCAGGGAAATACAGGGGAGTACCACAGAAACAAATCCGGCCATGGATCAGTGTGGCCTGGAGGATACAGACTATCAGGCTCTGGATGCCTAATGAGCTATTCAAATCATTTCCCTCTCTGTGTGCCTTGCTTTTCCCATCTATAAAATGGGTGTTCACGATACCAATCTCTTTGGCCATGTGCTTTCAGATTGGTGGATGAAAGCCACTGTCTAAATGCTATGGCTTTATTAGCGTTAATACCCTCAGCTGGTATAAAACTTAACAGGTCACTGATTCAATTCACAGCTGCAGAGCATCTCTCCCCTTGTTTTTAGCAAGTCCTTTGCCCTCACCTAGGTGTGGGCGCTGGTCATGCAGCTTAATGGCATTTAGCTCCCCATTAGATTTAGAAATTTACCCTTCATTACGGTGATAGGCGGTGATAGAGACACATTTCATTGTAATGAATAGGGTGAGTGGCATCATTCACACCACTGATTGTTCCAAATGTTTGGCTGGAGACAGTTTTCTGTAAGCCTGGAGAGCTAGCTATCTGCTTTCAGGGGTGTTTTAAAAGGATATTTCTGTAAAGCAGAGCAAAGATAGGAGATGCTGGTCTAAGATCACAGATTTGGTATTTTCTTGTGCTTAGATACCCGCCCCATCCTCCAGTGACATTGCATATTACATATTTTGTTTCTGATGGAGGGATTTAGAGGAAGGAAGCTCAGTCCATAGTCAAGCATAGTCAATGCTTGACTATGGACTGAGAACTTTAAGGGAGACTTTGCAAATTTACTCTAATTCCTTTCCACAGAAACCCGAATCCAACACTGGGTTTTGTGTAGCAAATCCAGCTGCAGGTCTGGGACCAGGATTTTCACTGAAGCAGACGCAGACTTGTCTCAGTGGTAACCCTGCAGATCAGGGTCATTCTTTCTCTAGCACCAGTGGCTGCTACAGTGAAAAGCTGATTTCTGGTAGGAGTGTATACATTTCCTCCAAATCTACAATTGGCCCTAAATTGTATAGCACAGTGCTCAGCTATTTTGGATTCAAGACATCCCTCATTAGACTCAAGGCACCCCTTGAAAAATGCCAGTTTATGGTTTTCACTAGTTTTTGACTGTTTTTCTTTTCAAAGAACGCAGGAAGCCCAAAGCAGGTCAGCATGTTTTTAATACTGTGGATCCCTATTTGAAATCTCTGGGTTTATCTTGTGAATCGTGTTTGCCCACCTAACGGTGGTGACATTGTGTGGCACCCTTAAAAGGATCTCCAGGTACCCCAGGATGCTACAGCACCCTGACTGAGACTCACGGCTAGCACAGCTGTTGAGTGCAAGGAAGGGAAGTACCAGAAAGGAGTGATAATAATACCGTGGATGTGCATAATCAAGTGCTTTGTTGCTACTGTATTAATTACATAAATTACCCATTATAATACAGATATATTGAATGTTTATAGTGTGGGCATGCCCTGGGACCCCAGTCTGAGCTTCAGTGCTATTGTTTTATGTACTTGTCGCCCATATTAACCACACAAAAAAAAGCTTCCTTCTCCTAGAAAGTTATCAGTATAAAGAATAATAGCAAGCATCTGTTCTGTGCATTTCTGTGTGTGGTGTAATGTTATTCAGGATAACTGGGGGTAGCGGTTTGAAAAAGATGAGTTCATTTTAAAAATACAACAAAGTTGCCTTCCAACAAACTTCCAAACCCCTCTGGGTATAATCATTCCCCCCACCCCCGATGACCATGCAGCATCCTTTAAAAAGCAGGACTGCTGAGATGTGTGTTCACCTGACTCCAGCAGGTAGGGCTTTAAAAGGACGGGGAAGGGTTGGCTACTACAAGTGTTGGTAACACTAGGGGGTTATTCTTCACAAATCTGTGTGAGCAGCCTCCTCGAGTAGGCAGCAGGAGTTAGCAGCTCATAAAGATGTAAAAGTGTGGCCACCTGAGGCTGTAGCTAATGGCTGCAATGCCAGCTGTGGCTAAGGGGCAAGGTGAGGGGAGTACTGAGCCTGGGAGAAAGTGGGAGGATAAAAACCTGGCTGGTCCATGGGGCTTTTATCAGTACGTCTCCAAGTGCTTTACAGAGGAGAGGTGCAAAAACCTAGATCTCTGGGTTCAGCAATGAGACCTTTTTATTAGACTGACTGAGAAATGTGTGTGTGTGTGTGTATGGTATCATCTCTGAACTCAGAGATCTACATTTTTGCATTTCTTTTAGTCTCAGCCCAATACAGCTACCCAATGCATCCCTGAAACATTATGGAGGAGAGCACTATCATGAGCCTTAGTCCTGTGCCTCAGTTTCCCCACCTATGAAATGGGAACATGCTGGATCCTGGGACATTCAGCAAGCCAGTAAAAAAAAAAAAATGCAAGGGTAGGGGAAAGGGTCTAGCCACTGAACTGATATCCAGTCCAGACCAATGCAGCATTTGAGGTTTTTGTGTTGATGAACTTCCTTCCTGGGCAGGTTATTTCCTGCTCCCTTTTGAAAGGTATTTAGAGACCAGTCTCCCACTAGAATTGACCAGTGAGACTCGGGAATCTTATTTCTTTTTCTTCTTTTTTTTTTCTTAAAACATGCCTGTCTATAGAGACCACAACTACAGCCCCATTATTCTAGGTACTGTCTATGTGCACAGCAGACAGTCAGCCCTGCCTGTGAGGACCAGATCCTTTTAGGTGCCTAGGTGACTGATACCCACCAGGTGCCTATGTATGTATTTAGGTCCCGAAATACCTGCTAAAAATCTTCCATGTTTCAGGGGTGTTGGTTATAGCCGTGTTAGTCTAAGGATGTGGGCAGACGTGGTTCTTTGGGTCGATGTGATCTTTTATTAGCTAATCAAAGTTATTTTTGATTTTATTACTGATATAAGATATCGCATTGACCCAAAGAACTTTGCCTGCTAAAAATCTGGCACTTTGCGTCTGCAAATACGAGCACCAGGCCAGTCCCTCCCTCACAGCAAATCCCCAAGAGGTAGTCTGGCATCTGGGAACTCATTTTAAATTTACCTTTTAGTGTGCGTGTTTTCCTCATAGGTCTTGCTGCCTGGCCCCTAATGACTGTGACACGCCAGGAGGTATTCTTTGATGTCACCACCATTTCCCTAGGATGATGAAGGTGATCAGGTAAGGCAGGGTGTTTCATGGTCGTTTAAAAAAATGATATACCAGTTCCTGCATGTGTGTTTGCATCGAGCTTTTGGTAAGCCATGTGCCCTGCTACAAACTCAACTCTTAACCATTTTTTTTGTCTATTTTTAGTCTTATAGGATGCTGAGCACCCATGCCCAGCACCTTTCCAGAGTGTCCTGTTAGCAAAGAGCCTTTTCCACCATGTGGATTATGTCCACATCGTGTCCGATGTCTTAAAATCTAGATTGTATCTGCATTATCATAATGGGAAGTGGAAGCTTTAGAACAACTTCTTATCTGGGGTTTCACACAGCTTTCCTCACTGATGGTTCGAAAATGGAGATTTTAGAAATGGCAGAAAAGTCCCTTTCAAAATCGCATTTCTTTTCATTTTATGTGACTTGAGTGCAACTAGATGCAACTATCATGTTTCCTGGCAATTGCACCGCATAGCAGTCTATAGAGTAGCTTTGCTGAAATTATAGGTGGTCTTTCATCTGAAATGCATGACATTTGCTCCCAACCTGCTCTGAAAGCGATGGTGCTTCATAGTTTGATTGGCAAGGGCTGTGTTAAGTAGAAGTAACAACATTCTTAAAATATAAGGATCCTGCTTATTTTGAAGTTTTATACGCTTGCCTGGAATCGTATAGATTATTTCCAGCAAAACGTGTGTGTGTGTATAAATACATATGTGTGTGTGTGTGTGTGTGTGTATATATATTTTTTTTTTTTAACTAGGAACAAGTGATGCTGTCCTGCAAATATTTAGCTCTAATAATTTATTTTGATGAAACCAGCGAATTGTGGGGTTGCATTATCAGGTTCATGGATTCCATACTCTGTCATTTATTGATTAGTTGCCATTGTTAATTTGTCATTTTTTTCATAATTTTGTCCTAAAGCATCACCGTTGGCCAAATTTGCCGACTGGAATCATGTGACCAGACATGCTGTCAGTTCAGACATTTAGAAAGGGATTTGATGCACAGAGTCAAGGTGTAATACTTGTCACATTGTGCTTTTTTTCATACAAAGGGAAACCTTATCAGGAGATGCAGGAAACATTGTAAAAGCTCTGTTTTTATACCAAACCAGTGCATGAGTTATTTCAAATAAACTTTGCAGGTCCAAGCACTATTCAGTGTCTCTATGGGAAATCACGTATAATTTCCAAAGTAACTAGATCCTCTTTTTTTTTTTTTTTAAACTCTTTCATAATGAAAGGGAAACCAACAGATAGCCATGAACATGTATTAAAATTTCTGCATGCATTCTCCCTTCAAGAAGGTATTTAGGGCTTGATGAAGAAGACCACATTCATAGGTACAAGTTTTACACGTGCAAGTCGTCGTCGTTGTGACCTTTGGGCAGTACCGTAGTGTACCACTAATGGACTGCTTGACTTGCGAACTGAGCCCTTCGTTTCCTTAATGATCTGCTCTTTGCAGTCCGTCTTATTTTTGAAACACAGAAGGAAAAGCCTGCCGGGTTTATTTCAGTTTCTCTTTCTCCGTGTAATCTTGCTAAAGCCAATTTGTATCACAGCAGTTCCCGTAGACCAACTATTATACTTCCATAATTTGTAATACCCTGTACTTGCATGGGGCAGCTTTTAAATATTGGCTAGCCTATTTAGACCCTGCCTGCTGAAGCATTTCCCTCTCTTCCCCTGTTATGCCCTTTTGGAAGGACTTAAGCTAATCCCATGAGTGAGTGTCAGCCCACAGCCAGTTAGGTACAGAGAAGAGACCCTGTTTTTTGATCTAACCATTAGGTACTCCCAGGATATAGCTTTTCCCCCTGCATTTTCTTTGTAGAATATAATGATACTTAAAAAAAAAAGGGGGGGGGATCATTCAAACATTGTTTCAGTGCCAGTTATTTTTAAAATATGGGGTACTGGGCTCCCCCTGTATTTTCTGACCATGATACTAAGGACCCAAACCTGCATTGCTTTCCCACCTCAAATTCCCATTGCCTGCAGTGGACAGGTCCCAGGGGTTGCCTGCACTTTTCTTTATCCTTCCTAAATATAAGTGGCAAAACCACAACCGAATTACTGTCAGCTGCAATGCAGCAGCCTGGCAAACAGACAAATCCCTGATGCCCAAACGCTGCTTTCTTATGAATATCGGGCAAGTCAACAGAGCAGCTGCTTATTTGTAGTATTGTAGTCATGGACTACCTGTCGTCATCATCACCTACGACTATGTAGCAGTGCAGTCATTGTGTCGGGTGCTGCGCAAAGAAAGGGTGACAAGATGGTTGATGCAAGTGGAGTTGGTACCTTTCCACGTGTGCTTTTTTTCCTTTCTGAGATATTCCATTGAATGATCTTCAGCTTGGGTATAAACTACAGGGCTGGGGGGTTTTTTGCCTGCAGGGCCACAACAGCTGAGGGTGTGAAAGCCAATAGCATCCCTTTCTTATGCTGGTAAAAACAGCCAGGCACATCATGTTATATAGGGAGGTGGTGGTGTGTTGCTACCAGGGGAAAACTCCCTCTGCTGACATGCGCTGCGTCTCCACGAGGGGGCTCTACCCACGTGGCTACGGCCACCAAGGCTCTTCTAGTGTAGACAAACCTGGACTATCCAGGGGGGTAAAAAACAACCTTATCTATGTAACCCTTTGACTCCTTTTTGCAGGAAAAAAATGGATATCAAGTTATTTGGTGCCAGAGATGAATATCGAGTTATTTGGTACCAGAGAGGACAGGTTCAGATTTTTCCAGGGTCATGGAGTTTTACCTTGATACCACAAAGGTGATATGCAAAGGACTGGGGACAGACAGAAGGGGATATGTGCCCATCCTCGTGACACGTGGTTTTAATGTTTATTGTAACTTTGGAAATACTTGGTCTCGACTCCTCTGTGCAGGTAGCTGGGACAGCAGCAACCTAATGGGCTGGAAGAATGAAAGGGTGAGATGGGTTTAGTTGGACAGCTTTTAACTGCGGGTTACCAATTGCTCCCAATGAACGTGGGGGAGAAAAGTTCTCTCGGTTAAAGATGTACGGTCTCATCTCTTCACCTGAGGGCAGAGGATCCCCATTCGAGGTTTCTCATCATCTGTACGGTTCCCCACACAAGGGGGAAGAGCCTCAGTGCTCACAACTGCTAGCGCAGGCCAAGCAGAGGGGCGCTAATGAGTGTTAGCAGACATCTGAAGTTGACTTTCTCTTTTGGATCTAGCCCTAAATCCCTGTCTTGTGTGCACGGACATTGGACAGCTCATGGCTTCTGATGCAAGATTTTGAAGGCTGCTTTTTAACATTTCTTCCCTCCCTCTTTTCTGCCTTTCTCCCTCCACACCTCTTTTCTTCTCTGGTTTTTTCGTTTGTTTTTTGTTTTATGCTATGCAGGCTGCTGCTCCTCGGTGTAGGGGCAGCTGCAGCTCGGAGCCTGCCTGCCTGTAGATTTTGCACTGACCCCCTTTGCTGTAGTATATTGAATACATCCTGGCTTAGCAAGATGGCATAGCAAGGATCATGGTTGATTTTATGGGGTACAGTCTGTTTAGGAGCATGTTTGCTTGTTGCAAATGTCATGTTGGTTGCAGCAGAAGAGCATAATTTCTGGCTCGGTCCGGTCTCTTTGGACTGAGAACGGATTGTCTTCAGCTCCTCTGCATCCTTTGTCCTTGGCTTTGTGATCTGCGAGCGTTAATAAGCACTCCAACTGCCTGCACAGCTCAAGCATGTAGATGGGCTCTCTCCAGATGCTTTTCAAGTATAACTATTATTAGTACAAGTGATCTTTTAATTGCCAAAACCCATGCCGTGCCTCAGAGAGAGAGAGCAGGCTTTTACAATACTGTTCCCACTCGGAGCACGCAGGCTTACCCAGACAGTCCTTGTGTTGAACAATCGAAGGGCAAAGATGTCGGGCTTGGAATGTGCTAGCTGGATCCATGCTCAGAGAAGCAGTGCCGCTTCCACACTCCTCCTGCCCGCGGGCTAGCTTGGGATTATGTTGCCTATCCTGCCGTGAGCCTGTGCAAGGAGAGCCCACCGGTGCCAAGCTCTGACGACTGTGTGTACCCACTCTGCAGCAAGAATTGCCTCCTCTGAGGCAGCCCCGTGCCTCTTCATGCTCAATGCCACCTCTGGGTATGATGGCTTTCCTCTCGCTCCCTCCTTTCTCTCTTTCTGGTGTTGCTGTGCCTTTTGCACTGGAAGCTGTCTGGGGCAGAGCCCTTTGGGAAGCTGGGCGTAGCATCTGAGAGACCCCCCAACCCCATACCCCTCTTGTTGCCTTGCACTGCAGAGAGCTGCTTTGTACAAGACCTGCAGCTACTGACCCCATCGAGCCTTTGGATCCCTTCCAGGGAAGGCTTAGGAGGCATGTCATCACGTAACACCGCAGTACATGGAGCTCCCCAGCCTTTCCCCCGGGAAGCTGTGCAACCAAAGAAGAAAGGCAAGGAGAGCTTCCTCCTGGTGGGATGAGAAGGGCACGTGCGTCCAGCTAGTGCTGCGTGGCTCAAGTGTTGAGCCATTCACATTACCCCCAACCCTTCCTAAAGCCTGAACATTGGGCAAACAGACATAAGTCTGAGTGCATCTCCAGCACGGTTCTCCATATTGGCTAAAAAAAAAGTCAATAGAAGAAAAAAAAAAGCCCCATCCAAACTGAACACGCACAAAAAATGAGTAAAA
>NW_017729029.1:36884645-36897101 GCF_001723915.1 Gavialis gangeticus
TTGGGAAGCTGGGCATAGCATCTGAGAGACCCCCCAACCCCGTACCCCTCTTGTTGCCTTGCGTTGCAGAGAGCTGCTTTGTACAAGACCTGCAGCTACTGACCCCATCGAGCCTTTGGATCCCTTCCAGGGAAGGCTTAGGAGGCATGTCATCACGTAACACCGCAGTACATGGAGCTCCCCAGCCTTTCCCCCGGGAAGCTGTGCAACCAAAGAAGAAAGGCAAGGAGAGCTTCCTCCTGGTGGGATGAGAAGGGCACGTGCGTCCAGCTAGTGCTGCGTGGCTCAAGTGTTGAGCCATTCACATTACCCCCAACCCTTCCTAAAGCCTGAACATTGGGCAAACAGACATAAGTCTGAGTGCATCTCCAGCACGGTTCTCCATATTGGCTAAAAAAAAAGTCAATAGAAGAAAAAAAAAAGCCCCATCCAAACTGAACACGCACAAAAAATGAGTAAAACAGAATCGTTACAGTGAAGAAGCCCAGTGAAATCTGCTGATTTTTGCAAAACAGCTCGGCCGTAGATAATTGTAGTTCGGTATTTGCTGCCTCTTTCTTTGTGGGTGATGCTTGAGAGAGCTCTGGGGACCTTGATCTGTGTCCAAAAGATTCAAAATTCAGAGGATGCTTCAGCGTTTGAGATGGAAAGGTCCCCAAGATGTCAGATGCGCAGGGCATGTTTACGCATTCATTCATGCGCCTTAATTGCAGCCCATTAAGTTAGTACCTGTAACCAGTATGAACTTAATGTGCTGTAATTGGGGCTACTGCACATTAGTGCAGACGAATACTTTTTTTGTGACGCTTAATGCGCATTAAACTAAGTCTACCGTGTATTAGTGCAGTTTTTGCCAGCCGTGCTAATGCGCAGCAGTATTAGCCTAATGCATATTAAACGTCACATGTAGATGCACCCACAGAGATCAGGAAAGGGCTTTCCAGTATAACACTGTGAGCTGGTGTCCTCCCAAAGAGGATCCAAAGCTATATCAGGGAAAGATGTTCTTGTACCAAAATAAGTCTGTCCATACAGGGAGTTATTCTGGAGTCCCTAGAGTCCTTTAAATTTGCCGCCTTACTTCCACGTAGGAAGCTCACGCTGGCTAAACTGACCATTGTGTAACAAATTATGATAACAGTTGTAGGCAGATTTTTTTTTTGTTTTTTTCTTTTTGCCTAAATAAAGGCTGTATAATTGGCTCCCATAGTCAGCACCTCCAACAAATATTGTGATGTGGGTTTTTTTCCCCCCTGAGTAATTTTCATCATTAACTAGAACAGTTCCAGTTTTTAGAGTTGTTTAAAAGTTCCTGCAACATTTTTTTTTCTTTGTAACAGCCAGTAATCTCAATCTTTGATTCTTTACGCAGTGCTTAAAGGTCTTATTTGGGGAGGGGGGGAAGGCATAGTAATAGTCTATTGCTGGAAATCTTGCTATCCTGTGATTATATTCCTGCCAGTCAGGAGAGGAAAAGGTCTCATTTATATCACCCTGCTACACCCCTTTTTATTTAAATGAGAAGGCTTTAAATGAAGCACAGCACAGCATTAGAAAAATCATCAAAGACAAATTCCAATTTTTGAAAAAAACATTTTCAGCAAAGTGCAAGGGAGAAAATCCTGAACGAAGGCAGCTCACACACACGGAGGAGATGTGAAACTCATGCCAGGCAGCAAACAGTCAACAGTAATAAATCATTACGTAAGGTCTATTAAATCTTAATTTATTATTCCTATGACCCCATGGGCTAACATCATTTCCTTTTGGTATCTAATTGGACAGTATTCCCAGGACCGTGGGGGGAAAAAATGATGATCCAAACTCGTACCTGTTCCGATAAATGGAGATATCATTAGCAACATGAAGTAGGTGATCACGACTTCTCTCTTTTTCATAAATTACACTAAATAACCATAATGCTGCAATTTAGCGGTCCAAAGTTCATCCTATTCAGCAGGCCATCCATAGTCAACAGTTTAAAGAAAGGGGACCTGCTGAGAAAATGGTGGTCTAATCAGATGCCATAAAATCCGGCTGATCAGATGAGTCCCATTTTCTTTTTTTGTAAGGAGATCCTAATGAAGCAGTGCATTGAGGGGATTCACAACTTTTGTTCCTACGTTTGATTATTCAGGTTGGCTGCACCAAGTTCTAAACGAAGCAAGTATAGTCTAATCCTCCAGGCTGTTTGCATACATGCTGTGTTTTACAGGAGACTTATTAAATCCCACTTTAACAGCTACCAAATTGTGTGCGTCTTTCCTTGGCCCAAATGATCAAAACACTAAAGATGCATCGAATCAAACCTAGTCATGAAATAGGAATCTCCTCTTATTGTCTACTCCCGGCTCGCCAGCTAATTTACCCAGCACAGCAAAAATGAAAGTACTTTACGCACCATGCTGCATTCATGCACAGAATGCTATAAAGCAGATGGCCCAGGGTAATGCTTGTCTAGCAAAGGGTAATGTGGCAAAGTGTTGGGCTATATTCAATAATAATAAACCCAGGAACATTCTTAAGAAAATTAATTTTTAATTCTGCACCCATCTTGAATGCAATCTAGGAATTGCCAGTTTTACTTGAATATGGAGGTACTGTTTATGGAGCAATATTTAAAGAAACCGGCTTGTGTTTGCACCCATATCTGATGCCTGAAAAGTTGTAGGCTTCCCCTTTCTCCCTCTGTATTGTTTCTTTCATTCGAATTTGTCAGGTCTCATCTCCCCCTGGAAGGCTTTTTTGGTCTCTAGTAGTAAAAGAGAGTGAAACCTGGGAAAATCACGCCAGGCAGCGCCAATATGCTAGGACATCTGCTTCTTCCCTCCCTGAAAACCTCTTACAGACACAAAAATACATGCACTTTTTTTTTTCATTGAAAGGAGTGAAAATCCACTGTTTCTACCCATGAGATTTATGGATGGGGAGTCTAGAGTCTGTGCATTGATCCATAATAACCAGTCCCATCTACTGTGGTGTCAGGACTACGGGGATGTTAATATAAAGCACGGAGTAGATGCTGTTTAACAGAGTTTCTGACCCCCGGTGCAAATCTGGCCTGTGGTCTTGGTGCACGCTCTTTATACAGGAAGGTGCTGCAAGTACCAGGTACATTTCTTCCAGCTCTGGTTGCTAGGCCTAACCCACCACGGTGGTCCTTGTTCTCCGTCTCTTGTTTCTGGTTGAGAAGGTGCAGTTGGGAAATTGCCACTGATACTCCCCATATTTAAATGCCTGGATGAAAAGGGACTGATCCAAACCCGCTGAAATCAATGAAGCCCTTTGAGCATGAGAGCTTCTTGGGTCGGGTTTTGCAAAGTGATGAACCCCTAAACTCTCATCGTTAATGGGGATGGAAAGCACTCAGTACCTCCTTTCTCTCCTATAACCGCAAACGTAATTATTGGTACCACATGAGGATGTTTCTTTCCCACTTCTCAAAGATTTAAGGGTGGATTATCATGTTGATGCCTGCTTACTGGTATTTCAACGTTTTTTTTATATGGACTATATAGAATGGTTTACTGGTATTTCAATATGTATTTCAACACTTCAAGTATTTCAACACATTTGCTGATGACACTAAGATGTGGGGAGATGTGGGCACAATAGAGGGGAGCAACAGGCTACAGTTGGACCTAGACAGGTTACAAGGATGGGCGGAGGAGAACAGGATGGGGTTTAACACGGACAAGTGTAAGGTGATGCACCTGGGGAGGAACAATCGGCACCACACATACAGGCTGGGGAACTCCCCTCTTGTCAGCACGGAGGTGGAAAAGGATCTGGGAGTCATTATTGACTCCAAGATGAACATGAGTCGGCAATGTGGGGAGGCGGCTAGGAAGGCCAACTGCACCTTGTCGTGCATCCACAGATGCATCTCGAGCAGGTCCAAGGAGGTGATCCTCCCCCTCTATGCGGCACTGGTCAGGCCGCAGCTGGAGTACTGCGTCCAGTTCTGGGCGCCGCACTTTAAGAGGGATGTGGACAGCATCGAGAGGGTCCAGAGGAGGGCCACTCGCATGATCAAGGGACAGCAGGGTAGGTCCTATGAGGAAAGGTTGCGGGACCTGAACCTGTTCAGCCTTCAAAAGAGAAGGCTGAGGGGGGATCTTGTGGCCTGTTATAAACTGGTTAGGGGGGATCAGCAGGCGCTGGGGGAGTCCCTGTTCCCCCGAGCGCCGCAAGGAGTGACCAGGAACAATGGTCACAAGCTGGCGGAGGGAAGGTTTAAGTTGGACATCAGGAGGCGCTACTTCACGGTCAGGGCGGCTAGGGTCTGGAACCAGCTTCCATGTGAGGTGGTGCAGGCTCCCACCCTGGGGGTTTTTAAGAGGAGGTTGGATGACCACCTTATTGGGGTCATTTGACCCCAGTGCTCTTCCTGCCATGGCAGGGGGTCGGACTAGATGATCTGCTCAGGTCCCTTCCGACCCTAGAAACTATGAAACTATGAAACACTTATTCTTTAAAATAGTCCACCTAATATTTAGCAGCATCTGATATTTGAACAAATATCCAGAGACAGTTTTGCACCTACGTCCCCTTTAATTAGTTTTAGCAGTTTCCTTTGATTACAAAATTCAGCAGCTCCATCAACAGCAACAGATGGATTTCCACCGCATAGCCAAGATGCTGGGGGAACCTTAATTACAGGGACCAAAGCAAAACATGCCTCCTTCGTGTTCAAACTAAAGCTGTCCAAAGACAATATTTGCCTAAAATGAGCTGCTGTTCTTTTATTTTTATTTTTTTCCTTCATAATCCTGTGTTGGCTGCTCGTGCCTTGTTCTTGGCTTCTGCCATCAAGCCACTTTCTGTCCCTCTGAGAGCACCAGTGCCCTGTGAAACTCCTGATAAAACTTCTGCGTTGACATTTTTCAGAGTTTTCCAAGAAATGGATGCATTTGGTTTTTTTAATCAAAATCTGATCTGACATGAGACTGCCTACGCAAAGCCCAAGAGGGACAACATAAAATGCGGTGGGTTGTTGAAGCGAGGACACTGTGTCACACCATCAAAACATAAGCAGTGACATGTTTTAGGGTGCTTTAAAGTCATGTATGGCTCATCCTGCTATTGATGAGTCTGAAATGGCAACTGGAGCGTTAACAATCCTCCGCACCAACTTAAGTGTCAAATGTCTGCCCTCTTTTTTTAACACGTGTGATTTTATTTTTCTTTTTTTCCTATGTGGCCAGGCTGCTATGATGCTCTTGAAATAACTTTCCTGAGGTTTGGGTTCCCTCATTTTCAGGGAAGAAAAGCTGATTATCTTCGGAGGCAGCCTCAGATGGAGCGGTAGCCCCCCACCAACCTTCCGCTCGGGATGGGATCAATGCAGAGAAGTGCTCTTTGATGGACTTTCAGGTCCTGTGATCTCCCAGCCCTAGGGGTTTAAAGGATGAGCATATCAATTCAGGACCACTGAACTGCATTTCCATTGCATAAGGGCTCCTCCCCCAGGCTTTGTCCGGACAAACTCGGCTCCTCCTACTTTTGTCACTAGTCTTTCATGCTTTGTTTAGCAAACACAAAAAAATGCTTTGTTTGTTGCTGGGTCTTTTTTAAGCCTGGCATAAAACAGTTTAAAGTGCAGTAATGCTGTGTACCTGAGATCACCTTCAGGGTCAAAATCAGTTTACAGCAGATTAACTTATGTAGGTTGCCCCCCGGTTTGTGACTTGGGAGTCCGCTAGGCTGGTGCTCCGATGAGCACCTAGCCAGAAGTCAGGAAGGAAACAGGCAGGATCTGCCTGGGATCTTCCCGGGGTCGCACATGCGTGCCTGTCCCTTTCTGCCTTTCTTTACTGTCCTTGCCCTGCTGTGTCTCCACCGACTAACTAAGAAATAACCTGGTCAGCAGCAATTAGTCAGAGTACTTGTAGCATCGGTGCTGCTTCCTCGCTTACCCCTAGCTTGGGAAGCGAAAACTCAGTATAGTTTGGTTTTCCTGCATTATCTGATAGACTCTCTCTCTGACCCCCTCCTTCCTCCAAAAGGGTTGTGTTTCTATGGATGTTTCCAGTTTCAGGACTGCTGGACTCTCTCCCACGCACTCTGGTCTGGTGGGCCACGTTGCACGCCCTGTTTTGCTTGAACGGAGGCAAACAGTGGAACAATGTCCTTCGGGGTGTCGTGGTTTGAAGTCTTCACGTCAAAACTGTTTTTTAAGCAATACGATAGCTCCAGCAGAAGTTTTTGAGCCCAGTGCAGGAATAAGATTTCGCAGGAGCTGGCACTCGGTGACTGAAATGGCTGTTTTTGACCTTTTCAAATCCAGTAATCAAGTGGCAACTCTGCTCCCATTCTGAAATCCCTCAACAAGCCTCGTCCTCGCAAGGAAATTTGGCCCGAGTGAAATGTGTCTTCACTGATACTAAAGTTAGCCATGTTAGTCTGCAGTCAGGCAGAAGGCAGGGTAGATCTGCACCTTCATAGACTAACTAAAAAAGAGATAGATAGATAGATAGATAGATAGATAGATAGATAGATAGATAGAGAGTGCACAAGTTTTCATGCACTGAAGTCCTGCTGAAGTGACCAGCACCTGATGAAGTGGACTTGGGTTCACAAAAGCTTGTGCTATATACCTCTCGATATATATAGATTACTTGATGTTAGATAGATAGCCATAGATCTATAGATTACATGATGATAGCTAGGTAGCGAGACTTATAGCTATAGATCTATATCTATATAGATAGATAGATAGGTACCTATAGATCTCTCTCTATCTATCTATATATTTCTTATATTGGTGTATACATAATCCCTAATTTTTGCTTGCACTGAAGAGTATATTTCACAGGTACACGGGACTCGGCACTAAATATATATATATGTTTAGATAGATATATATGTATTTAGGTAGATACAGATCTACATCTATACATATAGCACAAGCTTTTGTGAACCCAAGTTCACTACATCGGGTGCTTTAGTTAATCTATAAAGGCTCAGATCTTGAGGATGGACGAGACGTCACATGGAGAGGCAAAGCAGCTCCTAAAACACCTTTTCCTGTGGGACTTTGGCATCCTTGCGGGCAATGCCTCTAATACAACCTGGCTTCCCCAAAGCTCCCATGCAAACTGTTCCTCCCTGAGGTTTCTTCCTGGTGGTCTTTGCACATACTCCCGAAGTCAGCCAGCCCCGGAAGGCCCAACGCTTTGGGCGAGCCGGTGAGAGTTGCGTCTCCTGTCTACCGTGCCTTCTCCTGGCTGTTTCGGTGCCTTGCCTGGCACCAGGGAAGACCTAGCTGATGCTGGTAGAAGGGAAGAAACGCTTCAAAGAGCTGTTGGTGGGAGGAAGCGAGCTGTCAAATCCAGCCGCTTGTAACCTTGGGGTTCTTTTGGCCTTGTCCGCTTAATTGGATGCCCAATAGCCATGGCAACAAAATATACCCACTTCCATCTGCCACCGGTCAGAAGATTGCGCCCCTTTCTATCTGACTTAGACCTGACCATAGTGACCTGTGCATTCCTGACCTCCATTCAGTGCATCTGGGAACGAGACCACACATCCTGAGACGTCTCCGCACAAAAGACGGCAAGCAGCTCCTTTGCTTAGCAACCCAGGTTGCTGTGAGCACGCCGGCCGAATGCTCGGCTCTGCAGAATGCCTCCCCACCGAGGCAGAGCTCGGTTCAAGGTCTCTGCCCTCCGAGGCGCTGGCCCGAGGGCTCCCTCGTGACGGCTCTGCGCGACCACGACGACTCCGGCGTTGGTGCCGAGGCTCGTGAGCGAGCGACGCAAAACTTTCCCAGGGAGCTCTTGCCTGCAAAAGGTAAAAAAGCCTCGGGGCTGCTCTCAGAGCCGAATGTTCAATCTGGCTTTGCCGGGCATTTCCTCTCGGCCTTCTCCCACGCGCCGAAAGCCGCCCGCTGCCCAAGCTGAGCAACCTACAAGCTGGGGACGGAGAGAGCGAGTGTGAGCATGGCTGGTCTTCCTGCGTGCAAATCTTGCTGAGGCACCGGGGCAAAAGGGGCAATTCAGGTCCGTCAGTAGATCCCATTTGCAGCCCCAGCCCTGGCATGGGGAAGCCCTCTTGTACATCCACAGGCCTCCCTGAGACAGGGCAGTTGAGCTTTGGGTGCTGCCTGGTAAAAGGAGGGGATCTTGCTTTTCTCCAAGTTTGAACCCAAGCGGGGTTCCCCCTGCAGGGATGGGTCAGGAGGAGCTAGGTGCAAGGGAGGGTCAACCAGATGTCTCTTTCCTCCCATTAAAAATCCCTCGTTCTCTGCAGCAGAGTACCCCATGCCCTCTCAGCAGCACTGCCTGGTAAGAAAAGCAGGTCTCAGCACCTGCATATGAAGCCCTGAGGAGACTGCTCCGGTGAGCACATGCTACAGTCCCACAGAAATGCATTTCCAAGGCTTGAGCCTGTCTTGCTCATCACCTCCTGGGTTTCATCCCATCCCGTATCAGCCCAGTTAGTTAGTACTTCACTTCCTCAACCTTGCAGCTCCCCCTCTGCCTCCTGGCCAATGCCTTCCTGCATGGTGGGGTGAGTTGTAAGGCTCTTGTGCCATAAACCAAGCCTTTCTCTAGCCAACAAGTTTATAAGCGCCATCGTTGACAAGTAGTTGTTAGGGCAAGAGCCCTGCTAAAAGAGATGCCTGGTTTCTAGTTGGGCATGAAAGTTGGTTTAAAATAGGGTCGATGTTTGCTCGGTGACGTGGCTCAGAACGGGCTGCGAAAGGGTTTTTAGAGAGGGAGCATCTTTGTTAGTCTCTTATGCCTGGGTCGCAGGTAGCTGATGGATCAGTCAGCAGCCAGGAAGCCACTTTGCGGTGCCCGGAGGAGAGTGAGATACGTGCCAGTCGTGCCAGTGAGGAGAAACTGTTCTTTGGTCCCATGCAGCAGATGCATCAGCTGGTGGTAAGCTTTGCAAATGGGCTAAACACCTGTTAAAAAAAAAAAAAAAAAAAAGGTAGGGGGACTAAGGACTTGCGGCTTGCTTGCACTAGGCAGACATACTGGCACAGAAAACAAATGCAAGCAGTGTCTCTTCACAAGGGCGTACTCCGCAATAGTTTTGCCATTGAAAACATCGGCCTTAAATCAGCTCTCCCTCTTCTTTTTTTTTCTTTGTTCGTTTCCTTCTTGAAAACGGATCTGCCATTGTTCCTACTGTCCCCCCCAAATCTGGACCTTTAATCGCAGGCATCTTCAGAGATCAAAGGGCTGACATTTGGCTGGCCCGCAGCCGAGGTTTAATTGTGATGTAACTCACACTTCAGGGATCGTAAGGCTGCCTTCATCTTGTTGGTAGATTATGGAAATAAGATAAAAACCCAACAGATAAGGAAGCTCTAGGGAATTTTTTTTTTTCTTCTTTAGCTCTACCTAGAGAAAATAACATGACACTCCTAGGAAATTAGACTGAATGATATCAGATTTCAAGGAAAAAGTCTACCTAACTTCACCTGTTGGAACATAGTTGGCTGGAATAGCAGAGGACCTTTACTAACAGTCTAACATTACTGAAGACTATCAGATGACCGGTACAGGTACCAGCAATTACCAGTTTATAGTAAGGGAGCAAGGCAATTAAGGGCTCATCTTTCATTCATAGATATTGTGTTTGAACTCCTGCAGCTCATGCCAGTTGCAACAGATATCTGCAGCCAGTAGGTCAGTGGGTTTTAATTCTTCAGTGTAAGAAGAGCGCTAATAAGTTTAGGATAATCATGCACTGTGTACAGTGAGCTGTGAGAACAGGGCAAAGAGCAGGCCACTAAGGTTATATGTTTAAAATCTGCACGGAAAGTATCAAGGAGTCCTCTTATGCTGCTAAATATTGGAGGGAAATTCCAGTGAAAACAAAGGAGTTACTCTGAATTTTACACCCATCCGTATTTCCTTAAATACCTGTTGCATCCTAATAGGTACGTATATGTAGTTGTAGTAATTCACAGCATAGGTCACGAGGCAAGATCTATCCAGCAATACTCCCTTGAGTGAAATTCCAGTGAAAACAATGGAGTTAGTCTGAATTTTATACCCATCCGTATTAAATACCTGTTGCATCCTGACAGGTGTGTATATGTAGTTGTAACAATCCACGGCATCGGTCAGGAGGCACGATCTATTCAACAACACACCCTTGAATAATGGGATAATGAAGGTATTTGCCTAACTAGAAAAGACAGCTTTGCTTTATGAACATCGTCCTTCTCATTCGGCTGTTCTGTAGACCGTTCATTTTGGTGTACCTGGATTCATTTTCTCTGATTAAAAGTGAATCTACATTGCAGGCCTGCTCTGGGCTTTGTTTTTTTCCTTTAACCTGTTGTGTTTTATTTTTGGTTGACATGCTTTAAAAACAATATTCACAATGCACAACAGTTTGCTAGAGATGGTTGTTAATAATTGAATATGGTGCTCTCGTCTTCATAACATAACGAAGAAGAGGAGGCAGTGATGGAACAGGTCCATTAAACCCTTGGGATTTTCCACTTGAACTCAGTCAGATTTGTATTATTTTGGTGAATAAACACTCGACTCTCCCATAACATGCTTCCTCCACTGATCTTTACAGAGAAAGCTAAATGCCATTTATCCCGATTTCTAAAAATGGAGAAACTGAGGCAGAAAAATGAAGGGAGACTGAGAAAAATACCACAGACTCCTGATTCCTGATATCTTGCCACATTAATGGTACCACAGGACCAGCAGAGTGCTGAGTCCCGTGTACCCGTGAAATATACTCTTCAGTGCAAGCAAAAATTAGGGTTTATATAAGAAATCTGCATAAGCAAATTGCTAGCAGGAGGATTTTGTGCTGTGAAGGCATAGCAGGGAATGTTACGTATTTTTGACCGAAATGGGGAGGGAATACAGGAGAGTTTTAATCTTTTCTTTTTCCAAAGGTATTTCTCTTAGATCTATACCTGCCACTCATATTTCCCCCCAATTCAGACCCTGGAAATTACTTTGCTTGCAAGCCCTGAGACAGAGACGGTCTTCTTGTTCTGTGTTTGCCCAGTGTCTAATGCGGGAGGGTCCTAGTCCATCACTCAGCACGACCTCGGTATCAGAAAAGCAATCAAGCGGACAAGGACGCACGCAGTGAAGTTGACTCCATTTTATACCAGGGTGACTTCAGCGACGTCGTGTGCACAACTTAGCCCTCTTCGGTTTAAATTGAATCCATTTTCTTTGCTTTCGTGCAAGCCGACCAGGTGGTGAGGGTCTCTCTCCCGTGACAGCCTGTTCCCAGGGCTGCTGAATGGGAATGTACAGATCAAGAGCAAAAGGGTCGCAGCAGATCAAGAGCAGAAGGCTTGTGCAAGCAGCCCCGAACATCAGCAGCTCTACTCTTGCACACGGGCCCTCGGTATTTCTTTCCAGAGGAGAGCTGAGGGGGTGCATGATTTGCAGCATATCAGCAATAGTAGGCTATGGATCAGGCCCCTTTTGACCTGGTATCTTCTCAAGGGGCTTCAGCGAGTGACAAACGAGAAGGCCATGAGCGTACTGCCACAGTAACCCAACATCTGTAAACCATTCCTCCAGGCGAGTTTGCCAAGAGCCTTCCTGACTTGAGAGATGCAGATAGAGGCGGTTAGGCTGAGCTCAGGCAGCAGGCAGGGTAGATTTGCACCTTATAGAGCAGCTAAATCCAAGACGCGTACTGGAAGCTTTTGTAAGCAGGGGGCTTACTTGATCAGAAATCATGCGCTCCTGAAAAATGCAGCCAGCTCTGGGGAACGCTGGGGCAAATGACGGGCTGTATTTTATCTGGTGTGGGTCTGTCCTTTGCACAGTGCTTTAGAAAAACCTGTGAGCAATGCTACCTCCCCTGCCAAAACAAGCCCCTTGGGTACTTCTACCCCTATGTGTATGGGACCGGGGGTGGACACTTGACCTAGGGCCACTTTTAATCCTTGCAGGTTTCTCAGTGTAACATGCCCCCACTTCCCTCTCCCCTGCTGCACCATGCACCTTGTGCTGTAGAAGAAACCCCCATGTTACAGCTGCTTCTTTTTTATTTTCCCTTAGGGTCAGGCAGAATAAACTGCATTTCTGTGGCACTGGGAGATTATTCTGAGGAGCTGTCTGACAGAAAGGTGGGAAGTGCCAGCTCAGGGGTCGTTTACTCCATCAGTTGAACAGTGGTCCCAAATGATGGCTAATCAGGGAGAAAGCAGGCACCAGCAGTGCAGTTTCAGTATTGCAGCTCCCAAGGATTTGCAAGGGAAATTCGAGTCAACAGGTGGTCCCTCCCTCTGGCAGAAGGGAAAAGAGTATCACACCTCTCTCATCTCCCCACTTTCTCTTTCTGAGCTGGAAGGAACTGAGGAAGCTATTGCTGGTTTGTAGCATTAATACATTATATGGCTACAGATAGGCATACACAGCCTTTCTTGTGCTGCTTTGCCTCAAAAGAAAGTGGTACTTCACCCTCCTTATAGGACAAAAGGCCAATATAGAAGCTGCTTCT
>NW_017729029.1:36902101-36910248 GCF_001723915.1 Gavialis gangeticus
TGGAAAGAACTGAGGAAGCTATTGCTGGTTTGTAGCATTAATACATTATATGGCTACAGATAGGCATACACAGCCTTTCTTGTGCTGCTTTGCCTCAAAAGAAAGTGGTACTTCACCCTCCTTATAGGACAAAAGGCCAATATAGAAGCTGCTTCTTCCAAAATACTGTTATAAACCTGAATGGTCATAATTAACACACTTCTTATACCGGCAGTATTTCTTTGCTTTGTATGTCAAGAGGGGGAATACGTGTTGCCAAACTTGCTTTTGTGAACACCCACCTTTTTATGTAGCTTTTCCCTTTGTTCACATATATCCCCCAGGTTTATTTGGAGTCAGCGACTTATAGCTCAGCTAAAGTGATGCTAAGTAGACACGACCCTCGACATCAACCATTTGCAGAGTTTGGCCTTTACATTCTGGATCCAGATCTCTCATCTCCCGTTGAAGGATGTTGGGACCCAAAGCTTTGGCCGAGCCATTAGGAATACGTGTGCCACTGCACTCTGGATTTGAACATGGTTTATTGTTTTTTTTCCAAAACATCCCTTAAATAATGCTCGTGTCTCCAAAAATGTTAGTCTTGACACCCATTTTTTAACTTTTCAGGTCAGGTGTCCCCAGCACTTCCCTGGGCTTTACCTATACTGCGGCATCTCAGTTGGTGTGGCACGGATGGGCGCCCATCTCTGCTCCCCATGGGAGAGCTTTGGTGTGGACTCTCAACTAGCATTTCTACCATGTGTTATATGGGCTCCACATGGCTTGGCCGCTTTACTGAAAGGGTTAACAGGGGATTCTGGGATCCTTGCTCTCTCTTGTTTTTTTTACCGGCGATTAACAGAGAACCGGCTGCCGCTCAGTAATTTCGTCAGACTTTTTGTAATGTTCAAATGTTTTAGAACACGTTTCTCTGGGTTTGCATTTGGCTTTGCAGACAGCAATTTTCCTTCATCAGCAAACAGCAATTAACAGAATTAGATCAAAACTACTGACCTGGCCCCCAAACCCCATACTTCTGACACATGTAGCACCCTGGGGATAACTAAATAGATCTCCTGGGTATTAGAAGCAATAATGTTTGCTTCACCTTATATGCAAGCCAAGGGTTTCTGCATTGTTGGTTAACACTGCCTTAAGGAGACCCCATGTCACTGCATTGGTGTACATCCAAAGGTCATAAAAGCTGATTCTCGCTCTCCCTTTCTCAAGGCACCATAGTCTGATTCAATAGTGGTGTATATTTTTTAAAACTCTTGCACAAGTAGGCGACTGCCACTTCCCTTGGAAACACCAAATCGACCAAGGTCACATTATTCAAAATAGTCCTTATTACGTGAAGCTGGAGAGGATTCAAACTGCTGATGTAATGTCTAGAAAGTTAAGAATTGGTCAAGGGAAGAGAGTTGCCCACAGGCAAAACTCCCTCTTTATTTTTTTTTTATTTTTTTGTTTGAGTTACGGGATCTAAGAGGAGGCTCCATGTCTTGGCTGGCTGAGGTAGAAAGGAGCAGATGACTCCCCGGAGTCTATTTTTAAGGTTGGGAAACATAATCAAGGTCATTAGGATTTAGCAATCAGTTTTCTGGATCTTGACAGTCCTGCAAGCTGGTGTCTTGTCCCTGCTCTGGGAAAGTGGGGCTCAGGCGGAAACGGGAGCCAGTCTGTCATGTGGATGAGGAGCCCGCTCAGACAGAACATCCTTTGTTCGAAGGCTCAGAGCAACATCCCCGTCTCATCTCAGCTTGTGGCTGTTGCAATAAAAGACAGGTACAGAGGAGAAATAGGGAAAAATAGGAACTATTTTATTTCCATGTTAAATGGAAAACATCACATTTAAGAAGCTTTGGAACCTGCTGGGACCATTCGTGCCCCAGTACAAAATGGAAAGGTTACAACATTTTTTCTACGAGACATCAGTGGGAAATATATTTTTACCCGTGTCTCCTTTGAGCTGTCATGCTGCCCCCTCTCTCTCTGACATACGCATATAAATGATCAGGATTTGCACAAGCGGCTTATGTGCTCATCCATGTTTTTTATTTTTCCCAGCATAAGTTTTAGTTCTCGGAGCATACCTTTCCTTTCCACAAAATGATCATCTACTTCTAAGTGAAATGCTTTAAAGAATATCATCTATTCATTTTTTTTTTTTTTTGAGAAGACAGAAAATGACAGACAGTGAAGCAACCTCCAAATTGACCAGAACCGAAGTCTTCTCCTTACCAACTTCGGGACAAGATGGAAGCAGTCAGGTTGACTGCTTGATGCTTTGGGGTTTTGTTCATAGTCTTTGGATGCTGGGAAAGCCAGGGTGGAATAGTTACTGATGGACAGATCCTGATCTGGTCTTCAGAGCTGCAAATACCAGTGAGACTCATAAGTACAAGGGTCTGCTGGCAGGGTGCTCTTTGCAGGATCAGGGCCATGACATTTAAGAGCCATGTGGTTTCACAAGAAAATGAACATTGAGCACACCCCTGCGAGTGCTGGTCACTGTTGCAAAGCTAGCTTCTCCGGTAAACTATCTAAGGTCCAGAAAATTAAGTTTACCTCTCCTGGCCTGCAGATTATTTGGCAAGAGGTAGGTCTTTGTATTCAGAAGGATGAAAAGTCTTGCAATATTCTTTTTGTAACTTGTGACCATTTAAAACCAATGCAGCATAGACCTTTTGGTACCTGGCAGTATCTCCAGCTTTACCTAGAGGCTGTAAGTCTGCCCCATGTACATGCTCAGATGCTTCAAGATTAGAAAAAATATAATCATCTCCTTTGTGTCCCCCTCAGTGGCTTGAGTGCTGCTGCAAATCTGGACCAGCAATCTAGCTTTGTTTCTGCTCACCTACCTATGAGGAGCATACCTTGGCTCTCGCAGGGTAAACACTGGGGATGGAAAAGCACTTTTTGAGCTCAAGAAGAATACAAGATCAAGATCGGACAGTTTGCAAAGTGGCCCTGACCATATTTAGACCAGAATGAGATGATGTTTAACTACCTGGGGGTCTTCAAGAGGAGGTTAGATGGGCATCTGGCTGGGGTCATCTGAGCCCAGCACACTTCCCTGCCTATGCAGGGTGTCGGACTCGATAATCTATTGAGGTCCCTTCCGACCCTAACATCTGTGAATCTACCAGAGAAAAGTTCTGCAACAGTCCTCCAAGGCAAGTAGTTGAAGCCAAGAACCTGAATTGTTTTAGGATTGAACTCGGTAAGTTTATGGAAGAGATGGTATAATAGGATAGGGAGTTATGGGTTCAGTATTCAGCGCAGGTGATGTGTGGGGTCAAGTATTTGCAATCTCCATGTTGGCATATAGAAGCGACTCTTCTGCAGGGTGGGAGATGCCTGCCCACCCCATGCCTCAGGGCTTTTGCTGGCTGCTCGCAGGGGCCAGGAAGGCTCTGCTGACTTCTGGGGAGGGGAAAAAGTGGTGTCTTCCCAAAAGACTTGGACATTGGCCACAGTTCAAGCTGGGGCTTTTTGAGACTGATCTGCTGATGCTTCTGCCTGTGGCAAGAGACATTCCTGCATTAACAGCCTTGCTCATCTGCCCAAGGTTACACCAGTGCCAGGGTTGGGGTCAGGAAGGAATTTTTTCCCCTGGGTTGCATTGATAAGGACTGAAAAAAGATGAAGCATCTTTGAAATTGTTGTAATCAGAGATTACCATCAAGAGCCTTAACCCTTCAGATTGCCCCTCCAAAAGAGCCAGCTGGGAGGGGGCTGTTTCTGGTGGGCAGATGCTCTTCCGAGTCAGACTCACGGCATCTTTGCTCCTGCAAACCCACTGAAGCTCATAGGGTAACACTGGTCCAAAGGCTGAGACATTTTGCACCTTATAGACTAACAAAATCAGAGCTGTACAGCACGAGCTTTCGTGAGCCTGAGCTCACTCCTTGTACAGCGTCTCTGATTTAGTCTATAAGGTGCAAGTCGACCCTGCTTTCTGCCAGATTTCAGACTCACGCAGCTTAGGACCTCTCTTTCTTTGCTTGACACATTTCTGAAACAGCAGAATGACAACAGCAACTAAGCGGCCGGTATTCGTATTTATTACTACTATTAGTACCTATATTAAAACGGGTTCGTTTTGCCTGACTCTCCCCAGCCTCCCTTGTCAAATGTTGCCCTTGAAAATCTATTTTTTCCATTGCAGCAAAACCTCCTGATTTTGTATCTTCAAAATTTCCTGACGTAGAAGGATCCGCAAGGAAGGGCAGAGATAACCTAATCAAACGTTGTTTCGTCTCATGTTTAAACAGCTCAGCACCCTGTAAGAGAGACTCTTCCTTGGCTTTGACGGATGGAGAAATGAAAGGGGTTGCACTAATGGGTTAATCATAAATCCTCCTTAGCTGGAAGGAATCATTGATTTTATTTTGTAAAATTGCTCTGTTGCCCTGTTGAGGGACGGTCACTACCTAGCAATGACACGCCGAATGGGTAAAGATATAGAAAGCGTCCATTGGTAACGTTGGAAATACTGGCTGTCAAATTTGTCAGAGTTTATTTAATTACAAGTCTGAAGAAGCAACAACCTAGTGTCTTTTCAGTGTCTCTCTTCCCCCGGGGGCAGATGGGGTATTAAAGCCAATTCAGACTGTTTCCTGATTGCTTCAGGCTACAGAAAATTGTTCCCCAGGGAAGAGAAGTAAATCAGTTATGATCTTTAGTCTCTCAGAGGGAGATTAGAGCCACCACACTGGTGAAACAGCGGCAGGCTTCCTCTGTGTAACTGATTTCACCTTTAATCCTACCATTGATTGACTATCGCTAAGAACACTGCCAGGCATTTTAAGGCTGAACGGATGATGAACGCCCCAGGATAAGGAAGTTATTTACACAAAAAGGTTAAGACAAGCCTTTAGCTTTACTATTCCAAAAAGGCAGTAAAACATCTATTAAAAAAAAAAAAATGAAAAACCTTCCAGCTTCATCTCTCTACCTGCAGGCTTTAGAAAGCTGCCCATCACGGTAGCATCTGAGCACTTGGCATGGGATTACCCGTAGCGATAGAGCTTTGTGGGATCTCTGACATTTCTCTCTTTCAGAGTAAAAACCCTGAACTTGGGTTTGTGTCTATGAATTGTTTTAAGATAGTATTGCCGGGGGTTTATAAAACGCCAGTGCAGTTAAGGGGCATTTAAATGGGGGAGAAAGTTTTCAGAAGAAGGCAGAAAAGTTCTCCCAAAGGTATGGGCGCTACTGTTGACCACTGACTCCTTATTGCGGTTATGACCCCTATTCCACAAAGTCATCGTCCTCTCAGTTCACAAGGTATTTTGGTGCATCTGCCTCAATAGCAGAGGCTTCTTTCAATGCACTCTTGCTCTGGGATTTCATAGACGTTAGGGCTGGAAGGGACCTTGCAAGATCGTCGAGTCCAGCCCCTTTCAAGATTTAGATCTTGAAAGGGACATCTTAAAGACTGAATGCTCCAGCATTAGACTGGCAAGATCTTTTTTTATCCTACTTGCCTCTTCTCATTTTTCATGATGTCCAGTGAATTAATACCTTCTTGACTCTTTGGTGCAAATTTTCACCAACATCCCCAAAATAACACCGTGGCACTTAAAAACTGATCAGGAGAAAGGCTGAATCTTCAGAACTAGGGGAGAAATGTGTGTGTTTCTGGTTTGCACAGTGTTGTTCTCCCCTCTCACCCCCACTGTATTTCTGTAAAATCAGAAGGTATTTCCCTAAATGCTTTGCATGGTGCCCTGATAAACATAGCTCCTTGCCACATGGGCAGCAGCAAATGGAAACGGGTACAAAATTGGTGCAGTGATGCCTTATGAAAAGGAAGCATGTGCTGGGCTGGGTAAGTGTGAGGCTACAGTATATCCTGCTGCAAGCTGTTAAAAAAAAAAAAAATCCTTCCACAAATGCTATGTCATTTGCCATTCAGTTTGTAACCCTTTGATATAGAGCTGGCAAGCAAATGCTCCTTCTGTTGCTTTTCTTACAACAGCAGTGCCTAGGGTTGCCAACTCTGTTTGAATCTGCTCCGGGAGGTTTCCGGCACGCCAACGTGTCCGCGTGCTGGTGTATATCAGTTCAAGATTACAGTGCACAGACTTCACATCAGGAAGGCAAATGCACATCACTCTTCTAGTTTAAAAACCCACCGGACTACAGTATAAACTGGATTCAACATTTAATATTTATTTTCATGAATGCCATATCATTTATCTCCCAGGTGACTCTCAACAGTCTCCTGGAGATGGATATAGACATATCTAGATAGATAGATAATTCCTGCAGGATCCAGGGCAATCCTGGAGGGCTGGCAATCGTAGCAATGCCAGGGATCGAGAGCCTCGTTCACCTGTGAACTTGGCCGAGGGTTTGGGTCTTGGCTGCCGGTGCAGCATGTGTGAGGCTGGGACTGGGCCCGGGAAAGTTATACCAAGTATTTCTGCCTTAGTGTTTACACAAATGATGTACGGCTGTTTGTTTGACGTGCAACAAGTCACTTGATTCCCTCTCAACGCGCTTATCTTAATCGGCCGATAACCTCTCAGTCTAGTTGGCAAACAGACATTCAGGCATGTTTCTTTAAACTCCCCCTTTCAAGCTTTCCTGTGGTTGGTTCGGGGTGTTTTCCAGTACTAGGCGTTGCAATATGCCCTTTAGTTTTTTTTTTTGGGGGGGGGGGTTCTGTTTAAGTACAAAATTGCAAGTCTCTTGATGATGGATGGATGGGGAGGGGGCAGGGTCTTGTGAACAGGGCACTGGGCTGGCTCACAGGAGACCAGCCAGGCTTTGATTTGTGGCTCTGCCACTGACTGGCTGTATAACCCTGGGCAAATCACTTTGCTTCTGTTTCCTCTCCCACACTTCATCTGTCATCTCTATTTTGCTTGTAAGCTCTTGAAGATGATGCTGACCAGCGTCGGTCACAAAGTTCTCTCCTGGGGTCTCCTGTGATGCTGGAAGCCAGAGGCAGAAATCCCTTGGCGGCCAGCTAGCCTGAGGCCTTTGGCTGGGCAATGCGGCACTGTTGCACCATAGAAGTGGCCTCCTCATTCACAGCTGCTGCAGTTGTAGCATTAACACAAGGACTCCAAAGTCAAATATCGCGTTGTGTTTCCTAATGGTGCTGCAGGAAGGCAAAAGTGAATGGTAAGCGAACTGCCTCTTGCACTGATTTTTTTTTTCTACCCTTATCAACATAATATGTCCTTAGTGAGATGCATATTTAATTGTGAGGCTAATGGAGAAAGAAGAGGAGGGGAGGAGGAAGTCTCTTGGAGAAATGTGGCGTAAGACACGCCACAGGTTTGTAGTCGGGAAGCGACTATAAGGTCCCTTGAATCTCATGCACCTTCCATTTGCTGTGCTCGCCCAGCAAAAAAGCAGCCCTGGGGACTCGGTGCCCTGCCGATACCTGTCAGGCTTGTAAGCCACCCTGGGCAGAGCCAGTGGGCAGTACTGTGGCAATCTAGTATCAGGTGCTATGAGACCGTTTGAAGAGGATGTGGGAAGCTCTGTCATCCATGGCTGGATATCTCCACTGACCGAAAAGGGAGCCCTGGTCCTGTGCCCCACCTCACTGCTCCTGCAAGGACTTCAAAGGAGAGAGATGGGGGAACACATGGGGAAGAAACTTTTTTCTCTTGTGCAGTTATCATAAAAGGCATAATCTGTCCAAGTGTCATGGAAGATGTTTCTCTAAGGCTTAGCAGTATTTGCTCAGTAGCAACAAGATTTATTTATTTTTTGCAGTGTTCAGTATGGAAAAAAAAATGTTCTGCAACCTACTTCCTATCCCATTTTTTCCTGTTCCCTGCTCCATCTTCGTTGTTCATATTTATAGCATTTCTCTGCTTTAGCCACCAGGTGCCATCACTAGACACTGCTTTGCCAATGCTGCCTATCTTTGAGCATACAGAAAAATAAGAAAAGCCCCCGTAGTGGGGAGTGAAAAGGACTTCATAGATTCATAGATTCATAGATTAAGGGTCAGAAGGGACCTAGTAGATCTTCTAGCCCGACCCCCCGCCAGGGCGGGAGAACAACAAAAAAACCCCAAAAAGAGAAACAGCCTGTTAAATCATAAGATATGTAGAAATTAAGGTTCAGGCTCAGCAATTAAGGTTCAGCAAGGGATAACTAACTTAGCTGAGCTGTTTACAGCATGCGTG
>NW_017729029.1:36915248-36928969 GCF_001723915.1 Gavialis gangeticus
CCTGTTAAATCATAAGATATGTAGAAATTAAGGTTCAGGCTCAGCAATTAAGGTTCAGCAAGGGATAACTAACTTAGCTGAGCTGTTTACAGCATGCGTGTACAAGGGTGCTGATTTTTTGTTACACCACAAACAGTTCAGATATATACATATATTTTTTTTATTTTAAATCTTTAAACTCCCTTCATTACATGAAGCACCCAGGAATGCAAGAGCTCCACAATGCGGTGACATTTCAACGGCACGGCCCCTGCCGCACAAAGCTTTCCAATAGGATGCAGCAAGTGGGTGCAACCAAGGGAAGGTACTTGGGGGGACAAAGGGATCAGTGCTGATAGTAGGAGGTTTGGGAAAACAGATTATCGGAGAACTTGATGGTTGTGAAGGAGTTAGTTCAGTCCTGCATCAATGTGACCTTCTGTCCAACCATTAGCAGGTGGTGCTTCCCTGCGGACATCACAGTAAAGGCAGGTGTTGAGGAGGGAGCTGATGAGGAGATGAATTCACAGGTCAATGTTGGGAGGGAGCCCTACATACATAATAGGTAGCCAGGACAGGGTCATGGAGAGGCTTGTGCAAGAAACAGAGGAGATGGTAATGATAGCTGACATAGGGAAGGGCTAAATATTTTCAAGCATGAGCTGTCTATCTGTAGTGCTGGCAGAAATATAGATATGAATCTATTAATCTATATCTATATATAGAAATAGATATAGATCAATACAGATCTATAGTGATACATCTCTCTATATATAATCTATATATTAATACATCTATATAGATACAGGTCTATCTATATAAATAAATAAAATTGATACTTCTATATAGATACATCTATATATTAATACATCTATATACATACAGATCTCTATCAATACATCCATCTATTTTTCTATATATATAGAATTATATATATAATTGATATTATATGTTATATATTGATGTTATATATATATAATTGATACATCTCTATGTATATAATTGATACATCTATATAGATACAGATCTCTGTCGATCGATACATCTATATATATGTAGTCGATACATCTATATATGTGTAGTCAATACATCTATATAGATACAAATCTCTATAATACATCTCTCTCTCTCTATATATATATATGTAGATAGATAGATCTGTATCGATAGAGATCTGTGTCTATATATTTGATACAGATTTCTATAGATCAAGATCTATACGTGCATATAATTTTTTTATAGGCTCCACTTCATGAGCCAGGCTTGAGGTCCTGTGAGAACAGCTTGGACCCTGTTTTGGCCGCCTAGAAAGCAGAGGACATTTATCAAAGCTTTTCCCAGCAAGCGTCATTTTATTTGCGGCTGTCTAGCAACATGGGTGGCAGTCGGCTGAGTCTCGCTAGCTCGGACGGAAGTCGAAACAGCAAGGGTGCCGGTTGGTAACGGTCTGCAGAGAAGGCTTGGGAGAAAAAATATGACTCGAAGGAGTCACGCTGCACAAAAATGGGCCGACAGAGCCCCGACAATGAGACGCATGGCAAACCTGGGGAGGAGCCGGAGGACAATAGCTGGGGCTGGTGAAATCTATGGCCTGGCTGGACAGGAAGAACTCCTTACTAATTGCATCGCTGACGGCCCGAGCCACCACATAGTTTGTTTGCTGACTGTCCTTCCTGGCCTATAACAAATTGCTCCATCTGCTTTAGTCTGTGCGTGCGCGTGCTAATTTTCCTTTGCGTACTCGCAAAATATACCCCATCGAAGTTCATTATCGTAAATGAATATGGGTGTTTCAATAAGGCCGCTATCAGTCCTCATTTTACACCAGATCTTCCCTACAGGTTTTTTTTTTTTTTTTTTTCCCCCTCCTCTCCATGACTAATAGATATCATTTCAACAGTTTGACTAACTGCCGTGTTATAGAAAAGGCAGTAATTTATACTGATGTAATGGCTGTGATAAAAATCATTTGTGTGCTGATTTTATAAATTAGGTAGGAAATGTGAGTGCCTCTGAAAAATGAAGTGCTACCACATGAATTCCAGTGTTGTTAATGCTTCATACCTTTCTGCTTCATTAAACCAATTTCACGGGGAGATGAGTTAGAGGAGGAAGCTGTGCTGCTTAAGAGATGCAACAATGGTTTATTGAAAGAAATGGGGCTAAGATTAAATTAAGTGCTACTTGAGAAATATGGAAATACAAAAATATTCAAGCTTCTAGATGGGGAATTCAAAAATATGATAAGTTGGTTCTTTCATACTCGGAGAACTGTCTCCTCATAATTGCATAGACTGAATTCACAGGCTACTAATTAATATTGAAGAGTTTCTCGACCCACTCTTACAAATGAGTTGGAGTGCCCGAGAACTAATTTATAACTATTTCCATTTGGAAATCATGACATCTTAAAATGCTGCTTGAGGTGCACTCCAGTCTTGGCTGCTGAATCCTGTAAAATGATCTCCGTCGTCTACAAATTGGGGGAAATAATAAATAAATGAAACGTACGGCCGCTCACTGCACAAGGGGAAATAAAAAAAAGAAATGCAAAGGGAAGACTAAGATGCCATCCCCATCAGGGAAAATAGTTCTAGTTTAAGGCCAGTACATCGTACCCTATATAAAGTTTCCCTGGAATCACCGCAGAAAACAAAATGGGATTTGGTTACGTTTCAAACAGAAAACCTTAACGAAACTCCTGGGTCCCTCCAGAAACTCATTTAGAAAGTGAGTTGAAGCCAACAGATTTGCATCCGTTGGGATGTGGTTATGATCCGGACAGACTAAACTAAGAGACTAACCCATTTTTATCACTTCCACAAAATAGCTACTCGTTCCCCCCCCCCCGCTCCTCCCCTCCTTCTTCTGCTTTTCCTTGAGGACTAGAAGTTTTCACTCTCAAATGACTAAACCCTATTTGTTCCGTGGATGGTGGAACATGTAAATACAAAGAGAGGCATTCATTAAATAAGAGGCTTATGCATACACAAGTTTTAAAAAATGCATAGTTTCAAAGCACAACGGAGAAGCTGCCATTTTACCCCCGAGTCACAATGAGAACTCTGTGTACAAGTGACCCAAGTACTGGGATTTGGGCCAGCCCTCAGATTAGCACAGAAAACACGTACAGCCATGGACGTCCCCCCCTCCCCCTCCCACCGATGATAATAGGAGCTCATGAATGTGCTCATCTGGAATGCGTGTGGGATCTTATTGGCACAGGCGTGCGCCTATTTGGAGAGCCCACTTTTCTGCACATATACGATACGAGCATCACCTCGCGTTAGCCCGGCTCCCTTGTTGAAGCTCGCTCTTCCGTAGGCAGGCGTTGTAAAGAAATCGCACCGCCAAACGGGATCGTGCGCGCCGTGGCTTCAGAGCCCAAATGTGCCAAGTGCTCTCGGTTCCCAAGTCCAGCTCGGGGCACTCAGCACCTCTCTGGACCGGGAAGGATGAAGCATGACGGAGGAGCGCAGCTCACTCCACGACTGGCAGAGATCTGCCCTGTGAAGCCCTGAGGGTGGTCCGCTGCCCTTGTTATCACAGGGCTTGGGACCCCGAGGTCCGGCTTGCAAGGTGTAGCTCACGGGCAGCCATCCATTCTGCCGTTTTGCTTTTCTTTTGTTTAAATCTACTCACCAAAACGTACTAATGAAATGCACTCCCGTTAGCAGTAGGGGTGGAGGAAGAATGGTGTTTCGGTCCTGTGGGAAATTCTGAGAAGTCGTTTCTCCCCCGAATCAGGACAAAAAAATTAAAAGTTTGGAATTTTTCATGAGAAAAAATATGCAATCTAGCATTACTAGCTAGACAGCATAGCAGGAACCTAAAGAAACCGGTCAACACTTCTACGAATGCACACGAGATATCCTGTAGTTAATGGGAAAATTCTGCTCTCGCTTGGGCCGGTGTCAATTTTGGGTCACTTCAATGAAGTTACAGAGTTCTTGTGGATGGGCGTCAGAGTCCAAGAGGAGATGGTTCTCCGCGTTGGAGCAGAGTTCGAAGCAAACAGGTGCACCGTTCCATTAAGTTACAGGCTAGCTTAGAAATAAAATCACGATGAAGACTTGCCTTCCCTTCCAGTGACATAATCCATCAAGTTGCGTCTCAAAGTGTTTTGAGACCGTGCTTCGGCCTTTTCTTCCAAAGCATCAAGAACAAATCACTGCCAGAAGGTGGATATGGGACTTTATGGATCAAAGACTACTGGCATAAAAGTGCCTTTCTAAATCTTCAGGGTTTTCAATGCATGTGGTTCTGCAACAAGCCTGGCTAAAAATGTTTTGGGACTGACTTGGGGGTTGTTGGTTGTAAACATGGGGGCTGACTCTGTATCTTAGTTAATCCATGACCATCTGAGAGATGTAATGCTGTCTGGAAGCTAGGTTTAGCTGTGGGACTTTGCAGCTATAAAGGCAAATAAGTGTTTTAGGGTTAGAGACAATTTTGGGATAAGCATTTCTGGTGTCTAAGTCGAGAGGATGTGGAAAGTATGAATACGAGCTCTTACTTTAAAGGCCAGGCTGTGAAAGAACAAATGCGTTTTGGGTAGTATGGATAAGTCATGTGCATCCTGATGGGGAAATAGTGGATGTGTTTATGTACGTTGTTAGCCAAGCTCAAGTATTTCTTCTGAAATTAGAGAAAGAAACTTCTGAGTATCCTTAAGTCTCAGCGAAGCAGTGCTGTTTAGTGGAGAAGGCAAAGGACTGGGATGGGGAAGTCTAGTCATGTGAACTCGGGCATGCGTGTCTACACTTCTGGGACTCTCTCGTGCCCATCTGTTGACTGCCTTGTGCTGGTCTGGTGCCCAGCACCATGAGGCCCCAGTCTTCTCACAGCGACCTCCAAAGTTCAACATTGAAACACATAATAGTGAAGGGCACTAGGGGAAGGGATGCCCATGAATCCTTGAAGGACCAGCAAGAGTCAAATCCTGTTCTCAGATATGCAAGTGGTTCCCAATGAAATCAGTAGGGTCGACGCTTGGCCTCAGTGCTGGAATATTGCAATGTGATAAACTCTGTGAGGATTTGTTAAACGTCCAGGGGAGCAACAAGAAAGCCTGAGCAGAGGGTTATCTGTTGCAACAGTCTAGTTTGGGATGGAAAGCTGTTTTTGCCTGGGGTCAGACACCTGGGAGCGAGGTTGTCGCAGATTATGCTGAAGCAGCCACATCCCTGGATGATCTTGATTCATCACAGCTTTCATAAATGATCCCTAGGATGATCTTGATCCATCACAGCTCTCATAAATCTTCTCCAACAGTTTTCACATGCACAGGAACAACGACCTCCAGAGGTTGCTTTCCAGCCTATGAAGGGAGTCGCTGGAGCAGAGGAGGCCTGGGGAGCGATAAGCCACAGTACTCCCCTACATAGGCATTTGAGCTAGGTAGACCATACTCTACTTTACTTCCTCCACGGGACGTAAGGACCTCACGCACGGCCATCCTAGCCCAAGGCAGCGGTTGGTTTGACAGAGTGAAAATGCAAGTTGGTGGCAGGTTCAGGTCCTGGGAAAGTTTGATACAAAGAAATGCTTCACCGTTTGTTCAGCAAGTGATTCACACCTCTTCCGGCATTGGTCAGCATCGTAAATCCTCGGAGAGAAAAAGCAAGAGGCTGAATAGCTGCGTGGTGCTGCTTACGCAGTGGCAAACCCGATTAGCTTAATGGAGCCAGGAGTTCAGTGCCTTGCACTAGACTTTGCCCATCCCATTAGTCCGGTGCTGAGGGGCCTGAGCCCCACCGTGGTGCTAGGAGCAGACCATGGTCCCCATCGAACCTTAAAAAGGGGGCTTTGCATAGCTGAGCATCAGGTGGGTCTCCCATAAAGGTACCGGTTACTTAGCCAGCCTATTTAGCAATGAGATGAAAGCACTTTGATTAAAAACACCCGCAGACCTGGCTGTCGTCACAGAGAGGCTAATTTTTGGGGGCTGTTTTTTTTCTTTGCACTCACCTGAGTTCAGATGTCTAGCAGCGGCCGCTAAGGTTTGCGTGGGTTTGTTTTTTCTCGGGCCATTTTCCTAGCCGTGGCTTGCTACAGCTGGGAATCATCTTTTTTCATCTGGAAAATAGGGATAATGCTGACCTGGTGCCAAAGTGATGAGGTCAAATAGTTCATTTTTTGTAAAGCTCCTGGCCATCCTCAAGGAAAGGAGGCAGCAGAAATACAAAGCAGAAGCTGCAGCATGCATGGAAAGGGTATTTTGGAAAAATGAGATGCTAAGCAAATACGGGCACAGAAAAGAGAGTGAAAGTGGGGATGAGGAGGAGTCAACGTCCCTGGAAAATGGTTGGACCTTTCCCATTGCTGTCACTGCCAGAGGATTGGGCCTTAGGTAATTGTCATTTCTAATTACTTGTTCTTTTTAGCACCTAAAATTCCCTTATCGAGATTAAAAAACAAGTAAACGTGACACCCCCCAAAAATCTCCAACTCTGGATAACATGGGGAATTGCAGGCTGAGAAGTGAGTACTCCTGAGTTAGGAACTGAAAAGCCACAGCGGATAGCTCAGCCACTTGAGAAAGGTGGTTTTAGCACAAGGGCAAAGGAAGGACTGGGCCCAAATGCGCAGAAAGTCGTTCCCAGAGAGGGCCCAATCCTGAGCAGGCTCCTTGCATCGTGTCCGGGAAGGCGAGGGCGGGCGGCTTGTCTCTGCCAGGTAATCCCCTTGGCTCAAAGGCAGCTAAAGGGGAAAACACTCGCTTGAATCCCATGCAGCGTTGGTCAAGCACCTTGCATGATAGGTTTGCTGAGCAATCTCCCATAGGTGGCAAAGGAGGAGAAGTCGGCTTTCCAGACTCCTGAGCATGGCGGTTTTTGTTTTTCAGTTCTTCCCTCCCAACACCAGAACAAAATGTTTTAATCAGAGGGGAGGGTTTTTTTCTTCCCCCAAATCCATTTTTATTTTTAACGTGCAGCTGTTCCCTCTTAGCCCGAGACCTGTATCGAGTGGTTTCCCAAGGAAATCTTATCGCTTATATGGGCGAATTGGTGACCGAGTCTAGCTTTGGTAAAGCAATTCGTGACTATTTATTCCACCCAGAAAAAGCGCACACCAACTGCAGAGGCCTCCTCAGCCTGACGAAGGGTTTTTAAACCCAAAAGCTTGTTTTTTCCCCAGCTATTGGTCTAAGACAAGATTTTCACTTGGTCTAAGATAGGAGATTCACCCTAAGAGCTTTGTCCGCCTGTGTCCTTAGACCGACACGGCTACAACCTACACCCTTGGGTAAAGCAATGCTTTTAATTAACATTTTAGTGTTTAAAAAAAGAAAAGTCTTAGATTTCTTTGTCCTTTTTGAATGGAATAGAAAAATAATAATATGTTGCTGCATGATCGCATGATTCCAATGCAAATGGCAGAGGCTGGTGGCTTATTAATAGGCCTTGCCTGTAGCAAGCCCTCCCTTCCCGGCTTCAGTTGGAAATTGATTATTTTAATACAGAATTCCTGAATGAAAGAGGTGCTTGGCCTTTTCCTGTGCTGTTGAATAATGTATGTGGGAGAAAGCAAATAGAAGCAGAGGGTCTCAGCTGCTGGAACAATGGGCAGTGCACAGAGCTGAGGGGGCACATTAGTTTATCATTGCCTTGTCAATCCTCATCGCCTGGGAATCGTGGGATAGCCTGGAAAGAAGCAGCTGCTGAACGTGTGGTAAACTGACCGGGGCACTTCAGAGAGACGACTACATTTACACATCTGAAAACAAGATATTGATTTTCCTACAAAGCTGGAGAGGAATAGTCGCCCTTAAACTATATCGAGACCACGGCTTATTTGCAAAATCACAGCACTTGCTGGCCGTTCCTGGGCCAGCCAGAAGTAGCGGTTCAACTCCACAAATAGGTTCCCTGTAAACTTCTCCTTCCCCGTGCGAAGCGACTGTGTTTGCTTCGAATGTTTCCAGCGGCCCGTTGGAAATATTGCAGTGCCCACCGAGCTTCAGCTTTTAAGCGTAAGCCCCGCTCCCGCCCTGTGTCTCTGCCAACCTGTTTTAAAAAAAAAAAGGTTAAGAAATCTATATGAAATAAAATGTGGAGTTCCTTAAAAGTTAAGACTTTCAAATCAAGGGCAATTTCTTTCTCTGGGCAATGTTTGCTGGGCGACATCATGGATTTCACAAACCCGATCCCTTGCTAACGTGTGGAATTCATTGCTATGGTGAATGTTTCTGCTCCTCTTTCTTCTTTTCTTCCCAGGTCGAAGAGGAAATGCTCAGAAAGTGAACTAGGTTGCCTGAATGGAGGAGACGAGATGAATCAAACTGTATTTTGTTTTTTAAATCGTCAAATCACATTACTAACAAGTAGTTTAAAAATAGCTCTGGACCAGATACCTCCAAACAGAATAATAATAGTGTTGTTGGTCCTGGGAGCCCTGATCATGGACCCAGGCTGCCATTGTGCTAGGTGCAAGGAGCTGTACAATTCTGCTGGAACTTGGCACTTGGGATACAGATTTCTGAATACAGCACTTGGCTGGGATGGGTCTTGCTGTGAGCAGAAGATTGAACTAGAAGACCTCACAAGGTCTTAAAGGTGATGGCATCATCCATCAAACTAAACTTTTGCTTAGTTGTTGTAGGATCTTATGGAACAAGCAAGTTTGCATTCCTGGCAAGCAGGAGGATATAACGGGCAAAAGCCAGATGTAATTACCCCTCTGAAAAAAAAATGGCTGTACTGAAGTGATTTTCTCCACAGAGGCCTTGGGTACGCTTGGGGTCCCTCTATGGTGGGATGGAAGAGGCTCAGTCTCTATGAGCTTGACAATCTATTCCTGGCCTAAAAGAGAGACTTTCCAGTGGCCTTATGGTTTGTTGCATGCAAACCCTTTGCAATGGGAGCACTCCCTTGCTGGAAAGGTGAAGCATGGCCAGTCAAAAACAAGCGCTGTGAAAAAAGTAGGGCGCTGTGGAAAAAGCAGGGCACATATTTAGCCGTGCTCTGGTCATTTTGCAGAAGTGAGCATAACTGTTCCATGCACGGGTTGTTTCCCAAATCAATACATGCAAGGGCCAAAACCGGTTGCTTCACACCGGATATGCCCACAGCTGGGGATATAAATGAAGGGGTTGCATCTTTAAAAAGCACCGAGCAGCTGGAACTTGTTGTGAAGGCCAATGAGACCTTCCAACCTGTGCTGGCTCTTGGGTACCTATAGTGAGCTGGAAATATTGTCCCTGGCCCACTCTGTGAACCTGAAGATATGTATCCATTGGGGGAAAAAAACCCGTTTCCTGTGGCCATGAGCAATACTGGAGGGTCTTGTGGGTTAGAGATGCTGCATGAGCCAGGAGTTGGGACATTAGTAGAAGCTCCATGAATTTGAAAGTCTGCATGCCTGCTTGCTTTCTGATGGACCCAGTGGGCCCCTGTATGAACTATGAAGGATAGTGAAAACTGTAACTTGTGGGTTTACGTTTTTTCAAAGTCAAACTTTCCAGCTCAAGTCATTAGGACTGCACAGACGCAAGGCAGAGTGCCTCCCCGGCAGGACAGGTCGGGAGGGTGTTGTTCACAGCAGGATTTTGCCCTTAAAACTTTGGCCATGCTAATATTGCCTACCAGGTGCTCCCTCCAGGGTTCGTAGGGTCCCTGCAAAAACACAGAGACTTCCCCGAATGCAGTCATCTACGCTTTCCTGATGTGCTATCACCGACATCCCATCTCTGTACTCTGGTCATTGCTAACAACTTCCTGCGTGAATAAGCAAATGTGTGAAAGTAGTAGGTGAAGCACTTAAAATGTGTGTTTAGAGGCTCGTGATTCAGCAGCAAGAAGACAACAATGTCAAATGACATCAGGCAAAGCAGAAGCTTGTAACTTACTGGAACTCTGCACGGTATTTGCTTCAGGGGTTGGGGGGGGTGTTGTTTGGAAAGAAACAAGAAGATTTAAGGGCCCTTCTTGCAGTCCTTCCCTGCCGAGTTCAGTGGAAATTCAATAGGATCTAGTCCAGCCCTCCTTAGGAAAAAAAAATTCTGGCATGAAATACAGGAGAAGCAGCTGCTTTTTCTTGTATTCATGTGCTAAAGTATTCCAAAAAGTTTTATTTGAACTGGTCACTTGGACAGCGAGTGGCAATAATGCAGAATGAAGTCAAATGTTGCCCTTATTAGGTATCTTCTTCCCTTGACTGAGCAAATTCAAACTGAATTTGTAAGCAAAGGAGGCATTTAGTGTAGTGACAGCATCCACTTTAAGACTGTCTGTAGACGTTAGACTCATTGAAATGCATGATATAGAGAATAATATGGGTTGGCAACAATACTTCATCTACATTCCAGGGGCACTTTACACCATGCTATTAGCTGACCCAGATAGTCTCCTATACAAGGCTTGCAGGTCATGCCATCCTGCTCCTCCTTAAATACATCCCAGAACGGCACATGAAAGAGAATTTGTTCCTGGAAAATACCAAGCCATGAACAAGGACTGCTGACTCAACCGTAGCTGCAGAAACAGCTTCAAATCTGTTGCTGATAAAATAGACGGAGCAGCGTTTGTAGATGTACATGTATACGTGTGTGTATACACATGCGTGCGCGCACAATATAATACCTTAGGTTACTATTGTTATTGTTATTCTTACTGTAATAATATTACTGCTCCTGTTATTATATGCTATATCTATATTACATCTACAGCTATATTACATATATTTTATACTATCTAGCAAAAGAACTATGGTCTGATTTTTTTTTGTGAGCCACAACTGTTGCCAGAGTGCTGGCAAGGAGGAACACCTAGGGAGCGCAGTGCTTCGTCTTGCTCCAGCTGAAGTCTGTGGGAGGAGACGTGGGTTTCAATAGCGTTATGATTGCTCCTATGTGCAAGGAGAATTTAAAGAAACTATTATTTGACCGCAAATGTGCTGAATAAAGGGGGGAGAGCTTTCCCAGTCCAACAGGCTGAGTATATATAACCTATGCTATACAAATCTAGGTTTAAGGTTTTGAAGAAAATAGCTAGGAGCGAACGTGCATTAGTGTGCATATCTGTATATGATAATATTTAGTCTCTAAGATGCTGCCCTGCCCTGCCCTGCCCTGCCTTCTTTTTAAGGACTAGCTGGCTCGGAGAGGCCTAAGCTTTTGTAGAGGACAGCCTACTTTGTCTGACTCTCTCCAGGTCTTATAAAGTGGTTCTTGCCATCAGCACATTGCAGGGGAGGTCAGCACCATCCGGATGAGTGTGCATTCCTGTTTCTTATACAGTATTACAGAAGAGTTGTCCTCAAAGCACTGCAGAGGCAAATGGAGCAATATTTCAAGCCTCGCATTATTATGTAGGGGTGCAATTTTGTGTAGACAGGGATTCCTGGTTTTATATGTTTTATAATTGAATGTAGAGGCCTTTTAAACAACTTCATCCGCTCTTTATCTTCCTTAGTTCTACACCGTATAATAATAGGGACTTGGAGCACATTTTCAGTGTTGCTGGAAGTATAAACTGGAAACACCCTGTTTCATGCCTATCATATTGAACAATCCACGTTGTATAATAAAACTTAGGGAGAATTCTGACTAGAAGAGGGGGGGAAAAAGAAGCAATTGTGGCAATCAGAAACTTTAGATCTGACTTTTACTTTGATTAAATATATTTCTACGGTAATAGGACATTCTTATACAATAATATTATTGTATTTTTATTTAGGGACATCTAATTGTGGGAGCGCTCTTTGGAAAAACCCAAGGAAGCAACGCATGTTTTGGGAAGATTATTGCCAGGCATTATCAAATTTAGAAAGGCATGTATTGAAATTCCTGATATGCATAGGTGTTTGTGGGTATCACTAAAGCAGATGTGAGGTTTTCTTTTCTCTTGTTCGTTCTGATGGACTATCGCCCTATTCCAAAACCTGCGCTTATAGATAGTGGTGAACTGTCCTGTGCCACCTGCACCTCTGCCCCTCACCTGAAGGGCACAGTCTCGAGTGGAGCAGGACTGAAAGTGCCCTGGAGAGGTATATTGTGCTCCAGTAACTCTGGCTGCCATAATTTAGAGCAGTTTCTAGACTTCTAAATTGTCTAAACAGATGAGCTGCATTGCCATGTGACAATGGCAGAGTCAAAGTGAATTAACGCCTCTGTCAATGAACCAACAGAGGCTTCCTGGAGAGGAAGATTTAGGGGGAAATAATCTACAATCTTGGGACAGCTGTGGACTGAGCTCAAATACTGCATAAAGGAATTGCCTATAACTGCTTGCTTGCTTCTCCCCGACAAGGTGGGTGGGGAACGGGTGAAGCCTTGACTCCTTTCCCCGCTACTCGCAGACCAGCCCTAGTAGGTTGGTGTGGGGGCATCCTCATCGCCTTCTCATCTAGACCCACAATACATTATTAGCCCAAAATAAAGTATTTACCGCTTTCCCCATTTTATCCCAGAGAAAACTGGCAGCAGAGGAAGGAGGGATACCTGAGAGTTGTGTGCAAGTCCCACTGCCCCAGGGGACGAGCAACACCCTGCGCGTGGGACTATTCCAGCACAACAGACCTGTCCAGCCTCTCCTCCCTTCACTAGGCACAGAGGTCCCCCATTTCAGTTTGTGGCTCCATCCTCACAGTTTACAAAGCACGGCACAAAGTTGAATACCCATCTCTGCTCACCCTCCATTGGCAGTAATGTGCTGCCGTGCTCCCTGTCCTGGCTCAGTAACAAGGACTATATTACAGGAAAAATATCAATATTAAAGTAATTTTCTCACCGCATTTCCTTTTGTGCATGTGTGGTGCGGGGGAAAGAGAGTGTAATATCTGCATTTCCATTCAGAGTAAATGTTGTTTAAATTACATGTTCTGCAAAGCTGCTAAATGCATTTCGTGCTCCCCCAAAATATCACATTAAAAGTGTATGTTGCCTAGTAAGTATTCTGCCATTTCAAAAAATTGTCATAATATATATATACATATATATACACACACACATTATACAACTGTAATACCTACTAGTCAGCAGGTTTTTTTGTTTTGTTTTGTTTTCACTAAAGTCCTGGGGCGATAGATAGATAGTACATGCTTTTGAAAATTGTTGGCTTCTTGGGGTAAAAATGCATGTGTGTGTATCTATATGTGTGTGTGTGTGCATGCATTATGATATCATTTTTTCAAGCCAACAATTCTCAACAGCATGTACAAAATATATATATAAAAATAGCCACAGAATTTATATATATATAATGTATATATATGTAACATTTTCAAGCCAACAATTATTTTCATTCTCAACAGCATGTACAAAATATAACCTAGATTTCTTATTTCAGTGAAGAAGAACAATAGCTAGTCACAGTAATTAATATTTCTCCCACATTTATGGGAGTACTAATTAACTTTCAAGGTTTTAAAATAAGAAATAGCAAATGGAGGGAAATATTGCAATATAATAAAATCTCATAATATAATCTCCCTTATCTCACCCTGCTATATGCTACAATTTTCTTACCAGCTTATAGAGGGGGGGGGGGTTTTCCATGCAGTATTTGCACTGTTAGATGCAAACTAGATAAACCCAGAGATTTCAAATAGGAATCCATAGTGTTGAAACCATTCTGATCTGTCGTGATCTTTTGGATTCCTTTGCAACAGAAGAATTGCTCTCACATTTTTCTGTAGTCAAAAAATGAGTGGAAGTTAGGAGTTGGCATTTTCCAAGGGGTGCCTTGAGTCTAATGAAGTTGAGAATGGGTTCCCAAGGGAGGTGGTGCTCTCTCCTACCT
>NW_017729029.1:36932322-36957964 GCF_001723915.1 Gavialis gangeticus
AGGGGGTCGGACTTGATGATCTGTTCGGGTCCCTTCCAACCCCAGAAACTATGAAAGTATGAAACTATGAGAACCGTTGCTTTAGGCAGTACCTTGCCAAGTGCTAATTCCTTAGCTGGAGTCAATTGCCTTAGCTTTCACTAAAGACAAGAGAAGGTAATAATAAAATATAAGAAAGGTAATATAATTCAAGTCAGCCGCTTTATAAAAGAAAAAAAAATCCTGTCAAACTAACTTTTTTATAAGATTGCAAGCATATTTAACAGAGACAGAACTGATGTGACGTACTTGGACCGTGTCATCCGTTGGACTTGGTACTGCATAGCATCTTGATTAAGAGACCAGCATTAACATATCAACCAGAAACACATGAAACGAAATAAAAAGCAGGTAAGTAATGTGGGGGTGGTGTTTTAAGGCTACAGGGTGTCCAAGGGGGCTGTTTGTCAGTTGTTGTAAGCCACTGTGAGACTTTCTGGGTAGGGAGGGATGACAATAATAATAATAATAACAGCAAGGACAATAATGTAATTCTCCATGTGCAACTGGGATGGGTCCTCATCACTATGTCATTTGATGCAGTCATCAATGATGTCGATAATGGAGACTGGTCAGTGATTTAGAGCAATCTGGATCACCCGGCGAGCTGTGCACACGCAAGGCACGTGCGTGTCAATGCGGTCACCTGGAAAGCCGCACATCTGAAACAAGAACATAGCGACAGAAGAAGGGGCACTTTCTCCTTGGAAGCAGTGGCTTCAAATGGACACAGGTGATAATCAGCTGAAGGCAAGCCTGCTGTTTGATGCTGTAGCTTAGGGACTGACATGATATGTGGATGCATAAATAGGGAGCCGTGTCCCTTCTGATATTGCTTCTGTATTGCTGGTGTGACCATTACGGGAATACTATGTTCTCGAAGGAAGGATTTTTACAGCACAGCAGCTGACACCATGACACCAGCTAAAGATCTGGCTCTAAATCCTGGAGTAAAAGCCATGTTCACCTTCAAGACCCATTGCCAAAGCCACAAGAAACATCTTCCAGGACCACCTCTAATGGGTGTGCAATTAGCTGCAGACTCCAGATTGAGCCTACCTGTCTGGTGTTGGTGGGGAAAATCTAAAGCAAAAGACTGGAAGAGCCTTTCTGTCCCTCAATAAGCTGCACAATAGGCATAAGAACAATTGCTCCTAGTGAAAAGCAGGAATCTGGACCAAGGTAACCCCAGGAACCTGGAGTATTGATTAGCAGCATTCAGGTGGGATAGGAGGAAGCATCCTTAAGACTGTGGCTGGTACCTGCTAGTCATGGTCACTATGTGCAGGGGATTAAATGAACCGGTAAGAGTATGAGCCAGAAAAGGGGGAATCTGTATGTGTGCTGATTTTTAAAAAGCTGCAGTGAATTATTGAGAACCCATCAAAATCTGCAAGAGCAACATACCCTGTGTCCAGCTGCCTGGCATCTGTTCCAAGGCCAGAGGGAGAAAAGCATTACCAGAAGGATAGGAGCCTGCACTTTGCTTTGATTTGACCTCTCAATGTGATGGGTTCCCAGGGCAGGGGGAGTAGGGGGGAATAGCACGTATGATAACTTTGTGATATTTGAGAAGGAACATCAACTCCTTCCTTCCACCTACTTAACTCTCCCATTTGTCTGTGCTCTATCCCAGGAGTAAAAGGTGAGCGCCCAGAAGAAGCTGATTCCACACACAGAAATACTGTGCAGTTGAAGCTTGGGTGTCAATGGAGTGGAAAGCGTGCATGACAAACTCCCACCTGCACCAAACACTGTTATCTTCTCCCCAGGTCTTATGCCTCTTCCACTCACCTGGAACTGAACACTTCCCCTCTGTTTTATCTTATCTGGAAAACAAGGAAATACCACTCTGGACATGTCAATATGACCTTTGTGAACTAGGAAAAAGCTGTCTAATGCAATGCTTTGTGGCTCCATTAAAACAATTGAGGATGCATCTTGCATTCTGGCTGTGTTTGCGAAAGCAAAAAACACTTTGAGCTGGGAGTTTTTACAGTTGTAAAGGGGATGAGAAACACAGGACAAATACTGGCCTCTGGGCCTCAAATACCTGTATGAAATATGCTCACGTGCACCTCAGCCCGGTTCTGAAACCTTGCTTTTGACCAGAAGAATACATTTTGTCTCGCGTTTAAGGAGGCAAGCAGAGCTTTGTGAAATTACACCCAATATTCAGGAATATATCATTAATTGCATATTCTATAATAAATAGCCAAGAACTAGAACAAGCTGGACAGGGAGTTTTCTTAACAGCTCCTGTTGCAAGACTAAAAATGAAGGCAGGGCTTTGCATTTGCATTTTTGGGCATTTCCTTTTCTGCATCGACGTTTGGCTCCTTTGCTCTGTGAAAGAGTCTGAAGGCTGGCTTAAAAAGTGCCTTAACCATTTAAAAGTTTTGTAGCCAATAGTAATAGCTATTCACATAGTCAAAAGTAAACTTGATCCTCAAACTAACTCCTCTCTCAGACCAAAGCGGCTTTTATGGGTACGTGCATCTGAATTAATGCTCCCATATCGATCCTGTAAGCAGCAAAGTCCAACATAGTAAGGCCCCAAGAAGTGAGGGCTTGCTGAGTGGTCACTCTGCAAGGACACTGGAAATGGCTCTGCAGCCCCACGCCAGAAATGTGAAGGAAGAGTCGCATTAAGTGCCATGATCTTTCTGCATCTGGAGCTGACCCTCATCAGCAGAGGTCAAGATGTTGGAGGCACGAGGTGCAGATTCTCCGGAGGGGGAAGCACCCTGCCGAAGTCAGAGCTCAGCGTCCCTGAACAAGGTCCCATCAGAAGGAGGGGACAACCCACTGGACACCGCAGCTGCTGTCCCGGGCTGACCTGCGAGTGGTGGCACAGGGAGCCAGGCTTATCTGGGGACAGTGGCAGCAGTGCAGTTCCCTCTCTCCCAGCGCCTGTCCCCTGCCTGCCTCACCTCTCGGCTGGGCTGGAGCAGATGTTGCAAAGAGGAACCTGGTGCTGTCCCTCAGGCTCCCTGCAGCATGCATGGGTCAGGAGTGGCGCTGGGGCTTCCCCGAGAAGGGCGACCGCACCTCCCTGGATCTGCCCCTGCCTTTCACCGGCTGTCTTAGCAACCTGCATATAGAAAGAGGGGTCTTCCCAGAAGAGGCTAAGTCCCAAGGGCAAGATGCCATGGGGAAGCATGAGTCTGCATGTTGCTTTTTTTCTTCCCGATGCTGACAAGGGGACCTCATCAAAGGCAAACCTCCTTCATTGCGATCTAATGGGGAAGCGTGTTTTTTTGCAGGGTATCTGGGGAAGGATCTCATCTTCGCACCTGAGGGCAGGCCCCCAGACGTTGTCTCAGCAGAGCATTCATCAAGAGCTCGCAACTTCTTTTCATCCGAGATCAGGTAACTATGGATAGAGCTAAAAAGTGGCTGCTAGTTCCTCTGTGCAGTGAGATAGGCCCAGAGGGAGGTGCCTTCCTGACCCCGCCAGTGAAGTGGAAAAAGAGAAACATTTCCAGGTCCACCGGTGAGCAGCTCTCTTACCCCCTATGCCACAAAGGTGAGTGTGCTGCTGGTGGTTCCCTGAATGAGGCAGGTTCAAGACAAAATTATCAAGACAGCTTGCTAGCTCAGGTGTTGTCTAGGTCTGAACCAAGCACATTTTCACAAAACAGCCCCCCAGCTAGCAAACCTGCCCATGAAAACTCTCCCGAGGTGATCTCAAGTCATTATTCTATTTGCCGTCTTTCTATACAGTCCCTTGCAGATAACTGGACTTTGTCTGAGCTCAAAAACTATATTATTCCCATACCGTTAAAGTTATGCAAGCTTCTCCTAGTGTGGATGTATCTGAACTATACCAGTACAAAGGTAGCTATACCAGTATAAAGCTAGCTGTTACCATATTGGAAGGGGAATAGACCTTGTATATCTCATACTGTTATACCAGTATAAAAATGGCTTCTTCATATGCTGTCCCTCTAATGTATGAATGTGTGTGTATGCGTGCACGTGTGAGATGCACTTTATAAAGAAGACCTTTTTTATATGGGCATAACTCTGTCCACACTAACGGTTGCACTGATTTTAGGTGTTAAGTATTTCTTGGGAAAAATGCACCCATAAGCAAAATAATTTATATCGATACAATATGTACAAGTAGGTGAGGCTTAAATATTCAGTTGTATTGCAGCATTAGCAGCACACACTTGTTAAGTCTCCAGTACTTCCAGACATCAGTGCTGTGTGTCCATTCGTTTCCAAAGAAATATACTTTCATCCTAAGACTTCTTCATGCTACCAGAGCAAAAAAAGGAGGATTAGGCCTTGTCTGCATGAGAAATTTGAACCCATTTCACTGAAGTCAGGTGTAAAACTGATACAAACTGTTATGTGGACACTCTTATTACAAGCTGAAAGGGACCTTGCTTGGCTCAGTTTGAACTGCCTCCTAAGTGAGTTAAGCTAAAACAAGATGAAGTCTCTCTTAAATGGTATCAAGTGTGTCTGTGCTGTGGTCAGTATAAGTTGGATAAAACGTGATGGATTTTGCTGCTCAGCTTGATGGCCCTCATGCAAATGAAACTAATGGGAAATCCTAATGAGCTTCGTCTCGTGACCATCCTGGAAGCAAGGACGCTTAACCAGAGGACGAAACTGAGGCAGAGGAAAGGACATACCTGTGCTCATACAGCGACTGAACGGAAGAGCCAGGAAAAGCTGGTGAGGGCACTTGGCGATGGGAACGTGTGAGGTCTTCCACCAGCAAGGTGCAGGTTTGACTCAAATGCATCTCTTGTTCCAGACGTGATGGTAGACATTGCATGGATGCTGCAAACTTATGGAAAATCTAGACCCGGAAAAGAGCAGCTGACTTGTACGCTGGCACCAGGAAACAAATGGAAGAACTGGAGACACCATCCTTCCTCAGTTACCACAGGGGTTTAGAAATCTTCCAGCCCTCATGTAGCTTAATGACCAGGTAGTGTCAGCAGTGAAAAATGCAGCCTCCACTTCCAGCTTGCTGCAGTCTCCTGCTGACCCAGGGGCTCCATCCAAACCGCTCCCCTACACCCCCACTGTCTTGTGTACTGCACCCGGCAGCGGTCCATGAGCCTGTCTTGGCTCTTGGTAGTCAGTCACAGGCTTAACAGAGTTGATGCACAGTCCTGTTGTGAGATTCACACCGTGTAATGGCCAGCTCCTGTGCATTGCTCTGTTTTAGCTCCACAGGTCTGACAAGGATGGATGTGAAAAGAAGTGATCAAGTAGGGGAAATTCAATGTACTGACAACAAAACCGTGATAGCAAGCAAGTGGGTTTTTTTTTGGGACACGGCACCTAACACAGAGTCAGACATTTTCTCTGAACAATAATGAGTAAATAAATCACAACCCAGGTCCTTGGAAGCCAAGTGTTTAGGTAAATAATTCAAGTAGCCTTATCTGCTGACAGATGAATGAGATCCAGGGTAAAGTAGTTACTAACTTTAAAAGCAGGTAGCAAGGAGAAGGGGAGCAAAAATGGTGTGTGTGTGTGTGTGTGTGTGTGCGCACGCGCGCGTGCACATGCACTCCCTTTCTCTCTCTTGCCGGACTAACACAGTGGAAAATCTGTTTCAAATTCAAATGATATCCCCTCCTGACCAAACTCAGCTGAGCTACATGCAGGCATTGCCATGGTTTTCATCACACTATTGACTGAGGCAGCATCTCAACACTGAGGTGCCCTGGAAAGGATCTCAAGGTACCCCATTGGCACCCGATTGAGAATCATTGCCTTAGAAAGCCATGGTGTAAAGAGCCCAAATGCGCATTTTACACTGAATTTTAGGCAGGGTGCAACAGTACTGCAATTCTCTTCACTTACCTGTCTCGACCACGCAAGGCGTAAAATTTCCCTACCTCACAAAATGCTCAACAGACTGTTTTGATAATCAGTTCCATTTTTTAAATTGATTTATTAAGTTTAAAAATAGCTGAAAATAGGTACTGTGCAGAGTAAACAATATGATTTAATCACCATGCACCACAAACGCCCACTACTATTGTGGGGCATAATAATAGGTAAAACTGAAATGTGTCATCTTTAAAGGTAAAGTACCTACCTTACTGTGATAGCCCAATTATTTCAGTGCTGTTAGATATAATCTAACTCGAATTCTGAGCAAGGTTTATTTTTTTTTTAAAAATCTGTGATGTATCACTTGCTGTTTCCTTTTGTCTGTATAAAATGAATATTCAATTACTTCCAAAGTCTCAGAAAGAATGTTAATCCTGAAAAAAGAGTAGTTTGGAGTTTCCCCGTGTTCTCAGCCAGTTGAAATAAAAGGGGAGAAATTCCACAAATGGTAATTTAATATAAAAAAGTGAGATTTTGTTCATGGTCCAATTAATATTTTACTTAAACGCTGGATGCATGTGCACCCAATACACCATTATATAGTCATAATGATGTGTAAATTATTCTTCCTACTATCATTTTGATGATCACCCCTAATTATTTTCAGGCACATTAGAGTATCATTATATAAAATATCTATTTTTTTCTCATTAGAGAGGAGTATGTGCAACTTGAGAGCTGATGCAATTTTTTTTTTTTAACCAGAGGAACAGAGCACTGAAGCTAAGCAGGGCTCTGTTCCATTTAATACACTTGGATGTTGAACAAGGAGTTCTGGATCCATCAACATTTTAAGACCATGACCAAAAAATGAATGTTTCTTTTTAAGCAATTGTGAGCCACCATCTAGTATACCAATACCAAATTCACCAGTTGGTCTCCCAGAAGAACAAACTCTTTTATTAAAGCAAGTTCTTTCCTGAAAAATAATTATATTTTGCGTTAAAATCAATAGTCACCATGTATCCTTTCGCTACTTATAGGATAAATGCCAGCAAGATTTGACTCCTGCATTAATGGGTTAACCTCTTGGGGAAAACACATTGTTTTTAAGTTTCCCAGAGGCTGTTATCTTGCAATGCATAGTGTTGTATCAGTAATGCAGCTTTATGTCCTGAAGTCATAAAGTCATATAATCATAGATGCATAGGTTGTTAGGGGTCAGAGGGACCTCGCAAGATCATCAGGTCTAGCCCCCCTGCACTAGGCAAGACAAACACCTGGGGTCAGGTGACCCCAAAATCAGACGTGATGGACACTCTCTGATGTGACAAGTCACCCCACAGAAGTGCAAGAATACAAAAAACAGCGTTATTCTGGAAACGATGCATAGATTTTGCTAACAAATAGGGCCTGGGCTTGTCATGCTTTTTTAACACATACAAACACATGTCCAGATCCCTAAAGGGATTTAGACTTCTAGTTCCCACTTCTTGAATTTAGTCCTTGAATGCTGGGGTGCTTTATGGGGCTGGCCCTTTGCATCAACAAAAAGAAACCTTTCTTCTTCTTGACCATATATTCTGGCTCCTTAAAAAACCCATGTGTCCTTTAGCAACTTGAGATGAGTTTCAGAATCTACCATGAGGCTGATCATTTGGGCCTGAACCCTTCATGCATCAACTAGACTTGATGACAAGATGGGCTTCATCTCAGGATACAAGCTTATGAGCCGAGCAGCAAACCAAGAAACTTGTCAAGAAGCTAGCTCTTACTGTGACTTTTCGGGATGTATCTACTAAGCCACTCTGTCTAGCCCAGCAAAAGAAAAAGCCATATAAAACACCAAGCTCGAACACATTAACAAAACTCCTGTATACCTCCCAGCAAGAGTGGAAGAATATAGTAGAAATTAATTTCCTCGTTTAAAAGTGAAGCCCTAAATGAACAAACAAATAAATAAATATATCTATATCTATATATCAGGGGGTGAAGCAACAAAATGCACTGTACCCCAAATAACACTGTAAGGAACTGAAAGCATGCACATGTATAAAATATGTCTCTGTACGTTGAATATATAATTGATGACTATATTTGGTGATTCTTAGGGTAAGAAAGTTCATAATTAAATTAATCTCTGTAGCATTAGAGGTTCTCCTTTTTACCTCCCAAGACCATAAGTACTTCTTTGTGCTAAAAACTGGGATAGGAGTGAAGGGATTACCATGTGACTAACTGGCCTGTATCTTCTTTTCTACTTGATGGGACATCTCTCTGGAGCGAATGAGTCTTCTGGCAAATTGTAGGTGCTTAGTTAACTCAGTAGGTAGAGATCTGTGCATCTGGGAACAGAGAAGTCATGAGCTCTGTCACTAGTACCCCATCCAAACGTTTGATGGTTTATCTAGACACAGGAAGATTGAGCAGGTTTTGACGTCAGTACAACTTAAGCCACTCTGTCTATAAGCTCCTACTTAGGTGTAGACCTGTTCAAAACTACCCAGTAAACTAGTTTACCATTAAAAACCCATGGATATAATAGTATCCAAATGTTTTGCAGGAATATATCAACTGGTCAAAACTTTTGACTATTAACTGGTCCCCCTGCCCTCCAGCTGCTGAGCAGGCGGGCAGGTTGTCCACCAAAGTCCCCAACCTTGGCGTCTTCAAGAGGAGACTTGACAGACATCTTGGTGGGATCATTTCATCTCATCAGTATTTCTGCCCAGAACAGGGGGGACTGGACTCGATCTTTCAAGGTCTTTTCCAGCCCTTCATTTCTATGATTCCCTGGTGATAGGCAGGTGAATGACTGTCCTGCTGCTCGGACAGTTTTCCAGCTGCTTGATTTGCCCATCGGCTGACTCTAAACCTGCCTGCCCGTTGAGCAGGTACAAAAACGGGCGAGCCTGTTGAACTGGAAATTCAAGCTGCTTGTTCCCGCATGAAACGAGACCTGGACAATCTGTGGTTTCCCATGAAATGGAAATCCCTGCTGAAGTGCCATGCTGAACGCGGGATGCGCCAGACTCCCTAGCATGTGGTTACCAGACGTCCTAGGGGTACAATGCAGTCCACCACAGTCTTACCGAGACTCACGATGTCTTTTGCCCTTCCCGTTAAGGAAGGGTACGTGCTCCTGTTTCTGCCGCTTCAAGCTGCGCTTTGCTCCCTGAGTTTGGACAGCTCCATGTCCATGCCGTGATCTCTCAGGAAACCTGCAACATAGCTTTTGCATTTCAAGCCCATTCCCTTGTCACTCAAAGAGCCCTTGGCGACCCCATCTCTCCCCGCAGGGACTGGAAACCTGAGCTAGCAAGCCTGCAGCTCTCAGAGGGAAAAATATCACATTAACCTGGAATGATAACCTAGCCAGTCTTATTTTTCCCAAGATCTCTTACAAGGTATTATTTCAGACCTGTGATCATCTTTTCAGGTCCCCAGTGTCAGTTGTATCCTTTCTGACCTCAGTATTTCCATACATCCTCAGAGAATCTGTATTTCCCCATATTCATTATTTCTTTTTTCCTTTTTTTTTTCCCCCCCCCCTTCTTTCTGACATAACTCTCGACTTGAAATCTGTTGCCCGTGTTATATTGGCTCCTGGGGTCCAAAAACCCCAGGGCAACATTGATTATAAGCTTTAAATTTCATTCCAGGTATTGCTCCTGTTTTTTTGCAGAAGTCTCCTTTCTCCTACATTTTGCTCAGTGGGGAAACAAAAATGTGAGGGGAAAATAGCAAGAAAATATGCAAACCAAAATCAAATAGGAAAAGAAAAGAACCCAATTTTTACAAGGTCAGTGAATATCTTTTATGAGCATATCTTTCTGTTTTTGTGAGACGTATGTGGAAATTCAGAATTTCTTTTTGACAAGGTCCTTGGGAAGCAGCGAGTGTTCGGTAATCAGCCATTTAAAGTCAGTACTTTAGTTATATTGCCTGCTAATCTGTCTGGATGCTGTGAAGAGTAATGACAATAAGCTTCATGATGCGTGGTTCAGCTCCCCTAACCGTCTGTTTTTCAGTTTAATGGACTGGTTAATGTCTGAATTAATAAATACATCTTGCATTCATACAGCCCACCAATCTCACCCCAACCAACTAGATATACACAGCAAGTTTGATTACTCTGGAAAATATGCAAATGGCATTATTTTTATTCTCCAAAAAAGAATAGGCCTCTCCAAATTAATTTGTATATATGTCCCTATTTTCAGGATGGGTCATTTAATTTCTGTTTACAAGTGTTTAGTTATTGTTACTGTGGCTATCATTCAACTTGCAAGAAGATTCCCCCCCCACTCCTTTTCTTCCATCAGAAAGCAGCATTGCAGCCTATTTGTTTAATCAACAATGTCCTCTCCCAATATGACAGCAAGCAAGCTATTGGCTTCATAATCTTTATTAAAATATATATATATTCACATGAGCGCGCAGTGTTTGGCTAATTAATTTCTGATAATTTCCAGTGTTAACAGCCAGCTGCCAGGGGCCCATGTGATTGTTAATCTGAGGAAGAAGTCATGGTGAAATGATTGGGAATCTGCTCCTGCTGGTTGCCAGATAAATTCTTCTTATGATGATGTCATTGGGTTAATTAATGAGATTGATGACTCCTGGTGTTATGTTTTTCTTTGTCTGTTGTATTTGCCACAGCCTGCTGAACAGGTACTCCAAAGGCTCTATTTTCTGGTTATGTCACAAATAAACAAGAATGCACTAGTTTTATTTCTAGTTTTGGAGTGCCTGTACTTTTTAATCACATTTGGCAGCTAATTCCATCATAGAACTTTTTTTCCCCCCTCCCTTAAGGTTGAAACACCAAAAATTCAGGGTTTTTTTAGATTTCTGAGTAATTTCTGTTGGGTTTTTGTTTGTTTTTTGGTTGGGTTTTTTTTTTTTATAATCCCCATGACAAGGAAGCTCCAAGCTAATACCAGACCCAACAGCTGTCCATACTTCTTTTTAACACTTTCCACCCTTAAAAACATAGGAATCACCAGAATGGATCAGACCCAGCTTAGTATCCCATTTCCAACAGTGAAGCACCAAGTCCTGCAGAAGCAGTGGAAAGAAACCACGTAATGTGTTTTCTGGATGACACCTAAAACTTGTACATGAGAAGAATCAGAGAGTAGGCGCACAGTCCCCCTTGGGAACTGCATTGTACAGAAATAGAGACATAGCTCCATCATTTCCTTGTAAGAAATCAGAATAAGACAGAGGAAGAAATGCAGAATAAGAATGAATCTTATTTAAGAATGAATCAGAATAAGTCAAAGAAACTCTCTACGTTCTTTTATAGAGGTGAAGACAGGAGGAAGAAGATGAGTCTCCAAGAAAGCCCACGGCAGGTTTTTGGCTCAAATTCTGATCTTGGCCACAGGGTTAAAAATCTGTGTTCATGCTGAATTGGTGGGATGCTGAATAGCTCTGGACTAAGGCTGTTAGGAGAGCGAGCCCACCATTTAACAGCAAATGAGTGGCTTGAAGTTTTGAGAAACTTTTTGCTTTGCTTCTAGGCTGTCTTCTAGATACAGCCACTGAGTGATGCTGGGTGTGAAGTCCAGCCCCTGGCCCAGCCTCTTGAGTAAGAAGTCCACTTGTATGCTTACCTCTCTGCTCCTTTCACAGCCTGTGCATGCAACCCAGGTAACTGAAGTCATACTATGTACAAATATATACCTTTCTGTTCAACACCTCCATAGATCAGATCACTCCTTCCTTCTCCATCTTTGGCTACCATTCATATTCCTTTTCCCCAGGTAACCTAGGTTGCATCTGAACCCAAGGATGCTTGATCTTAAGTTTCAGACTTCAGAAATTAAACAAAGCACATTCCCTTGTCCCAGGACCCACATCCTATGCTGCTAATAGAAGTCCATGGAGCTGTGTTCCTTTCAACCAAACGTGTTTTAGTCCCAAGTGTGTGACTTTGGTTCTCTGCAAGCTAACATCTGGGGGTTTGGGTGGCATAGTATCCAAACTAGATGCACTTGCTGCCACTTTCAGCATCGAATTCAACCATGGAGGGAAGAAGTAGTTTGCTAGAAAAGCTGCCCTTCCCAAAGGGAAGGAGTCCTGGCTGCTTAGGCTCTTACTGCATGTCAGAGACGTACGCTGTAGTTCACTGCTATGGCTTCTTGCAGTTGATTTAGTGATTTCCAGGAAGGTTTTTCCTAGAGGGCGTTTGGAAAGGGCTTGGGAGGACTTTCGGGTAATTTTCGACCTGCGTTGCCATTGCCATGGTATTGAGGAATGTGCCTTTAAGGCCTGAGTTTCCTAGCCAGGGAATCCTGGGTGCACTGGGGCTCTGGTTGGAAGTGGGCATGGGGTAAAGCAAAGCTCCTGCAGGTGCCTTATCCATGAGCCACTGCGGTGGAGAAGGGTGGAGGTGTGAGTCCTGTTAGACCAGAGCTGAGGGAGCTCTCCTGGATTTGAAGCACCTCCACATCTGGTGCAGAAGTTCCTCTGTGCACATGGGCAGGGAGGCTGAAAGCCAGGTGAGAGACTGGGGCTGGCTCTGCAGTGAGGACATGCTTTCTAGCACCGATTCTCAACCCGGAGAGTGCACCTCTGCAGGGGTGTCCTGCGGTGGGACGAGATGAGCAGATAAGGGCAGACTCAAGCTTGTCCCTGCCTGACTAATCCCTCACCCCCCGTGCCCAGCCCCTCCACAGAGAAATAAGAACTGTCATGTATAAATTAATGTTTGAAATTGGGTGCCACCCAATTCACAAGTGCTAGAGACGGGTGCCTCAAGTCCAAGGAGGGGTGCCTTGAGTCCAAAAGGTTGCAAACCCCTGCTTCTTCCCTGGAAGAGAAGGATGTCTGTATTGGGGGTGAGAGTGGGGAAACTGCTGTTTCAGAGCTCAGTGTTGGAAGGCAGAGGAGTCACCTCCTCACAATGATCCCTCCTCTCCTGTTTCTCACTATTTAGACGTATTTGGGATTTGCAGTTTCATTTTAAGGGCTCTATCAGCATGCATCGATAGCTGGCCTTGGTACCAGCACTGGTATACCCTGGACCCCCTGCTTCGGGGGTTCGGGAGAAATCAGACCCATGCTTTCCCTAGATGGCTGGTATCATAAATGTGGGCCCAGAGCTTGTGTCAGACCTTGCAGGGATCTCTTCTCCCTTGGGAACCAATGCATTAGTCTGATCAGCAGGGATCCTGGTTTTCTTTGATTTAAAAAAAAAAAATTCTGATTTTAAAAAGTAACCCCAAATCCACATTTTTCATGATTAAAATGAAATGCCACTAATATATGTATTAATGTAATTTAATATATATATTAAATTACATTAATACATATATTAGTGGCATTTCATTTTAATCACAGAAAAATGTGGATTTTGGGTCACTTTTAAATCAGAAAATTTTGGATTTTTTTTTTTTTATCAGAGAAAACCAGGATCCCTCCTGATCAGCCCATTCAAACTGAGGGGAGAAATGCTTCACAGTTCCCTGTTAGGCTCCTTGCGGCTACTTGTGTACAGCACTGTGTCTTAATGAAGCCTGCGGTTGAAGTCCTAAGTTTGCAGCTTCTTTGCCACTTGTTATCTAATGAAAAGACGATTATCTCCACAAGGGGGAAATCCCCACGTGCTTTTTCTCTAAATTCAATCAAAACATATACTTTTTAAATAGAAACACTCGGGTGTCTCATGTCAGAGCCCTTTCGCACAAGCAGCTGCCCAAGCAAGCCATATCCGCGAAGCGTAATTCAAGCCATCCTTTGGCTCTGGTAAATGCTTTCCTTTGTCTCAGTGGGCCGACTGATACAAATCAGGATATGTAAATTTGGGCAATAGATCTTAATTATGAGCAGCAGGTGTCTGTGCTGGGTGCTCAGGTGAGGGGGGTTGGTGCAGCTTCTGTGACTTGCCCTTTGTCAGCGTACAAAGGGAGCGCTGCAAAGCTCCAATTAATTACCAGTGTTAATGAGCTCAGCTCCCCCAGTGAAAAGATCAGTGCCTGGCCCGGTGCTACCGTGGAGTCATCTCAGGAGAAAGCGGTTTAGGAAAGAGGCAGCTCGACCTCCAGAGTGCAACAGCAGTCAGCCATGGGACCTACATACTATAATGAGGACTTCTCACAAACCCAACTGCAATGCGTGAAGGGCCCGACTGCCAAAAGTGGAGATGCGTTTTCTCAACCCACCTACCGAGCAGGTGTGTCCCCAGGCAGAAGGACCTATTTTAAATATCACTGTCATTTAGTAGGAAGTTTCTCCCCATCTTAAAGTCTATACAGACCCTTATCACACTGCTGTAACTGCACAGAGGCAAATAACCCCTGTCAAAGCGACGCAAGACTGAAAATACAACCCATTTTAAATACAGCGTTCTGGGAATTCAAAGCAAGTTGCTTGCATCTGACAGCTGGATCGAGAGCAGGTGCCAGTGTGCTTGTTGCTCGTTGTGACCTGTGATTCTGGTTAAGTTCTGGCTACTAGGATGAGACGGTAATTCAGTCAACTTTTCCACCCAGGTTTGGCTAGCAGTGAGCCAATAGTCCACCATAGGCTGATGACAGCGGTACCAATTATTGTCAGATGGCATGGCATTTAATTTGGGTTGGCTGAAATGAGATAACCCAAACTGTCTCAATATCAAATATCTAGTGGTTCAACAAATAGCGGCCCAGGGCTGCTGGTCACTAAGAGCTGGTCATTGGTTTAAATAGGAATCCACGTAGGTTCCCATTCTGACTCTGAACCTGTGCTCTGGAAATCCAAGTCATTACAACCCAGTAGCTATGTAATAATATCTAGTTTGAAACCAGCCTGGATGCATCGCTTGATTCAAAATCATCACATAATTCCAGGAGAAGTCTACTGAATCAGGTCTTGGCATGCCTTCAAGAGGTGCAATGTAAGCCCACCCAGGCGGCCTCAGTGGTTCTGCAAATGCGAGCCATTTCTATCACTTGCAAAGGCCCAACTACTCCTCCCTCCATCATGAATGCAGTATGCTCCACCATCCTTCCTCCCCGCCTGTACACAGGAGGGGGTACTGAGGTTGCAGAGGACAGGGTGGGGGTCGGTAGCAATGGTTATGCTGCGCTCCAGACTGCAGAATAAACAGCTGGATTTTGCTTGACCTATATGCCTGCATAGGAGAAGCAAGAGGCTCTTCATTAACAGCCTCAGCACAGAGAGGGGAACTAGTTCTTGGTCTACTTCTGAGACATTTCTGCTACCCCTTGCAAAGTGGCAGCCTAACCCTAAATTATCTGTCCACCTGACCCGTCCCCCACCCCCCCTGCAGTATTTGATAGTGATTAAGGGACCGAACCCTCCCTTGTTCTGCACTTTGGGTGGTCATTTATGCTAGGTGTAAAATGCTCATTCTCATGTGACTGTGTCACATGGGACCTCTGTAAATAATTATCCAGGATGGAAAGAAATGGAGCTCCGGAGTTGTTCAGCAGGGGACCGCTTTGCTGCAAACATAGTACAAAATAAAGAAAGAAAGAAAGAGTTTTCCTCCTCTCCCTCCAAACCAAACCTCTGCAGTCACTTTAATCACACAAGGGCAGAAATCAAGAATGACCAAACGAGCGCACATTGCAAAGTCTCCCAGCAATCTATGGGCAAGCAATTGCAAAATAATGCACTTTTGCTTCTACAGGTTGGTTTTATCATGAATCACGGCAACCCTATCTCTGTTTCAGCAGCGGCCTCAAGTTGAGAAGAGGGATAGGCACGAAAGTTTGAAGGGGCAACAAAACTAACCCGTCCAAATTCTTTCAAGGCTAGTGGGAGAGGGAGCATATTTCTTTACAGGACCGAAGCATCCCAAATAGTGAAGAGGAAGCGTTCTCATGTGTGGCAGTTCAGGATGGCCGGCCTGGTTGAACCGGGATGAATGAATGGAAGCGTCAAGGTATGATCAGCTGTTTATTTACACCCATTGTCTCCTTGTTTCCCACACAAATATATTCCGTGTTTAAAATTTATAAAGCCGTGCAAGCCCTTCTCACGCTGTTCTCAGTAAAATATTGCTCGCCACATCTCTCGGAGGGGCTGCTGACAAATAGGCTCTTGTTGTCTAACTTTCCCTCTGCTGAGGTTAATGATTAAGTGGTTCAGGAGGTTAATTCCTGGAGATAGTGTTGTCTTTGGCTTGAACAGATGTTGGTAGTGCTTTAATGTGGTTATCAAACTCTGCTGCCCTTCATTCTTTGCTCTGTGCAGCCCTGGGTATTGCTGAACAATGCATTCCAGACCCACTCTATGGAGATCCAGCAGAGCTGAACATACCGTAGCATTACTTCTTCAGAGCCCAGGCTTTTCTGAGGTCACAATGTATAATGACAATATACAGCACATAAACTGATAATGACAGACTTGATCTTTAAAAGATCTGTAAATATTTGTTTATGCATAAAGATACAGAATACCTTTTTGATGCTCTTATTGAACAATCTGTAAAGCTACTCACACTCATTATAGCTTCAAATCTTTCAATAGTCCCTATAGAGCAGTGATTAGTATGTGTCATTGTGTAAACCCCTGTTTTTTTTCCCCTTCCTTCCAGAGCCTCATATCTTGTTAGGAGATATGAATCACAAAAGTGTTTGCAATAATCTGTCATAGAATCAGTATCTATAACAGTCTATTAAATCATTTAGGAGTCAAATGACAATTACTAGGCTGGAGTCTCTGTCATCGTACCAAGGTGGTATGAAATGTTTCCTAACTAGATGAATGTGGAAGGTTGAAATCCCTGGGTTTCTACATTCATTAACTCACAGCTGTCCACTGCTGGCTTGCTTTCTCTAGCCTCAATAGGGGAAAAACACATCACGTGTTGGGATATATCTGGATATGAATATGAACTTTCATTTATACCCAGGAGAACTTTTACTATCTTTTCTCTGATGCCTGATGAAGCCGAAAGCTTGCAATTAAAGATTTTTTTTTTTTTTTTTTTGCAAAAATCTTGCTGGTCTAATAAAAGATATATCACCTCTACTATGAGCCCTGGTTGCTTTTTCCTCTAGACCAATACAGCTACAACCTGGATATCTGGGATATGTTTGGATACATTTACCAGCAAGCTCATTTCTTTCTGTTCCAAGACCAGGCCTTAGGAAACTTTATGGATGCTAAAAGCATTTGTACAGATCAAAACATGATGTTTCTAACGGGTAGGAAGGGAGGTGTTGGATGCAAAATCCCATCATTCTGATGATCAACTTGCATTTTACTCCTTTTTTTGTGATTATTTGTTTAAGTACTTACTATCTTACAAATTGTTAGCTAGACAATGTTAAGCTGGACAATGGCATGAAGCTTTCGGTTTGGGTTCTGGTGAGAGTAACTGAAAAAACAACGCAGTGATGCAACAATTAATTGGGATGGAGGAATCCAAATGGTAAATGCAATAATACCCCAGCTGGGGCTAGGGACACAAGTTACATGTAAACTGGTTTAAGTGATCAGAAATTGGTTTAAACCTGTAACAGAACAGAAGCTCAGTGCACATAAACCAGTTTCAAAATGGCTGAGACTGGTTTAAGATGAACCTGACTGAATGTAGTACCAGACTCAACTGATTTGGGTCAAATCAGTTTATGAAACTTCTGTCGCAGACACCTTCCTGGTTCAAGTTAAATCACAGTCCCCCAAGATCCCAGCATGCCTTGCAGCCCTGGGCTGGGCTTTGCTGTCTGCTCCTAGCTGGAGCAGTGAGGCCTGGCTGACAAGGGGGTAGGTGGGCAAGCCCAGCTGGGGATGCAGCCCAATCTGCAGGGGCGGGGGACTGCCCCTCAAGGAAAAACTGGGGACTGGGGCCACGGAGAAGGATTAAACACCCCTTCCCCCACTCAAACTTACTGCTGGCTACGATGGTGGACTACAAATCCCAGAGGCACCTGGAAGCAGGAAGAGGAAGTGATGAGCAAACCTGCAGAGTCCTTCTGGTGTGACTGTGGATTGCAAATCCCAGAGACCTCGAGGGCAGCAGGAAGAGGAGGCGAAGGCACAGCCCATGCTGGCTATGAGTCAGAGCCATGCTCCAGTGCCCCGTGGCTTCTGGCTCAAGCCACTGCAGGAATGTGGCTGCATTTCCTGAATCAAAGTTGTTTCTCAATTTTTGTTTCTCGAGTGGGAGTCCAGTTGTTTCTCAGTTTAATCTTTGCAGCTTCGACTAACCTGAGTCAATTCAGCCTTGGGCTTTTTGACTGTCTGTACTGAGCCCAAGTCTGTGAACCCCCAATGCTTTGAAAAGCATGCCTTATACCATGTATTTCAGTTCCCTTTGACTTGCTGCAAAAGGACCTGCACTCGGGATTTTTGGGAGAAGAGTGTTACCCAGAAACATTAGAACTGGAAAATGATGTGGCATTTGGCCATTCAAATGATCTCATTCTCAGTAAAGTGTTATGAATGAGCCTCCAGCTGCTCCTCAGCTGGAAGCAGGCAGAACCCCCTCAAAGCGTTTTCACTTCCCATTATTGAACGTGTGCTCAAACCCAATCCACCTGCAACCCAGCTAGGCTGGGTACCTGGAAAATGTCAGTTCATGACCACATCCATGCCATTAGCCTTGCTCATTCATTGCCAAGACTGGACAGACTTTTAACAGCACTGTCTTGAATATCTTGCCATATCTAATGTTAAATAACTCACGTGATGGTGCTTCCATCCCTTCACTTAGAAGACTGATCCACTGTCTGCGAGACCTCAAGACTTCCTCTTTATATTTAAAAAATAATAATTTCCTCCATTTACCTACTTGGTTCATCTGAAACCATTTGTCCACTGCACCTAAATTGAATGTGTATTTGTTTGTGCTGCTAAACATTTATGTGCTCTGATACTCTGCCAGACACCCGTACCTACATGCTGTACTAAATACATCATTTGCAGTTATGTGAACTGTGTACTCATTGGGAACCCAGTGAGAATTTCTAAAAACCTCATCTTTTAATCACTGAACTCTCATCTTATTGAGGTCATGGAGAGAAGAATCAGCACCCAAGTTGTGTCTACATCAAAACTGAACTGTAAACCCACTACTGCCAGCTCTCATTATTATCACTGAGAGTCTCACAATACATAGTGGAGCCCCAGAGTCTGGAGTCACTGGCTTAATCAAGAAGCTCCCACCTAAAAATATTTTCTACAATTCCCATTTGCTAAAACAGCTTGGATCCATGACCCAAATGCGCCCTATGTGCTGAAAAGTCAGATGGGAAAATGGGGGAAGGGGAACCTCCAAAATACATGTGTGAGGAGGAGGGAGGTAGTTTCTGATTTTTTTAATGTCTGGGATTGGCAATACGGTAACTGGCCAATATTTAAATATGGTATTTATTAGTTGGGTAGATGCACTGGGGAGGAATTGTACCTCTCTCTTTTTGCTTGAATTCTGGATACAGTTCTGATTTTTAGCTCTCTCACAAAAGTGATGGGGTACAATGAAGCCATGTCAGAGAGGCAACTTGTTTCAAATTCAGGGAAAATCTGTGCTATTATTAATACTGAATGAAATGTAAAGTTAGTTGACTTGGCTTTCCTCTGCTTACATTGATTGACTTGTACATTTTTATCACCTTGGGCAATACAAATAGACTAATGTCTTTAACTTTTTTTTTTTTAAACTATGCTAGGTTTCTAGTAAATGCCAATTTTGTGTTAGGTGCAGTAGAGCCACTGTGTAATGTTTGGGTAGCAACTAACGCAAGATAACCTTTTTCAAAATGGCTTATTGGAAGTTCTAGTATCTGTGAAAATTTCTCTGTGATCTTTGGCTTTTGCAAAATCTTATTTGTATCAAAGATAAACTTTTGGTCACCCTTGTTCTGACACCATCTTTCTAACTCCTTATAATAGTAGGCTGTAGTTATAAAGTCATGAATGATGACAATTTTCCTGTGACAGTTGTTGTATCTCTTGTAATTCAACACTAAAATCAAAATCCTGTGGGATCAGGAATGCTGGCTGGCCTTGTACCGGTGCATTGTAATACAAGAATACCTTATCTAATTTGAATTTGTCTCAGATTGCTCACATTGCTTGCCGTAATGGCAAGGAGATTGAGGAGGCCATTTATTCCTGTAGGCCCGATGGGGGTCAGAAGTATAGTCGAAGTACTCTGGTGGTCATCTGGCAATGCTGATATATGGCAAATGGAGACTGGTAACTCAACATACCGCGGTTCTGTCAGACAAAGATTTTAATTATGCTAGTTTGAGGGCAGACTTGATGATGATCAATGGTCCTGGATTACTGGCTATACTGGATATTAAATCTGCTGTTAACTTCTTCCTGGCATGTGTCTAAAATATAGCGGACAGGGTTATCCAATGCTCAAGTGTTGGCTGAATTCTTCTTCCACTTAAACCCATGGTAAAATTCCCAATTCTCCAAGGGCTTTATCCATTGGGTAGCAGGCCAGTGATGAGTACTTTTGAAAATCCCACCTCTGCCCCTTAGGATAAATGATTCTCGATCATCCAAGGAACATCTGTGAGTTATAAGAGAATTCTTTTTTTTTCCTATTTAACTTTGGGATTTTCTGTGGCATATCTATCTTTAATATTCAGTTGCTGTAGCGAGAAACTAGACCTACCTCGTTCCCTTCCATGGACTGTCCTTCCCTTACGCGAGCCTAAGGCTCTCTGCTTGGCAGTCGGTGCATGCAGAATATTCCAGGCATGATGAAAAGGCTGGAAAATGATTAGATGTATTAATACCATCTCATTCGGCAGCTCAATCCTTTAAACTTTAGCACCTTGCTTTATTTACAATGCACTTGCCCTTCAAGGTAGGAGCCTCGTGTGGTTTCCAAGAGAGCAGCAGAATCCACTGATACCTATTACTTGGGTTATGTGGGTCTCTGGTTTTGCTCCTGCTGGCTGTGATGACCCCCGTTAGGGCTATATGCTGGATTCGTACAGCTTCAGCTAGATAGACAGATGCACACTCTAATAAGTGCTGTGGCTGGGGTGGTCCCTGCGTCGTGAGGAAGGATAGTGTCATCCTTCTGAAAGATATCCTAAGAGGCAAATGACACCCCTCCAGCATGACATCCAGTTAAATTCAAGATTGTTTTCTCCCTACCTCTGACCCCCTTCCACCTGCACACCCCAGAATCCATTTGTGATTGGGCATTGCTTGCCATGTTTCTTTTTTCCTTTCATTTTTCTTTCTGCCATTTATTAATAGCTGCCTTTTCTTTTCTTTCTCTTTGCCCTTGTTGCTCCATGAACGACCCACCGAAAGACACATTCTAATATGTGCTCCCTGACACGGCCTCACACAGCTATTAGACCAAGTGTGGTTTGGAGCCAGAGGTGAACATCTGGGGGCACGAAGACCTGGGGGGAAAGAAAGGCCATCTGGCAGGAAGAGCTATTTTGTCAAATAGCTCTGAATTATCTATTATGTCTTGAAATGTACTTGTTCTGGAAACGGTAAATTAATTTTATTCTGTTCTCCTCTATGGGTGGCAGGTGTTTGCATAGCTTTGTGGCAAGTGTAGGGTTAATGATGGTTACTTATGAGCATTTCATAGCAGCTTAGGATTTATAAGCTTCAGAAGAATAAGGAATCATAGAAAATGAGAGCTGGAAGGGACCTCAGGAGGTCACATCCAGTCCAAGCCCCTGTTCAAAGCAGGACCAGCCCCAACTACATCATCCCAGCCAAGGCTTTGCCTAGCCGGGTCTTAAAAACTTCCAAGGATGGAGCTTGCGCCACCTCTCTGGGTAACTCGTTCCAGTGGTTTACTACCCTGCTAGTAAGAAAATTCTTCCTAATATCTAACCTAAACCTCCTTTGCTGCAACTGGAGACTGTTGCTCCTTTTTCTGTCGGGATGTTTTAAGCACTCGTTTAAAAATGAGGCATTTTTCTAATTTTTTTGTTTCAACGGAGGTGCGATCTCAGTACAGAGGAAAATGTATCCCCATATAGATGTAGCTGGGTGAGAGGAATGAACAGAGCTATGAGGGGAGGGGAGCAATTTGCATCTCTGGAAAATTGCAGCTCTGTATCCCCATCAGGTCTGCAGGGCATGGTAGTCGTACTCTCAGGCAGGGAGCGGGCCACGCTTGTAGAGGTGAAAGCAAAGGAATAGTTACGGGCAGCGGAGAACACCTCTTGGTTGACTCCTCTTGGTCGACACAGAGAGTGGTTTTGAGACTATAGCCAGAGGGAAGTGACCCACGGCTGCTTTCTCAAGTCCCTTCCCTTTAGGGGCTCAGATGAGCCAACAAGGCGGAAACGGGGAGTGACGGCAGCACAGCTGTTCAGGGATGAGCGATAGCTCCATGGAAGCAGCACAGCTGTGGTTCCCAGAGGAGGATGAAAGAGGAAGTCGAGACGGCAGCAGAGGAAACGAGGAGTTAGATCAGTGTCAGACAAAGGAAGGGAGCAGATTCCCTCTGGATACCTGGAGCCTGCTGCTGGATACCCGGAGCCTGCTGCGCTAGGAGATGAAGATGAAAAACGCTGGGGAAAGGCCCTTAATACTCTGAAAAACCTCCAGGGCACGGGTGGGCAATATCCAGCAGCCACATGTGGCAGTGGCTCCTTCTGGATGCCACGAATGCACCCAGCCCTGCTGCCCGGGCACCTCGGTACATGCACCCCACACCTACTGCCGGGGTGGGACCTGCGTGGGCAGGGGGCACCCAGCCAGGAGCAAGATGGGCAGGTGGAACAGGGGTGTGCAGGGAGCGGATCACGGCTATGGCCCGGCCCCATGCTGTCCTTGCCCCAGCCTTTCCCAGCTGCACCCCCTGCCCACGCGGCTCCCGCCGGTCTCCATTGAAGACCCCGGGAGTGCAGAGCGATGACAGCACGGGGCCAGCCGCTAGCCAGATCCCCCATTTTGCCCACCCCTGATCCCAGGGAAATGCTCCTGACCTGCTTCCTGCTTTCGCCTTCTAGATGGGGATTTTCAAAAGCATCTCAGATCATTAGCCGTGCATTAAATTGCACTGAGATTCAGAGCTGAACTCTGGTAGGCCCCTTGGAAAACCCCAGCCCGGGCTGCCATTTCTTCACACGTTGCTCAGTGACACAGCAAATCAAATCAAGCTCTGCATGCCATGCTCTCTACGGGCAGACAGTGCGGTTGTCTGCCAGTGCCTATACACAAGGCGTGACCAGTAGGTACACAACGTGGCTTCTGTGCACTAGCCGGTGTGGATGCAAACACTGCATGGGCACTGCAAACACTTCTATTTATTCCATTTTGCAGAAGGAGCCTTCAGGGCCCATAGAAGTACTTCTAAGATCGCGGCACTTTTCAGTATCCAGCAGAAAGATGTCTCCAGTTACTGAAAAGCTGCCTGCTCTGTGGAGGCTGGGAATACTTGTGGTGTGAGAGAATGTTTCCCTGATCCTCTTTGCTTTGTCCATGTTGCTGGGCACAGTATTTCTGCACTTTAGAACAATGGAAGTTCACAATAGAAATGTTCAATTAACTGTTAAACACTCTCCATCAATTCAGGGATCATTTCCAAATCTGATGGATGAGTTCAAAATATTCAATTCATTCTAACCATCAGGCGGAAAACCAGTCCAACTCCTGAGCAGAAAAGAAGAGATAAATGTTTAAATGAATTCACATATCTTGGAAGTGGTGCGGTGCACGGGAGACATTGAATTATGACTATATAAAGTTTCCCCGTGTGTACTGTAAGCTGAAATGCAGCGGGAAGGACCTCAAGTTATATACTTTCTGTTTGTAACATCATTTTAAAAAGCCTGGCACTGGGGTGTTATGTAAAATGAGAAGCAGTCTGCACCAGGTGGAATATAATGCTGCCAAAGAATACAGTTAGAAAGAAGTTAAACTTCATCCAAAGGGCAGAGCCTGCGAATGAAACCTGAAAGCAAAGTGAGGGAGGATGTTCTCTCTCTTTAGTAGAACTACCTGGTTGAAGACATTTAGCAAGAAGTGAGGTTTTTGCCAATCTTTTTCTAGTTTCTCATCTGCTCTGATCCTTGGAGAAGGAGACAAAGGGATCAGAAAACAGGATTTTTTTTTCCAGAGCTGCAAATTGCTGCAGCCTGTGACCCATTCAGCAAAAGGAAACGATGTCTGAGATTTATTTTTTATTAACATGAGTCATTTGTTTGTTCATGATGCTCTTAGCATTGATAGTTTCTAGTTTAGAGAAGTTTAATAATAGGGCTATGCAAAATGAGAATATAGGTATGGTCGGGGGCCCGTTGTTGAATTCAATTATTGTTCCCACAGTTCTGGACTATTATTCAGATGCTCACTTCAGAGCATAATTGTACATATGCACAGAGAGGCTGCAATATGGAGAGGTAAAGCAAAGTTTGGGAGAAACAAAGCTGTACATTCGTCATTGTAAGGATGGGGACTTGGGGTGCAGAGGGATTAAGGGATGTCTGTAGCAGAGCCAAGAGCTGATCCCATATCTCCCGAGTCCCCACTTGGTGACTTAACTGCATCCTTCATCTTCAGCAGTTCGCAGGTCACATCAGCAGTGTGCAGGGCACAGTTATTTGAATGTTAAAAGGGTAGTTGGTGAAAAGGACCCTGTTTTTCCACTGTGCAAGGAGTTGTGGGGCTGTCGATGGCAGCAGTACTCTGTAACCCAAACCTAAAGGGGCCACCTGTAGAGGACAGATGAATTCAGTCCTTGATCCTCTGCTGAGACTACCCATAAAGATGCCAATAAATGCCAGAGGCCGTAGATCTTATGACATTCAGTTGGTAATGATCCATAAGCATGCCATAATGGCTCAGACCAATCCTGCCTCTGATGGGCCTGACACTGCTGATGCTTTTTCTTGCGGGTTTAGAAACCAAAAGCCATCAACTGCTTCCAACTATTTGAGCTTGCCTAATAAAAGAGCTTGGATTTGCCCAAAGAGCCTTGTCTCATCAACTGCTGCTGCTTTTCTGACCATCCCCAACCTGAGCTTGGTTTAAAGCGATGATCTCGAGAGGCAAAACTCTGCCTCTCACTGCTCATCCCAAGAATTGCCCATGCCGCAGCTCTCTAGACAGGTATGCCAACTCTTAAACCCGTCTTTGGTAGGGCAAGGATGACAATCAAGTGAGAGCCAGAAAAAAAGATAAAGTACTCGTGGGAAGGCTGCTGTTTTGTTCTTGGCTCTCCCTGGTGTGTCTCCCTTGGGCGCTTCAAGGGACTGGCAATGTTGCACGAGTGCCCTAGCACAAAGGGTTGAGCTTTGGTGGGGAAGAAAATGGAAAGGGAAGTGAAAGCTGAGCAGCCGACCTTCAGCCTGTGTTTTTAATGATGAAATGGAGCTCCAGCTGCCTTGCACTGGCTTTTTGGTTTCGACACAAAGTCATGTTGAACCTCAGCACGTGGGAGCTGGCCCAGCACCATGAGCGCCGTTCAGGAACTCGACCATCCCTTTGCATAACTGCTTATCGCAGAGGGCCCTCCACCTGAGCTCCCTGCAGTCCTGTAGGGTGAGCGAGTGGCTAAAAGTGGACTTCCTCGTCCTTGCCCTTCCACATCCATCCTCCCACCCTAGTTTAGCTCCATGTGGGGCCCTGCCATCTTCGCGGTCCCGTTGGGGGCATTTCTTGCTAAGGGCATCTATGCTCCCTGCGGTACGACACTAGGCAAGTACGACGCAGGCCAGATTTCCCACTGCCGCGGTGCACCGTAAAATATCGGCATATGCGGCAGACACAACATGAGTTGCGCGAAAACGTCCCTCAGGTGCCACCTCTCTGTCACGTCCCACCTCTAAAACGTAACCGGTCTTTTATTTAATCCAAATAGAAGTAGAGAAAATACACAAAGCAG
>NW_017729029.1:36962964-36976226 GCF_001723915.1 Gavialis gangeticus
TGCTGCTGCTTGCCCTGCCACACTGGTAGGGGGTGGAATTTAATTATTGGAGGATCATATTAAATTCTATACATGGAAGAGTATAACTTATTTAACTTAATAACGTAATTATATAACTTAACTACTGTAAGAGAAGGCATTCTCAGGGCCAATCTGTCATTGGCCTGCCCACCTTTCCCTTGACACACTGACCCCTCTTTATTGGCCTCCTTATTAGTAACACTCACTTTTGGGAGATTGTAATGTTGTTGAAAGCACACAAAATACAATTCCTCTGGCCATTAATCCTTGTCTTGCTGCTACCTCCACAGTACAATGCCTTTCTCTTTCACCCTCGCTTTTTTTTTTTTTGCTTTTTGTTGTTTTTTTTACCCCCTTCTATTTACCGTGATGCAGCCACTCCAAGAAGTAATTCTCTTTGTGGTGAGAATGCCACAAACTCCCTCTTATTTACACTGGCTGCAATTTTCAATTAAACACGAGAACTTAACTTCAGCAGAAAGCCCTAGAGAATCCCCAAGCTCACCAACATCCAGCCCCGGGGACTTGAATTTTCCTGCTCAGCTTTAGGCTTTGAAGTTAGGATGAGGGAGGGAGAGTAAGCTGGGCTGAAATGGAAAAGGCATATTTAAAAGAAGGGATTTAAAGCCCATCAGTGTTCTCATTTTGGAAGTATAAATGTACAAGACCGCATTAAACACACGCACGCACACACTGTATAAGCAACCCTCATTGACAGAAAGTTTAAGTCAGATTGACAACTATAATAAAAATAGTGGCAGACAAACAAAAAGAGGACCCGGTTTGTTAGAAGTGCTTACAGTTGTGAATCAGGTGCATGTTCTGAGCGGGAGCCGGTGACATACTGCTGAGCACAGTTTTTGCACGTGTAACAAGTGTACGAGTGAGACGGGACCGCGAGCTTTTAAAAAGAAAAAGAAAAGAAGAAAAAGGTGCACGCTAGAAATTATCGTAAGACCGTTGAAAGCCATTGCAATGCACAACATGAAAAAGTGCCACGCACAAAGTGATCAGAGGATGACCGCAAGACGCAAAACCAGTCTACCTACTGTGAATTTTTCACACTCCATATGAAACAAAACTGTGTGTGAGGCTGCTGTTGAAAACTAATTTTTCCTTTTGAAAAATCAAAGGAAGCTCTTCTGGCAAAATGAAGCGTTCAGTAATACTGTATTTGGTGACCTGCATAACATAGCAATCAATGTGTTTAAAAAAAAAAAACTGAATCAAGGGAGAGATCGTGTCTTAGCTGTTTAACGTAGTTTTATTTAGAAGGTGGCCCTGAAAAAAAAAGGCTCTGAAAAGACTTAAATCTGATTTAACTTAACTACTTGTGACAAGTTTACACATGAGAGACATCAAGATGGTGCGGGCTAGATGCTGCTTTAAGTTTTATTCTGGCTTTGAGGATAAGAAGTTCCAGCCAAAGTTAAATCAATCTACCCTTTACCGATTTCAACTTTAGACAAGTCCCCAGCTTTTTTTTTTTTTTAACCCTGCTTTCAGACTGACTTTCTCCCAATTGAAATTCAGCCCCTCAACGGTTGGTTTTTTCCTTGCTTCTAAACGTTGATAAAAAAAGGGTTTTCTTCACTCCCTCAATTTGATGTGACAGGGCCCTGACATGAATAATGGACGCGTTCCTTTCACAGGCAAATCAACTTAATTTAGCATGCCTTTATACTTTCAATAGCAAAGCCACAATCCCGTAAATTCCATGAGACCCTTTCGGTTTGCAGAAATCTTTAGAATTAGCAGCAAACGTATAAAGTAAACAGCACTTATTTTGTCAAAATACTTGAATAACTTTTATGCAGGAGTTAGAGATGAATATATCACTTCCTAATCAGATCCTGATTTACAAGCAATTGGAGACGGGCTGCCCGGGCTCTGCAAGTCATCTCCTCTCTGCCTATATGCAGGGGTGGGGGGGGGAGATAAATCATTGCAAACTCTTTTAGCAGCGCTGAAATTGCAAACTGCTTTTCCAAGCAAAAGCAGCTTTTCCAGAGGCCACCTAAGAAAATCCCAATTCTTCACCTATTGCTTTCGAGAGTCTCATTTCCCAGAGCTGCTACCTTCTCAACTGTCCTGCTGTATGAGCTGGCAGCTAGGAAACAGCAAATATTTTTTGCTTTCTCTCCACTGCCTACCAAAGAAGTGCAGGACGGAGGTACCCAAATGGCTTGATGGGTCAGAAAATCATTTGTGGGCAGATATGCAGAGGTCTGAGTTTACAGAGGTCTGAACAGGGCGTCGGGTGCAGTCCTGGTGTAACTGTGGGTCTTGGTTTTGGGGCAGCAGCTCTGTTACTTGCTAAATCCTGGTTTAAAAACAAAAAAGGGAGTGAAAAGGGAGGGGGGAACAGGAATAGGAGAGATGATTGTTTACCAGCGGGTTTTGCTAGAAGAAGGCGCCAGCACCTCCTCAAGGCTTTGGAGAAGAGCTTATTTCCTCCCAGAGCTGCACTGGGCCTATGGTTGCTGGGGTTTATGGGCTGAACTGGTCCATCCTTGGTCGCCCAAATTAAGTTTCCTCCTCAGCCAGCGCCACCAGGTGTTGAGTCCGTAACCAGTTTCCAACAGGCTCCAGAGGAAGGTAAGTTATGCACAACGCACCCCTTTGTGCTCCTGGGATCCCTCTGCCAGGATCGGTGCTGATGCATGGTGGCCCAAACGGGGAGACCCTGTGCCCCAATAAGGAAGCTAGTTCTCTGTTGTATTATGGTAGCCCCCAAGGGTAGAGGTATCGGGGCAGAGCGGTACAGACATCCCACGCGAGATCCGCCTGGATTTGGGAGTCATGCTGAAGGCTGTTTCTCACTTGCCAGATACCTGGTCTTTCAGGCTGGGCAGTCAAGGGCAGATTCATGCTTTGTTCATGACTGATATGCTTTCAGCGTACTAATCCAAAAGGCCATCCAGGTTGGGTCAACCCATCGGGACTGTAAACTCTAGTGCAGTAAGTTTCTCGTTCAATAAAACCTTCTCTTTTTAGTGCAAGCAAGCTACCCGCTAACAAGAAATAAAGTTGTTTTAAGAACATCATCCCGGGTCATCCCTAAATCACATTGGCTAGTGTTTTATGTAACAAATTCTTGAAAAAAAAAAAAAAGCGAAGAAAAAGCAAACCCACTAACCTTTCCCTGTTATTGTGAAATAATTAAAATAGCAGCTACATTAAAACAGAATCTTCTCAAAACTTAATGCTGCTTGAATTCCAGCGGCTCCAATTCAATGCATGAAACAAACTAGCTATATAAACACTCTGTCATGTTCAACATTGCTTTAGTGCATGAAGAAAAGTGCCAAGGGTACAGGGACCCTACATACCTCCAGGTCTGTCCGTAATAAGTAGTTAATCAGCCAATTAGGGGAACCAACAATTACAAATTGGAAATAGGAGAGAAAGGAAAGAAAAAGGGAAATCAGTCAAGGTAGGGCATAATCCCTCTGAAAGGGTTTCTAACATTAACCCCTAAAGAATTACGCTTTACCATACCTTCCCTGATTTCCTTTTTCCCCCCCACTTCCCTCCTTGTTGGGTCAGTTAATTGGCTGATTAACTAGCAATTATCTCTAGGTCTGCTTCTATATAGGGTCCTTTTTAACTTAGCATTTTACTGACAAAGGCAACAGAGAAAATTCGTCTCTGGGACAGGCGCGTTGAAGTGAATGGGCTTCCTACCCCAAGGCTCGGTTTGACCCAACGTATCAAAGGACCTGGATCACAGTAAGTTTGTAAAGACTTGGTTAGTTTCTATTAGTTTTATTTGTCAGTAATTTTGCCTAGTGCAGAATCAGCTCCCTTTCCCTTTCCTTACTGGGCTTAAAGAAAAACCTAGGATCTGGAGCAAGGCTGTTGAGTAGCAATGAATCTGCTGTAACGACATTACATATTCCAGGAGCAGCACTTGAGTAGCAGCATAACAGGGATGCTTTTCCCTTCCCCACGTCTTCATGATCACGCTTTGGTTTTTTTTTATTTTGAGGGTTTTTTTTAACCCGTTTTACGATTGCAGCTTTGCAGGTCGTGTGGTGGCTTGTTGCTGTTGTTAGGGTTTGGTTTGGGGGGGTTTTGCTACCAAAGCAAGATGTTGGCTCGAAATCTACCCCTTTATTGAGGGGGCAATTGTGGCTATGTCTCCAAGGACCTGAGAGCATAACCCAAATTTCCACTGCCCTCACCATTACTGGATCACATCCCCTTCCACCCACTCCCCACTCTGAAACACATTGCTATGAGCCCACACTCCCATTATATTGAGTAGGCTGGTATAGTAGACTGATTTCCCCAATGCAAAGAGAATTAATTATCCACAGTCAACTTAAGGCCACTTTGGCCCATGGTGTAGTGAGGAATGATGAAGCTTGATGTTCATACCATAATATCAAAACGCTTCATTCTTCAAGTGACAGTGACTGTCCTCTATCTCACCACGTGCTGTAGTTGGACAGGAAGTCCCTGGACTGCATGAGGAGGAGGGGACGTTTCTGAATTCTTTGCTGCATTCACTTATTGCATGATGATGGGGGGAAAAAATCACATCAGGGAGGAGGGTGCTGGGGATATTATGTTTGGAGAAAACTCAAACCAATGAGTCAGGTCAGAAGATAAAAGCCAGCAGCAAAGGATCCCAGGATCAGAGATCCTAAAAACAGTGGGACCTGCATCCCTCTGCACATGAAAAGGGTAGTGGGTATTGCTAGATAAATGGTGCACAGGTTAAAAGTGGCCAGTCCAGGGAGAGACCAATAGTTTAAGTCTATGTGTGTGCAGTATGGAGCAATCTGCTTCAGGGAACACTTGTGTGTCCCCCAGATCTACAAGAGGTCATACTCCACTTCAGGATTGTGTTCCCTGGGGAGGTGTGCGGACTGGGGAAAGACTTACCAGCAAATCAGTATTGCCCATCCTGTTCACAATGCTTATAAGGACATTGGAAGGTGAAAGGTACCACGCGTGTGCTATTTTTTATAAGTTTAGAAGAAGGTAGCATCTGAACATCATGCCTTTGCCAACAAAAGAGAGACTATTCACATGAGCAAGAGCAGTACTTGAGGAGAGCACACAGCATATGGAGACCTCCTGATAGTCTGCAGCTATGCCATGTCCTATCTAGAATCACTTTTCTTTGAGGTCACCAGGCTGTAGCTGCTTTAGTTAGGGTTACATATTTGACTGGTCAAATAAAGTTTGGCCAAATATTGGACAAAAATTGTAAAAAAAAATGCAGATAGGTCCAACCAGTACACAGAAAAAGCACAAGTTTTCCATTAAGAAATATATCCCAAACAAATAAAAATCATAGTTCTGTCAAGAAAACGACAAAAAAAAGGAGTTTTTTGTAAAATTGCCATAATTTTTGACCGGGCAATAAAATATGCAGTCAATTAACAATATTCAACCAGTCAATTGACTGGTTTGCCAGCCTTAGGTTTAGTATATCTGACTTCCTAGGTAGGAATTTCGAATGACTCAGTGATCGGCATTTCAATTTTCCATTCAAATTTGTGCAGCTCCTTTAGAAAGAATTTGGGGTGAGGTGAATCAGAAATGGTTTGTGTCGTTTTGCGGCGTGACTAAATGTTGTGAGTAGCAGCTGGGGTGAGCGGGAGAAGCAGGTACTGTTCATTCTGCTTCCAGCTAAAAAGTTCCCAGTGGGCTTCTGAGTTTTGATGTGCCTCTAAATCCTTTTGCTTCCCTATAGGAGAGAGAAGATGTAGTATGTCGCTGATGAACGCCCAAGAAAATCACTGACAAACGCAGTTCTTTGGGTAAATGCGAGATCTGGTATTAGACCGACCGAAATAGTTGGAAAAATTATTGGAATTTTCCCAACTATTTGGAAGTCTGTCTCCTTCAGAAAGAGGGTTTGCATTTGAGTGGAAAGGACTTCTACTATCACCAGTCCAAACAGGGCAGATTCATGATATAGCAGGCTGGTCCTGAGACAGATGGAGCTGGTTGCATATCAGGCTGAGAAGCCAGGTTTGAAGGTGAGCATAGAAGTTTAAATCTCACAAAATGTTTCTGAGCCTAAAGCAATTACAGGCAGATAGAAAGGAGAATGCCACCCAGGATGGGCATGGTCAAGGAAATGAAAGGATGCTCTTCAAACCTCGGTCAAACCGGAAAATGCAGTCACGCTGAGGTTGTGCTTGCAGGTTGGCTATGACATCTTAGTCGTCCCACATCTTGCCACTTTTAGATCACCTCCTCAGGTGATTTTAGTAGAGGATGCTTATAATAATGAATCATCTGGCCAGCTGGGAACAGTCGGGCAGTTCGAAAGCGTCCCTGGCCCTACAGCACCGGGATTTCAGGCGTTCATATTGTAAGCAGCTCCATCACCTCTCACTGGTGTTATGCACGAGATGAAATGATATCGCAGTAAACTGTGAACATGGCCCTGGGAGCAAAATATACCCAGAACTTTGTAAAGAGAGATGGGGATGAGGGATTTTATTATTGAGGCTTGGATGGGGCAAAGAAGCGCTTGCAGGTTGTCTGAATCTAAGGCAGCTATGTCTATAATCAGACGAGGTTCTTTGGGTAAATCTGATATCATTTATTAGACCAACCCATCATGTATGCTAAAATCCACCTTTATACAATGGGCACTCACTACCTGCCAACCAACTGTGCAACAAAGCAGCTGGTGGTGGTAATTTATTCTAAACTGTGAGCACCCTCAGGCAACATTTATTTGTTCACTGCAGAGGTTCATGCCGCAGATAATACTTTGGATGGTCTCTAATCTCTTTCTCCTTATCCCTGAAGCTTTCCTTCTCATCTCCTTTCCTCTCTCCCGCCCCTCCCCAATTTTATTGCATTTCCAAGTGAGGAGAATAGATGCTCACTCTCCTTAACAATGAAAACTAGAAACCTCCACCATTATGTATTGCAGTGTTTTAAACACTGAATTAAATTCGAAGTCTCTGAGGCCACCATGGATGTCTAGAGATGGGTCCACAACCCACCAGAGGCCAGGATAATCATTTCATAGACACTAGGGCTGGAAGCGACCCGGGAGGATCATCGAGTCCAGCCCCCAAAGTGAGAGTGGCTTATTGTCAGAAGTGTGGGATGACTTCGGCTCTCTTGGAATTAAAGGGTGACACATGGAGGACGTTTGCTTTGAGGCCTAGATATGGATTTAGGGGCTTGAAGTTCGAAAGCCCAAATATTGTGGGGCATCATCATAGGAACAAAAGCAATGCAAAACAAGCCAAGGGGAAAAGACTGGCCTGTGCATTTCTGCTAATCAATCAATCACTCAGTCCATTCACTCCTTGAGTCTGGCTTAACCCGGGATTTCTCCAGCCCCCGAAGCCGAGCGCACCCTCCCACGGCTCCAGAAGGAAGAGCAGGGGCACGGTGCCACCCGACAAGAGCAGGAGAATTTTAAGCAGTGGCTTGAAAATGTTAAAACATCCCCCCCAAATCAAGTTCCCTCTTTCGCCAGCCTTCCTCCTCATGCCACCACGCACCATTGTACAGGCTTTGAACAGACAAGCCCACTATTACAATGTTGTCAAGGCCCTGCTAGTTTTCTAGTTCAAATCCTTGTTCATGCTGTTTGCTAAGTACTTGTTCAATGTGACAGCTTTCAGCAAAACAGAGCACACTGAATGCTTCATTCCAAACAGCTCTGTCCTGCTGGGCTTCAAGTGAAACAAGCCCTTCAGACTCCATCATGTGAACTTTTCACAAGAAACAATCTCCTTTAGACAATTCCATTCAGAGATACTACCCGTGAAACTGGGACTTGGGGATGAGGTGACATCACAGCCTTCTTCCTCTGGCCAGGGTCATGGCCACCAAAGTTGTATTTGTCAGGAGGCCTCTACATGGCATGGTGCGTGATTTCCTTAATTGCCCGCTGTTTCCCCATTAAAAAATAAAAACAACTCGAAGGCGCATGTGTGTTTTAGTATGTTTTCTTTGGAGGAGCAAAGCACATGCTCCTGGGCGGACAGTCAAAGGTTGGGGTGGGAAAAAAAAGAATCGATTAATTAGAACGTAATTCTCATGCCCCTGAATCTTAAAAGGCCCCATGCGCCAACAGTGGTCAATCGAAAAGGAGAGAGATCAGCCACTCTTTCATTTGTTCATGAGTATACATCGAAACCTCCCTCTCTCTGACTGTCGGGTCTCTTCTTGGGAGCAGCTGAGATGCTGGGACAAGTCCTGCTCTCTGGAGCACCCAGCTTTTGCATCTAAAACTGCATCGGGAATAAGCAAGGAGGTAGGGTGAAGGGAGGCTGTGCTGAGGATGCATTGCAGTGGATCAACTGAGTGCAATGCATGTACCACAGCTGCTTCTCTCATCTCATTGCCAGGAGGGAAGGTAGAATGGTCTCTGCTACAGATATTTTTCAGGATCCAGAGATTAAACCAATGGGATTTGGATGCCAGTCTTCTATCATCTGCTTTCAACCCTTTCTTCTTGCAACCCCTATAATAATCCACAGGTCCTTCTCTGCGGTACAGCAGCTGAGTCGGCTGCTCTCCACCTTGTGCTCATGTAGTTGATTGTCCATCCTAAGTGCAGGGCCTGACACTTGTCCTTACTGAATTTCATCCAATTTCTGAAGTTTTGTCTTTATTAATGGAAGTGGTGACTGTGGTTTTCATTTTATTGTAATCTTTATTATACCCTTTGTGGGAGTGAAACCACCCACTGAAGTCTTCAAATAATGGGTAAACCAGGAGCTGTATCTAGGAAAGAAGACTTTAAAGTCCAGGGGGAAATGTTCTCAATTGCCTAACATGTTAATTAAACCTTCCTACCTCCCATCTTTCAGTAAGAATTAGGTGAGCCATGAATGAGTAAGGTATTATGGAGAAGCAAGGATTTCTTAGGGCGAAAACTTTTACTGGGCCAATTGCATAGTTGGGGAGTAGAGTTAGACAAGCTTTCAAATTCAAGACATTCAGGTCACTTTTAGCATGGGTGTTATGGGCCCTATGGACTGAGCTTTTCTACAACAGGTTTTATCATAATATCTCAAAGTTTAACTGGTTACCAAAGGGGCCGTTCTTCTGCACTGAATATGCAAAAATAATGCCTCACAAACGGACCTGGCAAAACAGGAGGCATTTGTTGGTAGAGGAACAGATCTTCCAATCTTCGATCAAATGACCACAAGAAAATACAACCACTGCACATACACTTCAGTCCTGTACTAGAGTTTCTCCCCCATTTCCAACAGACAATATAAGAAGAGTGTATCCAGCCTGTGCTAAGAGAGGAAGAGGAAATGTTTTCCATGAAGAGCATTTGGAATTGCCCTTCTAAATTCAGGTGCTGCGTGTCTCAAATGGAGAAACTCAAAATCAGGGAGTCCTTGCTCTTTAAGCCCACATCCTCAGGTGGCAGCGATACAAGTTTTTCATTGGTTTTGTTTCTCAATGGTATCGCTTGTACAGGGCAGGAAGCTCAAAGCAATTTCTTCTGATAAAAGCAAATATAGCAAATTCATGAAGTGACCTCCTCTGCTAAATGCCTAGCATCTGCTGTGCTGCACAATATAACACATGTAAACTATATTATAGGAACCACAGGAGGTGAGCCTATGTTTGCCAACTCTGAATCTATTCCACAAGGTTTCCAGGATGCCAACATGCCTGCGACGTGCAACGTGAACATGCCCGCGTGCTGGCGTATAGCAGTCATGGGTTACGGTGCGTAGACTTTACATCAGAAAGGCAAATGCACATTTACTATTAGATTTTCAAAACTCACTGGACCACTGTACAAATCAGATTCAACATTTAATATTTATTTTAATGAATACCTTATCATTTATCTCCTGGGTGACTCTTAGGAGTCTATAATTAATAGATATAATAGATACTAAATAATAATAATAGATATTTAGGTATAAATGTATACCTAATATATATATCTATATATATCTATATACATACACACACACATACGTGTGTGTGCATGTACAATAAATAATAATAATAGCTATTTAGGCATAACTTTATATCTAATTCCAGGGCAATTCTGTAGGGTTAGCAACCCTAGATGAGCCCTGTGCTCAGCCCTCTAGGCTCACAGGTAGATTATCGCTCCAGACAATGCCATCTCCCAGCTGTTGCATGGCACCTCGTTCAGCTGCATGGCATGAAGTGGAAGGAGATCATTATCACAGTTCAAATGTTTCAGTGATCTCCTAGAGGACAGAATCATACCCAGTGTACCCTGTGTATTTACAAGTCCACTTCACCTTTGGCCCAAAATCTCATTCTCTTCCAGAGAGCATCAGGCCCTACATGAGAGAGAAGGAATTTCCCTTCCTCAGAAGCCAGTATGGCACTTATGGGATGTTGGCCTACAGCTAAGGGGGTTGAATGAGGTGCACCACTGTCTTACTCTTCCAACCAGGGTTAGTTTGGGGGCTTTCCTCTATTTGGCAGACATGGAGGCAGGAAGGTCCTGCCCAAGTGGAGAGGCCTGCACTCAACATCCCGTTGGCCTTGGCTAAGCCATTGCTTCAGGTAGTTTGTCTTTCAAATTTGGGGAGTCTACTCAAACCAGAATTTGGAGGGAGCAAAATAACAAAGGAAAATGCTCCTCCAATCTGCTGAACTGATGAGCTATGTGGTCAGTCTCTTTCCCATGTCTGTGTGGTCGTGAATGGATCAGCACATTTGGCTTTTCCCTGTTAGGTCAGCGCTGGGTGTGCATGCCAAGTCTGCATGCTGTGTCCACTGAGAAGGGAGTGATGGGCACCCAGGAGCTGGTTGCATGTGACTGCTTGGTTATAAAATGTCGTGGTAATGTTGAAATGAGGATATGTGTGTTTTGGCTGCTGATTTAGGAGCCAAAAAGCCCCATTCTGTGAGTATGCCTGTAAGAGGGGAAAGATGTGCTGCGGGTCCCTGTGATGAACCTTGTCCACAACAGGGAAGCTGCTAGTGAGCCAGTGGAGAAGGCCAAGGGCATGTGCAAGGATCCTGTAGCTATGGGGGAGGGAAATCCTGGGCTTTGCCCAGAGTGTTTCTCTGCCCCTCCCCTCCAAAGGAAGCTGCATGGCTGTGGTCAGTCTCTCCACCCTTGTACCATGCCAGCCCTCTTTGCTGAAGCAAACTGCATGTGTGTGGGCACAGAGGGGAGGATGGAGGGCAGTTACTACCAAAGCTTCTTCCCTTGATGCTTGCAACGCCCCAAGGAGCCCCAGCACCCTGGAGGCTTCTGGCAGACCCAGGGTCCAGCATCTTGTCCCACCGCGTCCACCCCACCCTGTGCATCAAGAGAGCTCTGTGCAGTTAGAGTCCCATCTGCTCCTCATGCTGGCTAACTCCACAAGTCGGTGTTGGTTGTAGCCATGTCTAACGACATAAGCAGATGAGGTTCTTTGGGTAAATGTGATGTCTCCCTCTGCCTGAAGAAAGGTGTTTGTACCCAAAAGCTTGCAAAGAACATTTTTTCCAATTATTTAGTTGGTCTAATAAAAGATGTCATGGTAGAGATGGTATCTTTTAATAGACCAACAAGATTTTTGCAAAAAAAAATTCTTTCGTTGCAAGCTTTTGGGCACAATCACCCTTCATCAGGCATTGGAGAAAAGATTTTAGAAGTTCTCCTGGGTAGAAATGAAAGTTCATATTTCACAGGATTTCACAGAGGAGCCCATTGATCTGAAATTAATAAGTCAATCCATACCAAAAACTAGAACTCTTGGTTCCAAAATGATACCTTTATTAGACCAACTAATAGACTATTAGTAATAGAACTGAAATTAGTAAATCAATCCAGGTTGTAGCCATATTGGTCTAGAGGCAAAAGGAATCAGAACTGATGGTAGAGCCAATACCTCTTAAGTTCCGATTTTGTTGTTGTTGTTGTTGGTCTAATTAAAGATATTATCTCTGCTATGAGTCCTAATTGCCTTAATAAAAGATATCACAAAAGATACCACAAGTAGGCGCACTTATTCTGGGATAAGGCTGCCCATGCATTCTGGGCTAGCTATTCCGCTTTAAATTCTCACCTTATCTCAGTCAGCTGAAAATTTCCATGTATAGCTACTAGATATGCCCTAAAGCAGGGAGAAACTTCGGGGCTGATTTTCAAAGGTGTTCCTGGTGATTTCACTTGGAAATGTGATTGCTCACTGCTTCTGAAAATCAGTCCCCTTTATCATAGCGGAGGAGGCGAGGCCTTTTAATCTGGCCATGTTCACGTATGTCTCTTCTCGCATTCTTTACCCTTTATGCAAGCATAAATCCCATGGGGGTCACTGGGAGACTTCTCCAGGCAGTAATTGTGACACTGGGTTCATTTTACCAATGATGGTAAAAGAAGGAAAGGTAAAAAAACCATTAACCTCTCTCTGCTAAGCAAAGAACGTCAACAGAGAACCTCTAAAACTTTGCCAAAAATGTATAAATCAGCTACAAACGTCTGGACAAAACATCTGAGACGTAACATTAACAGTGCTGTTTTGTTTTACCATCATTTGCCCCTAAATATCTGTAGGATCCCATGTCATTTTAAACACTAATTCACCTGGAATAGCCTGCGATTAGCTACTAATTTCAGAGCCAATTGGGCATGGAACGTAATAATATAATTTAGACTGCTTAACCGACGGGTCCACATTACAGGACTTTATAAATAATAATTAGCTTCAGTTCACTCCCTGGCCTTTTAGATTCACAGAACTTCTTATTTATATAAGTCTGTGTGTGTGTCTATGTATGTGTGTGCGTATATGTGTGTGTGCATGTGTATATATAGATATCTAGAAATAGATATATATCTATATAGATATATCTATCTGGAAAGAGGATCTCTTTTTTGACTGATATACCTCCCAACAGGAGATCTGAGTAAAAAGGCAGAATTCATTCAAAACCATCATAGGGGTGTTTTGGTGGTTTACAATATCCCAAATAACATGCATACTTATTTACTTCGAAGGAAAATGAAGCACCACAGATTTCAAGTGTGTCTCGTCATGAATGTGGGGTGCGGGGGGAAGCCTGTTCGTCCAAACTTTTGCTCCTGTTTCCTCCTCTGTATTTTATCATGCCTTTTGAAATGAGAAATGCACGTCTCAAAGTAAGGGGGGAGGAGGATTGTGCTTTTTCTATGCAACCCTTGCTTTTTTACGATTCATTAAGCCCTTTATGCCCGTGTGTAATTGGACCCCTCTCATTTACATGCATGAGGGATGCATAACTCGGAGAGAGGCACTATCAGCCAAAAAAAAAAAAAA
>NW_017729029.1:36976327-36989934 GCF_001723915.1 Gavialis gangeticus
TATCAGCCAAAAAAAAAAAAAAGGGATACAGCACTTGGGCTGGCATGCAAGATATTCATATCAGCGAGGACGACTTTGCACGGATACAGTTCCTCTAATGCAACTGCAGCTTCAGAACAGCACTAGCTCATTGCTTGGCTGATCAGATCCGCTCTGTGATCTTTTTTTGGCAATAAGTGATTTGGACTCAGGACAGACCAAACTTACCTTATACATACAGCAGTGCCTCATTTTTTATTATTTTTTTCTACAAAAAAAATTGTCATGATAAAACTGTAGCAGCTTGCCTGGCTGTGGGACATCCGTCTTTCTCTTTAATTTATTTATGAATGAACCGAAAAGCAAGAAGAAAGGCTGCACTGTCTGTGAGATGGGGGAATGCTCTTGTAAAGCTTCACTTGTCTGCCTGAGATCCTGTATTCAATTGGTTTTAGCACCTGATTAATTAGTTAATTAGGACTTATAGCAAAGTAGCAGTATTACGAAATGTCCGTGGCCGAAATCATGGCATGCTGAACTTACCCCTAGCATATTTTAGAAAGGGTGGAGGAGCACTCTGATTTGTGTCTTGATCTATATTTATCAGCAAGCCCCCTGCATTTTATAAGCATTGCCTATAACTCTTGGTGTGAAAGCACTTGGTCTGGGCTGTTCTTCTGCGTGGATGTTAGATGCCTTATGTCTTCCTTTGCACGTTGCTCTGAAATAATTTTAGAGGGGGAGAACAATTTTCCGCGGCCTTTCGTAGCTAGTTAATTTCCCGTCTGAAAACTACTTGGTATGAATGGTAGGAGCCGCCTGCAGTGGCCTTTACACAAGTTTAACTCCACTGCGCTTGATCCTCCACTGGCATATATTAGCATAACATCAACAAAGCCCAGGGAGCTATGCCAGCTTACATCATATGAGAATCTGGCTCGTTGCCCTCCAAAAACAGCTCCGGATTTACCCTGATACTAATAAGATCAGAACGGGGCCTGTTGCGTAGCAAAAAATTAACATTTTCTTTTTTTTCTTTTTTTATTTAATTCACTGTTTCTCTAGCGCACATTAAAGGACTTCCCTGCATTCAGAGCAAGCATAAAAATGACTGACTTCAGCATGCAAGGGATAGCAAATCCTATCTGTGTTAGGAATGGTCTACTGCAACGCAGTCAGCACGCGGGTGCAACTTTCCAGCAAAGCTGCATTTTGGACCATCACAGTAAAACTCCTGATACAAGCAAACCAAGCTACGCAGCAAAAGTGTGGTTTTGCTGGTGTAACTACATTTCTGTCCGGGGCTTCTGCTGACACCACTGTGTTTATCACATCCCGTCCAGACCAACATCATTATATCAGGAAAAAGCGATAGTGTGGCTCTGCTCTTCTGATTTCACCTTTGCTGCAAGCTTTACACGTTTTTAAGAGCTGGGACTCCAACCGATTTGTAAAAAAATTGGTAGTTATTCAAAGCCGCGAACAACCACTTAAAAATGTGATATCATTCTATCTATGGTGCTTTGTTGTTAATCCTTATTTTAGCTTTTTTATATTTCTTTTCTTTTGTTTCTAGATCAGGCAGTTCACTTGATTCCCACCCCCCATATACATTTCTTTGTTTGTTTGCTTTTTCTTTTTTAAGGTTAGCAGTTAATTTTGGTGGCTTTTAGCTGTTGCTCCTGAGCACGTCAAATGGAAAGTTTTAGAAACGAAAGCCAAAACAAAACAAAAAAAATTTCAAGCAGTGTTTTCTTCTGAGCTTTTGTGCCCAGGACACTTTCTTTTAGGTTTGAGCAGCCTTTTAAAAAGTTTATGTGAATTATACAATCTATCGCAAAAAGCAGCTGGATGTCTGGATTTCAGCGTCGGGAGCTTTGAGTTTAAATCTTAACGTTGGTTGTTTTTAATCTGAGGACAATTTGTATATGTACTAGGCACTTGCCTACAATTGTAAGAGCTAAATGATACACAAAACGGGATACACGTCCTCATCGGTCGCTAAATGGGGAGGACTGAAAGCAAAAGTAAACACTAACCTTACGAAATAAAAGAAGTTAAAAGATAAGTGTTAAGGACCGTATTCTTTTTTGGAGAATAAAACAAGATTTAGTAGCTTTCCACTTAATTTAAATGAAAAGAATCACTACCTTACATATTGCACTGATAATGTAATGGAGAGAGAAAACAAAAAAGGCTTTGTAGGAGTGACACCTCCTATAGTTGTTGTGAAGAAATTTTTCCCCTCGGTATCTGCTAACAAATTCTAATTAATGCTGCACATTCCTCCACTGAAATCATTTAATGCATAACAAGGGAGGGGTGGAGGGGGGGAGAAATTCTCAATGCTCGTGATTGCCCTGTTAGAGTTATGGGAGTGAAAGCCTGGGCCCCTTAACTTACTGTCTATTAAAGCAGAGCTTTGAAAGAGAAATGCAACCTACAAAAGCTGTCAATCTTCCTTGCCCCTAAAGCCTGGGTTCACATGGATTCAAGTGACAGCCCCCCTCCCCCGTGCACAATACATCAATCTGTCTCTCCCAGAAGCACCCACAGCCTATTGTGCCGACCGCAGGTGCCTATTATAGCACCCATGGCTGCCTCCCACGGCTCCACCCCTGAGAAACAGGAACTGCACACAATGGGGCCCTGTGGGAAGACGGGAGGTGGGTGTTTGGAGGGGTAACAGACAGATGGCAAAGGGTGCCGGGTGGTAAGGTAGTTTCCAAACAATTGCCCGGGATTTTAACTTTCCAAAGTTGCCCGTGCTTCTAACTCCCTCCGCCGTAAACCGATCGACTCACCTGCCAGTAGGGCGAGCTGGCTTGCATTTCTTTTAGGGTCTGCTGGCCCCTCAAGACTTCACAAGTGACCCCAGAGCTGCAGATGCATTGCATGAAGTGATGCACTTTTTGCTTTTAAGCAAAATCTCGTCCAGTCCAGGGTGTTGGTTGTAGCCATGTTGGTCTAAGGGGACAGGCAGGCAAGGTCCTTTGGGTAAATGTGGTATTTTTTATTAGATTGACTAAATCGTTGGCGGAATTCTTCTTTGCAAGCTTTCGGGTACACAAACCTCCTGCATAGTTGTGAAGCATGTTTGGAGTTGGAAGTGTAGATGTTCAGTCCTCTGGGAATGATGATGTGTTTCTTGCATGGGCTTAGAAAATATACGTCGCTGTTGAATTTTAATAGACATTTCATAGACATTTGGGCTGGAAGGGACCTCGGAGGATCATCGAGTCCAGCCCCTGCCCCAGGGCCAGGAAGTCAGCTGGGGTCATAGGATCCCAGCAAGATAAACACACGTGTCGTTCTTTTTCGTGTTTTTGAAGTTTCCAATTTAAACTGCAGAATTCAGTATCTTCCATGTTTTGGGAGTGCTGGTTGTAGCTGAAAGAATTTGGCTGCTTTGTTTTTCATGTTGTGAAGTTTCCCTGTCAAACCGCAGAATTTGGTATCTTCCGTGTTTCGGGAAGTGCTGGTTGTGGCTGTGTTAATGTAAGGACATAGACAGACCAGATTCTTTCAGTAGATGTGATATCTTTTATTAAACCAACTAAATTGTTGGAAAAATTAGTCTTTGCAAGCTTTCGGGTAGAAAAACCTCCTGCATAGTTGTGAAGCCTATTTGGAGTTGGGATTGTAGATATTCAGTCCTCTAGGAAGGATGATGTGCTTCTTGCATGGGCTTAGAAAATATATGTCACTGTTGAATTTGGCATCTTTCTTTTTCATGTTGTGAAGTTTCCAATTTAAATTGTGGAATTCAGTATCTTCCATGTTTTGGGGGTGTTGGTTGTAGCCGTGTTGGTCTAAGGGCATAGGCAGACATGGTTTTTTGGGTAAATGTGGTATTTTTTATTAGACCAACTACATAGTGGGCAGAATTGTTCTTTGCAAGCCTTCAGGTAGAAAAACTTCCTGCATAGTTGTGAAGCATATTTGGAGTCGGGAGTGTAGATGTTCAGGCCTCTGGGAATGATGATGTGTTTCTTGCATAGGCTTAGAAACTATATATTGCTGTTGAATTTGGCTTCTTTCTTTCTCGTGCTGTGAAGTTTCCCTGTCAAACCACAGACTTCGGTATCTTCTGTGTTTTGGGGGTGTTGGTTGCAGCCATGTTGGTCTGAGGACACAGGTAGACAAGGTTCTTTGGGTAAATGCAATATCTTTTATTCAACCCACTAAACAGTTGGAAAAATTGGGGGTTTTTTGCAAACTTTTGGGTTTTTGTACCTGAAAGCTTCCAAAGAACAATCTTTCCAACTCTTCAGTTAGTCTAATAAAAGCTGTGATATTTACCCAAAGAACCTTGTCTTAAAATCAAGAGTGCTCTTCCGCTCTGCTTTCTTTGGTGCAGTGCTGTCTCCAAAGCCTGGGAATGTCCCACATAAAACATTTGATTTCCTTGCAGTGCAGACAAGTCCCAGGGACTTCATCTCTGTTAGAAGTTATTGCAGTGTATTGATACTTTTAGCCCAGTCCTGGACAGGTTCTGTAGGCAGGGATTCCCAATCATCCAACGATCGGCTTTTAGCAGTACGTACCCACCTTTACGTACTGCTAAAGAAAAATCCCCCGGAACAGTTTTAAGGACCTTCTTAAAGGGAGCCAACATTTTCTAGTGAATATGAAGCTTGGCTTACAATAAGCATTGAACGCATTGGCCTGTCTCAGGCTTTCTGCATGATTTTGGGTAAGCTGCACGCTCTTTCTGCCTTGGGACTTCACCAGTACACTAGGGATGATGCTCACTTTTGCCCAGACTTTGTCTGCCCTGTCTATTCAGATTGCAGGTTCCTCTCTCTCTAAGTGCCTGTTACAGCACACTTAGCAGGGCCCCTAGTTTCATCCCCAGGTCACAAGCCCTTTCTTTCCCATTTGTTCCCTTCTGCGCTGGTTGTAGGGAGCTGTGGTGGGGCCCCTATGAAGAAAATGCAGCTCTTTTTCTTTTTTAAGAGGACCAGCAAAGAGAGAGAAATAGTTTTGCACCATTTTCTGCTGCCTTTTCTTCTTCCAAGGCTAGAAAAGTTGGAAAGGCAAGGGAGGCTCCCTGGCAGACCTCCACACTAAGGAAGTCCAGTTCAAAGGACAACTGGAGAACTAAGTCATGATGGAAACCAAGCATGTCAAAGGTTGACCCACTGGAAAGGGAAGTGATTCTCATTTAGACACTTGGGGGTTTGGTATTATTTTCTGCTTGCACTCATTTTACACCAACACTTGGGACAGCTTTTTGCCAACCTATCAAGCCCTTTCAGTGAAAGCCTTAGAAAGCCCAGTTTGCTCAAGGGGTCCTCCTAAAAACTTAGAGGATGGCAAACTCTGTTGTTAAAACAAGCAGACAAGACCCTTTGGGTCCTCCCTTGTAGGTGATTAAAATTCAGGAAACCAGATTTTTATTTTTTGTAATTTCTTCTGCAAGTCACCTTTCAAGCAGAAAGTTGATCCAAAGACGCTGAGTTTTTTGCAGATTGGCTGCTTTCCTGTAGATAATCACGTTCTGTTTTATTTCTAAGGTTGTGTCTACATTGCAGCACTCCTGTGACTGCGGTGTGGTGCAAACACACCCGAGAGAGCTCTCAGCTAGCTTGTTCATGTGTTGATAGCAGAGACAAAGTCACAACAACACTGAGCCCAGCATGAGCTAACAGCTGGCTTGCTTACCTTGGCCAGTGCTAACTAAATTATTGCTTGGTGATGGTTTGATCTTGGACTTCAGCTGGATAATCTTAGAAGTAAAGAAAAACACTCAGGAGACCTGACTACTTTGATACTGCACCATGTGCAAACATCAGCCATGCCAAATGCAGCGTGCTTATCTTGCAGAGAGAGTATTTCCAGGCAAGGATTGGTCAAAGGTGACCAATTCCCCTGGAACAAATTCCTCTTTGGTTGAGAAAAGTTAAGTGTCCAGTTTGGCTTCTGGTGTGCCTTTCAACAGGCAGGCAGGAGCTGGGGCTGGCAGAAGTACTGGTGTGGTCCAGTCCAACCCAGCCGGATGGGTCCTATCAGTGGAAGTGTTTGCATATAATTTAAACAGAGAAATAGCTGTTGTGGGACCACAGCTGTATTCCAGTGTATCACAAAACTGATCTAAAAAAATATTTGATTTTAGCCCACTGGTCTCTAGACCCATTTGCTTTCAGTCTCTACCAGCAGGGCCCTGACAGGCTGCCTTGAGCGCTGTCCCAAAATCAAATACAGATCCTCTTCTCTACCAAGCACCACCGCTGCATTGTAATGGACCTCATCTCAGCACGCTAGGCAGGACTCTAGTCCCTTAACTTTTCTTCAAGGTCAAGCAGAATAAACTGGCCCTACAGCATGCCCTACCATCACCGCTGGACATGAGTCCAAACTGAAATTTAAGAGTTGTTGTAAAAACTTCCAAAAGTCACCATCAGTGCAAATGCCTTCTCTCAGCATCTGGGTCCCTGTGCAAGTCTTGACTTTCATGGCAGTTGGATCAAGGTCTTAATGCATTTCACATTTACATCATGAACATTAACTGTACTGATTTATATAGCTGTAGAGTAGTACTGGCATAGCACTACTCTGGCCACCCAGGTTTTTATGGCCATTGTTGTGCTGGGTATAATGGACTACTATATAGTTGGGAGAGATCCATTCAGGTCTTTTATGACTGATCGCTTGTCTAACTTCTCTTCCATCTATAAAGTCAGTCCAATAAAAGCTAACTCCAAAAAAAATCCTTGTCTCTTATATACTTCCTAAACCGTCATTACTACAACATCACCCCAACCTTGAGTAAGATGGTCATTTTGGCAGCAGCAGTTCTCTTTCCTTTTCTTGTCTTTTCTTTTTTGAATGTGGATTCTGGAAAGAACATACCCTTATGACTTCACTAGCAGTATATGAATACTGTTATTAGCTGTTTATATATTTATTACTTGCTTGAGTGGTTCAGATTTCAGCCAGTAGAAGGCAGAGATCAAAGGGGTAATTAAGAAGTTATTGTGACCTGGGCCAAACCCTACTGAGGGCAAGAGCCAAGGAATTGGCAGAGGATGGGAGGGTCAATCTTACCTGGCCCCGGGGACTCCAAGATCCTGACTGCTGCTGCAGTCATCCTATTGATCTCCCGCTTCATGATGTTCACTAAGGCCTCCAACTCATTAGTGCCTAAACTTGGGGGTACATCCTAATTTTGCCCAGCTATCAGTAGGGTAGTGGTCCCTACAAATTTCAATTATCATGGATAAATTCAGACGAGAAAAGGGATTGCAAGAGGTTACCGACTGACCAGACATGGGGTTGTGAGACCCTCCCCAATTCATCATTCCACTGTGGCATCTCTACTGGCACATTGTCTGTGCTAAGCTGGTTTACCCCATCCAGGCACCAACTAATGTATATCTTCAGCTAACCTTTCTTTTGAACCGTCACTTCTTTGACAGTAAGAGTATTGCTGGTCATTGGAAGGCTCCTCCAGTTAGCCAAAAGTGCATCTTTCTACAGCATCTGCTTTAACAGAGATGTTCCACAAACAAATGGAAATATGCAGCCAGTCCAGGTAGAAGGCTTATGAATCATCATCAGAATAATCTTATTGATCCAGACTTGTAGATGATTGTAGATATAAAATCATAGACAGTGTGGGTGGGAAGGGACCTCAGAAGGTCACATCTAGTCTAACCCCCTTCTCAAAGGAGGACTGTCCTGCATTGGAGCTGTTACTCTCATTAAAAGTTCGATGCAAACAGTTTTTGGGAGGGGTGGGGGTTGCAAAAAACAAAAACAGACCAAATTTAGTGATCTGTATTTAGGCAAAACACTTGTTGACTTTGAAATTTTGACTTGAATAAGGTAGCAGGGTTTGGACAATTAATTTTAGTAGATTAAAAAGAATTGAAGCACTTAGAAACATAAGTGAGAGACGGATGATTTTAACCCCACAGAACATTCAGTGTGGGAATGAGAAAACATTAGTTTTTCTTTCAGGCTAGTTTTAAAAGCTTAAGTTGCCGACTTTTAGGGAGAGGAGAAATCCAAAGAAGATACATATGAGAGATAAATATGGGGCAGGGCGGCGCCTTGGACCACCAAATCACAGCCAGTGGTTAATGGAAGCAACCCCCCAAATTACCATATAAAAATGTCCAAGATTTTTCATTTCTGCCAAGATAAAGCACATTTGTTGCTTCGTCTTAAGGGAGTGGATAGAGACTGGCCAGCACTGTGTGACTAGTATCTAGCAGCTTGACAAGTGTATCATTGTTTTATTTGCTTCTGGATTTCTGCTGGATGGCAAGGAGAAATCAACTTCTCCTTCTAGCAGCCTGCCACTGCCTCCTGATGATAAGGTTAACACATCTTCTTGGCCCGATCCACTGAAGCAGTTGAAATGGATATTTTTTTTTCCCCTGGGCTTAAAGGATCCTTAAGGCCAGATCCTTATTTTATCTATTAGGCATCTGTGTGGCATTTGAGAATCTCAATGCAATTTTATTTGACTCTGAAGCATCTTTTTTTTCCCATCAATTGTAAAAAGCAAGACGGAGGAGGAGGAGGACTTGAGAAGGGTAGAATGGGGCACAGCTAGACACATAACTAGCATTTAGATGCCTAAGGATCTGTCCCTTAATCTTGATGACAGTTGATATCAAAATACAAGCAATAAATTTAAAAAAAAGACCCTTTGCAAAGAACACATATCTACTGTTGTGTAACCCAACCTGGAATAGTGCTTACAAGCTACAACGTTTGGACACAAACACGTCTAATTTAAAATGAAGACAGTAGTCCTGATGGAAGTGTCCTGATAGCTGAAATTGTCCTGAAGATAGTTTGCAGTTCAGAAACTGGAATTTAACTGTGAAAGTGATTCATTACCCATATATTCAATTCTTGCACTGTATTTGCAGGCACATATGATAGGCATTAATTGCTTCCGTTATAATCACATTCCAGTGCTCATTAATAATAAACAATGCGTATTAATATCATTCAGACAAGAACTAAAGATTAAGGTGGAAACCCATTTGATGCAATGGCCATTAGTCAATTTGGAGCTGTTGAATGATGTTTGGAGACCTAATTGGGATAGTCAATATTTCATCAGGCAGATTCTCCCATCTGACTGTGAAAAGTTCTTTGTGTAAAAAAGTTACCTAATTAAAAATGCACACTTAAAAAAGACTGTATTTTAAATACTGCTGAATTGGTCCATCAATTTAAATTCAACTATAAGCAATTTATAGGACCCCATTTGGAGTTGATGCAAGCACGTTCACTTTAGAGGACTTGCACTCATGCTACCAACACTGGGTTTAGCCCAATTTATTTCCATGTTTAATGAGTGCGGTATTCTTGGCTCCAGCTATTATTTCAAACTTTCGTAACAAGGATAGATAGTTCTTATCCAAACAGGGATCTACAGACTCTTGAAAATTTTACTGATTTCAATTGACTGATTACCTTATCTTTTTTATCTACTAGTTCCTGATTAATGTTACTGAGATCCTACAGTGGTCCCATGCCATGTGCAGTATAGCCAGATATACCTTGTGGGTGATAATTTCTGTTGCCACTGTGCCATGGTTTATCTTATCAGTAACCTCATCTCCACACTGCAAATCCTTCCTTGGCATCCTTTTTCAGCCTCTTTATTTAGGCTGGAAAGTTTGTGGACTGGGAGCTTCTTGTAATCTAAGGAACAGCACCAGCACAGGAGAGGCACAAGATGGCAAGCTTGCTCCTCACCACTATGAAGAACATGTTTCCAGAGATGAGGAGGCAAGTCATTTCCCACATCCATCCAATCTTTGTTCTCTCTGTTGGATATTAATTATCCCCCACTGCAATAACCCTGATGTTTATCATAGAGCCACCCAGACTCTCATCATCCAGAAAATCCAAGCCAAATTAGCAGCTGAGATGGTTGATCCAATAGAAGAGATAACCAAGCAGTACACCAGGTGACAGAAATGATGAGCATTAGAAAAGGACCTTCCCCATCTAGGAAAAACACTTTTCCCCAAGCAGAAGTGTGAACAGAGCAAAGCGGGTTCAGATGTTTAGATGTTTGCTTGAGGCATCAGGTTTAGAAAACATAGCCCCAGCAAGAAATTTTGTTTCTTAAAATACCTTGAGGAGAGCCATGAATAAAGATTGTGGCATAGATCTATTGCCTAAAATGCATTTTGCTTGACGTCAAGGGAATGAACTAGCAGGAATGAATGGGAGATGCGCAGCATTTGGTCTGGCTTGTGGCCTTCTTATCTATGTGCATACATGACTATCTTTGCTCAGAAGGTCCAGACACAGAAATTGCAACTGGTAAAACTGAACAAGGATGAATTTGTCATTTCCCTTGACACCTGAAATTATGTCTAGAGCACTGGAGCCTGATCCAAAGCCCGATGAAGTCAGTGGGATCTCAAATGGTTTTTGAAAGCGAGTCAATCAGACTATAACATGCTAAATGAGAGATCTGGTTTTCATTAAGCACGTTTAGAGATAGGGGCCCAGTGGATTATATATCCTTCCAATACACTTTGTACTCCTCTTTAGAAATTCTGTTCAGTAACTAGTTAAATTTCTGTAGGTGTCATCAAAGTTTACTGTTGGCAAAATACAGTAGATGCTGCTGCCTTGGAGAGCTGTGACTCGGAAAAGGAGATGGAGCTCATCATAAGCCCCTCAACATAAGCTCTCAGTGCAATGCTATGATAGTGCTAATATGATTCTTGGGAGCATAAGTGGCATATCAAGTAAAAGTGGAGAAAAGATCTTGCGTCCAGATGGCACTGGTAAGCCCTGACTACTCTGCCCAGTTCTGGTATTCACCTTTCCAGAAGGACATGGAAATATCAGTGAGACTTCATAGGAGACTGACACTAGTGACCTAGGGCTGGACAGCTAGTCTTCAAATAGTGACCATTAAGGAACTCCATCTATCCATTTTATCAAGGAAATGGCTGAGAAGTGACTTTTATACACAGAAAAGAGATCAGTGCCTGGTGGGGTTTTCAGCCTCCTAGTCACAGCCATAAGAAGTTGCAATAGCTAGAAGCTGCTGTTGGACAAACTGAATCTTGACATAAGCATGTAGTTTTCTTAGTGATAAGGATAACTAAAAAAACCCCCCTAGGGCCAGTTTATACAGGAGGACAGACTAAATCAAGTAGTCCTTTCCAGCCTTAGAGTCTACAATTCTATGAAACGTGGAAAATTAGATAAATTTGTGCCGAATTCTGCATACTTTTCTTGGACAGAGTTCACACACAAGTTGCACTTTTTCCTATCACACAAACCTCAGATATTTCCCATGCTCCAGATTGCAATCTTTGATGTCGTTCATTTTAAGAAACGATTCTCACCAAACTGAAAAATGTCCCCTAAGCGGCTTTCTCTAACTACCAAATGTGCTTTTCTGATGCAAGGTGTTCTTGGAGATATTTTGCAATAATAGGCATATTTCCCCTCATCTGTTCCTGTCAACTCCAATAAATGCTTTTTTTTTAAGAACTTAAAGTGCCTTTCAATCAGGGTTGCTAACCCAAGTAGGTTTTTTTTAACTGACAAACTTTTTACTGATGAGCATACTTTTTTACTGATACATTTTACATAGTGTGAATATAACACTTCTAACAGGCTCTGGATGGCAGCAGTGGGGGCCAGGTTCAAACTGAGGGATTTAATACCAAACATAGTGAAAAAAGTTTGATTGTCCGTGAAAAGTTTGCAGATTATCGGTAAAAATAAATGTTCTTGAGGTGGCAACTCTGCCTAACTGCCTCTGCCATGCTGCCTCTTCCAAAGAGTCCTCTATTCACCCCCATATCCTGAGACCTCCAACTGCACCCTGCACCATGCTGGGTGGACAATATTGGACAATATTTTTAGTATGTTGCTAACTAGGACCTTTGGTCTTGCATTTATTTAAATGGATGGTTGAAATCAGAATGGAACGTCACGGCTTTATACACATACTTTTGATAGCATGTGGCTTACTGTGATAGCTGTGACACTGGAAAGAGGGTATTTGTATCTGAAAGCTTGCAAAGAAGACTTTTTCCAACTACTTGAGTTGGTTTAATAAAAGATACCAGATTTACCCAAAGAACCTTGTCTGGAAAGAAAATATACCTTTGGCCTGTCTGATTTTATACTTTGGCCGGGTGGCTATTGGCAACTTCTTTTAACATATTTTTAGTGGTGGAGCGCCACCTGCTGTGTACACACTGCATAGTAATGTTTCCTGAATGTCTAAAACTAGGATGTCCTTATCATTCACTTCAATTCACCTTTACATTTGCATTTGCTAAACTCCTCGGTGATATTTCCCATCATATTAAGTGCCTGGGGCCAGCTAATGCGTGTGTAATGTGTAACTGGTTTACAGGTTGCCACAAGAACAAGATTATTTACAAATTTTACAAAGTGATACAGCCGTAGCTATAGAACAGGGTTTCCTCCTGAAAGAGAAGTTATCCTGGTGTAAAACCAATACAAGATCAGAATGGGTACTAGATATCAGGGAAGGTCATTATAAGTGGTATCTTCTTCACCTACAAGTCCTAATTGTCCTTGTCACATACCGTCGGGTAGTATAACTTAATTCACATTATCCGAGATCAGATCTGTGCCCCTAATTCCTTTTGATTTCAGTACATGGTAGCTGCCTGAGTACTTTGAGGACCCAGGTTTTAACCACAGCTTGTATCGGTGAGAAATCATATCTCGAGTGAACTTTCTACAAACCTCAGCAACTTTCCAAACTGAAAAGTAGCTCCCCCTGGCGTCCCATGTCACACCTGCTGTCACTTCTGTGCTGTTTCCAATTGCACCTCTGTGTGGCCATTTAAATTAGAAGGAACAAATAAGGGAGTTTGTGTTGGGTGGTAGCAAACTTTTCCACTCTCTGATGGTACACGTGGCAGTTATTTTAGGCTCACAATACTGTCCAAAGGAATCCTAGTACAGCAGAACTGATCCATAATATTTAGAAAGAATATTCAGAGAGATCTTTTATTTTAAAGTACATGAATATGATTGGGAGGTGGAGAGGGGCGGGGAGAGGAAATGGATGCATTGGGATTTCGAATGCTTCCCTGGCGGTGCCTGAGGCCAGGAAAGTGAAACAACCCAATTAAACCCAGCCTGAAAGTGAAGCAGACCATGCCAGCTGTGTCTAAATCGTAATATACTTATAATATGCTTATTGTAATATCATTGTAATATAGCTAATATATACTTATATTGCAATATAATTGTAATATACTGATTGTAACATATTTAGACTTGTATAGGGTCCTTGATTTGGTAACACGCTATATTTTGATAAAAAAATTAGAATGATGCAAAATCAGCATAGCACTTATTAAGGGGGTTAAAAACAAGGAATGGACCTCAAAAAGTAATTTTACACTGAAAATCATCATGAACTAGACAGGTGTTTTGTTTTTTTATCTCATGGGTAGGGTTTCACCAAGGTCAGTTTTTTTGGCTTCAAACATTTAAAATATTTAAGGGGCTTTCTTCTAAATAATTGATAACGTTTGCAGACGGTGCCAAGATTGGCGGAAAGGTGCATAATGAAGAAGATTCCTACTCGTGCTCTCCCGGAAATGGAAGCTAAAATGCAGTAACGAAAGAAACTT
>NW_017729029.1:36994934-36997404 GCF_001723915.1 Gavialis gangeticus
CCTCAAAAAGTAATTTTACACTGAAAATCATCATGAACTAGACAGGTGTTTTGTTTTTTTATCTCATGGGTAGGGTTTCACCAAGGTCAGTTTTTTTGGCTTCAAACATTTAAAATATTTAAGGGGCTTTCTTCTAAATAATTGATAACGTTTGCAGACGGTGCCAAGATTGGCGGAAAGGTGCATAATGAAGAAGATTCCTACTCGTGCTCTCCCGGAAATGGAAGCTAAAATGCAGTAGCGAAAGAAACTTATCACGGGTTAACATCTACTCACCGCAGAGTAAAGATGTGTGCACAAGTCATGCACAGGAAACTTCACGCCCTTTTACCCCCTTGGTATAGTTCTTCATCTGTCTGTACCCAACTGTTGGTTGTAGTAGTTGTTTTTTCCACAATGAAAAATGAGAAAGGGGTGCAGGATTTGGCTCACATGCTAATAAGGTGTTGTAATAATGCAACAGATAGCTCCTTTCTGCTCCCCTTTGTCTTATCTGTCTAGGCTGGAAAGGGTAAATTGCAGAGACTTTTCTTACTTTTCTGTACAGTGACTAGCACAGAGGCAGTCCCGATTTATGAAGGGGCCTTTCTGTGCTGCGGGAATATGAAATAGAAATAACCTGTTCTATAGCTTCTTTCCCATATGACTTAGTGCCATGCTAAATAACTGCTAACTAACCCTCAGGAACAAGAAAACTAATTCTAGAATTTTTGGAACACTCCAAAAGGAGAAAAAAAGCAAATTTTAAAATGCATCCAGGCACTGTTCCAGCTATAAACACCAGTGTCCATACCTTGATTATGCGAAAGCCAAGCCTGCAAGTTTAAAATATTTTTATGCTGGAGTAACTAAATTGTTACTACCTAAAAACATACATTTTCACACCGAGCCAGGGTTTGAGGCTCCAGGAGCAGATTGCGTTGTCACAATGTCTGCCAGAACGCTGCGGATGTCACAAGAGCCCAACCCTGTGACATGAAGGCAGTGGCAGGCACACGGTCAGCATGGGTACAGCGCATGGATAGGCAAATATGGATATTTATTCCATCCTTTTCTTTCTGCTCTCCAGCCTCATGATGGGTTGTTGTCAAACAGGAGGTATGTTGCTCAGCAAAACGTATAACTGCGTGCTGAAATCCAGAAAAAGCGGCATTGTGTTTGTAGCTGATGTTAATAACGCCTTGTTTGCAACCAGCCAGCATTTGGTGGCACTGCCAGAGATGACAGAGATGGAAAGGATATTTTAGAAGGCAAGTAAATGGGTCACTCTCAAAGCTGGTCAGTAAAGGATTCAGCTCAGCAATGGGTAGAAACAGTGGGCGCATCTACACATGTGCTTTAATGCGCATTAGCCTATTTCAGCGAGCATTAAAGCGTCACTAAAAAAAACAACCCCATGCTATTTAGATAATGAGCATTCAGATAGGCCAATGCGCATTAAGCATCACTTAAAAACTATGCTTTTTAGTTAATGCACCTTAAAGCAGGCTAATGCGTGTTTTCCTAGGACCTCACAAGATTGAATGCGTATTAACTAAAGCGTGTTAATGCACATGTGGCAGGCACTAGTGACTACAACAGTACCCCTTCCCTCCTCTGATCATGAGTTTGGGCCACATGTGGCATTTGTGCCTTGGTAAAAGTTTGTCCTTGCCTTCCTTTCGAGGCCTGGATGTAGCCGAAGAGTCTCGGGAGCCCAGATCCCCCATCCACTTCGGCATTGTGCGCTGATGTTCAAACCTGGTTCTTCCAACGTTGCATCAAGAGAGGCCTGGATCTGAAATAGTTCCCTTTGCCTTGTCCTTATAATTTATGGAGGCACTTGGAATATTTCAGATGAAACTTCTTTGCATTGGAATATGCTGGTTGGTTGAGCATGAGGCATTTACAGTTCTCATTAGTCTCCGCTGCAGCATTTCCAAATCCAAACCCATCCCTTCTCAAATCTCACTTCAAGAAAAAAATGGTATTCCAGGTGTGGAGAGAAACTCCCTGGTTCAGTGGTTAATATCCATGAAAGGGAATGGAAACAGAAGGAGCAGTCCATGAAAGCAGTGGCAGGGCAACCTAGGGAGTGAGCCTGAGTTGGCAAAAGTGGCATCTTATTTTATCCTTTGCAAGTCCCAGTGCAGAAGTGTCAACTGCTCTGATTAAGTTTTTTGATGTGAAACAAACCATTAAGTCTGACATTCACCCCATATTTACAACAGTAATCATCCTTCTCTTTGTTAGGCTTTGTGTCAGGCTCTTCAGGGCTTTGCAGGTAGCCTTTTACTGTGCCTAATTCATGCTTGATTCGCTCGCCTTAAAACCAAGATGGAGCAGCTTCGAGCATGCCACCTTGCTCCCCATGCTACTGGACAGCTCAGGGTGTGTTGGGAAAATGCAGCAGTGGTTAGGAAGAGCAGTAAGTCCATACAGTGGGAGGGTGGGGGGAGAAGTGGAAGAGGGGATCGTTTGAATTTCTGAC
>NW_017729029.1:37002404-37010586 GCF_001723915.1 Gavialis gangeticus
GCCACCTTGCTCCCCATGCTACTGGACAGCTCAGGGTGTGTTGGGAAAATGTAGCAGTGGTTAGGAAGAGCAGTAAGTCCATACAGTGAGAGGGTGGGGAGAGAAGTGGAAGAGGGGATCCTTTGAATTTCTGACTTTAGAGACCAAAAGGGGGAATTTTGAAGGGAAACAGAGAAAGCAGAAATGCCTCCCTTTCACCTACGGCATCAGAGGAGGGCATCTCAGGAAGTGAAGCAAAATGCCCTTCTTCTCCACTGAAAAAAAATGCATGCACCTAGGACAGGGATGGGGGTGGAGTTGAGGATTTGCATTTCTCATGGCAAGCATGCCCCCAGATTGATCCTTTGGCTCACTGTGGAGCCATTTGTGATCAGCGTGACTCCTCAGTTCCTAAAGTCTCAGTAGCACAGGGGTAACACGTTTCACTGACTCCATCCTACATGCTTTCTGGGCTGGCTTCCTACCAGCACCCTCCACTGAAACTGCTCCCTGTAAAGTCACTGTGACCTCTTCTTTAGCCAAAGCTCTGAACCAGTCCCCTGCCCTCATCTTTCTTGACCTACCGACTACCTTTGCCATAATCAGCAGTGGCTACAGCTGTGCTTTTGGGAGGGGTTGGGGTGATTATCTACCCACTGTATTGAATATTTGTAGGGAATGAATTCCAGGAGAGTCAGAAGCTGAGGCAAAACCTGATCATTGCTGCCATGAGTGTTTTCTTGGTGATGTCACTCCTGCTTATTCTGGGCTGCAGTTTCATTCACTACAAACTGGTGACAAAGGACAACACGTGAGTTTGGTTTTTTGGGGGTTTTTTTACAACAATTTAACGCCCTTGTGTGGGGAGCTGGGGTGCAAAAGCAGCTCCAAGCAGCATGGCAGGAGCCAGCACTGGTGCAGACCTGACCTGCAATGCCCGTGACTGCTTGTCCTGTGTCGGAGGTGCCTGCACCAGAGGCCTAGACTGGCAGTGCTCCTCATCCGGTGGCAGCACCTGATGGCATTAAATAGTCTGGCACATTTTAGCACAATACATCCTGCACTCACCGGTGCCTGTGCCTTGTCCCTGTGCTTTTAACATTGCATCATGGCTTGCACTGGTCCAAAGAGTCCACGAGCCCCTCATGGGCTGTGGATATGTAGGGGTCGATAGCTATGTCCATTATTAGAATAGCTTATTGCTTCCAACCATGAGACTCTGCTCTCTGCCACATATTTAGCTGTCAAACCATGCAAGCTAAAAAATATCACACTTGGGCATCTGCTTCGGACTGAATATTTTTTGGACACTTCAGTTTTCCCAAAACAAGCTGAAAGGGGAAAAAATGTTCTGTCCATATTAAATCATTCTAGCAACCTTTTCCTTGGACAACTCCAATGCCTTGGAGTTTGGTGGGGAAGAGTGCTTTTTGCTTCAGGGATGTGCCTTGGGTTGCCCATGTGAAGATCCACACAAGTGGTAGGCCTTTCGAGTCTGCATATACCCAGTAGAGACTTCTTGGAGTTCAGCAGTTAAAAATGCTCTGAAGTGTCTGTCCAGTCTAAACGTGCTCAAACCTCATAGCTCTCAGCGCTGACCTGTGTGTATCCCATCCCTAAAGAGCAGCTGTGAAACCTCCCTCCAGCCTAGAGTTACAGAGCTAAGCCAAAATTCCCCTGAAACAGCTGGGATCGAGCTCAGCAATGGAGCAAAGAGTAGGGAGCTGGTCTCTGTTTTGTTGCTCATCCCCACTGACATGCAGGTGGCAGGGAGGGGAAGCTGTATGACATGAATGCAGAGGAGATAAGGGCCAGACCTCTGGTGAGACTGGGACTGGAGGTAAACTGGGACTGGTGGGCAAGGAGCTGGGGTCTGAGCAGTAAAAGGAGGGGGAGAAAAAATCCTTCCCAGCCCTGTGAGACAACCAACAAACCCAGAAGCCTGGGCAATACCTATAGCATAGCACAGGCATAGCTACTCCTAGATCAGCCATGATCAATGCTCGCCTAACCTCTTCTTGAGCCCCTCTTCTAACAGTGAAGAAGTTTTTCCTGATATCCAATCTAAACCCACTTTGCTGCAACTTTAAAACCATTGGTTCATGTCCTGCTCTCTGCAACAGGAAAGAGGATGGTTTTTCTCTTCTTTATGACAGTGCTTCAGTTATTTGAAGACTGCTATTGTGTCCCATTTTAAGCTCCTTTTCAGCAAGCTGAACATGCCTATTACCTTCAACCTTGTATGGATGGCTTTCCAAGCCTTTTATCATATTTGTTGAATACCCCTGGACCCTCTTTAACTTCTCTGTGTCCTTTTTAAGCCCAAAACTGCATACAGTACTCAGATGGGGCCTAACCAGTAAAGACGCACTATTGTGTCCCATGTTTTGCACCTAATGCAGCCCAAAACCCCATTCGCATTTTGTGCAGCTACGTCACACTGCAGATTCATATTGAGCCTGCTATCCACCAAGACTCCCTAGATCCTTCCCCATAGTGCTGCTATTCAGCCAGTTGTCACCAATTTTGTATTTGTATTTTTGATTCTTCTTCCGAGGGTGTAGGGACTTCCCTTGTCAAGTTGCTCATTTTTTACCTTTGCCCTTCTGGTTTCAGCCCTGCAAGTTCTTGCTATTTTTGGTATGCTTCCTTAATGACTTGCACATCTTTCCCTTGCCTGTATACTTTCTTTTGCAGCTGAGGTATCCTAGAGGCTCCTTGTCTAGCCACATTAGTCTCTTACCATTCTTCTTGTGTTTCCATTGTGTTAGAAAACTTTCTTGTTGGGCTTCCAATGCAGTGCCCTTTAGACCTTCCAGCCCTCCGGGGCACCTTTATCCTTCAATTTGTCTTCCCTTGGCACCATGCCTATATCTTCTTGAATAGGTTGAATTCTCCCTTTCTGAAATCTGTCTTGGGATCTTGAATTCTGTCATATCATAATTACTTCCTCCCAAGTTTCCCATCATCTTTGCATCCTCCACCAATTCTTCCCTATTGGTCAGGACAAGATCCAAGGTAGCTGATCCCCTAGTTGTATCTTCACATTTCTGGAAGAGAAAGTTTTCCTCCATACAAGTTAGAAGCTTGTTGGACATTTTATGTTTGGCTATGTTATTCATCTAGCAGATGTCCAGAAAATTGAAGTCATCCATCAGTGCCTGCTCATAACCATAGGATAATGTTGTCACCTCTTTGAAGAGTGGCTTGGCCATCTCTTGTTCCTGACTTGATGGTCTATAATAAATCCCCACCATGATATTGGTACTGTATCTTTCACCTTTTATCTTTACCCAAACACATTCTGATCTGCTACCTTCTTCTTCCTGAACCAGGGAAGAGATAGGACTGGGCAGGATCAGGTTGGAGGAGATGGATAGGAGAGCATGCTCCCTAATATACCCTCCCTGTCAGAGCCAGGAATGAGACTGGAGATTTCTAACTTTCATTGTATCTTCATCAGCAGCAGATATCTGGGAAACGTACTAGCCATGAGTAGTGCAGTAGTGCACAACCTGCAGTAGTGATCCGCATAGAGGATTACCTACTAGTGTTAAGAGTTACCATTTTAATTCAAGTGGGCAATGGATCTAAAACTTCCAACCCTGTTCATTGAACAGTATTGGTGTCCATGTAATTTGCTTAAGAAATCTAAGAGAATTACACACACACACGCACACAAAACCCATGTTAGAAGGTTGCTTGTGAAACCTTAATTCACTCCCATTACATGTTTGGGCAATGATACAGTTTCTAATAACACAGTCACATACTATTTTTCCTTTACATGCCATGCACAAGGTAGATGGTATTTTGTTACTGCATGGTTAATTATTAATGGCTTATTCCTTATACTTGCTTAATAGGCTGACTTATCCTCATTGTTAAAAGTACGGTATTTATCCTCATTGTTCATCCATTGGTACTTATCCTCATTCTGAAATGTATGATATTATTTACCGCTTCAACCAATGTGATCCTACAGCTTCAAGCATTATATTAAAATTCAGATAGGTCTGTCTGTTTTGTTTTAGGGCCGTAAAGGAAGAAGTGAAGTCTGTTGCCATCAAGACTCACTCACACCGCATTGAAACAAGGATTGTCCTGTCTCCTTCCCAAGTCATGCAATTAGCTGCTTCCCAACAGCAGATGATGCCCATCTACAAACATGCTGGTCATGTGCTGCCACGACCAGGCTCCAATCAGTCTGGGGTCAGCTTCAAGTACATCGACTGTGGCATTGCCCCCTCCGCACCCAGAAGCCATACTCCAGAAAGCTTTCTATTGACTCACTCCAGGTCAGGAAGTCCTTACTCTCTGGATCGGCACAATTTCTTTGACATGTTCTCAAGGAGCTCTTCTAGGGAGTCTATAGACATCTCTGGGTACCCACATGAAGATGGAGAAGGAAGCAGTGATTCTGGGACCACAGTTTATTGTCCCATTCACAGCAATGGGGCAGCTGATCTTGGTTCTTTGAACAGATATTAATCATGCAGAAGAGAGATTATGACATGATACTGCTTTGTGTACATTTTACCATTTTACTTGTAATGAAAAAAAAACATTTAATGAGGGAGGAAAATTGCAACATTGATTATGTCCAGGCTTTGTCTGACAGGAAAGCCCCACAAAGAGATGGTTCCTATCAGCATGTTCTACCTTTCAACGAAGGCGGTGTCCTTCGGAAGTGACTTTTCTTTGGCCTTTTCCCTAACATGCTAAGAGCTGCAGGACCTAATACATCAAGCAGGGACCAGAAGGAATGCAGAAGGTGACCCTGAGACATCAGCTCCAAATCTTAGACCATGATCTGAGTAACAATGAGATTGATCAGTGGCAGCTGCTATTCATTAAAGTCATGTAGGGTAATTAAATCGCCAAATTAAAAAAAAAAATCTCACTTGCATGGAGAAAAGCAGAGATGCCTTTATTCACCCACACACTCTTCCCCAACTCATTCAAAATCATGCGACTGGGTGTCTGATATTTTTAAGGGAACCCTCCTAGAAAGATGGGACATGTTTCTTTTAAAGCTTGCCTTCAGTGTTAGAGATACAGTTAACAGAGGACTTGAGTATTACTGTGTAAGGGGGATTCAGCCCCGAAGGCATTGACTTCCAGGGAGCGGGATGCCTAATGACTCTTTGCTTTTTTGAAAATCACCCCAAAATGTCTAACAGCTTGCTTAGTCAATCAGGCCAAGGCCATTGATCTCTCAGCAAATTGCACTTTTGTATTTGTAGTTAATATCAGGTGCAAAATGGCACCCATGGAATTGGAGGTGGAGTTGAGCACCCTTAAAAGTGTTGGTCAAGATGCCACAAACTTACCAGATGTGCCCTGATTTCTTTTCCTGTGGGTCTTTGTACAGCCCCAACAGCACGTGGAACGTATGTGTGTTTCTACCCACAGTGTAGATGTTTCTAATGGGCAATAACTAAAACTGGACTGTCATAAAATAAGACCCAAGCCAAATCTTTTTAGAGTTTGAAAGAGTTTGGCCAACTCTTGTCTTTGGTTTGAAAGAGTTTGGTCAGCCCTTGTCTTTGGCTTTCTTTGTTGTCCTTCTGCACTTCCTGGCTTTTGTTGAGGCCAGGTGCCAACATACAAGAGCAGGCTGTCCATGATGTGGTTCTTCTCCACTCAGCAAGAATAAATGCTGAGAATCCCAGGACAGTGCCTATTTCCATGAGATTCTGCACCATGAGTGAAAGTTTTGGATAAAGATCTGAACTGTTGGCTGCTTGTTGAGTCTGAGCTTAGTTTTGCCCATCCGTGAATATAATCAGATTGTGATTTTAAAGGTAATAATTTACTTGATAAAATTAACTTATTTTCCTACTCATGGGATGACTTTCAGTGCATGATGATTTCCTCCTTTTTATTCATTATTCGATTTTTGTTGACCATTTACTTTTTTTTCTTCTATGAATTAATCCTAAACAGCCTGCTGTGAGTATTTAGTGCTCCGTGTCCAAAATTTGGACTAGGGTGGTTAGTATGTCTCCTGTGGTGTCAACAGTACCAAAGAAACCTCCTTAATTGGATGAGCTTAACCCTTGCATAATAACTGGGAATAGCTTGAAATGGCTGCTCCAGTTTTGAATATCATAGACTCATAGACAGTGAGGGTTGGAAGGGGACCTCAGGATGTCACATCTAGTCCAGTCCCCTGCTCCAAGCAGGACGAGCCCTAACTTCATCATCCCAGCCAAGGCTTTGTCTAGCCAGGTCTTCAAAACCTTCAAGGATGGAGAGTCCACCACCTCTCTGGGGAGCCTGCTCCAGTGCTTTACTACCCTCCTGGTGAGAGTTTTTTCCTAGTATCAAACCTCAACTTCCCTTGCTGCAGCCTGAGCCCATTGCTCCTTGTTCTGTCATCTGCCGCCACCGAGAACAGTCCAGCTCCAGAGTACCTCAGCGGGAGTTCGCAGAATTTGGGCATTTAGAAAAATGTTTAACCTCTTATTTAGGTCACAAAGCTTCTGCTGAGGTATCATTCATAAGGAAGAAACAAGTGGTTAAAAGCATGATTATATCCATGTCTGCTTGGTTTAAAAGTACAGGAGCACTGGCCAGAGCTTTCAAGAGACATCTTACTTGTGGACCTTTTCCCTTCTAAAGTAACTCTCTCTCTGGTTGTTTAGATTTTTAGTTGAGTGGGTTTTTTTTAATAAAAATGTACTAAAGCAAGTATCTATTAATTTTGTATCTCTCAACAGCTAAAAATAATCTGAGCTTTGAGTAACTCATCTTTTAATTACTAGTTTAAAAGATGCATCATAGTTAAGCAATCAGGACTTACAGTAGAGTTAATATCTTTTATTAGACCAACAAAATTTTTGCAAAAAAAAAAAAATTCTTTAATTGCAAGCTTTCGGGCACAAATACCCTTCATCAGCCATTGGAGAAAAGATGGTAAAAGTTCTCCTGGGTAGAAATGAAAGTTCATATTTCATAGGATTTCACAGAGGAGTCAATAGATGGAAAACTCCTCTGGGCAGGCAGTTCATAGCTGGTCTGGAGCCTCTCACCTCCTGCGAGGATCTGTGATGATGCAAATTATCTGGAAACAAAGGCAGGAGCAGGATCTAAGGTTTCAGGTGGTCACAGTTTCTTCCTGCTTGGGAAAATATTTTTTTTTTTTTTTTGTATTTCAGCAAGCTGCTTTGAAATACAAAAAAAAACAATCCATAATGTGGTAGAATCATAAAAAATCCAGTTAAAATAGGAAGGAAACCTCATTAGATTTGGGATCAAAAGCCAAGTTTAATAACTGAAAATGTCTCATTGGGTACACAGGATTTTACATGGTGGTCAGAGCTGAATCTGTAGCCGTAAGAAAGAAGACCTTTACCCTGCTACACCACAAATACGGTTTCCCCACAGTTGTATCTAGCAGGACTCTAGCACAAATCCCTGAGCCCTGGGGTCAGGTCTCATTTTCAGCTGCCCAAGCTACGCTGTAGATTAGCTTCTAACGCCTATCTTCCCCGTATGATTTTACAGCAAGGTCTAAGGAGGTTTTGTCAGACAGGTCAGGGGAAGCAAACTCAAATGCTGATTGCATCGGTGCCAGGTAGACAGGAATGAGGCTATTACGGTTTTAGTTCTGTGCCCTTACCCTGCACGTGCAGCCACCACCATGAAATTTAATTGACTTTAAAGGGACTTGGACTAAAAAAAAAGGGCCCGCATAGCAAATCCCCTTATGAGATCAAAGCCTAAAAAATCTCAGCTGCTCATCTGGGAAAGAAAAATGCATAAGTGAGCAGGGTAGAGCATTTGATTGGTTTTTTTTTTTAATGAATGGATTAGTGTGAGAAAATAATAGAAGACAGTATACACATCTTACAGCATATCTAAGCAAACCTATAGCCATAAATGTATGCTCTCCACCATCTGCGTGCATTTCTGTTTTCACTGTCTGAATTTTGTCTTGCGTCCAGATTTTAAGCTCTTTGGGACAGGAACTTAGCATGCTCCAGTAACAAAACTACCAAAAACTACATTGTAAGAATATTATGAAGGTGGGAAAGTCAAGCTCTCCACAGCTAGGAAGTGCAAGGATGAAAGCTGTGCAGGTGACCCGAAGCTGTGAGGCCATCTTTAATGGTGTGATTGCATGCTACGTTTTCCACGGGAGCCATGTGTCCTTCAGGGCAGCACATTGCCCAGGCCTGCCTTTCTCTATTCCTTT
>NW_017729029.1:37015586-37018719 GCF_001723915.1 Gavialis gangeticus
AAATAAGATTTGGTTAAAGCATCCTGCTGCCATTTGTAAACAAGTGGGAGTGTAATATATGTGACACTGCAGCATTTTAAGTAAAGTGTGTCTCTGAGAACTGCTCTAATCAAAATGCCCGTGCCCCCCTTCCAAGCATGTGTATAGGCAGCCTCTGGGCCTGCAGTTTGCCTAGTTATTTCAAGCCTTGCTCTCAATGCAGAGCCATTCATTTCCCCGTTGGCTTTTCCCTGGCTCTCATCACTGTTCCAGCCGAGCGTTTCACAAACGGTCATTCATTTCTCTTCCCAGCCTCCAACTGAAGGGGAGAGAGATTTTGCCATTTTACAGGTACAGAGCAGAAGCATGGAAAGATTAAGGTCTCATTTGAAATGCCCCAGTGTAGATAGCCTGGCCTTGCTTTTTTTCTCGGAGCACATAGCACTGTGCCACCCTTTGCATCGTCTTGCTGACTTTGGTTGCAGCTGGGAGCGCTCACCACATCTGCAGATCAGACCCCAAAGTATCATGCCAAGCATCCGGAGCGAGAGGAACAAGAGATACACCCATACAACAATACACACGGTGCTGTGGGGTAAAAGTACCTGAGTTTACTTGTTGAAGAAAGCAAGGGTAAATTAGCCTTCCCAGAGCTCCATGCATTTGCAGGTAGCCTGCAGCTTCTCCACCTCACCTAGTTTATAGCAAGCTTGGACTCCTCTACACTGCTGTGTAGTCTTCAGCGTAGATATACCCACTGTTAGCCAAAAGCCTGGTTTAAAACTGTCCTCATGGATCAGGCAGGACCTGACTTCTAATAGCACATAGGAGACCTGATAGGGGCAAGAATGCAACTCTATCTGCCAGGGCACCATCCAAGTGCTTTAGTCAAAGATCACCCCTTCTCCTCCTGCAGCCTTGTTCAGTGTCAGATCTACACCTCCCAACTATAGTAACAGAGACAAGGTTTCTACAGCCGCCTTTAGAGCACGAGCCTGGCTTCTCCTTGTTGCAGATCTATCTCAGGGGCTTCGTACTCACTCATTCATGTCAAAGCTAGTGTGTGATGTAATTAAGGTTGACCTAATGCCTATGCATGAGGGAGAGGAATTATGATTACACAGGCAGCCTTCATTCTGGCTCTTCCTAACTTTTGAGTGTTTTGCAAGCCTAGTAATGGTCCTTTACTGCAGGCTTTTGTTTTTTTTCTGTGCAATTTCCTGGGGTTTTAAGGAAGCAAAATAAAAAAAGGAAGTTGCATCATCTGACATTTTATTTGCACCCACATGAGTCAAGGTTTGACCTTTCAAAACCATAGCAGAAACCTCTGCCATTTGAGCTATGGATAGCGGAAGTATGTTGCCATCCTCTCTATGAAGCAATGGCAGAGGAGGAGGAGATGGACATTTTGCCACTTGAATGAGGAGGGAAAATTACTTGAAAACAGCAGTTGGTAAAAGTCATAAGACAGCAGCTTAATGTGTCTTCAGCTATGACTGCATTCAACAGCAAATATATCTCATCTTGCATTCTTTTACCAGCCGCATGATGGCAGAATAAGCCAAGCACATTGCAAAGTGCAGTGGGAAGGATCGGTAATATCTCTGCTGCCGACTGACACTGCCTTCGCCTTTAGTTCTGGTGCAAATCTTCCCCGTGCTGATCCTGGGACGGTGACATTTTGTGGAAGACTTGTACAAATGCAGGGTTGTTGTCCAGGAGTCTGCATAACTCCCCTGAGTGAAAGAGGCTGCATTATCAGTAAACTGCTTGTGGGCTGCCTGATCCATGAGGACAGTTTTGAAGACTGGGGCAGTAGGCTATAGTCTATGGTCAGGGCTCTTGTGTGGTGGGGGAAGAGGAACTGATTGCCATTTCGACTTGAAGCCTGCACAGAGCCCCAGCTGCATGGCAGGAGATTGGTTCTGCTCTCCAGTCTCCATCCAAGTCCTACTGGCACCCATCAACCCTGTTTCCACACCAGGTTGGCTCCTTCTGGTCCTCACACCCTCCCCCAGGCTTGGTGGGTAAGGAAGAGGACAACAGTGATGAGAGTTGGCAACCGTGCACAAAGAACAGCTGCCCCACTCCCCAGCTGGAGCCGTCCTCTTTCCAAGTCAAAGGACCACCCATGCCTAACAGGCCCTCCAGCTACTGTGATTGAGGCATATCTGTTTCCATAGCCAAGTGCACATGACGGAATAATGTGGCCAACCTGGACTCCACGCAGCCCAAACGATTAAGTCCCCATTTGCAGCTGGGCCAGCACGTGCCTCTGGAGCTGTAACAAGGTGCACTGACCACTCTGCCATTGCTACATCCTCCAGGTTGTTGTAGGGGAAACATGGAAAAGCAGAGCTTGCTTGTGAAGTCAGGTACACAGAAGGAGGTTAGTAGGCACAGAGGCTTTATCAGAGACTCGTACGTCATAAGAAGTGGGGGAAGGCAAGTCACGGAGTATGGGTTGGACACCCTTCCTGCCACGGAAAAAGCAGTGTTTGCATCTGATCTACAAAGGAGCAGCAAGAAGGCTCCTGCCCTTCTCTAAACTTCAAGCAGGATTTCTGCTTGGTTTTTGTTTTGTTTTTTTCATTTATCTCAGCTTTCTCCACTTGACCCTCTGCCTTGCAAGGCAGGTTGCATGCTGATCTAATGGTGAGAGATACTGCACAAAATATTGCACCATGTGGACGTTTCCAGTGAGGGTCTCTGGAGCCAGTATTGCAGGGCTGCATTTCAGTTTGATTTTAACCGGTGCCAAAGAGACAACCTCAAGATACCTGGTGACAACAAAATCACTTAGTCTGACAGCTGCAGCCACCATTCCCCCTGTCCTCTTACCTAATATTTGGTAATTCTGCAATAGGCTGGCAGCTAATTGGCTCTTCCTATTACAAAACACAGAGCAAGAGTATCAGGACAGTAAAAAAAAAAAAATGAATCATTACTTTTCATGTGTGGAAATATATAAAGCCAGTTCCTGAGCAGGGGCAAATTAACATAGCTCCTATGACCCTTGGATAGAGATCTGTATCTGGTGAGAATTGCTCATGGCAACTGGGTGGGGGGAAAAATGAAATATTGGCAGCTATTCAAAGTCATATAATTCTCAAATGTTTCAGTATTTTTACCTATGTTTAACCCCCCCCCCCCC
>NW_017729029.1:37018813-37025286 GCF_001723915.1 Gavialis gangeticus
TTTTTCCTTTTTTTAAACCCCCCCCCCCCCCCAAGTATGATGTAGTTTATTCTCTGGCTAGCCACGGGATGGCAGAATAAGCAAAGAGCATTGTCACAACCATGCTAACACGTCTTTAACTGTGGTGGTGAAGAAGTGCTCTTGTTTTATGCTGCACTGCTTACCTCTTTGTGGAACAGGCTATCACATAAATTGAGGATCATGTCATGTTGCAATATATGGAAGCTCTTCGGTGACCTACGCCAAATGAGTTGCTTGGCCCAGTCCAGTTCTAAAATTGTCCCTATAAAAAACATCCTCTCAGGTAGCACAGGTCTGACAGTAGTTAGCAGGCTCAGCAAAGGGCTAAAGGGCTGGAACTGCATCTTGACCCTCGCTGGGGTTATTCTAGGCCATGAGCCGAGAGGCTTGGTGCATAAACCTCTACCCTGGGATTTTCCAGTTGGTGAGTTGGAAACGTACCATTGAGTGCCGAATTTGAATCATTGGTGGAGCAAAATAGCAAAACTTAATTTTGCATGGGCTCTCATACGTAGTCTCTAAATGCAGGACTTCAGGTCTGAAGGCTATTCACCTGGTATTTTTTACAGCTATTATGTTAACTTGCAGAGCAGATGTGAGCAAAACCAGAGGTCAAAACCTGCGGTTTGGTTCATGCTCAGGAGTTTTCTCGAATTCCTAGGGAGTCCTACCTAAGCGGGGCAGGGTTTAGCTCCTTATAATTATGCAGACGGTCCTACGTTGAGGGTGAATATCATGGCACCGATGCAGGTCCTTGGTTTTCTCTCTCTGCATAAGGGACAGTTTTGGACAGGTAGTTGGCCGTGTCGATCTGAAGTCAGGCAGAAGGCAGGGTAGATTTGCACCTTATAGACTAACAATATTAGAGATGCATTGCATAAGCTATTGTAAGCAGTGGCTTATTTCATTAGACACTGTGCTGACATATTACTGTTGTGGATACTGGGTGAGCTTTTGGTCATCAAACAAGGGTTTGATGATGTTGATTGACTAGATGATTAGATATTTTATCTGAAGGTGGTTAGGATAAGGTAGAGGGGTTAATTTTATCCTGCTCCTTTTTAAATGAGGTGTTAAGTGAAATTAAGTGACTTTTTCTTCATTTAAATGCATTGAAATACACTGAGCCAAATACATTCTTTGTATAACTCCATACCTGATGTTAATTTTCATTAAGGAACAATTATCTCCCTGCTAAACAGTCCCTCTGTCTGGACTGTTAGATGCTGTGCAGAAGAGGTTTTCTTTTTTAGGTGCCTTCAGGGAATTAATTTGAATGGTTTTATTGACAGGTATGGCCACCCTAAATATAACTGCATATCAGAGCCTCGAGCTTGCATTTGAGTCATGATACCAGATCTCATTTAAAATAGCTGCAGACCTTGACAGTCATTGATAAGGTAAGAGGTTTTTTGCTGGTTAGATTACAGTTAAAAGTAAACTATACATGGATCATAGTCAGGCATAGGAGCCAGGCAGAATAAATGGAGTCCTTTTTGCTGTGCATCTACCAAAATATGTTTAGATAAAGAGCAAGTAGATAGTAAATCAAGCTAACATTTAAAGTAATACATGAACTATTACATGTGCAGTTTGCAAAAAAACCCCTAAATTATGTACAGCTTCAGGCTTGTATGAGAGTGATTTAAATAATGCTGTCATGCAGTGAGTGATGTCATAATAGTCCTCCAGCAAGAGGAAGCACATGTTTATTGGCCAGTAAATAGAGGAATTCTCTGCTTTATAAAAGCAAGCAAACATGGCTGCTTATTCCCTTAATTTTCTGCTGTTCTCTTGGTTAATATGCGGTGGTCACGCAGCTAGTGAAAAGGAAATATCTTCTCCTGAAGGTATGGTCCTTGCTCTAAACATGATGATGAATGGCTGATGTTCTGAATGTTGAACTGGTGAGGGCAGCATTCATAGCAGGCAATACAGAGGCAGGCACCCAAGCAAGCAGGTTTTATCGTATCCTCAGTTTGCTTCCACTATTAAACGTCTCCTAAGTAGAATAGCGGGTGTTTGAAGGTAGCTTTCTAACCAACCTTCCCCATCCTCCACTTTGTCCTTCTGTTGCTGGTTACAAGGCTGTGTCTGCTAAGATATATGCAGTTACACATTTGACATTTCTTGATGGTGAGACCACGTTGCTGTTTCCCCTTCCTCTCCTCCCACGGAGATGCACGTTGGGCACAGGGAAGGCATTTGACCGGCCATGGCCATCAAAGCAATCATAGAAACTGGAAGGGATTTTTAGGGCAGATTCTGCTGAGCAGACCGTATGGTTGTCAGAGAGCCCTGCTGGGTTTTCATATTTAGAGGTTGCCCAAGGTCCAGGGGGACCCCAGAAGACATTTCTGCCACAGGGGAAAGAAGCCCCATTGCTGCTCATGCTCCATGTGTCCCAGAAATGAAGAGGCAAGGATCTTCCAAAGTGCTGCTTTGAGCTGATCAGGACTTGAGGACAGTGCCAGGAGCATATTCACGGCCTTATTGCTGGGCACGGGGGATGGCCGTAGACATCTTCCCTGATCACTGTGACTGAGATGCTGCACTGTTGGGTGTCCTCAGAACTATTTAACCCCAAAGAGCACCCAAATTATCTACCCCCACGATCATTAAATCTTCAGAGATGCCCCAAAACAAATGAGAAAACGAGCCGGGCCCGGCGGGCAACCCTTGAAATCCTGAAACCTGGAGGCTGATGGCCACAAAGATAGGAGGTCTGTGGGCTGCCACAAAGGTGTTTAGCCCCTACAATAAACCAGAGCGGGAAGTTCTGCAAACAGCCGTTCTTACCTGGTCATCGATGCAGGTAACAATAGCATTACCCTATAAATAGACTCAGGTGTCATCCCCAAGACAAGGGTTTAGGAGCCGAGACACATTTGACAGCTGCTGAGTTGTGTTGTAATCTGGAGTCTGGGAGAATCGTAAGATAATTGGTACTGCTATCTCCTGCTGTTGCAGGGTTCGTGGCACTGCGTGAATAGCTATGCTGGCCCGCTCATCAGAAGGGTCGTGTTCCCCCTCGCCTTCCTAAAATCTCCTTTGAGGATGGAGGACGGTTGAGGGTGCCATGGTGTAGTGCACCCCTCATTTAATTCCTGCTCCACCCACGCTTTAAACTGCCTAGATAGGGAAGTAGTGCTGGGGGAGTCGATTGACTCCATGGTTCATTATAATTTACCTGTATCCTGATAATGTCTCATTGCCCAGATGTTAATGACCCTCTCTCCTTTTTAATGGTCTTGATGTTCTTCGGTTAATCAAGCTAGCCTTTCTTCTGCCATTTTCTTGTCTGTTATCCCTTCCTAGTCATCTCTCTCTTCTCTTTCACTGCCCTAAGCGCTGTTTTTAGTTTTAGCTAAAACCCTTAACTCAGGTGAATGTTAACTCAGATGTGGAAACAAAGACCAGCGATGTGCTGAATGGACCGTCAAGATGCTTGAGAAGGCCAGATTTTCATATTACAAAACTGAATAAGAGATGTACACTTCACTATTATGACTACAGGACTAATGGAACAATATGTTTGGACTGTTTTTGCCTAACTTGTGGTTTTTATAAAACCGAATATATAATCTAGCAAATTAGCGTACAGTCTAATAAAGCTGTAAATCCAGTTTTGCTTTGGAATAATATAGCACTGGGCCCTGAGTAAATAGTAAATCTTCTAGTTTGTCTTCAAGTGGAAAAAAGTATGTGTTGTGTTGATTGCAGCACACCATCTGCCTTCTCTTTTCAAAATCCTAGATCTGCCCATGGGAGGGTTTCCCTTCTAGATGCTGCAATGGAAGGGATGGATAGTCTTGCTGTGGGAAGATTCAGACTTGGCCATTTATATCCCACAAGGAAAGGGGAATTTGGGAAACGCAATCCAGTGTTTTCTATGCTCCTGCCTCATTTTGCAGGGGACAGGGAAAACCTCCCCATATATTCTTTACGTGATCTGCTGTGTTCGATGGCCTGCAATCCCTGCTAGGGATTTAGAGAAGTGAGCAGAAGCCTCTCAAAGTCCTGAAGGTGGTGAAAGACAGGAGTTGTGGAGCACTGCCTTGGAGCCAGTAGCGTTACATGGACCTGAAGCATTACACACCCATTCTGTTAAGGAAACATTGCATCTCAGGGGATGCCCACGCAGGAAAGTCCACTGTATTTATAGTTTGATAATTCAGCTCTGCCTTACCAGTGATTCATCTTTACCTTTAAGCTGTGACACCACTGCATTTTTAACTCTTGTGGTTTTTAAACACCTTCTTTTTTATTTCAGACTTCTTCTCAGAGGATCAAGAAGTAGACACTGAAGTTGTCAAGCTAGACCTGGTCCTTACCCTCATGAGTGCTCTTTTGCTGATCATTTCCATCACCCTGATATGTTGCTGTTTTTTCCATTTTAAAATGTTGACCCACGAAAGAAAGGAAACTTTCAAGTAAAGATGCGTTGCGAACCTGCACCTTTTCAGATCAATGTGAAATAGTGATGGTTTTTTTATTTCCGATTAAGCCTTCAGAAATGGATTCATGGCCCAAAGAAGTCGACTCTCTTGACTTCAGTTGTCTTGGGATCAGACCTCCTGACATGGCTGCATTCATATAGAGTTTATTAATTGACATACACAATACAGAGAAGCAGAAAATTGCAGTGTTTTGTTGACCTCAAGTTAGTTCTCTGTGATTTTTGTTTTATGTTTTGTGGGGGGGGGGGAAGGAAACTGAGTAAGTACTAAATTAAAGGGAAGGTGGTATTTTCATTACTTTTTCAACATTTTACAATAATTGCCTAGTACTTTGTTTCATGATTTCTCATGTCTGTTGTATTTTCATTCTAAAAACTTCAGCATAACTTCAAAAGTGTGCTTTAAAAAAAAAGGATGTCACCTGTACTTGAAATATTTAACAGAACAGAGATATCCCAGTACGGAGAGAGACTTCTCCTTGTGTAATGGTAACGTGTGGTTAAAAAGATGCTTTTCCCTGAAGGCATTTTGTTGGGGCTGTCTGCTGAGAGGGACAGGTTATAGTTTCTTACAGGAAATTCAGAACACAAATCCCAGCTGTTGCCAAGCAGATGTGCAGCACAGCCAAAAACAGAGCAAATGGTGGAAAACTGAGGTTCTGTGCAGGAGACGGGGTAGCCAGAAAGGTTCATCCCATGCTGCACATATCTGCCAGGACACCCCTGGGTGCTCCCTGTTAACTCCATAAAGCACCTTTGTTGCCACCCAGAGCATGCACAGACCAGCAGTGACTCTAATAAGCTTGCAGCACCTGTAGAAACCAGTGCGCTCACAGCGGACTGTGCATTAACCCTGACCGCATTTGCTGCGACTCGGCAGGCTATCTCATTCCTTAAATGAAGAAGGCATTTCATCTGCCTGCGCATGGCTGTCTTCATCTCAGTTTGACTGAAAAATGCCCAAGGGAGGTCCTTCCCTGTCAAGATCTCTCTGTGTAACATGAACATCCTTTTCACACTGTTGTAAGATTGCATGAAGCTTCCCGTTATATAATAACCCTCCCGGAGTGCAAGATTCAGACTTACTTCTTTATTCGGCAGATATATCTTACTGTGTAAAACGTCCTGACAGCTTCTGCTTAAGTGCAGCAAATGTGACTGGTTTTTAGCCCTCGTAAGATCAATACAGAATCATCCCTGCTTTAAACATGTCAAACAACAATAATAATAATAAAAAGATCTTTGTAAGTTTTCAGGTTTCTGAAGGAAAGGCATTCAAGCTTTCTCTCCAGACTGCCTGACATCACGGTGAGACCCACTTTGTGCTGTCACCAAAACAGAAGGCCCTTTTCCATACACGGCATCACTGTGCAATATCAGGAATACGTGGCTTTATCAAGCGATTTTTAAAGTGAATCGGCTCCGTTTTAGCTGTCAAGCCAGGTCTTCAGTTCACGGCAGTACAGATTCCTCCGCTAGGATCCTTACATCTGAACTTGTGTTTCTTCTCTTCTGCAATCCAAAGGATGCATGCAGCAACAGGCGACGCATGCATGCCACAACATGCGACTCCTGTGAAGCAACAGGTGACCCACGCATGCAACAACGTGCAACTCATGTGAAGCAACAGGTGACCCATGCATGCAGCAACATGCAACTCGTGTGAAGCAACACGTGACTCACGCATGCAACAACATGCAACGGGTGCATGCAGCAACAACAGGCAATGCATGCAAGCAGCAACAGGCAAATGGTGCATGAAGCAACAGGCAAGGCATGCATGTGACAACAGGCAATGCACGCGGGCAACAACACAGCTGCTGGTGCGCAACTGCTGCGGCAGCACTAGAGGTGGCACAGATGGCTGTTTCTGCTGTTGACGCGGGGCACGTTGTCACCGACAGCAGTGAGGTCACGGCCTAGGAGTCCGGCTTCTCGTGTCGTGCGCCCGTCCGTCCCGGGGTGGGGGGGGCGCTGCGGCCGCCGGCAGAGG
>NW_017729029.1:37025297-37032937 GCF_001723915.1 Gavialis gangeticus
CAAAGCCTTGCTTTAACCCTACAAGATTCATATACAACATCCTGCAACTCTTTGCAAGTCTTTCCAGTAATGCCATGTCTAAAAACCTCCCAGGCACAGCATCCCCACCACTAATGTGGGTGAAGTCTTTGAAAACAAACCCAACCATCCCAAAGAAAATATGACACATCTATTATATGAAGAAAAAACTTTACTGAACTGAAAATGAATAACTATACAAAATTGACAATATTAAAATAAAATGAATACAAAATGTAACAAAAATAAACAAAAGGTCCAGACTCTTGTCCTTCTTAGCAAAAATAACTATATAACTATATACAAAAACATTCACATGCACACATACAATATAAAAATAAAAATGTAAAAATAAAAAAAAAATTTTTTTTCAGTATCCACTGGTGTGTGACTCTTCACTGGCCTGTGGGCTTGTCCTCGGTGAGTTCTGCCCATGAAAGTTTTCTGTGAGGAGTGAGGAAAGGGAAGAACAAGAAGAGGAAGGGGGCTTGGTGCACAGTAGAAACCCCCAGATTTTTGCCACCCCCCCCCACTCACTCATTTTCACACACACACGAACACATGCATGTGTGCACAAAGTTGGTGGGACATATTACCTAAATATCACCTGGGACACTGCATACCCCGGGTGTCGGGTCTGGCAGGCAGCATCCTGCTGCCCTTGGACTCATGGCTCTGGAATGGAATGTGATGAAGTTCAGGCTGCAATATTGAAGGAAGTCGTGTAAACACTCACTCCCTTCCCTCCAAAGTTTAAAACAACTTGCAGAAAACTTACCATTACACTGCTGCTGCTGCTGCTGCTGCTGCTGCCAGTAGGAGCCATGGCCACTGGAGTGATAGAAAATGCGGGGGGGGGGGCAGTGCAGGGCTCACAGCAGGGGGAGTGTACTGAGAGCAGAGCTGGAGGTCAGGAGAGTACATGGGTGGGGGGGAGGATATAGACAATAGGTGGCGGGGGGGACAACAGTTAAGAGGGGGTAGAAAATGATATTATTGCTCTCCCCCATTCTTTCAATCTTTTAAATAAAATAAGAATATTTGGTTGGTCTGGTCAACCAAGCAGAAACGTCTTGACCTGACTACGGAGGAGGGAGGAGTGAAAAGGGTAAAAAAGAACACACAGCGCCATCTACTGGCTAGAGGCTGGAACGCAGTGGCCCTTCGTGGCAAACGGGATTAATTACAAGTCTTTGGAGTCTCTGGCTATTTGCACGAACAAAATCCACAGTTGGAGCTGTGTAGCAGGAAAGCAACACAAATTAAAACATCTTTGAGTAGTGTTAGTTTTAAGTGCTAAATGGACTTTAAAGCAGTGGGAAATCCTGGGTCATGCAAACACAAATGCAATTGCATCGATGTAAATGGGAAATTTTGTTTCATCTACACACAACCTTAGATGTTAGGAAGAATGTTTTCACTGGGAGGGTAGTAAAACACTGGAACAGCTTACCCACAGAGGTGGTGGAATCTCCATCCTTGGAGCTTTTTAAGACCTGGCTAGACAAAGCTTTGGCTGGGATGATTTAGCTGGGGCTAGTGCTGCTTTGAGCAGGGGGCTGGACTAGATGACTTCCTGAGGTCTCTTCCATCCCTAATTTTCTATGATTCTATGTTATATCTTTTCAGGAACTTGAGCAGGGTGGAATAGGATCCCACTTAGGTGCCTAAGTCCAATTAGACATAGCTTACAGACAGCATGCATCTATGCAATAAGATTCTATATAACAATGGATGATAAAAAGATTTTTGAAGAAACAGAGTAACTAGATCGTAATACCCCCAGGTTATTTCTCCTGTCTGTCCATTCCCAACCTTGAAGATGGACATAAAGAATTAATTTAGAAGCTCTCTACCTTGTTCTTATGGGCCCTTCCCTTCCCAGCTGTTGAAAACAAAGTAGAGACAATTGGAGGTGTTTGATTCTGCAAACATTTGTTTCTGAAGTGCTGAATAAGTTAACTTTCTGTTAACACATCTCTCCCTTAGGGAGTGGGCCAGAGAGAATATCCATCATGAGAATAAAGTAACCAAACATCCCCTGACTTCACTTCCAAACCAGAATATCAACCAGCATTTTTAACAGTCTCAACGGAGGCAGAGTTTCCATCCCTTTTCTGAAAGACCTTCTCAGCTTTGGAGCTGGCTCCTTCTCAGAGCTGAGGCAATAAGCAAGGCAGCATATCTGTTGCTTATGCAACAGTCTGAACCTGGACCTCAGACTCCAAAACTGTTAATCTGGCACTTCTTCCAACATTAAATTCACTCATCTCCAAAGAGGTGAAATATTTCTCAGTGTCTTATACAGAACACATGAGAATTAACCAGTTTATGAGAAAGACCTAGTCTTTTTTCCACCTTAAAAAAAAAGATAAGGGGAAGGCTTTCCTCTGCAAATCCTCACAGATGTATTTCCTAAATGGAGCCAGGTGTTTTATTCTTTCAGAAAATCAAAAGTGGGAGACAACTGTAGACATTTGCTGTCACTTCTGCATATCTTAGTGTCCTAGGCTTGTCAGACCTGTGCAGTTTGATAGGTAGCGTTTGGAAAAGTGAAGGAAAAGGCAGCTTCTTTCTTTAGGAGCAAGTTTGGTTCCTTCTACTGCAGTGCCTCTGACTCTTCCCCCCCTCCCTTTCTCCCACATGCCATAACAAACTTCCCTCTTTACAGGCAACTACAGAATGCTTTGAAAAGATATGATTTGTCTGGGATCAATGAACTGAACCAAAGTTCTGTTAATTAGAGCTACAAATAAAAAAAGGCAGAGGATGAGGTGTGTGGCAGACCACTAGGGGGTGCCCCTGCATTGAGACACCCACCCCACTGCACCCAACCACCTTCAAGGCTCTGAGTGCCTCCCTAGGCATGCCTCAGATCTGGCCGACCTCCTTCCTGGAGCATACCTGCTAGCCTGGGGGTAACGCTGCCACCTCCCAGAGTCTGAACTGATCCTGGACCTGTGGCCTCTGGGAAACACAGACCTAGTAGTTCTTGAGGGTACTTGACCCCCTACAAGAAGTTGGGGGGCTTCCCTCAGTCTGAAGCACAAATACTGGTCTCCTTTAGTCAGCTGAACCAAGGGGACCCAAGGCATAAATTAGATCCTCTCCTAATAAGTCTCCCATTGGGAGTGAAGCTGGGGTTACTTAAGGTCAAGTGCCCTGGGGTTGATCAGGGTCACCAGGGCTTGGGGTTACTTAGGGCCAATGTACCCCAGGGTTACTCGGGGTCACCTGATGCCAGGGTGGAAGCAAGGGGAAAGGCACAATGGCAAGGAAGAGACAACCAGGAAGAGGCAGAAATCTGGGAAATGGGGGCTGGAAACTGAGAGGCAGAAAGCTGGGAGATTGGAAGCAGATAATAGGTGGCAAGGAGGAGGCAGGCAGGAAACAGGGAGGCAGAAAGCTGGGAGATTGGGGCTGGAAACTGGGAGGCAGAAAGCTGGGAGACTGGGGCTGGAAACTGGGAGGCAGAAAGCTGGGAGATTGGGGCTGGAAACTGGGAGGCAGAAAGCTGGGAGATAGCCAGGAAATCGAGGAGGAGGGTTTGGAGGTAAATAAGACAAAAACCTGACTCAGAATTTCAAAATAACAGGTTTATTAAATAGACAATACATTACACAGCCCCATGAAGTTAGTGGTTCCTACACCGCCTCCCCACACACCCACACCCACACCCACACAATGGTAGCAGGAGAGAAAAAGGCTTGGTGGAGGGATTGAAGTCAGGCAGGACACTGCCTGCCAGACCCGACACCCAGGATGCAGCATTCCGCGTCATATTTAGGTAATATGGCCTACTGACCTTGTGTGTCTGTGTGTGTGTGTGGGGGGAAGCACGAGGGGGGCAAAATTCCAGTTTTTTGACTGTGCACCAAACCCCTCTCCTCTTCCTCTTCTTACTTTTTCCCCCTCCTCGCAGAAAACTTTCATGGGTGAAACTCACTGGGGACGGCAACCAGCCCAGAGCCCAGTAATGAATGAAGGTAGTTAAGAGGAGAGAAGAATGAAATATCTTCAAACTTTTTTTTATTTTTGTACATTTTGTATATATTTGATATTGTTAAGGTTATATAGTTATTGTTAAAGCTGCAGCGTTTTCAATAAAGTGTTTCATTTTTGCTTTCTATATATGTGTCATGGGCTTTTTGGGGGTGGGTGGGTGGTTGGGTTGGTTTTCAGAGACCATGCCAACCTCAGCATGGGGATGTTGTGCTTGGGTATTTTTTATGGAGTCATGGCATTACTGCAAAGAGTTGCGAAGAGTTGCAGGGTGGACTGTTGTCAGAGGGAAGGAGGTTGAATGTTTGTTAAGTGTTAGTTAGGGTGCAGTGCAGCCAGCATGTCTTGTAAGAAAAAAGACTAAACAACCCCACCTACCCCCAGTGGCAAACAGGCAATCTGCAAAACTTCTCCATACATGGACCTCCCAGGTCTTTTAACCTTTAGCCTTTAGCTTTTAGCAAGTCTTTAAAGACTTTAGTAAGTCTTTAATGCATTATAATTCATTTTATATGCATGGTCACTGAGGGGGGTGGGGTGGGAGTTGGGGTTAATGCCTGCTGCCACAGCTCCAAAACAGTTTCTGCTTTTTTTCTGAGTTTTTCCTTTGCAGGCTGTACTGTTATGGGAGGTGTGATGCAAAAATGATTTTTTTCAATGCTTTCTTTGCAATGTAATGTTTTCTTTACAAAAACCTGCATGCAGCACCTTTCAGAGCTGGGTTTGCAGACCACTGCTCACCGTCGGTACAACCCACTCTTCCCCTGGAGAGAGCTCATCGGATTTTGTTCAAGGTTGCTTTGTCCTCCCTTGCCGTATCTCTCCTCTCAGCCTTCTCAAAGGACGGGGAGAAGGTGAGAGGGGAATGAGGAGCAGCGCTCCCAAGGCAGCCCAGGGTAATCTGTTCAGCTGCCTCTAGGCCTCTGCAGAATCAAGTGTATTAAAAGAAAGCATCATTGTGGGAGAACTTCTTTTTCATCTAAATTTAAGACATTTGTAATACCTCCTACACTAGGTATTGGCATGTCCTCATCAGATGGGTCTCAGCTACCTCAGGGAGTCACCCTAGCAGGGGGCTGCTAGTCAGCCAAGGCCAGGGTTTCAAAAAGCACTCTGCTTCCTATAGAGAGGCCGGAAGTGTTATGCAGCAGATGGCTATCCCCAGACTTATTATTGAGGTGCCTGGAGGGGAGGCCACCCAATCTAAAATATTGATTGAGTCCAGCCTGGGAAGCTACTGCACTCCTGTCCCTGGACAGCTGCACACCACTCCCCAGTTCCCAGATCCATGCCCTGAAACCAAGCAGGAGCAAGTCCAAATCAGAATTTTTTGTTCCTCATCTTTATTTTTTCACAATAAATTTAATTGCAATCAATTTGATTGAGACATCACAATAAAATTAAAACACTATAAATGTTGTTTTTTACTCAACAATGCTGTTAGTAGTCAAGTGGTGAATACATTTTTTTACAGTACAGCCATTGCCAGCAAATGCAATACAATAGGATAAAACACAAATTTACAATATGCTCCCAAGCTCCCTTGAGTAATCCCTTGATATGATAGGGATGCATGGTGGGATGGTGAGAGGGAGGCAGGCTGGCAGGCAGCCTGGTTACTATCCCTTCCTGGTTACTGGCCATGTCCCAGCAATGTTTTATTTTTGGTCTATATGGCATGCATGTCCAATGGAGGTGGGGGGTGCTTTTTGGAAAGCTGATGACCATGCAACTTTTATGGAGTCATGGCGTTACTGGAAAGTTGCAGGGTGGACTGTCATCGGATGGAGGCAGGTAGAATGTTTGGCCAATGCTAGTGTGCAGCCAGCATTTCTTGAAAGAAAAGACTAAACAAATCCACCCAGAAAGCTTATTTAGGGAAGGAGGGGCCCCCTCAGGTGGAGGCCCCCAGGCATGGTCCCGGAGGGGCCTCCTCAGGTGGAGATGTGTGGCCTGACTCCATTGGCTGGCTGAGTCAGGCCAGGTTACTCTCTGTTACACTGTAACTTTGGAATCTTTGCTGGCCACAAACCTGAGGGAGGGAGGGAGGGGCCCTCTCAGGTGTGGGGGGGACTTTCTACTTTCTGTTATCCTTATTTATTTAAACTATGTTCTGTTATTTAAACTACTTTCAGTTATCTATATTTATTTAAAATCTTCCTTCCTTCCACAAATCAGAGAAGAAACTCAAGGAGACAGAAGGTTCAAGGAGACAGAGTGGTGGGTGGGTATCAGAAGACATGTACCCCAGTCTGAATTTTCTGGGACATGGCCAGTAACCAGGAGGCGAGCGAGAAGACTATTGAAGGCAGAGAGGGTTTTCCCCAGCAAGAAGCTTTCCCCCAGTCAGAAGACATGTACCCCAGTCCAAATTTGCTGGGACATGGCCAGTAACAAGGAGGAGGGCAAGAAGACTACATGAAATGGGCCTGCAGAAGTTGGCAAATTGAGATTATGCTCAGGACAAAGCCAGAGGTCTCAGCTTCTGCCACTACAGTGTTCACAGCTCCTTTGTGGCCAACAATGATTTGAAAGTGCAAGGGTGCAACGGAGAGGTGTAAGGCAGAGGTGGGCAAGTGGAAGGAAGAGCCCAGAGGCCTGGGCCTATTACCCAGACCCAGGGAGGGAATTTGCCAGAGGTCTTGGCCAGCAACCAAGAAGAAAGCCTTCACATTTGTGGCCAGTAACAATCCTCTCATTACAATTCCATAATACACTCATTAGCAAACAGAGCCAGCAACCAGGAGGGCTAGAATAATATAAAATGGATCTGCAGAACTTAGTTTCATAGTTAATAGGGTCAGATGGGACCTGAGCAGATCATCAAGTCTGACCCCCTGCCACGGCAGGAAAGGTCAAGGTGGAGTCTTGCTTCTGCAACTCTTACCATATTTGAGCTGTTGCTTGGGCCAAAGCCTGCAAAGAAAGCCTCCACAATTCAAGTAGTACACACAAGAGAAGCCTCAGCAGTACTTGTGGCCAGCAACCAGGAGGAGGAAGTAATATAAGTTCAGTAACAGTAGTATGTAAAGCAAAAGAGAGTATATCTCTTCTCCACAGGAATAGAGGGACCTAGGGAGGAGATTGAACTAAGAGGTGGGCATTTCCTTCCCCCCATGGGTAAAGAGGAAGGGAGGGCACACAGTCACTTGCCTTACACTCAGTATCTGCTTTCTAGGCCTGTGTGAAGTGGCTAATATTTTCTTTGGATTCAGATTGGGCCAATTTTGGGGACAGTGATTTGATTCAGTGATTCAGATCACTGGCCCAGTCTATGCGGCCAAATCAGATTTGGAGATTTGGCCACTGCCAAATTGGCTGAATCTCCAAATCAGCCCCATTCTCTGCCCGCCCTCAATGGCTGCCCTGCCTGCCCTCCCCGCTCCCGGCTCTTAAAAAAAAAAAAAAAAAAAAGAAAAAAAAAAGAAATAAAAGCCCCTACTCACCGGCTGCTCCCAGGCAGGGAAGCAATCTCCACTGCGCCCCACAGGACCCCGCTGCCCTCCACTTTCAAGAGCCCCCACACCCCTCACCTACTCTCCCAGCCCCCGCCATGGCTGCCCTGCTCATCCCAGCTCCCGGCCCTTTTAAAAAAAAATCCCCGCTGCCCCTAGCTGCAT
>NW_017729029.1:37033339-37041567 GCF_001723915.1 Gavialis gangeticus
GTGCTCAGAGGGGCTGGGGGAGCAGGCAGGGGATGGGGCCTGGCAGGAATCCCCCCATGGTCTCCTCCCCCTTCTTCCAGCCTCCCCTCCCCTGCCCACTACTTACTAGCATGGAGTCCAGGTCCAGATCCTTGCTGCAGTGAGCGGGGACTGTCTGAATCACCAAAGCTCTCTGAATCTTTTCCAGATCAATTCAGAGAGCTTTGAAGTGATTCAGACCTTTTCGTTGGTCTCCTGATTCCATTTAGATTCAGAGATTCAGCCACTGAATCAGGCCGTATATCCTCCAAATTGAATCAGCGCCCAAAGCTTTACACAGCGCTACTGCTTTCTCATCATAAGGAATCAAACTGTACTTATAAGTCTATATAATATAAGTCTATATCATACATTGGATATATATATGGTGGAGGCCCAGGATGTGTATGATGTATGCAGGGTGATAAAGCAGATCTACCTGCTTTGAAATGCTGTGATAAGGAACTGAACCGTTACAATTATTATTGATCATTAATAAATCATTTACTACAAACACTTATTAATATATTACTATTTGAATTAATAATATTATTGACTCCTATTATTAGTATTAGCTGTTATTAAATTATAAGTCTATATAAGTCAGGATGAAAGTCAACTATAATTATAATGCATAATAGTTCAGTTGTTGAGAGAATCCTGAAGGAAGTGTTGTCATCCTCTTCCTCTTCTCTTTCTTTCTCTTTTTGCCTTTTGTCACCCCAACAGGGATTGATCAGCCTATGGCTAGCAGTGGAAAGGGATCTAAAAACCGAAGGGAGGGAGGATAGAAAGAGCATAGGAATTGTATTGGTGCCTCTTGTGCACCTCACATACCTTCCTTCATGACCATAACAATCCATCAGCCCTGTTTACAATAAATATGAACTAAACAATGTATCCCTCCCAGCCAGAGATGACCCTATCTGGATGCAGGACAGTGACATACCAATGGCAGCGGGCGGCATGGCCACCCCTGCATGGATGTGAAGGGGGTGCCATTGGCAGTTGCAAAGGGGGTGCTACCATTCTGCGCTGCTTGCCTCCCCTGCCCCCTCGCCCCCACCACCAGAATCGCCGCAGAAGGTGACTTGTCCAGGGCGTGTGTGGGAGCGAGGGTGACGGCACCCTGGGCTTGTCCCCCAGACCCTGGAGACCCACAGTATGCCACTGGTGCAGGGCCTTGGGCAAATTATTCCCCCCACCTCCCCTGCACAGAGCCGAACCCACATGCTGTGGTGGCGGGGGAGGGGAGTTGGGGAGCGTCCTGATGGGAGGCTGGCAGTGGCACTGAGGAGTTGTCCTGTCTGCTCCACCCATCTCTGCAGAGCCCCCAAAACGCTGTGCTTGGGGTGGTCACTTTTTTCGTGGCCCCCTAGGGATGACCCTGCCACCCTCAGGGCACAGACAAGTGTCAGGTGTCACTTACCAAAGGTGGCATATGGCACATCACCATGTCCTCTTTTGAGTCTCATGTCGCAGAGGTGCAGGCTTTAAATAGCACTCAAAGCTTCACTGCACCCCACTTGATCAGCCTGCAGTCTTCTCGAACCCTGGATTCACATTGCTGTGCCCCCCAGGGGCAAGTCTCGTGACTAGGATGAGTCCTTCTCTGCCCCCGCTGTGCTGTTGTCCCTCACCCACCTCAAACCTCCCTCATTGATACAGTGACCTCTGCTCCCCCAATTTATAGTGCTTGAGTGGGGCAACCCCTCCCCCCTCCATCGGCAGCCTCATTTTGGTGTGGAAAAAACCCAGCACTCTGGCTCAGGCTGGAAAAAAGAGTGTGAAAAGAAGCTGGAAATTTTTGCAAAGTTCCTGGGTTTGTGTGTAAGCAAAGCAGGTCTTAAACCCCATGCCACCCCTCCACTCACCGCCTTGCTTTGGTGTTCCAAAACAAAGGAGATGGTGCCTGGCACCGGGCTGGAAAAGAGTGTGAAAAGAATCTTGAAAAAGTGCACTTTCAGAGTTTCCATCTAGGGAAAATGCAAGGAAGGGCTGTGAAGAATAAGCCAAAGAGCCTGGGAAGGCATGAGACCCTGTGGGCGACTTTGCGAAGTGGCTGGTGGCTTGCCAAAAAGCAAGCCAGGCTTCTGGGGGGTGACACACCACTTCCCTTCTCCCAACTAAGGGAGGGGAAATCAGAAGCAGTAAGTATGGCCTCAAAAGTTACTTTGTAGAGTGGGTGCTACCTTTGCAAAATGCTGGTGTGCAGGTCAGCACTTGTGTGTTGTGACCCACCCAGGCAGCCCCCCTGTTTATCTCTGGAGCCGCCCTGTATACCTGTGCAAGAGAGAGTGCCAACCCCTCCCCCTGGCACCATGCAGCAAGTGGCAGGAAAAACAAACAGAGAAATGAACCCAAACAATGATTGAAATCCACCTTCACAACCAAACAGTGTAAGGGTGGATATGGAGGCAGACTCAGGAAGCCAGGAAACCATGAGGTTTTATTGTTTACAATGCACGAGTTACTTATGCTTCATGACCCTGAACTGCTCTTGTCTCCCTGAAACACAGTGACACCCTCCTGGCCCTGCTGGCAGTCATACGGCCCTCCTGCGACCCCACTGAGTTAGGGGGAACAGGCTTGGCTATAATTCTACACTCATCTTGCACAGAGGCAAGATGAGAGAACCGACTTTTCCCTTTCAGGCATTGGTACCCATTTATTTAGGTACTTCTGCACACTCTGAAAGGCATCATTGAAAGCGTCCTGTGACATCTGTAATTCAACACGGGACTCGTGGACCACATCTTTCAAATTCTGCATGGTGTGTCACACTTCCTCAAAGATGGCAACATCCTTGATCAGTGACTCGTGGAGTTTGTCCCACCAGGCATCTGCATGTTCTGCTCTGGCTACTGAGGAGTCTGCCAAAACCTCAAGTGAGGTTTTGTGGAACCGTCTCTGCTTGTTTCAAAAATTTCTGCAGCTCTCTGCTGTATTGTGAGTGGAGTGCTGTTCTGGGCAGCCATGGGTCACGGTGGCTGATAAACAAAGAAAAAAACAAGAGGAGGAAAGTGCATGCCCCTCCACCCCACCATGCAGTGCACAAAATGCCAGCCGGCACAGAAGCAGACCCTGCAACAGTGGGGCACGACTCATACTGCCCAAAACATAAAAGTACTCACGTCAGAAACAGGTCCACAGCTGCCACTTCCCATGCTAACTGCAAAAAATTAAGTAAAGCAATTAATTAGTTTGGTGTCTGTTACATTATGAGCTACTGAACCTGTCATGCACCACCACCAACAGAACATGGTGACCCACCTCCAGCAACACATGGATTTCTCCCTCTCTGCCCCCAACCCCAACCAGCACAAACTCGGGCATTGCCTGGCAGTGGCAAGAGGTAGGGTGGTGAGAAGCTTTGGTCCCTGATTCAATTTGGTGGAGATTTGGCCAAATTCAGTGGCTGAATCTCTGAATCTGAATCAGGAGACCCTTTAATCTCTCCAAATTGAATTGAAACACTCCAAATCAATTCAGAGAGATTCAGAAAGATTCAGCAATTCGGATATAGACACAGCTTTAAATATTTTTTCTACATGCCTCAAGGTACCAGGTGGCTCATGAATGCTGCAATGCTAAGGCAGCGGGAGTGTCCCACAGGAGTGTGGAGGGGCTCCCCAGAGTGCTCAGCAACAGACCCGGATGTTTACCAGAAGCACTTCCAGTCCACTTCTGAGTTTCCTGGGGAACACACGGGACCCCCCTTCGACCCTCCCAGTTCAGTGACTGGTGCCTCCTGGGTATGGGGGGGGTGGCACCTGGGGTTCCTCCATGGCTGGTTGCCAAGCCAAGGGGGCACAGGGGGGGTCCACAGCACACTCCCCGGTGGACCCAGAAGTAGACTGGAAGTGCTTCCAGTCCACTTCTGGGTTTGCTGCTGAACACACTGGCCCTCCCTGTGCTCCTGTGGGACACTCCATATGCTCCAGCATTGCAGTGTTCACGAGCCACACCTAGTACCTCGAGGTATGTAGAAAAAACATTTAAAGCTGTGTCTATGTCCGAATTGCTGATTCTCCAAGTCAGCGTTGAATCTTCAGATTCTGATTCAGCCAAATCGAATAGGGGACAGTGATCTGAATCAACAAATTGAATTGCTGTCCCTGATTCAGGCTGAATCCAAATTGAATGTGGCACATTTTACACACCCCTAGCAAAAGGCACATTACAAGAGACTTACCTGGTCTAGCCAGGTAAGGTCTTACGTTGGGTCTTGGTCACAGTAGATGGTGGGCTTCTTCCTGATCCTCCACCTCCTCTGCTTTGTTATCTGTGCTAGTCTGTGGAACGGGGCTAAGTGTCACTAAGTGTATGGTGACCGATGGTTCTTTCTGCCACTCATGGTTATCAGGGAGCTGGGAGTGGTCTCTGTACAGCTGAGACATGCTCATGCTTACACCCATAGGAGGGGCTGCTACCTCCTCCTCCTTGTCCTCCTGCTTCTCCTCCTGCCCAACCCTGGTGCTGAAAGTCTTCGTACCCAGGTTGTCGCCCACATCCTTGGAGAGAATGATGGACAGATTGTCACAGAAGGGGGCAATTGTGCAACCTGCCCTAGAATGAGAGTTCGCATCTTTGGCTCTGTAAAACACTGATTTCAGGGACTTGATCTTGCAAAGGACCTGGGTCCAGTCACGATTGTGCCCTAGCACCTGCATGCCTTTTGCGATCTCAACATAAACAAGTTTATTCCTCCTACTTTCCAGCCTGTCTATGATCTTTTGCTCCTACCATATGTCAATTAAGTCCTCCAGTTCTTCCCAAGTCCAGTTGGGTCCATGGGTGTTGGAGGTATCAGCCTCCTGGGACGTCGGCTCCACACTGCTGGCCTTGGTTTTCTGAGACATGGCAAAGAAGTTCATGGTCAACAGCACAAGCGATTTGTGAAAGGGGGCTAGCAATTTTTTTTGGTGGGGGAGCAGGGGCCTCTTTATATGCAGGCTGTGTTTGCATGAGGGTCTTGGAAAATTCCAAAGATTGTGAAGGCATTACCTGTAAGTGTCAAAACACCCAAAGGTGGTGAAGCACCCAGTTTAACAACAAAAAATACCTGGTGATGGGGTAAATAAGGCATACTTTGGAATGGCTACTCAATGGTCTGAAATGTTGCAAAAATTGATATCTACCCGCCTGCTTGTGCAAAATAATTTTATTACAGAAGCACAGCCTGTTTTCCCTAAAGTGGCAAAAGTTTTGAGTAGCCTACATTACCAGGAGAAGAGTAGGAAAAACTTTTTTTTTTTGCAAGCTTGATTACATCAGAACACCAGCTGCAAAACTCAGGATGAAAGGATGTGCAAAAGCCTCAATTCCCTGGGGTGCTGGGGTGAAGCATTGGAAAAGCAGCTGCACCAAGCTCCAGGCCACACAATACCCTACAGTCCCTGCCTCCCGCTTGGTGCAGATGCTGAAAAGCTGCTGCTGATGGACAAGGGTGGAGGTCGGGGGAGCTGGGGGAGCAGGCAGGGGATGAGGCCTGGTGGGGGTCCTCCCATGGTCCCCTTCCCCCTCCTTCAGTCCCCCCTTCCCTGGCCCCTACTTACCAGCATGGAGTCTGGGTCCAGGTCCCTGCTGCAGCAGGCAGGGACTGCCTGAATCACCAAAGCTCTCTGAATCTTTTCTGAATTGATTCAGAGAGCTTTGAATTTGGACCTTTTAATTGGTCCCCTGATTTGATTCAGATTCGGAGAGTCAGCCACTGGATTGGGTCGAATCTCCTCCAGATTGAATCAGCACCTGAAGCTTTGCATAGCCCTACTGTTTACCTGGGGATTACTGCTGCAATGCTTGAGAAGTATAGAAACTGTGCTACAGTGTTCATTGACAAGTTGTATTCCTGGTTTAACAGCATTAATGACAATAATAACAATATCCAGCCTCCACTACATCATGAACTAGTTAGGCGTGCCTGCACGGTAGGGCTGGCAACTCGTGAGGTATACCAGCTGCTTAAGGAGATTGCTGCAAACAACATTATCCACCTGGTGAATTCTCAGCAAGCCATAGATGGCTTTAATGAGAAGGGGTTTCTGAACTGCATGGGAGCTTTAGACAGCACTCACATCCAAGTGCTTTGCCCTGCAGGGAGTGGGAGGGCTTTCACAAACATGAAAGGATATGCCTCCATGATCCTGCAAGCCGTGGTGGACCACTAGCGCTAGTTCATGAAAATTTATACTGGGTGGGCCGGCAGCATGCAGGATGTGTGCTTGTTCAGAAACTCCCCTCTTCATGGCCTCGTGGAGAAAGGACACTTTTTCACCCAGCGTGGAGGAGACAGTGATCTGCAGTGTCACTATTCCCCCAGTTATATTAGCGGATGTTGCCTACCCCCTAATGCCCTGGCTCATGAAGCCTTATGGAGGGAACGTCACCAACTCACGGAAGATGGTTTTTAACTACCGTCTGAGCAGCTGTAGGATGGCCATGGAAAGTGTGTATGGCTGACTGAAAGGACAATGGAGTGTGCTTATGTGCCGGCTCGAAATGCAACACGAAAATATCACAGCCTTTGTAGTGACAGCCTGAGTGCTGCACAATATCTGTGAGAGCCGGAGAGAGGTTTTCAAGGAGTCAAGGGAAGAAGCACGACAGGCAGTGGCCAGAGAACAGAGACATGTCCAGGCAGCAACAGCAGCACAGGAACCAAGGAGATATCCTCAAGGAGAGGCTGGTTGGGTGGCCCTTGTGTGTGACTGTCTGGCAGGATACAGTATATTGCTGACAACAACACCTAGGAGTGCTTTGTTCTTTCTCCTGGTTATGTTAAAATTAATTCATTTACACTTAAAATCTGTGTCTGTCTACAGGGGTTTGTGGTGTTGCAGACACAGGGCAGAAGGGAGGGTGGTTGGGGAAGGGGGAAGAAATCTGGACTGAGCTAGGAGTTTGCTGCTTCCAGACTTTGAGTGGTTTGGGGGAGAGGAGCATTACACACCGTCACCCACATTTGAATGAGCCCCCACCCCACATGGGTGAAAAGGTTAACTATTATAGCTCTTGGCAGGCTAGGCAGGTGGGGGACCAAGCTGAACAACAACCTATATTTTCAAAACATTCCAAAAACAATTATAAAATGAGTCACAACGCACCTCCAAAAGCTGTATGTGGCACTACACAAACAGATTGACAGTGTACCTTCACAAGGAATGGGGGTTTTCCAATGGGAGTCCTCACTGGAAACTGTAAAAAGATCAATGAGCTCAAGAATGCTGGGAAATTTGGTCCAAAAAACCCAGGAAAATAAAAGCCAGAAGAGCTTGCCACCACCACCAACATCGGCAGCAATTACCAATCAAACAGGCGGTAACAAACACCCAGCCACCCACCCGCTACTCTAAAACCTGAACATTTTATGTTATCATAGCAGTTATCATAAAGCAGCTATAGTAAATAAAAGAAAAAACACATATATTTGTAACAGGGTGGGATGGGAAGGGAAAGGAATGGGAAGGGAGGATTCAAGTCTTTGTGATTGGAATGGGGTCTTTGGGATCATGTACTGATGGACAGCTAGCAGACCAACTGAGCATAGGTGGGTGCAAGTGACAAGGATTTTGGGCTGAGCATGACCATGCTCAGCGGTCTGCCCAGTGAGAGTCTGGGGGTAGGGACTGGGGAGCCCGGGTGGTTTACATTAGGAAAGACATTACAGGGGGTAAATTGGTATTTGACACCCCCTACTGAGATCTGTGGGGAATGACACATGACGCTTAACTTGCTTGAAAGCGCTGTTCATGTGAACACTAATGCTGTGTAATGCAAACAAAAATGCACCGCACCAAAAAAGCCATGTTAAAATTTTCAGGCACTCTACATTAATGCCCGTGTTGTCTACACACACCCTTAAATACCAGTGCATTACTACTCTTAATTCCCAAGCTTTAGGGGTGTGCGAAATGGGCCATATTTGATTTGGATTTGGATTCAGCCCAAATCAGGGACAGTGATTCGATTTGTTGATTTGGATCACTGTCCCCAATTCATAGTTTCATAGTTTCATAGTTTCTAGGGTCGGAAGGGACCTGAGCAGATCATCTAGTCCGGACCCCTGCCATGGCAGGAAGAGCACTGGGGTCAAATGACCCCAGTAAGGTGGTCATCCAACCTCCTCTTAAAAACCCCCAGGGTGGGAGCCTGCACCACCTCACTTGGAAGCTGGTTCCAGACCCTAGCCGCCCTGACCGTGAAGTAGC
>NW_017729029.1:37041804-37043028 GCF_001723915.1 Gavialis gangeticus
GAGAAGGACCCATCCACTACCACCCTCTGGGTGTGACTCTCTAACCAGTTGGCGACCCATTGGACTGTATGGGTGTCTACGCCACAGTCCCCCAGCTTCCTAATGAGAATGGGGTGAGAGACAGTGTCAAAAGCCTTCCTGAAGTCCAGGAAAACTATATCCACTGCCACCCCTGCATCCAATGATTTACTGACCTGGTCGTAAAAGGCCACCAGGTTGGTCTGACAGGACCTGCCGCTGATGAACCCGTGCTGGTTGCCCCTGAGCATGCCGTTCCCTGCTGGCCCCTCCTCAATTCAGCCAAATCTGAATCTGAAGATTCAATGCTGATACAGAGAATCAGAGATTCAGCCATAGACAGAACTTTAAATGTTTTTTCTACATACCTCGAGGTACCAGGCATAGCTCATGAATGGTGCAATTCTGGGGCGGATGGAGCATCCCACAGGAGTGCGGGGGGCTGGGGGAGGTGCATGCTTGGCGGTGAACCTGGAAATGGACTGGAAGTACTTCCGGTCCACTTCCGGGTCCACCAGGGAGCACACTGTGGGACCCCCATGCCCTCCTGGCTTGGCAGTCGGCTGTGGGGGAACCCTGGGTGCCCCCCCACACCTAGGAGGCACCTGTCACTGAGCCAAGGAGGCGGTGCAGGTTGGCCTCCCTGCACACTCCCTGGCAGACCTGGAAGTGGACTGGAAGTGCTTCTTGCCCAGTTCTGGATCTGCTGCTAAGCGTGCTGGGGGCCCCCTGCACTTCTGTGGGACACTCCATCTGCTGCAACATTGCAGCATTCATGGTACCTTGAGGTATGGCAAAACTCATGACATGGGTGCTTGTGCAACTGCTGCTTCTCATCAGGCAGCAGGACTGAACATCCCCCAACATTTGCCACCACAGACCTAGGGGTAATAATTGACCACCGTATGAACATGAGCCAGCAGTGCAATGCTGTAGTCAGCAGGGCCAACAATACCCTAGCATGCATCTATTGATGCATCTCCAGCAAAACAAGCAAAACCATTGCAAAGAAGAGATTCTCCTGCTCTACTCATCTCTGCTTGGCATTGGTGAGACCACAGCTGGAGAATCTCTTGGCAGGGAATCTCTCTCATACTATGGTCAGTTATTACCCCCAGATTTGTGGTGGCAAGTGGTGGGGGATCTTCAGTCCTGTTGCCCGATGAGAGGCAGCAGGTACACAAGCACCCATGTCATGAGTATTGC
>NW_017729029.1:37048028-37059453 GCF_001723915.1 Gavialis gangeticus
CGATGAGAGGCAGCAGGTACACAAGCACCCATGTCATGAGTATTGCCTGTAAGCAGCTAGGGGTGCAGGGCCCCAGAACCCCTCTGCACCTATCTCCTTGACAGCTGGCAGGCTTTGTGGCCACAGCAGGGCCTAGCAGTCATGCCTGCAGTAGTTCTCTACCCCCTGGTGCCCCAAGATAGACACAGTTGCACAAGCACCCATGACATGAATTTTGCCTGTCAGCAGCCAGAGCTGCAGGGCCCCAGAACCTAGAACCCCTGCACCTCTCTCACTGAAAGCTGGCAGGATTTGTGGCCTCAGCAGGGGCTAGCAGGTCTGCAGCTTTCACCCTGCTGCACCTTACACACAGTGTCAACCATGTCACGAGTTTTGCTTGTCCGCAGCTTGAGGTGCAGTTTCCCCCAAACCCCTACACCTATCTCCTTGAACCTTGGCAGGCTTTGTAGCCTCAGAAGGGGCTAGCACACCTGCAGTTTTGACCCTGCTGTGGCTTAACACATACACATGACATGAGTTTTGCTTTCAAGATTTTGGGGTGCAGTTTCCCTGAACTCCCTGCACCTATCTCCTTGAAACATAGCAGGCTTCATGCCCTCATAATGGGCTACCATCTCTGCAGATGTCATCCAAATCAGGCTAGAAATGACAAAGTTATAGGCTGCTTCAACGTTCCCCATTATATCCTATGGGCAAAATGTTGAAACAGGGTCAAAATGGCGAAACTGTTTTGACAAAATGAAATGGAACCGTGGTTTTGAATCAAAACAAAATTTGAAATGAAACGCTGTTCCACTGAAATGTCAAAACGCAAGTTGAAATGGAATGGAGCCATTCTGCACAGCCCTATAGCGCTGAGGCTTTGTATGCATACAAGGCCCACCCTGCAATATGGTGATGGGCATGTACTACACCCCAAGGCTTCCTTATGTGGATGGACCTCCCCTACCTGGTACCTCGGGGGTCCTCCCCCAGACAGGGTCCATGGTCCCAGCCTCCACACAGATGGAGCCCCTGACTGCTGGAGGCTGGGATCTGGGCTATAGGCACTCCTACTTGTGGGGTGTACTCACTGGTCGAGACTCTGGAGGGCCAGGTGAGGGAGGTCCAGGAGGAGGTGAGCAGGCTGCGAGCCATCAGGGAACATGAGGAGTACACTGATGCTTACTGCCAGGCCCTGCCCCTGGAGAAGGATGCCACAGAGACCAGGAAGAGCTTCAGCAGGATGCCCCTAATGATGGAGAGTGGAAATTGGTCACATTAGGCCCAAAGCCACAATATGTATCAACTGCTCCACCAGGAGCCCCATGCAACAACTATGCAGCCCTAACACCATCAACAGATGAAGCATCTGTGTCCTCCACAATGAGAACAAGACAAGAACAGCCACCCCCACCAAAGAAGCAACAATGGGTGACCATTGTTGGAGACTCCCTGCTGAATCCAGTTCAACTCAACTGGGAAAGATAGGAGTTGGATCTAGTACAAAACTATCATCTTGCAGTTATCTTCCTACAGATGTTTGGAAGCATGTAGGCATCTTTTAAAATGTTATATAGTTATTATACTTAACATACTTACAGAAAGCAGTATTATCTAAAAATATTCCTGATAGTCTCTTTGTCATGGCCTTGTCAGGACAGTTTACATTTCCTGAACAAACTTTAAGGGATCTCTTTTATGTTTTATGAGATAAAGTCTGTTGAGGTACCCAAGTCCTAAATTTTCCCCATTCTGAAGAGACAACCAATGCCCTGAAATTATATTTAAAATTGAATTAAGACTGCTTACTTGCTAAAATTACTGGTAGAAGGGATTTATGGAAGCTTAAATTAAACATAGTGGAGAAAATAAAGTAGATTAAGTTAAGCTCATCTGTTATTTCAGCAGCCTTGCTTAACTGCAAATGAGAGCAGAATATAGCCCCTGCCTTATTAGCTTCTTTTGCTTATTATATCTGCATAGTTTTCTGAATATGGGATTCAGTGAATTAATTAGGAAATAAATGCTGCATGACTAAAATTGAAAAGAGGATTTTGATTATTCCTTAAAAAACTGCACCAGTTTGTATGCAAAAGTATAAATATTTGTCCATATAAAACCATGTATATCATGGTATTCTTTCAGGCAGCATGGAATTTTCTAATTTCCAAAAGCACCTATGTAAAATGTTTCCATCTAAACCAGGATTTTTTTTAAAGAGTATCAGTACGGCCACTGAGACACACGATAATGCGAAAGATTCCAGGTGGGAGGAATTATCTACAGGACACAAGAAATAGCGATGGAATTGTTGCGTCTTTTAAAAGTTTTCTCATTTTGTCTTGATTAAAGGTAGCAGCCAAGCAAATAGTTATTTTGGTACCTTTAAAACAGTGCTGAGTTTTGTTCCCAGAGTTCCAAGTGTCCATACCAAAACAAAACAGTAATTGCAAACTCTGAGGAAGCCATCGATGTGTTACAACATTACCTAGAATCAGATTACCTAGAAACATCTATACTACTCAAGGGCTATATTAGCAAGGGATGTGAAAGAACATGCCCTCCAACTGTTGTAGCTATGCTAGGAAAACCACCAGTTTGAACACAGGGGAGGGCTCTTATTAGATTAGCTTACATCATATGGGGAGCTGATATAACTATGTCAGCAGAAAAGAAGATAAAAGAAAACTCTTGTCGTCATTGTCTGTCTATAGTAGGGGACATAGTTGTTATAGCTACATTACCAGTTAAGCCCTTAGAGATGGAGCAGATAACTGAATCATTTCTTTCCATCACCCTGCCAGTGGTAAATATCAAGATCACGTAGAACAAAACAATGCTGTTCCTAGCAATTTAATATGTATTCTTAGTATTACAGTTACCCTTCAGTCAGACGGTCAGTGTTCCAGGGTAGTTGGTGCTATACAGTCAAATAAGCCTCTTTCTAAGTCAGACTACCATTCAAATTTAATGGAAAGATTTAGGTAGTGGATGAAACAAACAAGTGTCTGGGAGTGGGAAGATGAGGTCATTGTAAAGTCACAGAGCCAGTGGTCTCTTCAATACTTACGGCCTCCAAGAATAAAAATCCATGCTGTCATGAATATGATCAATTGTATCATACCAGAAATTATTTTTATGACAGGGCTGTAAATAAACTAAATATGGCAGTTCTCGCATGGATGTACTATGGATGTGGAATGAAAGAAAGCACCTCCCTCCATTAATGTATGTGAGCAGAAGAATCTTAAATCTAAGTGATGTATTTTATTGGCAGTGGCAATCCTTCAATTTAATGATGATCTATACCACAACTTATTGGTGCATCTTGAGGTGACTTAAAAGTCCAATCCCTGAGCCACAGATCTGTCCACAGAAGTTGCAGGTCTTTCCACAGGGGAGAGTAGGCTGTATCTGAGATTTCTCTCTTTCTTTTGTACACTCTCTCTTCTCTGCTTTGAGGACAAGACACTTTATCTCATAGATTTCATAGATGTTAGGGCTGGAAGGGACCCCAAAGATCATCAAGTCTGGCCCCCTGTCCCAGGGGCAGGAAGTCAGTTGGGGTCAAAGGATTCCAGCAAGATAAGCATCCAAATGCTTCTTGAATGAATCCAGAGTAGGTGCCTGTACCATTTCTGGAGGGAGTCTATTTCAGGTCTTGGGGGCTCAAATAATAAAGAAATTTTCCTTATGTCCAGCCTAAAATGGTCTTGGAGGAGTTTATGACCTTGCTTTTGGTCTTGGAGGAGTTTATACCCTTGTTTTTCCTTGAGGCCCTCTGGTGAACAGATGTTCTCCCAGATCCTGATGTATACCCCTTATATACCTATAGGCAGCCACCAGGTCTCCCCTGAGCCTGCGCTTTTCCAGGCTGAAGAGTCCCATGGTTCTCAGCCTCTCTTCATAAGGCCTACTCTCTTGCCCTCTGATCATGTGCGTGGCTCTCCTCTGGACTCTCTCAAGCTTCTTGACATCCTTCTTGAATTGCAAAGCCCAGAATTGGATGCAGTACTCCAGCTGCAGCCTCACCAAGGCCGAGTACAGCGGGAGGATGACATCCTGAGATTTACTTGAGAAGCATCTATGGATGCAAGCCAGAGTATTGTTTGCTTTGCCAGCTGCAACATCGCATTGGTGGCTGATGTTCATCTTGTGGTCAATCATGACCACCAAGCCTCTTTCAGCCATGGAGCTAGCAAGCGTAGCACTGCCAAGCACATAAGCATGCTTCAGGTTTTTTCTCCCGAGGTGGAGTGAGTACCTTACATTTATCAATATTGAACGTCATCAGGTTTGTATCCACCCACTTACTAAGTTTATCCAAGTCAGCCTGGATCATTAGCCTGTCCTCAGGTGTGGATGCTATGCCCCAAAGTTTAATATCATCGGAGAACTTAACCAGCGCACTTCTGACACCAATGTCCACATCATTGATAAAGATGTTAAAAAGAACCGGTCCAAGGAGAGAACCTTGGGGGTCGCTGGTCATGGAGCACCATGATGATTCGCTATCATCGATCACTACTCTCTGGGTCCAACCTTGGAGCCAGTTACCCAGCTGTCAGACTGTAGTGAAGCAGAGGCCACAGTTGGCCAGTTTTTCCATGAGGAGGTCATGGGACACCAGATCAAAAGCTTTTTTAATGTTCAGATATATGTCATCAATCTCTTCTCCCTTGTCCAGGTGATATGTCACCTGGTCATAGAAGGAGATGAGATTGGTCAGGTAAGACCTACCCGTGACAAACCCATGCTGGCTATCCCTCAGAATGTTGCCTTCAGCCAACTTATCCAGAAGGGTCTCCTTGATAATTTTCTTCAGAATCTTCCTGGGAATTGAGGTCAAGCTGATTGGCTTGTAATTCCTGGGATCAACTTTCCGTCCTTTCTTGAAGATGGATACCATATTGGCCATCTTCTAGTCTTCAGGTACTTCATCTGACTGCCATGAATTGTCGAATATTTTTGCCAATGGTTGGGCTATGACATCTGCCAACTCCTTGAGTACCCTAGGGTGTAATCTGTCAGGACCAGCTGGCTTGAGGGTGTCCAGCCTCTCAAGGTGATCCTTTACTAGATCAGCACCAATGCTGGGTATAAATATGCCCTCACCCTGGCTGTCCCAGGTCTTGCTAGGCAGGACGGTCCCATTGGACTGATGAAAGACTGATGCGAAGTGCCCATTGAGCAGGCTGGCTGTGCCTGTCTCCTTTCGATGGTATGTTCTTGTGCTGTCTTTGCTCGCTCCGCCGCTGTGGTCCACCACGAACCTTTGCGTAGGCCCTGGAGAGTACCTCAGGTATCTTTAGGGTGACCCCCAAACTCGCCTGCCATGACTTTGAGTGTTATTTCAGGGGAGGGGGTCCTCAGAGGATACCTCCAGTGCGGTCCTGAGTCTCGGTCAGCGTTCATGTGGCTCCAGCCTCCCCTACACCGCGGCCCCATGCCAACCTTGGAGACAGGCCTCCTAATCCTTTCCTTGCCGCCGCTCCCTGCAGATGTCTCCCCTGGGTCCCTGCTGCTCATCCCGCCATCGAGGACCCCTGGACCCTGGTTGGACCTAGGAAGTCTGGTAAGAGTCAGCTCTTGGGCCTATCTTCCCTGCTGCTTGTGCTGCCCATCTAGGGCCCTTAGCCTTCACCACAAACCCCCCACCCCAAGGTGAACCAACCTAAAAACCAAAACCAAAAAAAGTGTTGGCACCACGACTGCCAAGGAAAGCTTGACAACCACAAAAAACTAGACAGGGGACATTCATAGGAAGGGGTCCCACACACCCTTGACCCCTAATGCTGCTAGTGTTGCACGCCCAGACCTAGGTCCCAGCTTTCACCCCCAACCGGGGTCTCTGCCTCCTTCTTTCCAGCGTTGTCCTCCACCCAGGCACTGCGACACTTGTCGCCTTTACCGAGAGCTCCCACGCTGATTACTGGCGCGGCTACTGCTGCCCTCCTCGGCAGTCCTGTCAGTCCCCCGTCGGTCCTCCCTGCCACGAGGACATCCTGCAGCTCTTACAGTGGCAGGCTTTGTCAGTCTTCCAGCTGTCTGCCTGGTCCCTGGCTGACCTCTATTTCTGGTTGGACTCTGCTCCTGCCGTGGCTGCTGCCTGCTGCGGCCGCACGCCATGGTCTCCCGCAGCTCCTCCGCTCCTCAGCTCTCCCCCTGCACCTTTGGGGCCGCTTCTTATCTTCACCAGGTGGTGTCTTCCTGTGACGTCACCTGGCCCCAGCAGGATATATGTGCGGGTAATGAATCATGCGGGCAGTCCCCCACTGCGCGTTTTCCCCCTCTTCTCTGTCCCTGCAACAAGTAAGTTATTGTTTCTTTCCTTCTGTGCTTGGGTCTTGCCTCTGAATGAGGCTTCCCCCTTTCCTGGGTCTGTGCCCCTGGGACACTGGCCTTTTCCTGAGTGTTGGTTATCAGCTGTCCCATTTGGTTCAGCAAGGGTCCAATGTTACCCTTTCTTCTTTTCTGACTCCCTACATATCTGAAAAAGGACTTTTTGTTATCCTTGATATGTGTGGCCAGATGGAACTTAGTTGCAGCCTTGGCTTTCCTGATCCGCTCCCTGCAGGTACAGACCAGTGCTGAGTACTCCTTCTTGGTGGTACTTCCAACCTTCCATCCTTTATAAGTCTCTCTTTTGAGGCATAGGAGGTCCTCAAGTTCCCTGCTGAGCCAAGGGGGTTGCTGTGCCCTTTTGCTACCCTTCCTCTGAGATGGGATGGAAATCCCTTGTGCTGTCAGGATCGCTCCCTTGAGGAGCAACCACTTCTCTTGGACTCCTCTGCCTGTTGAGTCATGGTCCCTTAGGGCCTCAACAATGAGCCTCCTGAGCTTGTCAAAATCAGCTTTTCTGAAGTCAAGGACTTCTGTATTGCTGACTGACTTGCCAGCTTCATGCTGGATAGTAAAGGTGATCAGCTCATGGTCACTGTCACCCAACTTTCCATCAATTCTTAGGTCACTGACTAGATCATCCTCTCTGGCCAGTACTAGGTCCAGCAACACTTTATTTTTCATCAGTCCATTGACTTCTTGGGTCGGGTAGAGCTCACTCATGCACGTGAGGAAGCTTTGCAACTAATCAGATTTGGCCGAGTGCTCTTCCCATGTGATGTCCGGGTAGTTAAAGACTCCCATGACAACCATGCACTGAGATTGTGCCACCTCAGCCAGTTCCCTGGTGAATTCCTGGTTCAGCTCTTGTTTCTGGTTAGCAGATCTGTAGTAAACTCCTATTATGATGTCCCCTGTGCCACGTTCCCCATGTATTTTAACCCAGAGAGGTTCCAGTTGTCCTTCCTGGGTGCCAATTTCAACTTGCAGGGATGTATAGCAGTCCTTTACATAGAGAGCTACACCACCACCCCTTTTATCTGCATGATACCGCCTGTACAGGGTATAGCCATCTATACCTGTGGCCCAGTCATAGGTGGAGTCCCACCAGGTCTCCGTTATCTCTATGATGTTGTAGTCATTCTTGTTTAGCAGGAGGACCAGTTCCTCCTGTTTATTCTCCAAGCTTCTGGCATTGGTATAAAGGCAGGCAAGTGTCCCATTGAGGGCTCTTGTCTTCCCCACAAATCATTCCAGGGCTAGGGTAGGGGTGGATTCACTTGAAAGCCTTAGCCTGATGGGTTTACAAGGGTTGCCCAGTGGGCTTACAGTGGCAGAAATCCCTGCAACTCATGGCAGGCTCAGTTTAAAGCCCAGTCAAGCAGGTCAGCCAGTCTGGCTGAGAAGAGCCTCCTCCCTAGTGGAGTGAGGTGGAGGCCATCTCTCCCCAGCAGACCATCACCTCTCTCACCAAAGAGTGGACTCTGATCATGGAAGCCGAAGCCTTCACGATGACACCAGCTCTGCAATCTTTGGTTGACTACCTCAACCCGTCTCTTCCTCCTGAGCCCATGACCAGGAGGAGCGATGAAAAGACCACCTGCACCCCCAACCCCATAAGCCCCGCTCCCAGACTCCTGTGGTCTCTCATGATCTGGCTGGGATTGCTCTGAGCCATGTCATTTGTGCCCACATGGATGAGGAGCATAGAGTAGTTGTCAGAGGGCTGGAGAATCTTTGGGATCCTTTCACCTATATCCTGGATGCAGGCTAGGGGGTTAGGGTGGCAGATTGCCCCCTCAGTCCCCCTCAGAAGGGAGTCTCCCATGATGAGCGCTCTGTGTTTTGTCTTAGGGAGAGTAGGGGTGTGTGATCCTCCCTTGCCTGCAGGACCTGGCATCTCTGCAGGCTCTACTGGGGCTGCAAGAGGTTTGTACCTGTTGCAAAGCCCCAGAGGGGAGGGGACCTTGGTGCGGTGGGCCTTGGGGCCCCTGGCCACCTTGGTCCAACCCCCTAGCTGGACAGTATGGGAGATCCCCAAGTCCTCCCTTGTTCTGGAAGGTGACCTTGGTCTACCCTCCACCTTCAGCGGGTAAAGGGCCTGGCAGTAGGAGTCTATCTCCTGCTCGCCAGCCCTGATGGCATGCAGTCTCTGGACTGAAGCCTGGAGCTCCTCAATCTGATGCCCCAGAGACTCCAAAGTGGAGCAAACCCTGCAAGGGGAGGTGGCTATGCTCCCAGTCCCATGAGCCGGGAACCATGCCAGGCAGCCCCCACAGCTGAAAGCCAAAGGCTCCGTCTGTATGGAGCCCAGAACCACGGGTTTCATCTGGGTGGAGGCCTCTGAGACGCCAGAGGGTGAGGCCGAAGACTCTGAGGGGACCCTGTGGATGTGACGTGTGCCCATCTGCATTGTGCTGCTGGGGGGATGGCTGTTGATGGGACTGCCTTCCCTAGGGCTCACTGGCAGGGTTTTGGGCCCTCCTGCTCACCCTCCTGTGCAAACTCCCACATTAACTCACACGCTGGGCAGACAAGCATACCTGTTTGTGCAGCCTGTTCACGAGGCTCCAGTCATGTGGTGCCCTGGGGGACTGGGCGAAGTAGGAACCGGGGCGAGGTGAGGCCCTCCTTGGTTCCTCTCAGCTGCCTCCCCACAGCTGAGCTGGGCTAGTCCCCTCCCACCAGGGGCCCGCTTACCTCCAGCTGTGCTGGGGGTCAGTAGGGATGCTCCTCAGCTGTTGGAGGTCGCTGGGGGGCTTTGGGGGTGTGTCGGCACGATGGGCTTGCACCTGTGCATCTTACACCACTGCCTGAGCCTGACTGGGTTTTATTTTCTTTTGCCAGGTCCCTTTAAACTATGTGCATATGCAGTGGGCCTGCCACTAGCACTGTGCTACTCCTGGGCAAGAGGAGGCCCTACCTGGGATTTGGGGGACCCTGCCCCTCAGGAGAGGGACCAGTAAGTGCCCTATCCCCCTCTTCTACTCCATCCCTGGGGGAGGCTGGGCCAGGTAGGGCCCAGGAAACTGGAAGCCGGGGTGGGGTGAGACCCTCTTTGGCTCCTCTCAGCTGCCTCGCTGCAGCTGAGCTGGGCTAGTCCCCTCCCACCATGGGCCCGCTTACCTCCAGCTGTACTGTGGGTCAGCAGGGGTGTTCCTCAGATGTTGGGGGTCACTGGGGGGCTTTGGGGGTGTGGGAGCATGACAGGCTTGCACCCGTGCATCTTGCGCTGTTCCCTGAGCCTGACTGAGGGAGTGGGCTGCCACTTAGTTGAGTTTGTGGCACCATTGGGGTTGGTCAGCAGCCAGATCCTCCCAGCTCTTGATGTTGGCATCCATTTTCTTGAAGTATGCCTTCAATGTGTCCTTCTAGCATTTCCTATGGCCACTGCAAGATCTCAGGCCACACCTAAGCAGTAGTTGAGAGTTGGGCACCTGCATACAATGTCTGGTCCAAAGTTGGTGCTTGAGGCTTACTGACTCAGTGCTGGTAATATTAGCTTCAGCAAGGATGCTGGCACTTATGAGGCAGTCTTCTCATTTGATGGAGAAGATTTTCTGGAGGTGTTGTTGGTGATACCTGTCCAGGGTCTTGAGATGACAATTGTCGGTCACCTATGTTTCACATCCTTAGAGGAGAGTAAGAACAATTACTGCATTGTAGACCTGAATCTTGGTGTCCTGTAGGTCACAATCAATAAAAACATGCTCAAACAATTTCCCCAAAGGAGGTGCTTGTGTACTGGACCTTGTGCTGGATTTCCTTAATGTTCATTCTCTGAGAGAAGTGGCTACTGAGGTAAGAGAAATGCTCTACTACCTCTGGCACTTAAAGGACCTCAAAAGAAATAATTTGTGATAGACGTTCATGCCTGCATCTTAGCCAGACATCAGAGACCTTCCCAAGACAGAACATTTCCTTCAAAGGAATAAAAGACAATGCACAGTCTTCAGAACATGTACACACAGTAAATAACTTTATATTTGTGTGTGGTCTTACCAGGACTAACTCATGTACCACAGTTATTTTGGACCTTGTCTGCAGATCATGTAAAAGAGAGGCCTGAGTACCATAGGATTCACTAAACCAATGTAACTGAGGCAGTGGCCAAGGTTTATACAATGGTTTGGAATGAAAACCTATAGGTCACGGCACTAGTAATGGAGTGTACTTAAGTATGCATGGAATTGATGGCAGAAATGCTCAATGCTCAGACAAAATAGCTCAGCCCCTGGCATGGATCTTTAAGAGCTCTTAGCACTCCGGTGAAGTGCCTGATGATTGGAAGAGGGCCAATGTCATGCCTATCTTCAAGAAAGGGAGGAAAGTAGATCTGGCAAACTACAGGCCCATCAGCCTGACCTCTATCCTGGGGAAGGTCTTGGAAAAGCTTATCAAGGAGGCCATCCTTAACAGAGCAGCTGAAGGCAATATCCTGAGGGATACCCAGCATGGGTTTGTTGTGGGTAGGTCTTGCTTGACCAACCTCATTTCCTTTTATGACCAGGTGACGTATCACCTGGACAAGGGGGAAGAGATTGATGTTGTATACCTCAACTTTAAAAAAGCATTTGATCTGGTATCCCACGATCACCTCTTGGCTAAACTGGCTAACTGGGGCCTTGACATGACCACGATCCACTGGCCGGGGAACTGGCTCTGCGGTAGGACCTAGAGGGTGGTGGTCGACAGGAGTCAATCATCTTGGTGCGCTGTGACCAGTGGGGTCCCACAAGGCTCTGTTCTAGGGCCTATACTGTTTAACATCCTCATCAATGATGTGGATATCGGTGTCAGAAGCAGACTGGCCAAGTTCACCAATGACACCAAACTTTGGGGTAAAGCATCCACACTTGAGGATAGGAGGGTGATCCAGGCGGATCTGGACAGACTCATGAAATGGGAGGATGAGAACCTGATGGTGTTGAACACCAAAAAATGCAATATTCTCCACCTTGGGAGGAAAAACCTGCACCATGCTTATAGGCTTGGCAGTGCTATGCTGGTTAGCACTACAGATGAAAGGGACTTGGGGGGTCATGGTTGACCACAAGATGAACATGAGTCTTCAGTGTGATGCTGCGGCTAGTAAAGCAAG
>NW_017729029.1:37064453-37066817 GCF_001723915.1 Gavialis gangeticus
AGATGTCAGGAAAACAGACCTTATGATGACAGGCTGAGAGCCATGGGGCTATTCAGCCTGGAAAAGCGCAGGCTCAGGGGTGATCTGGTGGCCACCTATAAGTTTATCAGGGGTGCTCATCAGGATCTGGGGGAACGTCTGTTCACCAGAGCCCCCCCAAGGGATGACAAGATCGAATGGTCACAAACTCCACTGTGACCGATTCAGGCTGGACATAAGAAAGAACTTCTTCACTGTCCGAGCCCCCAAGGTTTAGAATAGACTGCCGCCGGAGGTGGTTCAAGCACCCACTTTGAACGCCTTCAAGACACATTTGGATGCTTATCTTGCTGGGCTCCTATGATCCCTGCTGACTTCCTGCCCCTGGGGCAGGGGGCTGGACTCGATGATGCTCTGGGGTCCCTTCCAGCCCAAATGTCTATGAAATCTATGAAAATAAAAAAGTAAATGTCTCCAACTCTATTCAAGTCGAATCCAGAAGTCAGTTCAGTCTCAGAATATGTCTACAGAATGACTGCAGCTTACCCAGTCACACCCGAGGCACTTCTTAAACTAGCCAGCACAGGTACAGATGGCAGCATGGTCACAGCAGTATACAGCTCAGTGTAAGCTGCCCAAGCATTTACATACAGTTCAAGATTGGTCTTGAAGCCTACACTGAGCTCTGAACTACTGTGTTACACTCTTTTAGTGCCTGAGCTACTGAATTTAAAAATGGTTCCAGGGTGTCTAGAAGCTGCAGTCACCTTAGCATAGACGTGTACTCACATTAAAGCTGCTGATACAAAAAGACAAGAGTTATGAATGTGAAGCAGTTTTCTAATAAGAATGAAGTAAGGACACTAAGATGTAAATCAAAGTCAGGAACAGATGCCCAAAACTCATCAGTAGGAGAGAGTAGGAGAGATCATAATACAAGTGAATGCTTGTGGGAAAAGAAGTATTTGTTAATCATACACATCAATTTTAATATGTTTAGGTATTTCATAGGACAAAAAAAGGCTTCCTTATGAGGAGTAAAAACACAACCTCTCTCTCTCAGGACTAGATGATGTAAGAAAACCTGACATTTAGTGACTGTCACAGGGCTATTTTAGGAACATAGTGTGGAAGGGACTACCTGGGCTGTTGAATCCAGTCTGCTGCAATCACAGGCAAGCCACATAACAGAGATGTCTGGAAGAACATCCATATTGCTACGCCACCCCCGCAATACACTCTTCTCCTCTCTGTCTCCTGCCAAGAAGTAAAAACCGATGCCTTTTAGCAAACTAGGATCTTTAGCACAGGTCAAAGTCCTGAGAAAATGTGGGCACCACAGGAAGAAAGCAAAGGGTGCTGCCAATGTCTTTGGATGTCTTTATGAGTGTCTAGTCTGACCTTTTACACTCAGGTATTGTAGAATGGGAGCCAAATCACTTCCAGCAGGCCAAACGTGGTTTAAGAAGCATATAACAGAGTCCTGCTCCAGAGGTGGCCATAATGCCTTCCAGCTCCCTCAGCCCTTATCAACTTCGTTCTCTTGTGCTGTCTCTAGGCAATCTCCCTTTTTCCTCTTCTGCCATGCCTTGATGTTATTATGTTTTTAGAAAATGGGAGGCTGCCCCAGGGCTTCCTATGAGATCTCAGTCTCTGCCACATAGATGTCACCATTCATTGCCTTAAGGGCTAATTGTGAGCTCTGTCCTCCCCAATGCCCATGCCCATGCCTTGCAGATTTCACATATACTAATCAGATCTGAACTGCCCCTACAGACTATGGGCTCCTGGCTCTGTTCTTTCTTACACCAGCCCCTCTCTGGGCTAGGGGCCCTCTGGTCCCCTTTGTCTCTGGCCATGGCCTTCCTGGATTTTGGTCCTTCTCCTTAGACCCTGGCTCCACTCCTAGGCCAGTTGAGAGCCATGGGATCTCCAGCTCCATCAGTCTCCAGCTGTGGCCCTTCTTGGCCTTTGGCCTTTCCTGAGCCCTGGTCCCTCTCCAAGGCCAATAAGACCTACAAGCACCCTAGCCCTACCTGCTCCCCAGGCCCTCCATCCCTTTGCTCTTTTTCTGAGCCCTCTGTTCTCTTCTCTGGGCCCTCTGACCCCTCTCTCCCTGGGTAAGCTGGGATCTCCTTACCTCCCTTTAGTTTCTCCCACAAACTACCAGTGTTGCTTATGCCAACTCAGATAGTACCCAGGAGCCCTGCTTTTTTAATTAAAATATATTTTTATATATATAGAGAGAGAGAGTTATATATATACATCCTCTATCATAAGCTTTCCAGCCCTTCTGCCTAGGAGCTCCTGTCTGCAGCTCTCAGGGCTAGACTGCCTGCCTAGCTCCAGGTCTGGGATTATATCCTGATAGCTCAGCCCCTGTAG
>NW_017729029.1:37066883-37070194 GCF_001723915.1 Gavialis gangeticus
CCTGATAGCTCAGCCCCTGTAGGCCATGTGACTCCTAATTGCTCCCTGGAACTTCTGCAGGCTGCTTCTCAGGCAGCCTGCCATCTCTTAAAGTAGCAGAAGCATCAAGTGTTATGCTACAAAGCACTACATTTGGAGGTCAATGGCTTGCTAAAGGCATATTTAGATTGTTTACTCTTTGAAACAGGGTTTTAATAGAATTTAATAATTGAAACAACAAAAAGGGTCAAACATTTTAACGCAATGACTGGCAACCAGTTATAGGAGTTATTTAGCTTTTATTTGGTAGCAAGCTTTTGCAGTATCCTTGTTATATTAGTTTGCATTGGTTATCACATCCCATGGTTCCCTCTGGTGGTTAATAAAAAGGGGTTAACCTACCCCTTTACCAAACCTTCACATACGCTCATCAGACCCTGTCATCCCATACTTCATTTTCTTTGCAGCTATGCTCTGGGTTAATAGCCAATATTTCACTTACCCTGTCATTCCTGGAACAATCTTATCCTAACACGTACTTTTTTGTGTGCATTTTCAAATGCTTAAAGCCTTTTCTTGACCCAGATTAGTCTGGAGGTACCAGTATGTTTACATCCTTATGATATCTGTAAGAAATACTGAACTGGAATCTCCTGTGATCTGATGTCACTTCCAATATCTATTGGCAGCATAGGCTGAATTTACATTGGGCACAGTTACCCATTGTGGGCACGTTCAGATGAGCCCACATGTGCTTCTTGCAACATCTCAAACCCCTTTGAGATGCTGCAAGAGGCTCATGGAGGAATGAGAAAATGTTCCCTGTGCTGTAGGTTTGCCCCCTGAGCCACCCCAATCCCTTCCCTGCCCAGCCCCATTCCCCGCCTGCCCCCTGAGCACCACAATCCCTTCCCTGTGTGGCCCTATCCCACCCATCCCTTTAAGCCTCCCCAATCCCTTCTCTGCCCCCGCCCCCAGCATCACGGAAAAAAACCAAAAACAACCTCCCCGACACTTACCGACAGTTCCAGATGCCATCTGGGTCACTGGGGCCTTGCCCGCAGAGTGCAAAGCCTTGTAACAGCCCCAGGAGCCCCAGCCCAGGTCCTGCTGCTCTGTGCTGCCCAGGGGGTGGGGCTCTGCCACCAGGCTCCAGAGGCCCCCCCAGCCCCTGCTTCTGGGGTGAGTAGAGGCTTTTTTTCTTTTTTTTAAGTGATAGAGGCTGGAATTGGGGGGCAGCCATGGAGGGTTGGGGGTTCAAGTGGGAGATGGGGCTGGGTGGGGCAGCCAGTGGGGCATGGGGCCAGGTGGGGAAGCAATCCAGGGAGTTGGGGGAGCAAGCAGGGGTGGGCTATGTGGGCCCTGCAGGGGGGGGCCATAGACCCTGTGGAGGGCTGTAACTCTTGTGGAGGAGGTTTAGCCCCTGTGGGGGGCTGTAACCCCTGTGGGGGAGCCGTGGCCCCTGTGGGGGGGCTGTAGCTCCTGTGGGGGGCAGCAAAACATATATTCATATATTCATAAATTCATGAAACGTATTTAGAATTCATTTTATTATTGTGTTAGAGACACTGGTAGTCTTTCAAATTGCTTTAACACTGTAGATATATCAATAAAACATGCCCAACTGATCACTGTCTCTCTGTCTCTCACTCTCTCTCTCTATAGTAGTTTTTTGTTTTAACTGTGGAGGAACATGGCTTTTGGAGTATTCTACAGAGTGACTTTGGGATTTTTTTATCAGGGATTTTTCAGTTTTCCGATAGGGAACACCAGAATTCCTGCTAGGGAGGCCAGTGGGAGGACCCTGCCTGCTCAGAACTAGCACCCTGGACCCAGCTGAAGGTGGCTGACCTCTTGGCCAGTTGAAGCGAGGAGGGCATGCTTTGACAGTTCAAAGCATGCCAACATACTGGGAACATCTTCTGGGCGATAGCTACCCAGATGGCTGGGAAGGGGGCACACATGGCAGTAGTGTTGCACAAAGGCCAACCCTGCAGCCACAGCCCACTGGTAGCTGGCCCAGAGGGGCAGTTGCCTCTACTAGCTGTGCAGTCCCCATCTGGGTCTGGCAGGTATGCAGCATGTCACAGCCAGGCAGCAGCCCTCACTGCCAGACTGCTGCAGTGGGTAAAGAGTGCAGGGAACTCTCAGGGATGCTTCAGCAGTCCAGTTGGCATGAGGGGTAGTATCCCCAGGTACCAATTGACTGGGCCCCAGAAGCTCCTGTGAGTAGCTCTGAGCTACTTGATAGGACAGCTTTATGTACTGATGGGGCTAGGACAGAGCAGCTTTTTATACTGCTGGGGACACCACAGGTGTTGGCCCCAGGCTCTAGCTCCCCCTGGCTGCAGATCCGGGAGAAGCCAGGCAGGATTATTTTGCCCAGAGTGGCACAATTTGCTCCACAACAAAGTGCATGTCCAAGCATGTTGGGTAAGATGCTTTAGTTTACCTGAGAATGCAGTCAGTAGGTTGGCCTGCAGGACCATGTTCTCCAAGTGGATTTGAGTTGTGTGCACAGTGTTAGGGTGAATGTATTTGGATCTTGGGGAGCACTGGATTTGCAGCTGAATAAAGGCTTTAATCTGTGTCTCAGCAAAAGCTGCTGACCACAAGGCAGAATGATATATTAAAAGTACATTGCAAATGCTTAGGTAAGCAGCTTCGTAACAATATGGTAGTGTGTAGGATACATGGTTTATTGTGTAAAAAAAAGAACAAGATGCAGCGCACCAGCTATTGTCAGGAGACAAAGCAGAAGCAAGACCCAGAGGGGAGGGGAGCCAGGTGTCCAAGGAGAGCGGTCGCTCCTTAAGGAGACGATTCTCCAAGCCCAAATGGAGGTAATCCTAACATGGATCAAAGGGAGCAGGAGGGCACATAAGCCCCCATGGCTCACCAAAAGCATCTGGGAATGTCTACTAGCAAAAAGGGAGGCGCACACCCAATGGAAGGGAGGGGCCATCACCAGGGGGGACTATACTGCAGTTGCTCGGGGATGCAGGGGGGAGTCAGGAAGGCCAAGGCGGAGATGGAACTGGGACTAACTTCCCAGATTAAGGACAACAAGAAGTCCTTTTTTAAATACATAGGGAGAAAGTGGAGGTCAAATACCAGAGAAAGTGGAGGTCAAAGTCTTGAGCATGCACTTTTAGCAGAGAGGCATGTAAATGAATGAAATGCATAGGCAATTCCATGTTAATGAAGTAAACGGTAAGCAGAGGTGGAGCTTAAGGGAGGATGATATAGGGGGAACCAAAGGATGGGCAAAGGTGGAGTAAATGTTAATAAGCATGAACCAAGGTGTATAAATGTGGAAAGAACTGTTGTTC
>NW_017729029.1:37075194-37081555 GCF_001723915.1 Gavialis gangeticus
GAACTTGAGATGGGAGGAGAAATGGGTGGAACCCAAGGAGGGACATAGGTGGAGTGAATGTTAATATGTATGAACCAAGGTGTATAAAATGTATAAAGAACTAATGTTCAATACAGGTCTTCTGGTTCATGGGCTGTGCATCTGTGAGGGACCTTTGCCCAAAGCTGTCTCCATTCTAAATAAAGCTGTTGTGAGCAATGTGTGCTGGTGTTTGCTCCCTGCTTGCTCTGGCTAATGAGTAACAGGATCCATGAGCAATTGGATTGTTGTCTCCCTAGTCGCTGGGTGCTGCATGGAGTTGGGGTCTAACACACAGTATTAGATGTCTAGTCCATTAGTGTAAATTTGAGCTTCCCACTTAATAGAACCATGTTCAATACTTGTAAACAAAGGGCCAGATTGTATCACCTACTCCCTGGACTACATGCAAGTAACTCAGAGGTTTAACTTGAAATATGGCATCCTTGGCAGCATGAGAACAAGGGAGGGTACAGAAGGAAAGCACATATTTCCCTTCCCACTCAGGGTTCCTGCAGTCAGGGTGGCAGCTGCCACCTCAGTGTGCTCCCTGAACAGGGCCTGCTGTGGCTGCCATTCTGGCACACCTTCTGGATTGACACCAGGAGCTGGAACCCCAAGTTATGTGACTGATGTAACTGCTTTGTCTGTAGTGGGTTATGGAATAGAGAAAGATCCCACACAATTTACTGATTTGTTTGATGCGCCTGGCTGGGGGAGTATTTGGTTGATTGCACAATTTCACAATGATTGCACACTTAATTCATACAACACAATTTTATTTTAAAATTCCTTGCTACGCATATAACACTGCTTAGCTTTAAGAAAAACCACAAACATTAAAAACACAATAACTACATATATGCACTTCCTTCCTAAACAATGCTATAAGAATTAGTATTACAAAAACAACTACAATTCCAAGTAAAGGTTATTTCTCATGGTATACTTACAACCCTAGAATTCCTAGAAACCAAATCCCCAAGGATACTTTCATTCTTTAGTTATGGTTTTAGGGTTGGTCTCAGCAGTGATAGGAACAAGCCCCCTTCCTTCGGTCCCACTCGGGCGCTCCGCGGCTTCAGCGTGAATGGGAGTTCTTGTTCACGGAGCGGGTGGTTCAGGGGATCAGTCTGATCCGGCCTACACTTGCAATTCTTCCTTTGGTGTTCTCCAAGTGAGGTTACCTCCAAATTGGGACTGTAGGTTACAGGTTTTATTTGGTGAATTGCTGTCTTGGGCCCCTCCTACCTAAAGCTGTCACTACTCCCAAATTTGGGCTCGGATCTTTTACCCAGCAGATTCCTTTCCTGGGTCTTCTTTGGGAAAATTTCCACATCACTGCTGTGACCTCTTGCCAACCCTTTTCCAAAAGTCCCTAGGTTTCGATCTCTCAGAATGTTTACCTAAGGGTCGCTTTTAGGTTAACTTTGTTAAAGGCCTCTAGAGGTAATATTCAAAAACCAAGACATTCAGCATGTTCGCTGCAAGGCCTTTAAAGATAAAATTCAGAATCAAGACATTTACCATGTAGGCAAAAACAAGCAATGACCCTAGATAAAAAGATGAACCTTGCCTTTTTTTCTAAACTGGCTAATGGGTATATATTACAAGCATTCAAACTATTACATTCAATATGACATGCTTGAAAATTTGTCCCTGTGATTTCTACCATCAAGTCCTAATTTTCATAACAGGCATCATGAAGCAGCAGCTCAACCTCATTCTGGTACTACAAGATGCTATCACTAGAACTCCAAAAATTCCTTTTCTTTCAGTGGATCCCAATGAACATTTAAGTCTCTTCCCCTAAGAAAAAAGATAATGGTTTGCTTTCTTCCATCAATGGCTGGTTTGTTCCTCTTCTGTCCTGATCCTCATTGCCAGGTTTTTATTCAGATATAGTAGAGAAGTAGAATCTCATTGGCTTCTGCTGGGTTTTAGAGGTTCCTGGCAAGAGATTCTTGCTCCTCTGCTCAGCATTAGACCAATCACTCCATCGCATCTCTTAGGAGGGCTTCCCTTTACCTTCTCACCTGCAGAATTTTATTTTCTGTTCTGGATCCCTTAATAGCAAGGAGGCTGCATTCCTCTTTGCTTTTTCCTGCTGAGTTTTACTTCAGCCTTCCCACATCTATCTACAGAGCCTTACTGCTTGAAGAGCAGCAGCCACCTGCTCTTATTATAGCACAATTTGTACTTGCAAAGAGCCGTTTCCTAAACACCAGTGCCTTTGGGCAGAGGGAAATCCAGGAAAGGTTAAGAGCTACAAGTGGCCAATTAGCTATCAATGACCAGACTAATGCTGGTTACTTTTACTGGAAATCATAGGAGGCAGGATGGACAAGGCAAAATGTTGGTACAGCCATCAAATGGAAAGCATCCTTCAGCTTTTATGGACAGGAATGGTTGTGGGAAAATGGAGTTTTGCATTAATTAATATTTTAAATGTAATATGCATGTCAATAAATCTTTTGGTAATGTCTTCTCACTTCATGCCTCATGATCTGCTCTTCATTGCTTGATGAGTTAACAGATGATCACGATCATGAAAATTGAAGTGATGTTTTATCCATGGGGTATACTAAGATTTATCACCCAAAGCCTGTTAGATTTGTTTTTTCAGCCTAAAAATGGCAGGTGCAATTTTTTTCTTTATATGAAGAAAACAATTAGATTGTAAAAAGTTTTGAGAATTTTAATCCAGAAGAAATTATAAAAATAACTTATTAGGAGAAAGTGGCTTGTTTTCTTCTAAACACCCCTTTACAATACTTATGCACTGTATTAATCACAAGTGAATTATAGTTGTATTAGCAAGTCTTGTGTAGATATCTTCTTTTATAAGGGATATTTTTAGCTCATCTTAGTCAGTATTTATTTGCTACAGGAAAATTGGAAGCATTTCCTCATCCCACAAGACTGTATAAACCCTGTGGGGAAACTACGTTAGTTATGCTGCTTACTTCTTTTCTAATATAGGCCATCCACCAGCTGAAAGGTGAGAGCTGATTAGCCAGGGCTGCATCCTCCCCTTGAATGTTTGTATATGTTATTAGCTTATACATAACAAGTTCCTATACTGTCAAACCTTCAAACTAAGAACTGTCAGTTATGCAAAGAAAATCTTTTCTTTTTCATCTCCAAGAAACAAGCTGCACAAGAGTCACTGGCCTGCTGACCACTCACTTCAGGCACCCTGCACGCTATGCTTCACTTCTGTGATATTTTGTCACTGGAGTTCCTTAAAATGTTTTGTTGTTCTGATATGGGAGCACCCATCTTGAATTGGTGGTAAGTGATACATTACGTTTAACCAACAAAGACATGCCACTTCATACCAGCTAGCTCAGGACGTCCTTTTTAAATATTCTTCCTCTTCAGGTGTCAGCCAGAAGACTAACAAAGTATTTTATCCAGAAACGATCTAGAGTGAAGGTGTTGCCCAATATAAACAAAAAAGGCATCTTAAAGGCACACTGTAAAACAAATGTTAGAAATCTGAACTTGAAATCTCAAAGTATGGAAAGACACGATAAAAGGTCTTCAAACATCCATCCTTCTGGAAGTTAGAACTGTGGTAGGGACCTCATTATTTAGTACATATTGGGGACTTTTTTCCCTATGACCTGAATGGGAACGAGAATCTTGGGCTCCTTCCTGCTTCCTTCAAGTAAGACCAAGCAACTACTTGATTTGCATTCTGAAAAAGCAAGTAAAAGCTAGTGGAAAAAACCTAAAGCCGTCCAGCAGATGCAACAACTAATGGAAAAGAGAGGGCATGCATTTCAGGATAGGATTAATCTGACCTGCAGATTTGTTATGACTAATGAAAATGCCTCAGGCATTAGATTGAATGAAGTCAGGTTAGGCTTTCAGACCTCAGGATTAGCAAGACTGATCTAGAAATCAATAAATGTAATATCACATTATGCTGCATTTACCATGTCTGCTTCAGACCTCAGTGACACATTAGAGGCCAGATTTAGAAAGCCATCCCTATTTAGGATAGCATTTCAGTCAATGCCTCTTAAGCATGTTTGAAGGCTGTACTTCAGAATATACTTAATTTTAAACAATATGACATCATTTTTCATATGACACCTGTTCATTTCCCCGCCCTGTTCAGAGGGCCACAACTATTCTTATGCATTAGGATGCTAACAGTTATTATGATAGCATAGGCAGGACTCAGTGGTATGTAGACCTCACTCTGGCTCTTGTACAAAGGTAAATTGCATTTCTTTGGCCATAAAATACCTCTTATTATGATATCACAAAAATGCAACAGGGTAAAAATACCAAATATGTACATATAAACATGTTTACAACATAAGACAAAGTCACTTGAGTAATGCAGGCTGGATCCTGTTCCTCAAAAATAAGTGAACAACAACGATATTTTGCCAGTGACCTTTGGCCAGATCTTCAGCTGGCATAAGCCATTCACACAGCCAGCTTTACATCTGTCCTAAGAACTTGTGCTGGACTTACATGGTGAAAACTAACAGGATAGAAGTCAAGTGACACTTTTTGTGGGTACTAACTCAAAGGCCCAGAAATCACGAAACTCACTCCACTTCCCCCCTCATCATTTTCTAACCAATCACAACATTGTAAGATTTGCCTTATTTCTAAATGCTCGGAGTTGGCAATAGTGGTCCTGAATTAATCGATCAAAAAGGCACAATGTAGGTGTCAGTTGTGTGTAGTAGTGTGAATTGTAACTATGCAAACCAAATTATATTTTATTTATTTGTGTGCTATACCTATTGCTACTCATATATTGTGTACTGGCATAAAGCTGCTGGAGGAAGCCTCAGCAGTACTCTTCTGTCCAGGGCACACTACTGGGATAAGGACAAGTAAAATTACTACTGAGAAGTCCAGTGCCTTAGACACAGAGGTAGTGAAGTAAGGAAGGAAGATGGGTGTATTTGAGGAGGACATGCTGGGAAGAGTGCAAGCTAATAGCATTGTGGTGAAGGAGAAAGATAAGTAGATATGTTAAGGGGAAGGATCACAGGCTGTGATGGTTACTTTGCCCTAAAACCTGTTACAGGCTGCCAAAGAGCATATAACTGAGAGACACCTTGATACCAGAGGACCAGATTCCTCAGGCAGCTGGTTACAGTTTTATGCCAGCACAGAGCAGCCGGACTGCATTTAGTTTCTTGCTGGGTGTGTTTATAGTTACAAAAGCTAGGCAGCAAGGGTCCCTGATCACAGCCCATTTGTCTTGATTTTTAGGGTCATTAGATCTGCTTTCTTTATCACTATGGAATACCATTTATTGCAGAGATGGTTGCTAAATTTCCAAGAATAGATGAACATTAACTTTGACACACACTTTGATTTTTAGTTACTCACTCAAGTACAGCTGGCCTATTTCATTACCATTTATTCTTTCTGGGGCAGAGTTCTGAAGATGCACAGTTTCCATAGAATCATAGAATCAGTGAGTCGGAAGGGACCTAGACAGATCACCGAGTCCGACCCCCTGCCACGGGCAGGAATGAGCACTGGGGGTGGGAGGGGTCATAAGACCCCAGCCAGGTGCCTGTCCAGTCTTCTCTTGAAGATTTCCAGGGAAGGTGAGACCACCTCCTCTCTGGGAAGCCTATTCCAGGCTCTGGCCACGCTTACAGTGAAGTAGTTCTTCCTAATATCTAACCTTAACCTATCCTCCCTCAGCTTGTGGCCATTGTTCCTGGTGACTCCAAGGGGGGCCCTGGTGAACAGACTTTCCCCGAGTCCCTGCTGCTGGCCCCTGATAAGGTTGTAGGCAGCCACAAGATCCCCCCTCAGTCTCCTCTTGCGGAGACTGAAGAGATTCAGGTCCCTCAGCCTCTCCGCGTAGGGCTGGCCACGAAGGCCCCCAACCATACAAGTGGCCTCCTCTGGACCCTCTCCAGGTTCCCCACGTCCTTCTTGAAGTGCGGCGCCCAGCACTGGACACAGTACTCCAGCTGCAGCCTGACCAGCTATTAACCAGTATCCAAGTCCCTTTAACCAGTTGTTAAAGGGACTTGGGTACAATCTTCCATCTGGTACATGGAGGTCTTCTTGTGCAGGCCTTGCCACCCTGGCAGCTCCAACTGCATGACTAGGTAAGGTGAGGTAACCCCTTACATTTAAAGCATGTTTACAATACATACTACAGAGGCATGCAGAGATAACTGAACATTACTCAGCAGGGTAAACTTAGTTCACTTTCAGAACCATAGTACTGTGGCTATTCAGCTTCTGGTACCCAGGTTACTGACCGCCATCCCACCCCTATCTACTCTTTATTTTTATTATTATTATTATTATTATTATTATTATTATTATTATTATTATT
>NW_017729029.1:37081625-37087991 GCF_001723915.1 Gavialis gangeticus
TGAGTGGCTAGACCTGGCCGACTGCTCCTCCCAGTTGATGTCAGGGTAATTCATATCACCCATGACCAAAACATCCTTTGCATACATGGCTTCCCACGACCTTTCATTTAGTCATTTAAGCAAACTGGCCCAGTTTTCAGAAGAAGTAAGAATCCAGCAGCTCCCTTTGTGTCTGAAGGGGATGTGGGAAGTGTCTGGCCTTCTACTCATCTGATTTAACCCTTAGGCAATGACAAATATAGTGCTAGTATTATTTCACAGATTTGGTTTCCTCCCTTCCCCCATACTGGGACTCTGATAAATTCTTTCATAATCCTTCATGGATCATTTATCTTCCCTCCCACCCCCTCCCTTTTCAGATTTTGCCCTTGCTCAAAAGCAAAGAACTCAGCAATTGTAATCAAACTTGACTCAAAGCTTTAATTTTTATACTGAATTTTCACTTTCTTCCTTTGTTATTTGTAGAGTTGATTCCCTCCACTGTTCAAAACCATAGATGTATCACGGTACCATGGATTTCCAAGATATTATAGGAATTAGAATGACTCTTGGGGTATATATCTACCCTGATATTAAAGGCTGACCTTGAAGGCACTCTCAATGAGGTCAGAACATGTAAGCTGCCTGTCTTTTCCATATATTTTGTAGCCCTTACCATAGCTGTCTACTCTTTAATTTTATTTCTTAAAAAAGCACCCCAGCTTCCTTTGCAAAGGCCTTCTAGGAATCATTCTGTGGACTACTTACCTGTCTTCCTGTGCTACGGATAGTAGTGATAGCAGGGTGCTAGTTGTCTGCATGTTAAAACATAGTTTTACAGAATTGCTGGTGGTGAATGTCTTGTTCTTGAGGACTGCACACATAGCTAAATTCCAAACACACTGGGAAGAAAGGCACACAAAGATATGAAAATGGGTGAGACTGCTCTCATACCTAAAGTTTGGCAAAATGTACAGGGTTGAGTTGAACTGTGTTGGTAATCAGGTTTAGGAGTTTACAGTATATGCAGACACAGTCAGCAGGCATAGACTTTAGAGGAACCTAAAAATGTACACTATCAGTATAAAAGTAGCCTTAGTAGAACTGTGTTTCCAGAACTTCTTCCTCTGATGGTCTCAGCCTTGTTGTAGGATATATGAAAAGGGACAACAAAGGTGAAGCAACACTTAGCCATAATGAAAAAGCCTTCCTAGGATTACCATACCTGTTACCATTAAAAAACTAAACACATTCCATGAATAAATATTACATTTGCCCTAGAATGTTTAAAGCGCTGAGCTAAAACCCCAGCTCAAATGACGGTCAAGTGAAGCTATGGCTGGTGATTCACATTGAACCTGTCTCTGCTTTGTGCATCAGGAACTTCTAATCGGGCAAACACTGTTTCCACTTAATCCTGTATTTTCTGTTCAAATCTTGCATTGACTGTCTATAGGGTGGCCCACACTATAAACAATGTCTCCTCCCATTCTCCTTTGGGGGTCATCAGTAAGTGAAAGGCAGCCAACCTCTTTTAGTAAACTATAGCTATCCATTAGTGTGGGAATGCCATCCAAAAATGTAAAAAGTATTAACCAGAAGCAAAGCATAGGTTAAATCCTCATAACTGTTCTGCTACCATTCCACTCACATATTGTAGTAAATAGAACAATGGATCCGCAAAAATGTCTATCTACTTGTCCTCCCTAATCCAGTCAGGAATTGGAAGCCAATTTAGTTCTGTGATGACTTGCTTTGACACACATCTGTTTGGATGCTAGTTAAAAGAGGAGTGTCTACTTAACCCACATCCTTGCCTCTGGAAAGTATTCCTGGGACATGGGAACTTCTACAATGCTCCAGGTCCTGGAGTACTGTGGTGGGAGGTCATACTCTTGTGTTGCTTCCTTTCAAAAATAAAACTGTGAAAGCTTGGACAGTGTCTCTTACAGAAAAATGCAAGACAATGGCTGGGCAAGACTGGATTGTTGTAACCTAAGAAGAAGCCACAAGAAAATTAAACTCCACTAATGGCTTGCAACCCATTAGACATCAAGACAGTGGAGTGCTTGCAGTACCCAATACCAGACCCATGCCATTAAATAATAAGTGGTTAAAATTGTTGTTGGAGACCTGACATATGTATTTCCTCATCACATGTGTATTTCCAAGCTAAGAGAGCTCATCACATGTGCTTTTATTTCCAAGCTAAGAGAGCCAAAAAAAAGGATGCGCCAGTGTAGCCAGTGAAGGCAAGGAAACTACATATGCATTTCAATTCACTTAGCAGCTAAAGAAAACAAAAGACTAAATATCCATTTCAAGAGAAACTTGTAAAAGATACAGGAAAGATTCCTGTACATAACAAACACACCCTTCATTTATCCTAACAAGCATCCAATATACAAGGTGTTAAAATGTTTGAACTACTCAATGTATGTCTGGAGTTTGGTAAACAGACTATCACCCCTACAAGCTACTGCAAATGTGCTCCATTGATAAACAAATACCCCAAAACTAGTTTGGTGATGCCTAAGCATCCTTTCTGGCCACTCAAGGCCCATCACCTATAATTGACCTATAATTTCAGGGACTGCAGAAACATGCAGTCTTCACACACAGACAGATCCAGAACAGGAGCCAGACAATTAACAGTTGTGATATAATGATCAGCTTTTTCTCCCTGATTGTTTGGACTCTAATTGGCCAACCATCAAGAGAAAATGCTTTGAAGCTATACATTAAACAGTAAAAGAACTAAGCAGATTTGCCAGCGAGGTGTGTGCAGTCCAGATAAGGAAGGCATCCTGCCACTCAGCCAATAAGTGAAGGACCCATGCTTTGAGGCCGTACAAGAACTGCTTCCTGTCTGCATTGGGTAAAGAGCTCTTTGCAGCTAAGATAATACTAAGGACTAAATAGTTCATTTTATATTGGGAAAGAATCTTTTTCTATTATTTAGTTTTGTAGCTTGTTGGAAGTTATTTAAACAAACCTTTCTGCTATTCATCAAGCAAGTATTTTGTCAATTTTCAAAGCACTAGGTTTAAAAACCTGCTACATGCAACAATTTTCTTATGTTGCTACTTTTCAAAAATAATTCTGGTCTGGGAACACACCCTCACACTCTGGATAGATACTGAGCAGGGGCAGAGCAGAAAACTACTCATGGAATGATATCTATTTTCCCAGTGAAGAAGTAGTTGTAGTGATGAGGGGAAATAGTAGACCAAGAAAGGTCTCCACTACACTCCAGTCTAGAGGAATGAACGTGGAGGAAGGGAGCGTGACAGCTATCAAAAGGCTTCTTATAAATTAGTTGGTATTAATTTGTATAGTTGATCTAATGACAGATTATTGTCCATGTGTTTGCAGGCTCAATTCTTATTAGTTCACTCTATAGCAAGTAGGCATTTCACTGTACCCTCAGGTTTCTAAATTAGGCTCTTCTGAAGACATGGCTACTAGACAAAAAGTCTACAACATATGCCTGAAACACTTAAATGAATAGTTTGCAACCTTTTTAGATTCAAACCAATCCTCAGTAGATTCAAGGCATGCTTTGGAAAAAGCCAGTTCTTATTTTTATTTGTTTTTTTTTTTAACTATAGAAAAACAACAGCAATTCTCTGTTGCAAAGAACTCAGATGGACCACAACAGGTCAGAATCATTGTAATACTATGAACTCTCATTTGAAATCTCTGGGTTTATCTTGTGCATCATATTTGCATACCTAACTGTGCTAACTGTGACAGCTGAAAATTATTTCTGCATGATAAAGGTGCTTGCTGAAGGCTCTATGAAGATTAGACCATGTGTTTTTCTGTATTTATTTAGATATTAAGCTATATGTTGTTGCTAAGAGCCTAATTAAAGTTTAAGATGCAGTAAGGCCTTGTATAAAGTAAAGCCTAGTAAATTTAGCAAAGCCTTGAAGTAGTAAGGCCCTGTGGCATAGTTGAAATTAACTTTATCAAAAGGAATGCAAGGCTTGTACTGTTATTGGTCAGTCTAAGGACAGTTGAAGTAAAAAGAATCTGAATGGCTGTAACTTATCAGCACAGCTCAGAAATGATAAATGGGCTAAAACATCTGGAAATCATTCAGAACGAAGCTACAGCTCTGTGAAAAAGATTAGTTAGCTGTTGACCTGGATCAGTGGGCCTGTGGATCTCAAGGAGCCCAAGGACTGAATACCAGGGTCCTTCCCGGTACCTCTCAGACAGTGCTGATTGCGGCCGCCTGACTTCGCTGAGCTCTGTGGAAAGAGAAACTTGTGTACATCAGGCATCAGTGGGGACTGCCGATAAGTTGCTGAAGTGAATTATTCTTGTCTGTCATTGTTTGTCTTGTCAGTACACGTAGTTGTGTTTTTGTTAAGTCAATAAACCTTTCTTACCTTTCTACCCCCGATCATACTCTCAATCAATCCCGAACCCCCTGCCCATGGATGGGACACTAACATTGTGCAGAACCCTGAAGCACCCCCAAAAGAATCTCAAGGCCTCTCAGGATGCCATTACACCCTGTTTGAGAACCACTGATTTAAACACTTAAATATTTTACACTGAGAAAATAGGTTTGTTATATCCATGAGATCCATGTAAGTAATCCAAGCTCCAGAGGCTTATACAGGAGGAGGCCTACTCTTCTAGCAGTGAGACAAAGATCTAGACAGCACTGTTTAGGGTTACCATACATCTGGCTTTCCCCAGACATGTCCTCTTTTTTGGACCTTTGTGCTGTATCTGGGCATGTTTTTAAAATGAGAGCAAATGTCCAGGTTTTCTGCTCTTCTAGTCCAGGTGCTTGAGGCTGGGAGCAGCAGTTAAGGTGGTCATGTGTTCCCTGTGTGGGCTCCAGCAACCAAGGAGAGAGAGAGAGAGAGAGAGAGAGAGAGAGAGCAGGTGCAAATCAGGAGCTGCTTGGGTAACAGGGCTGGGGGGACAGGGGTCTGCAGGTCGAGAGTGAGGGTCACGGGCAGGGCTGGGGGGTAGGGGGCTGCAGGTCGGAAGTGAGGGGCAGCAGGGTTGGGAGGGGCATAGTGGACTGCAGATCAGGAGTGAGAGGCCCTGGAGGTGGGACGGGTGATGGTGGGTTGTGTGTGCAGGGCACTGACAGTGCCAGAGGGCTGCAGATCAGGAGAGAAAGGCACCAGCGAGGGGTGCAGGGCAGAGTACTGTGGTTTGGGAGTGAGGGGCACTGGCAGAGCTGGGGTCAGTGGGTCTGGAGTGAGAGGTAGTAGCAGGGCTTGGGGGTGTGGCTTGTCAGTAGGCAGGGGCAGGGCACTGGCATGTTCCGTTGCCCCGCCCCCCCACAAAGAGGTGTCCCTTTTTTTTTTGGACCTGGAAATATGGTAACCCTAGCACTATTACTACAGCATTACACCTTGTACCATATCCATGCCTACTCCAAGGTGCTTGATTTGGGCTACTCAGTGGAGACAGATTTGCTCTGATAGCCTGCTTCCTACTATGGAGTGAAGAATGATGCATAATAGGCCTGTGTGAAGCTTTGGTCCCTGATTCAATTCAGCGGAGATTCAGCCCAATTCAGTGGCCAAATCTTTGAATCCAAGTCAAATCAGAGGATCCCTTAATCTCTCTGAATCAAATTGGAACCCTCCAAATTGTTTTGGAGAGATTCAGAAAGGTTCAGCGATTTAGATATAGACACAGCTTCAAATGTTTTTTCTACATACTTCTAGGTAGCAGGTGGCTTGTGAATGCTGTGATGCTGGGGTGTGTGGAGTGTCCCACAGAAGCACAGGGGGCTCCCCAGCACACTCAGCTGCAGGCCCAGAAGTGGACCAGAAGCACTTCCAGTTCACTTCCAGGTCCGCTGGGGAGTGCATTGGGTGCCCACCCCCTCATCGCCCTGGCTCGGTGATTGGTGCCTTCTGGGTCTGGGAGGGACACCCAGGGTCCCCCTGTGGCTGATCAGCAAGCTGAAGGGGTATGGGGGGGCCGCCTATGCACTCCCCAGCAGACCTGGAAGTGGACTATAAGTACTTCAGGTCCACTTCTGGGTTCATTGCCAAGCATGTGGAGGGTCCCCCCACACTCCTGTGGGTCACTCCATGTGCCGCAGCATTCACAAGCTGTGCTGGTACATCAAGGTATGTAGAAAAAACATTTAAATCTGTATGTGACTGAATCACTGATTCTCTGAATCAGCATCGAATCTTCAGATTCTGATTTTGCTGAATCGAATCAAGGACAATGATCCGAATCAATGAATTGAATCACTGTCCCTGATTGAGGTTGAATACAAATTGAATAGGGCGCATTTTGCACACCCCTAGTGCATAAGGAGAGTTTGGGTGGCAAGTGAAAAACACCGAAAGTTGTTTAAAAAGGTAGAAAGGGAGCCAAGGAGAGGGAGAG
>NW_017729029.1:37092991-37108379 GCF_001723915.1 Gavialis gangeticus
AGGGAGGGGGGCAGATCAAACGCCCCTCATGGTGAGAGAGGGAGAGCAAAATAACAGTAGTTCAAGGGAGGTTGAGCAGGAACTCAGGGAAGAAAATCTATATGGTACAGAAGATTAGCAGCTCTGCAGGAATTCAGGAAGCATAAGGTTCTATGTGGAGGAAAAGTCTCCTGGGACTGATGTCGATGGCAGCCTCTCCATGGAAAGTAGGGCTGTGTAGCCAATTCAGTTCAGAGGAGATTCAGCCAGATTCAATGGCTGAATCTCCAAATCGGATCTGAATTGGGAGACCCACTGAAAGGTCTGAATTGAATCAGAAAACTCTGAATCAATTCAGAGAGATTCAGAGATTTGGAAGTCTTGCAGCAAACAGAAACTGAGAAGAGGGAGGGGATGGGGTGATCTTCCATATATGGAAAAGGCCAGGTGGGGTGCGGGGCAGGGGGAGGACTGCTCTGATATTGACATCTGTAGCTGGCCACTGACTGTGAGCTTTCTCTGAGTTCCCTTCCAATCACAGTGCTCTGAGGGAGGGACGTAGCAACAACATATAAAGCTGTGTCTGACATGATCTTTGCCGTTTGTGAGCTGTCTTTCTCTCGAAGCAGCAGCATGTAAAAGGCTTAGTCTCTTGCTAGCTAGGCTCTCTTCTTGTAAGTTGTATTCAATCCTTTCCTACTTACCCATGCTTACAATCCCTATTGTTATCCCTATGCATTCCTTTCAACTTATTCTTCCCCCAAAATCCTCTTATTTGTTCTTCTTAGCCTGTCTTGATTCTTTCCCCCCCACAAAAAGAAATATGTGTTTTCCCTGACAGTGTCATCCCTATGCAGGAAAGCACAACATATATTACACACACACATTTTGCAGCACACCAAACATTATGAAGTATGCTGGAAAGGCATTTTCCAGGTCTTCTGGCAGGGGAGGGAGAGAAGTCAAAGGGAGAGCTAGAAATTCCCCCCACCCCAAACATAGATGCACCCTCTTTCCTGGCAGTGATGAATCTTCTGCTGCTAGTGGGGGCAAGGAGGTGGTAGCAGTGCTTACACTTGCACCACCACCACTAACCCCACTAACCAGCAGCAGCATGACATTCTCCACCCCAATTTCAGTTCCTAGTTGGAGCCTTCCAGTGCCAGAGGAGGAGCTGAATGTGGAAGCAGAGGAGCTGAGTGCCATAGTGAAGGAAATTATGGGGAAGGAGAGGGAACCTGAGTTTGTGCTCCACACTGCTCAAAGTTCCCCTAGAGGCAGGTCTCCTTCTTTGGAAGGCACTTTGGAGGAGGTTGTGGGGGCAGGTGGCTCAATTCCTCCTGTTGTGCCTCTGCCTGGTGAGGAGAGGGATAAGGCAGGATCTTCACCCTCAACCCAGAAGCAGGTGGGTAGTGTAGTGTGGGATCAGTTTGAGGTGGCAGATGATCTCTGGTATGCTACCTGCCAGCACTGCTGAAGGCAGATCAGCTGGGGCAAGGAGGTGAAACACGTCAACACCACAGCCATGCTGCTGCATCTCAGGAGGCAGCACCCACTTGTTGTTCCTCCTCAGCCTGGCACCAGTGGGAGCATGCCCAAAAGGAATTCCCCCTCTTGCTCCAAAGCCCCATCCCCAAGAAGCAGAGGCAGGCCACCCCAGACCAGTAGGAGAAAGGTGGACGCAAAGGGGGACGCATTCCCAAGGTGAGCGAGGTCACCCAAATCACTGGGGAGATGCTTGCTGTGGATGGCCAGCCCTTCTCCTTAGTTGAGTGGCCAGGGTTCAGGCAGCTCATGGCACTCATGGCCCCATCATACAGAGTGCCCAAATGCACCACCTTCAGCAGGACAGTGGTGCCCTCGCTGTATGAGGCATGCAGGAAGTATTTGAGGGAGGAGCTGCAGAAAGCAGGTCTACAGGTAGCCTTGTGCATCACCTCGGATATCTGGAGCAGCTGGGTTGGAGATTATGCCTACTTCTCCCTCACAGGGCACTGGTGCAATCAGTCAGGGTGTCGGTGGGCTCTCCTTCAAGCGGAGGTGATGGATGAGTCCCATATGGCAAGGGAGATCATGGTAGCCATGCACTGCATGGTGTAGGTGTGGTTCATTGGGCAAGGCAAGCTCACCTGCATGGGCCACCGCAGGTTCATGATCACTGACAATGGGGTGAATATGGCCAATATATGCCAACTTTGTTGGCATCCACTGTGTGGCACACAAGTTCCACCTTGTAGTCAGGGATGCCTTCAAAGGGGACAGGGCATCCGGTGATAATGCTGTCACTACCAGCCAGCTCATTTCAAAATGCAGGAAGATGGTGGACTACTTCCACCAGAGCATCGTGGTGGGCAAGATGCTGCGGGACAAACAGGCAGAGCTGAGCATCCCACAGCACAAAATCATGCAGGATGTGGAGACTCAGTGGAACTCCACATACCTGATGATGGAAAGGCTGGTTGAGCAACAGAAGGCCATCAAGGAGATGGCTTTGGTCAGGGAGATTGGGATCAGTGGCCCTCTTAACAAAATGGACTGGGATACCATCTCCCAGATCTTCCTAGTCCTCAAGTCATTCCTCTAGGCCACTGACAGCCTCAGCACTGGTGATGCCCTCCTTAGCCAGGTGATCCCTGTACTGAAGGAATTTGAGAATGAAATGGAAAAGTTTCAGGGGAATCGATGTTCCTGGCTGGGGCAAGCTGATTTCACCAGATTTGCAGGCACTGGTGAAGCAGCTGAAGGAGGGCATCAACAAATGGCTGGATCCGTTGTGATCCAGTACGGTCCATGTGCTGGCATGCATGCATGACTTGAGGGTGAAGGGGAGCATCTGTAGCAGCAAACCCCTCAGTCACTGGATGGAGGTGCTGGTGAACAGAGTCAGGGAGGCAGAAGGGCAGAGGTGGGGAGATGTGGAAGAGGGGGATCCACTTTCTCATGCCAGCACTCCAACCATTAGCCAGTCTCCTCCACCACAGCAGCTGCCAATGTGGGCCAAGGGTATGGCTTCAATGTTGGGGTCCAGAGGCACCAGACCCTACCATCAGGCAGGTAGCACAGAGGCCTTGGTGGCTAGTTATCCTGCCGAGGATGTAGAGCCACTGCACTGCAACCCCTTAGCCTACTGGGCAACCTGCATCCAGGTGTGGCAGGATCTGACAACAGTTGCCCAGGAACACATGCCCTGTCCACTGACCAAGTGAGAGGGTGTTCAGCATTGCTGGTGATATTGTAACACCCCACCGCACCTCCTTGGATCCTGGTTTGGTGGAGCAGCCGGTGTTCCTGAAGGTGAATCTCCCACTGCTGGGGCTCCCCAAGCTCCAGGTGCAGACAGAGTGAATGCCGCCCTTCTCACCTATTTGCCTTTTTTTTATTTGCTTTTAGAACCTTGAGGTGCACTTTCACAGAAACCCCTGCACCACTCTGCCTGAAACCTGGCAGGCCACTTGCCCACATGAGGGGCTACCATCCCTTTTGTTTTCATCTCACTTTGCCTTAACACACACAAGTAATATGTTTTGCTTTCAACAGTTTGAGGTACACGTTCACAGAAACCCCACACCTATGCCCTTGAAACTTGGCAGAATTCATTCCCTCAGAAGGGGCTACCATCCCTTCTATTTTCATCTGAATCTGAAAAAAAATGACAAAGTTATAGATATTTTCGTTATTCCCCATTATTGTCTATGGCCAAATCTCCAAATCGGCACTGAATCTCTAAATTCAAATTGGCCAAATTCAATCGAGACAGTGATTCAGATCACCAAATCGAATCAATGTCCCTATGAATCAGCCGAATCCAAATCTGAAGTGAATACTTGCTGCTTCGCAGAGACCTAATGGAAAGGTTTTGATGTTAAGTTCTCTGATGGGGATACTCAGTCCTTTCTTTGAGGGGAACTCTATTTCTGCAGTGGCCATTTGAATTGGGGGGTGGTGATTTTTTTTAAGCTGTGAGAGGGAGGGAAAATGGTCTATTCAAGACTTTAATTCCTCTTAATCTACCCTTTAATCAGTTGTGACAGAGCACTTAGTCATGAACTACTCAAAGAAAGCAAAGGAAAGGTCGAGAAGAGGCAGGAGCTCCCCCATTATCTCAGCTAGTGAAGTGGCTGTAGGTACCAGTCAGTTTTATTTTATGATATATATCTTGATGTGCTCAGTATTTAAATTTTAATTGCAGCACCATTAAAGCAGTAGGTATTAAATATAAATACTCATATTTTACTTCAGTTTTTTCTTTCTTAGAGGTGTCAGAAAGCCCAGATGGTTTACTCCTGTTTTGGAAACTGCTGCTATTTAGTGCAAGGAGCTATATTTTATAATCATTAAAACACTTAATTTGATGGTTTAAATTTCCTGAGGAGCTGAGGAACCCTAAGTGCCACTTCACTGATTCTTCAAGGGTAGCAAGATATTATGAAGCTCTACAAATATGCATAATCATAATAGCACACTGCTTCTTAATGACATCTGTGAATGAAGTCTTACTGTTGATTTTGCTTGAACTTCTCAGTCTCACCACTAGATGGTAATGAGATACAAGGCAAGTCCCTTAAAACTATAGATTCTATACCACTGGAAACTACTGCAACAGGCTGTGGAGTCCTTGTAGATGTGTATGAGTGTGCATAGAGGACAGTTTGTCACCCAAAAGTCAAGTTTTTCTGATTTTTTTCTAGATACCACTTACAAAAATAGTATTTAGTCACATGAGCCAGGTTCATGATCGTCATCACCAGATACTTTAGGCACTGTTTTCATCAGCTATAGTGCTATCCCTGATGCTGTTTGTCATTAAGTGTGGTAGCTGTTGGTATGGCATTACTGTCCATTGAAATATGTAGTTTCAACAGTGCAATCACCATTTCTTTCTCTGCACTATGTAAGCTTCAGAATCACTGCCAGGGGCTTGGTTTTCCACAGAAATTCTCAGGACCTTGCAGCTACCTACATTCCAGCCCTCAACCAAGATCAGAGAAACTGCCTTCCAGCTGATTCTGATGAGAGTTAACACCTTTCAGGCTATCAGAGGCCCCAAGAGGAAGTAAAACCAACAAGAGACCTCTCTTTCTTCCAGCAGCCACTAGCATCCTTCAGAGGAGATGATAGCCTTCTCCTATATGTTCTTTCAGCAGGTGGACAGAGCCCATTCAGGAAGCCACAGCCAAGTAGATTTTGATCACTTTGACACTATAGGAACTATAGAAAAAAACACCCATGCTCCTGGACTGCCCCAACTGAGCAGAGCTTCTCTCCTTGGATGGGACTTACTGAAACTTCGTAAGTGCTGGAAGTTGAAACTGCTTTTGCCTATAACTGATCTTTAGCCTCTTCCTATCTAGTTCACGGACTGGGTACCTCATCAGCTTAATTTTTCCACACACAGCTGTAAAACTATTCAGATCAAACAACTTGTCATAATCCAGCTCTTTTCCCATATTATGAATGGTTTATGAACAGATTCTGATTTTCTTCAATTCATTTATTGCTTAAATTTACTCAAGCATCAGGGAATATTTCTAGGTCCATTGCTTGTTTGGAAGCAGCATACATGCGTATGTGACACAAGCTGTTTCAGCAAGGTTGTTGGGACCAAGATCAGAGTCATAACTCTTTGAATCAGGCTTTTATAATGAAGACTCTATTCAAAAATAGGAAAATCTGTCAAGATATTTTCCAAAAGACATTTTCCACAAAACTGCTTTTATCAATTTTTTTGCCAAAAAAGTCATATTTGTTAAATTTCACTTTATTTTTTGCAACTGAATAATTGAATTTAAAAAACAAAAGATATAAAAAGGGGGCAGAAATAAAAGTGCTTTATCAAAATTTTCTAGGTAATAGTTTTCCAACCAGCTTCACGTTGCAGAAACATACAATCATGCACACTACACTTTGGGGAGTGGGGAGAGAGGAAATTTATTAGTTTTTAACTGTTATGGAAAAGCCAAAAGAAGGTATTTAACACAGCTGAAGCAAATTCCTTAAATCCAAATTAATAATCTCAGGAGATTTGCAGTATCCAGCTAGCTTTAATAATTTCATCCATTAGCTGGTATGCTTAATAATTGATAAGGGTTATGTCTACTCTGCAGTGATAGATGGAATTCCAAGACCTGTACTACCTTTAATCTAGGTGTCAGGGACACCTTTAGCAGCAAAGCTGGAGCTCTGCTGATTCATGCATACACATGCCATATACATGCTTTTGAGTACAGTATAGGATAGCCTTTACTGAGTAAGACACATTTCAGTGCAAGTTGTCTCCACAGAAGAAAGTATCACTTAGTCAAAGTATGAAGTGATAGCATCAGATCTCTAGGTACTTACATGTTTCCCCAGCAGGTCCAAGGGCAGAATATAGAAGCCACCCCTGTAGTCATAGGAACAACCAATAGCACCAGCCAAGGCCTTGGACTGTCTATAAAGCACTGATTTTCATCACTGTTTCTGGTTATCCATAGCCTGGCCAGGAATTCTCAGAACAGAGTGGGGTGCAAGGTAGGGATGTACAAAATGGGCTGTATTCAATTCAGATTCAGCCTAGATCAGGGACAGTGATTTGATTAGTTGATTTGGATCAGTCACAATTTGATGCCGCTGAATCCAAATCTGAAGATTCGATGCCGGAGGGTGGGGCGCGGGTCCCAGACCCAGAAGTGGACTGGAAGTGCTTCTGGTCCACTTCCAGGCCTACTGCCAAGCATGCTGGGGAACCCCCTCCCCCACGCTTTCATGGGCCGCTCCATCCACCCCAGCATCTCATCATTCACGAGCCGCCTAGTACCTTGAGGTGTGTAGAAGAAACGTTTAAGGCTATGTCTATGTCCAAATCATCAAATCTCTCTGAATCTCTCTGAATTGATTTGGAGAGCTCTGGTTTGATTTGGAGACATTAAAGGGTCTCCTGATTCAATTCGGATTTGGAGATTTGGCTGCCGAATGGGGCCAAATCTCTGCCAAATTGAAGCAGTGACCAAAGTTTGCACAGCCCTAGTGCAAGGGACTCCAGTCTGACTGTGGACTCTCATGTGGCAGTGCTGAGTACAGCAGCTAAGTCATTGGCCTAATCTATTGACAGATAAGATACTTGGAGTCAAGGAGAACATGGACATGGAATCTTCCTTCCTCATGTTTGTGATGACCTCTGGTATCTCTTGAAGTCAGAGCAACACCTTCCTTGTGCTACTTATAAGCTGTTCAGGATGGATAAAATATGCTCCCCCCCTGCTCCCACACACATACACACACACACACACACACACACACACAATAGAGGCAAGATAACCAGGGCTCTACTGCACTGACTCCAGCAAGATCTTGCTGGTGATAAATTTGGCACAATGCTTTTATATTCAAAGGTAAAGAAGAGGTCTTCATAAAAAGTCCTCTCCCCCTGCAGTGGCATAAGCACAGATCACCACATGGAAGTCCTTGCTGCTCAATGCCAGAAAGAGGATATGAATTGAGTCAGACTTCAGCAGTCAGAGAACTGGAAAGGTGAATGTATGAGGAAAGACTAAAACATTTAAGTAAATTAGACTGCTCTTGGAGTCACATATTACTCAGTATGAGTAAAGGTGACAACATCTTCCAGGGAGAAATGAACCATGCCCTGTCAGCAGCAATTCTGGCTCAGTAGTTCTCCCTGTTCCTGGCAAATACAATTTCTTTGTTAATGACTTGTAAGCAGCATTCCCTCTAAGCTTAGAGGGAACGCTGCTTGTAAGAGCATCCCGACTGTCAGGGCAGATTTTGTTTCTGTGTGTGATGAAGCCAGTCAGATCACTCAATTACTGGTGCAATCCAAATCCTAAAACAGAGATGTCTCCTTCACACACTGGCCAGGGTGGATTGTTCCACTAGTACCGTGGGTGAGAGGGTGGGAAATGGAGAGAAGGCAAGGTTCAGGGAACCAAGCAGTGCAGAGCTGCTGAAATTCATAACCCTCATTTAAAAATATGAGGTACATCTAAGGCTGCATATAATAATGCTGTAAACCTAGTTACCATCCAGTACCTCCAGGGCTAGTTCACAAGGCATTACTCATATTCAGGCTTTTCCCAGCTGTTAACATTTCCCCCCATTATTAAAAGCCCTTCAGATAATTATGATTTCAAGAAAAAGGAAAGCTTGTAACACTGGGGCTGCTTGAGCTAGACCAGAAGTGTTTGTGTCCCTGAGTAAAATGTCATCTAGTAGATTCCAAAAGTCCACAAATGCTGGGATCCATTAACCCCTTACAGCTGAATGCATCCTAGTTTCAGCTAGAGTTCCTTCATTCTCTGTATGGAAAACCCTCCAGGGAGATGAGACCTCAGTAAGAGAGATATCAGTGTATATTCAGGTCACCTCTTTCTGGTGAAATGTAATGAAGTCCCACCCAAATTCATCTCCATCTTTCAGTCACAGATTCTCTTAATTACTGGTTTAGATCTGATTTTAAATTCTAGACAATGCCTTTAGTTTCCTGGACTATAATCTAATTTGCAAATAAATGTAGTCACATCCTTTATCCTATCTGTCTGAAAGCTCTTCTTTCCTGGAAAGGCAAGTCTTGGGTCTCTGAGATGATCAAGGGGTGAGGGTAGGCTTCTAACATGTTGCTAGACTGTTCTGCAATCTTGCAGACCTGAATACACTCAGACCTGCCAAGGAAATATCTCAATACATTCAGCTGTATGGGATGCATCTTTTTACAATGCTATGCACACAAGGCACCCTTGGCAAGACAATGAGTGACTCGCCTCTACGTGCAGCAAAGGTAAATCAACGTGTGGTCTGTTGGATTAAAATGAACGTTAAAGAGGGGAAGAAGAGAATCCCTCTTCCATTAATAAATCACTTGCATACATCACATAAACCTAAAACTATAGTTAAAAGCATTTCCCCTGCTTCTGCCTTTTTCAGAAGACTCCATTTTCAGACCCATGTCTCCTGATTTTAACTGTGTGCTGATTCAAGGTCACAAATAGGACAACAGGAGTAGGGCTAACCTCACATTGCTGTCAAGACAGCATTGAGTTTAGCAGACTTCCCCTTGGTCCCCACTTCCCAAAGCTCTTTTTTTCATATGTAAATCCAGATTTGGGAGGATTGCACTGTCTAAATACATCCCCTAAAGCAGCTTGCTCACTAATCCTGTTTAAGTACACTTCATGTCCAAAGGGATTCATTGTTGTGGAGGGAGCCCCTCCTCTGCCCTGGCTGAATTACATGCAATGGCATTAAAGACAAACACTAAGATCCCAGATGTCAATGGGAAAGGCCAGAGGTTTCCCAAAGCAATTTCCTTTCTGTTTGTAATTAAGGACATTAATATTAATAAGCTTGTATCCATCTCCTTTCAGAGAGAGAGAGAGAGAGAATGGGGATTTCTTGATATTGGTCCAAATATTTTCTAGTGGTAGCATTTTAATGAATGTCAGGCCAGGCCTCTCTGGGTCTGCTATCTGGTACCATGTAAGCCAGTATAGACTGTTCCATGGTCAAGTTTTCAGCACCTAAATCAGTGTCCCCACCTAAGCTCACCTGGGTGAGGAGGGTGTGGGCATCCAGCAGGACTGAAATCAAGAACTTTCAAAGGGCAGGTGAGGGCCCTGAGGGACCTTTCAGAGGCCCTGTGAACCAATGACCATCTATACCCGGAGAGGAGATAGGCTACACCAGGTCACTCTGCCTGAAGAATCATCAATGCAAAGCAACTCAACTAACTTCATTGGAGTGGAGGAGGGTTGATAGAGCATCTAAGGTGCCCCAACAGTTGCAGCAGCCTTGGGACTGACTTGACTTGGCACTTTAATGTCTTTGTAGAAAGTGTACCTCACTGGTACTGTTTCCCTTCTGAAGATAGAGCCCTTCTCTCAGTCATGATCAGCTCTGACTATATTATATAATACATAGATTCACTAGTGCTGCTGCAGTGGAAAGTCCTTATCTGCACACTCCTGTGAATGAAGCTTAATGTGGCTGAAAGAGGTACTTACAACAGCTGTTACAAGCCTCCTTTCCCTATAAGTGCATCTTTAAACCCAGAGCACCAGTGGTAAAGGGGCAGTACTGCCCATAAGACCTAACCTTCCCCACTTATCATGTGTCAATTCCACCTATACCAGTGGTTCTTAATCTTTTTAGACTCTAGGCACTCTTGGAAAATGCCAGATCTTAGCTTTCACTCTTTTTTTGTTGATTACAGAAGCATAATAGAGCAATTCTTCTGTTTCAAAGAACTTAGAAAGACCACAACAGCTCAAAATGATTTAGACACTAAAGAGTCCCTGTTAGACCCCGATTCCATGTGGGGCCCAACAACTAGGGAGATGATGACGCAATCACTCATTGACCCTGTCACTCATTAGCCAGAGCAAGCAGGGAACAAACACTACTTGCACACATTGCTCACAACAGCTTTATTCAGAATGGAGACAGCTTCGGGCAAGCTCCCTCACAGACACAAAGCCTGTTAACCAGGGGAGCAGCATTGAACAATAGTTTTTTCCACATGTATACACTTTGGTTCATGCTCATTACCATTTATTTCACCCTCGCTCCTCCTTTGGTTCCACCCATTTCTCCTCCCATCTTAAGCTCTGCCTCTGTTTACTGTTTGCTTCATTAGCATGGAATTGCCTATGCATTTTACTCAGTTACATGCCTTTTTGCTATGAGCACATGTCCAAAGCCATGAACTTACTTCTTTGGTCAATGGGTGGACTTTGACCAAAACCTGGAAGTTTCTGGAGGCTTCTTCACCAAGCACCATTCACCTTTTTGCATATGTTCATCTCAGTTACATGTTATCTTCCTCATTCCAATCTGTTTTTCTGTCCCATGTTGTCCCACCTTCCACATTCCTAAAATGTCACCTCATTCACAGCACACAGACTCACACAGACTCACTTGAAAATGGTTGACACAGTTAAGATAGTTACTTAACTTATGCTAAGCAAATGGCTGGCTCAGCATTCATAAGCAAAATCTGCTTGCCTAAGCATCTTGCAATATACTTTAATATATCATTCTGCCTTGTGTTTAGCAGCTTTTGCTGGAGCCACAGATTAAAGCCTTTCATTCAGCTGCAAATCCAATGCTCCCCAAGATCCAAATATAGGCACCCTAACAGTCCCATGTGAAAACTCTGGCTTTGTCTTATGAATCATGTGTAGATGTTTGCATAACTAATGGTGCTAATATTGCACAACATGTTCAAGAGGATATCACAGCATCTTGGTTGATAATCACTGGTCTAGACCAGTTATTCCCCAGCAGGGTGCCAAAGTGTGATGGCCAGAACCAAAGGGGTTAATGAGCAACTTATAGCAAAAAATGGATCTGCTTTTTGAAAGTGATCTGGTAAAGGCACATAATAAATATTGGCTAGGACAAAGCTTATAAAACTGCTTCCCGCAGATGCATCCTGTCTGTCAGAAGCATAACTGTAACGTTATATTTAACTGTTTGTACCAATCACATGATTAACATGAGTTTCAAAAAGCAGAACTAAAAAATAAAACTGCAAACTTAGCTGATTTAATACATTTTTGGTTAAAGGTCAGTAACATTGACAAACCTAACCACAAAGTATAATTAACACATCTTAAAAAAATTCCAAGTAGGTTGAACTTGGGCAGGAAAAATGCTAATCTCAGACCCCAAAGTGATGTGGCTTAATGTGCTTATTGGGTAACCCCAGCTTAGGCAGTAACCTATTATAATAATTTCTAACACCTTTTAACTCCATAGGGTAACAGCTGTAGGGTAAGATTGTAAGTGGTTCTAAAACCAACAGATTAGCATAGGACAGAATATAAAGGAACACGCGTGTCAAGTGACCAGTAGGAAGGACGGAACAGAATGGTCAGTGCTGTCCCAAGCCCAGACTCCTGACTCCCAGTGTGAGCGAGGACCAGATCCTGACTGAGGGACCTTCCCCAGTACTCCCTCCGACAGCGTGGTTCAGGGACGCCTCACTTCGCTGGACCAACTTGACATGTACCTGACACTGAGGGACTATCAATAAGTTGCTAACCAAGAGGGAACTCTTTATCAATTTGTCTGTCTGTTTTATTACCACTGCCAATTTTTAACTCTTATTGTTGTTTGTTTATTAGCTTAACTTTTTAATTAACTGTTATACGTGCAAACTATATATTTTTTGCTGCTTAAACATATTTTTGTTGTTATTTTGCTGTTATAAGTAAATTTATTTTTACTGTTATAAGTGAAACTTGTTTTTGCTTCACTCCCAACTCCACCTCCTCGATCCCAAACCAAACAGCCCAGTGGCTGATAAAGTTGTAGCACTCAGTCAGCCTGCAACTAAATTGATACATTCACAGTGCCCAGCTGGCCTGAGACACAAAGCACCCTGGGATCCTTTCAAGGGTGTTGTGGGGAGCTGCACAATATTACCACAGTTAGGTGTGAAAACATGATTCACAAAATGAATCCAGAGCCTTCAAATAGTTTTAACAACATTCTGTCCTGTTGTGGGCTTCCTGAGGTCTTTCCAAAAAAAACAAAAAGCTCAATTATTTTTCTGTAGTCCAAAAATGAGCAAATACTGAGAGCTGGAGGGGTGCCTTAGGTCTAAAAAGGTTGAGGACCACTAGTCTAGCTGGTCTCTTCAACACTGTCTGGTCTTCCATGTTTGTACTGTTCCTAACACAATGAGACCAATTCTAGGTTAAGCCTCAAGCCCCACCATTAAAAAAAAAAGTTAATGTTACTACAATTACTGTGCAGGTACCTTTTGTGCTCAGAACAGGTTTCTTTGAAACTGGACTTTAAGGAAACATTTCTACTTGTGGCAAGCTGGCTGGTCGGCTCGCCAGCAGCCTGGATTGCTACCTAGAGCCCAAAGGGCTTGGGCCCCCATTGGTGGAGGCAGTTTTCCCTTCCCCACCAATCAGAGAAAGGCAGAAGGAAGGCAGCCCTGCCCTGGCTCAGGGGCAAGGTGAAAGAGAGAATCTGAGAGGGAACTAACCCCTTAGGCTTCCTGATTGGTCCATTCCCAAGCTGGGGCAGAGCCTCCAGAGGGAATAAAAGCCTGTGTGCTGAGCGCACAGGCAGCTTTGATGAGAGACAATGAAAATGGGGCTTGAGAAGAGCTGGTGGAGATGACCAGCAGGGTGGACCAGCAGCCCCAGAAGTGGCCTGACAATGTGACCGTTGAACAGGGAGCAGCAAGCCGCTGCATCCCTGGCCTGCCATGGAGGGAGCCATGGTGACAGTGCACAGGTTGGTGTACAGAGGGTCCAGGAGTGGATGGAATCTCAGTGGCTGCACAAGGCAGTGCGGGTCCCCAACCCTGCATGAGGCAAGTGCCCTCAGTGCACGGATTGGTGCACAGAGCTGGAGAGCTGACAGGACTCCAGGACTGCGTGAGGCAGCTCAGGTCTCCGACTCTGTGAGTGGCAGTGGTCCCACAGTGCATGGACTGGTGCATGGGGCCATAGAGCTGACAGGAAACCGCAGCTGTACGAGGTGATGCAGGTCCCCTTTACTGCCCTAAGCAGGTGCTGCCTTTGGTGCATGGGGCAGTGCATGTGGGGCTGAGAGAGGGCTGATAGGCCCTGGTGACTGCATGAAGCAGCTTGCATCTTCCTGCTGTGAGCAGCAACTGGACAGGTTGACCACCCCTGCAAGGGAGGGTGCTGGGAGTCATGAGTTACCCAGGGAAAGGGGATTCCCACAGGAATCCCTTCCCTGAGGAGGAGAGGCAATTCACTCTTGGGCATAGAGGGGAGTCTAAGTCCCTTATTTGTTAAGGATGGTGTCATAGTTACGGGCCCCTTCTAGTTTAGTGACCAGGGAGAGGGTAATGATGTTCTATTAGGTAACAGGATTTTCCCCTGGATTGCCATTTCTTCTTTGGGCACAGCTGCTTTGCCATTGTTGTGGTCTGGTTCCTTACGCTGTTGGGATTCCTGTTGTAACTCTGCATCCTTAGTATAGTACTTTAAAGAATTGTAAGCTGTTCTATAGCTGAACTCATTGTATAGGCTATCTGTATATATGTGTATCTCATTTGGTATAACCTTATTGTGTATGTTCACTTATTATCCCATCATTACCCGATATCTCTGTCACTGATTTGTAGTCTAACCTATGCTTTCTCAGCAAGTGCTCCTTCTTCTGCTGCCTGGAGGGCCCTGTCAAGGGGGCAAGGCTGAAGACTAATCAGAAGCCCACAGAGGGTTAGGTCTGTGCCTGAGTTCAAGGTTAAAAAGAGCTGTGTAAACATGTATCTGTAAATAACATTTGTGTGTGTGTGTGTGTGTCTATACTAGTGAATTACTCATCAGGAATGATGGATGAATGGTGACTTTCTTGATGGTATTGTGCATCTAATTGTCTTCTCACAGAGGCATTTTCTTGAAACTCATTTGCATGACTTTCTTGATTATGTCATGCATTTAATTGTCTTCTCACAGGGGCTTCCTCTTGTGATTCATTTGTAGGGTGTTCTTGATGGCATTATGCATCTAATTGTCTTCTCACAGTAGCTGCCTCTTGGGACTCATTTACACAGCTCTCTTGATGTTGCCTCAAGTTCAATTGCCTTCTTTGTGTAGCTTAGTCCTCAGGGCTTAGTCCATCTGTCTGTGTATTTGTCTTTCTGTAATGGTCTTTAAGGGTTCCAGGAGCCCAGCATGGTGGAGAGGGCAGAGGGAGAAGCCAGCTAAGGAAAAGTGGGAGCCAAGCTCCTGGCTACTGTGGGGCTACTTTCTTGATGGCGTTGTGAATCTAATTGTCTTCTCACAGTAGCCTCACAGTAGCTGGGAACCCAGCTCACACTTTTCACAGATATTATTCAGGGCTGGAAGGAACCTCAGAAGATCTTTGAGTCCAACCCCCTGCCCCAGAGGCAGGAAGTCAGCAGGGTTCATTGGATCGCAGGAAGATAAACATCCAAATGTCTCTTGAAGGCGTTCAAAAGCAGGTGCTTGAACCACCTCCGGCAGCAGTCTATTCCAGACCTTGGGGGCTTGGACAGTAAAGAAGTTATTCCTTATGTCCAGCCTGAAATGGTCATGCAGGAGTTTGGGACCATTCAACCTGGTCATCCCTTGGGGTGCTCTGGTGAACAAACATTCCCCCAGATCCTGGTAAGCACCCCTGATAAACTTATAGGCAGCCACCAGATCACCCCTGAGCCTGCGCTTTTCCAGGCTGAAGAGTCCCATAGCTCTCAGTCTGTCATTATAAGGTCTATTTTCCTGACTTCTGATCATGTGCTTGGCTCTCCTCTGCACTCTCTCAAGCTTCTTCACATCCTTTTTGGATTGTGGAGCCCAAAACTGGATGCAGTACTCCAGCTGCGGCCTCACCAAGGCCAAGTACAGTGGGAGAATGATGTCCTGGGATTTGCATGAGAAGCATCTATGGATGCAAGCCA
>NW_017729029.1:37108971-37109264 GCF_001723915.1 Gavialis gangeticus
TTTTGTTTGACTGGACGGTCTAGTTTTTACGTTGTAGCCCAGGGGCTTTATGTTTTATGTTTACTGTTTTGACTGGAGGACTGGGTGGAGGAGGTCTCACAGGGACTCCCCAGTAGCGTGGGGGTTCCTGGCACTGAGGAAGGTGCAGTATGTTGCGGGGTGCATTGGCCTAGCCCCGACAGTGGTGAGGAGCCCTGAGAGTGGCTGAGGGACCCCGAGAGTGCAGAGGGGCAGCGAGGAGCCCTGAGAGTAGCAGAGGAGCCCCAGAGCGAGCGAGAGAAGGGGGCAGCGAG
>NW_017729029.1:37114264-37123430 GCF_001723915.1 Gavialis gangeticus
GACTGCAGCCCATTCCTCCCTTCTAGTGTGCCCACATTCCCCTACATCTTAGTATCATCAGCAAATTTGAACAGGGTGCTTTTTACCCCCTCGTCCAAGTCACTGATGAAGATGTTGAACAGTGCGGGCCCGAGGACCGAGCCCTGCTATATACAGATGTACACCTATATATAGATGTGTATATATATGTACAGGGATGTCCCTAGGGTGGAATGAATCAGGCTGACTGCCCCAGGCCCCACACTTTTGGGGGGGCCCCATGGAGCCAGGGGCCCTACGTATGCTGATTTGCCCTGGGCCCTGCACCCTACTCAGGTCATCTCTATGTGTATATGTGTGTGTGTGTGTGTGTGTGTGTGTGTGTATATATATATATATATATAACGCTTCCATAATGCCTTATTCATTATGGAATTTGTTATTTATTTTTGTATGTGTGTGTGTGTGTGTATTTATGTGTGTGTATGTAAGTTTATGGCTATAAGTTTGATATTATATTGTATCATTAAACCTGTAAATAGGTAAATATCATTGGGTGTCCTTGGTCTCTGCTCTGTTCTGTAGGAAAAAGCGGTGAGCCAGCCTACAGCGAGGCAGTCATGCTCCCACAGCATACACACACCTGCTGACATTCCTTAAATTGGAGAGGGGGTATCTTCTGTGTACCACCCAGGTTACGCACTGAAGACTAAACCCTATTCTAGGATCTGGGGACACTGCCTCTTGCCAAAGTCCTGGTTCTATTAAAGTCAGTGTAAAAGCTCCCTTTAACTTCATGACAGCCAGGACTTTGAATGATAATGAATTTTTTTGTAGTATTATTTAACCCCTCAAGGCATCCTTAAGTGCCATTTCAAACACAAAAGATAAATATCAGAACAAAAAATTGAGTGACCCCTGCCCAGCCAGTGGATTGAATTGGTTGGGTCTGGTCCTCTCAAAGGGGTGTCTCTGCTTCTACAAATCCTGTCCCCATGGAATTTTCATTGGAGGCAACATGTTGGGCTTGGTCCCTCTCAGTGAAAAAAGCTAAGGAGCAGGTGCAAACCATGATATTTCCACACCTCCCATTTATCTCTTGAGTCTCACTGATTTCAGTGGCATTGATCACGTTTTCTGGGACCTAGGAAGGACTTCCTACCTGACTTGCATGTAGTTTCTGGGCTCATGAACAAGGTATGCGGTGGGGGCAAAGGGAAAAATTCTCACAAGCACCCTCTGTAAGGGAACAGTGATGTCATTCCCAAATCCATGATGCATGAACCAAGAAAGTTCTACACCTTCTTGGGAGTTAATTCAGCTGCCATCCATTGTGTAAAATAATGAGCAATAACAGGAGTCAAAATGCTGAGTGCTATCATTGTATTTTGCACAGGAAACTGGTTTTTCTCCAAAACCACTTTACTTGTCATTTTCTGCAAAATTTACCACCCCTGGGCTTAGCACCAGCACAAGATGATTGCTGTTACAGCTGCATTTGAACCTGATTTCCACTTCTCTATTCACAGAATAGTTGTGTTGCCTTTCCCCTTCCATCTTTTTCTAAGTGTTTCTGTTTCTAGGATCCAACAGATATTGGACAGTTAATGCATTAGACTGCCAGGAATTCTACTTCTCTGATGTGGCACAGACTTGTTTCTGCTATTAGAAGCCTCCTTCTAGGCTCCTGCAGAAGCATTCCTAGAAGCTTCCCTTGGAGTATCCCATATTGTACGTCATTCTTCCCTCTGCTCCCAGCTGCATATCAGCATTTTCTTAACCTGGAAAAGCAGTTTAATTAACACCTCCCAGAAGCAACAGCCAATCATCCATCCAGCATCACAGAATGACTAGATTCATCACACATTAGGACCCTGTGTGTGCTTGGTTTGTTTTCAAAGCCACATAAAATTTTCCTCTGGAACTCACCAACTCAGGAAGTCATATCGTTTTTATGTCAGACCAGTCAAGGTGAGTTAATATTTTATTTTTAAGTTTTATGGATTTTCGCTTTTTATCTTCATGAAAACACATTTACATCCTTGGGTCAGTCCTCTTTATTTCTATCCATGTATTTATTCTGCTTACACTCCAAGAATGGTGACTATATACAATATACACCTGATCCCAATACCCGCCCCCCTGTTATTTTAGCTCTGATTTGGCTGCAACTTACAGGGAGGGTAGGCTCTGCTAAGAGAATGAAGACTGCTAAGTTTCAAGAAGATCAGTTCAGGGATTTGGGGGGAACTGCACCCCAAGCTGCTGACAGGCAAAACTCGTGAAGTGGGTGGGTGCTTGGGCAACTGCTGCGTCTCTCTTGGGACACAGGGGGGTTAAATCTAGTGCAGGCCTGAGTGCTGGGCCCTGTCAGGCCATGAAGCCTGCCAGCCATGTGTGTCTCGCTGGGGGAGTCTGTTGTCCAGGGCCCTGCACCTCAAGCTACTGACTGGAAAAACTCATGATGTGGGTGAGTGACATTGTGTGTGTTATGGTGTGTTCTTCCTGGCCCTGGGGCCTCTGCACAACACGGCAGTGTGCCCCAGTGTGGCCTCCTCCTCCCCTACAGCCTCACGCCTGGTCCTCCGTTTTACGTGACAACAGGTAAAATAACTTAGCTGGCTCAACACTAGTAGCATGAGCAGCAGCATCAAAGGTACCCAAACAGAACTGTCACAGAGCCTTTCTTTTTATAAAGGAATTAACAGCAAGAAGTAAAGATGTTGTATTGTGCTGTGTTGTGTTGGACATATGATGTTATTCATGGTGTGTGATGGCTTATCTTCTGTTTTTATGTCTATATGTGTATTATGAAAAAAAAAGGAGTACTTAAAAAAATGTAGATTTGGAAGCTTTATGGTTGAAAACCCCTTTGTCAGGCTGAGGAAGTACCTGCAGGTGGTCCTGGCTGGAAGGAATAGTAAATAGTAAATAGTAAAGAAGCCAGAGGCTGGCCTGGCCTGCAATGCAATCCTCAGGGAGTGAGGGACAGGCTGGGGTGGGGGTAACGCCTTGAATGAACTCGGAGGTATAACACCTCCATTTCCATTTTCACTGACTGGCTTTCTTGCCTGCATTGCAGGCCAGGCCAGTCTCTGGCTTCTTTACTATTCCTTCCAGCCAGGACGACCTGCAGGTACTTCCGTAGCCTCACAAATGGGTTTTCAACCCTAAAGCTTTCATCCTGGGCAGCTAAGCTGAGCTGACCAGAAGCCTCACAACTGCGCTGCAACCAGCAAGCACCAGGCCTGTCAAAGACATGACAGGTCTGGGCATTCCCCATCCAGGCCTTTGTGCATGCATGCATTAGCAGGAGGTTATGTTGCCTCCTACCTGTCTTTCACCAGGAAATTGTTGGTCCTGGCATTTATGGGGCTGCCATGCTGCCAGAAGTCCCACCAGGCCTCCCTCCCCTGGCAGGGTGAAGTTTTAGTGGTCATGCCCAGGACCTGGGGCCTCCTCCTTCCCCATAGCCCCAATCCCATACCTCCAAGTTCATTCTGGCAGGGGAATGAGCTCAGCAGGGTCATGTTCTTCCCCTGATGGCTGGTGATGCAGTTAGTTCCCCCTCCAGCTGAGAGCAGGCATTACCTGGCATTTCAAAAACTCAAAAAAGGAAACTGGTGCAGATGGAGTCAGGAGGGTGGCACTCAGTCCATCTGCAGGTGGAGCTTGGGGAATCCCAGCAGTGGGAGGTTCACCTTTAGGAACACCAGCTGCCCCACCAACGTAGGATCCAAGCAGGTGCAGTGGGGTGTCACAACATCCCCAGCAATGCTGAACACCCTCTCACCTGGAACGCTGGTCAGTGGATGGGATAGGTGTTGCCAGGCAACCATGGCCAGATCCTGCCACATCTGGCTGCGGTTTGCCCAGTAGGCCAAGGGGTCGCTGTCCAGTGGCTCCACATCCTCAGTGGTATCCACTGAAGCCTCAGCGCTACCTGCCCGAGGTTGGGGTCTGTTGCATTTGGACCCCAGCATTGAAGCCATGCCCATGGCCCACATTGGCAGTGGATGGCATGGAGGAGACTGGCTGGCGCCGGTGCTGGCATGGGAAAGTGGATCCCCCTTTTCCACATCCCATCGCTTCTGCATTTCAGCCTCCCTGAATTTGTTCACCAGCACCTGCATCCAGTGATCAAGGGTTTGGGGACTGCCAGTGCACGTGCTTCCCTTCACCCTTGGGTCACACATGCCCACCATCATGTGGACCATACTAGACCACAAGGGATCCAGCCATCTCCTGATGCCCTCCTTCAGCTGCCTCACCAGTGCCTGCACGTCTGGTGACAGTGACCTGCCCCAGCCAGGAACATTGATCCTCTGGAACCTCTCTGTTTGGTTCTCCACATCCCTCACTAGGGGGGATCACCTGGCTGAGGAGGGCATCACCAGTGCTAAGGGTCTCGGTGACCTCGAGGAAGGGCTTAAGGACCAGCAAGATTTGGGAGATGGTACCCCATCAGCTTTGTTCAGGGGGGCACTGATCCCAATCTTCCCAAGCAAGGCCACCTCATGGATGGCTTTCTGTTGCTCCACCAACCTTTTGAGCATCAGGTATGTGGAGTTCCACCGACTCTCCACATCCTGCATGATTCTGTGCTGCGAGATGCTGAACTCTGCCTGTTTTTCCCGCAGCATCTTGCCCACCTTTATGCTGTGGTGGAAGTAGCCCACCACCTACCTGCATTTCAAAATCACTTGGCTTGTAGCAGTAGTGGTGGCAGCACCATCACCAGCAGCCCTGTCCCTCTCCAAGGCATCCCTCACTATTATGTGCAGCCTGTGTGCCACACAGTGGATGGCAACAAAGTTGGCATCATGGACAACCTTCACCATATTGGCCCCATTTTCGGCGACCATGGACCCACAGGTGAGCTCGGCCTGCTCAATGAACCACCCCAGCACCATGCGGTTCATGGCCCCCCATGGTCTCCCTTGCCGTGTGGGACTCATCCAGAACCTCAGCTTGCAGTAGAGCCCACCAATGGCCACTGGTGCCCTGTGAGGGAGAGGTAGGCGTGATCACCACCCTGGCTGCTCCAGATGTCAGAGGTGAAGTACAAGGGTAGCTGCAGCCCTGCCTTACGCTGCTCCTCCCTCAAGTACTCCCTGCATGCCTCATACAGGGAGGGCACCACCATCCTGCTAAAGGTGGTGCATGTGGGCACTTTGTAAAATGGGGCCAGAAGTGATACAAACTGCCTGAACCCTGGCTGCTGAACTAGGGAGAAGGGCTGGCTATCCAGAGCAAGCATCTCCCCAGTGCTCTGGGTGATCTTGCTCGCCTTGGGAATGTGCCCCCCTTTCTGTCCACCTTTCCCTCACTGGTCCAGGTTGGCCTGCCTCTGCTTTGGGGGTAAGGGGGCTTTGGAGTGAGTGGGAAATTTCTATTTGGGCACACTCGCAGTGGTGCCAGGCTGAGCAGGAAGAAGGGCAAGGGGTAGTGCCTCCTCAGATGCAGCAGCATGGCCATGGTGGAGAAGTGTCTCACATCCTTGCCACAGCTCATGTGCCTTTGGCAGTGCTGGCAGATGGCAAACCTGGGATCATCTGCCAGCTCAAAATGCCCCCACACTACACTACTCCCCCGCTTCTGGGTTGAGGATCCTGCCTTTTCCCCCTTTTCAGTAGGCTGAGGCTGAACAGCAGGAGGAGCTGCCTCAGCTGAGCCATTTGTTTTCCAGAGGAGACCTGGGTCTAGGGGAAACTTGAGGGGTGTGGAGCACAAACTCTGATTCCCCCTCAGTCTCCAGAATTGCTTGAACCAGTACACTCAGCATCCCTGGTTCCAGCTCCAGCTTCTCCTCTGGCAGCGGGAGGCTCATGCTGAGAGCTGAAATTGGGGTGGGGGAGGCAGTGATTCCATCGCTGGTGCCCACTTCTGAACTGAGCGAAGGTGGTGCAGGTGCAGGGATGTCAGGTGCAGACACTGTGCCCACCTCCTGGCTTCCACTGGCAGCACCGATGCCATGGCTGCTCAGGAACAGAATGCGTCTGTGTTGGGGGGAGGAGGGGGGACTTGCAGCTCTAGCTCTAACTCTCCCCCTACCCCCTCTCCCCCCTTGCCAGATGACCTGGCACCTGCTTTTCCAGCACGCTTCATATTGATCTTTCCTGTGCTGCAAAAGGTCTGTGCATGTGTGTGAATCCTTTTGTATTGTGCGTTTTATTCCCTCTGTTGTGTGCGTGCACTGGCATCTTCTTTGAATGCTTGCTTTGGCGTTAAGGGTTATGTAAAAATTGTGTGCTGTCTGTCTGTCTTCTGCTGTGAATATATGTCTTTCTTCTGCTGCTGCGATTTTTTTTTTCTATATTGTGGGTCTCTGTGTATGTTTGTGCATGCATGCGTGCGTGCATATGAGCAATCTGTGCCTCCCTGCACAGTGATAGATCACACTGACTGGGAAAACACACCTTTCTTTTTGCAAAGTTTCCAAAAAAAAAGAGCAAATATAAATTCAAAGAAATATATTGAATTGTAATACTAATAATAATTGAATAGAATAGCTAAGCTAAGCTAAATCCAACCCACTCCTTTGTAACAAGAAAAAGGAGCAGACAAGTCTCAGTCTGAGCATTCCTCTCACACAGTGGCTGACAGGGAACGAGCCACAAAAGGCACAGAAGGGCTGCAAACAGAGGCTTTTATGCTGTTTCTAGACCCACCCCACAGACGCTGCCATTGGAAAGGTGGCCAGGGAGAAATCCTTCTCGCTGGCTACCTACAGACATCAGTCTTCCCCCCTGCTCCCCCTCCCTCTTCTAGTTGTGACTCAAGATGGCTGAAGCAGGTCCGAAGCGGATCCGAAGCGCTTCTGATGCTCTGACCTGCTTTGGATATCATTGCTGAGACCCCGCTTTGATCCAGGCATGCCGCTTCAGATGCCAACGCGTCCGAAGTGGCTCCGGATCTGAAGCAAGATCCGAAGACTTGCACAACCCTAATAATTACACATGGGCTAAGATCCAGTTAAAATAACATGCAGGATTATGCCACTAATGACATACAGGCATCCCCATGAGATCTCCTAGAGCCACCAGAATTAATTTTTCATTTAAATCAAACAGATATTTCTAGCCCTTGTGATTCAAAAGAATCTTTGATTGTGCCCCACTACCTTTGGGTACATGCAGACAGCCACACACAGTAACTCCCAGTGAGTTCGCAGCAGCCCCCGCCCTGCCCTGCCCTGCCAATGTGGCTGGGGTCGGTCTTCATGACAACCACACCTTCATGCTATCACAGCACAGCTATGGCTGAGGTCTCCATGGAGACTGGCCCTGCCACACAGGCAGGGGCTTCTGGGAAATGGAGTCTGGCTGCTGGCTGCATCTGCCATTTTACCCACCCCTGAACTAGAGGGTAGGGCTAGGGTTCAGTAACCTAGACAAACGGGAGGATTGGGCCAAAAGGTCCTCATGAGGTTCAATAAGGATAAGTGCAAAGCCTTGCACTTAGGATGGAAGAATCCCATGCACCGCTACAGGCTTGGGACCAACTGGTTAAGTGGCAGCTCTGCAGAAAAGGACCTGGGGTTACAGTGGAAAATAAGATGGATATGAGTCAACAGTGTACCCTTGTTGCCAAGAAGGCTAACAGTGTTAGCTGTATTAGTAGGTGTGTTGCCAGCAGATCAAGGGAAGTAATTATTCCTTTATATTCTGCACTGGTGAGACCACACCTGGAGTACTGTATCCAGTTTTGGGGCCCCCACCACAGAAAGGATGTGAGCAAGTTGGAGAGAGTCCAGTGGAAGGGAACAAAAATGTTTAGGGGGCTGAGGCACATGACTTCGGAGGAGCAGCTGAGGGAACTGGGCTTATTTAGTCTGCAGAAGAGAAGGCTGAGGGGGGGATTTGATAGCGGCCTCTAACTACCTGTAGGGTGGTTCCAAAGAGGATGGAGCCAGACTGTTCTCAGTAGGGACAGATGACAAAACAAGGAGCGATAGTTTCAAGTTGCAGCAAGGAAAGTTTAGGTTGGATATTAGGAAAAACTTTCTCACTAGGGGCACTTGTCAATGTAATCTGCATTTGCCCATTAAATGTTCCTGGTTTAGTTTTCCTTTCTTAGTTTATGACAGCTGAATAAGAAATGTGGATGTGATTTACCAAGTAAGGGCTCATTATCCTATAACTAGTAAAATGCAGTAGGGGGGCACATCATAACAGTTTTATCTTGCTGCCCTTTCAGTATTACTTTACTGCCAGGCAGCACTTTAGGACAAGAAATGCCCTGCTGCAGCATTTCCACCACTCGCTTTTCCTTGCTGGGACATTAAATCTTTCTGTGCAAAGCCCTACAGGGATCCCCAAGTGTACACAAGCATTGAATCTCCCACCCACCCACTTTGCAAAGCTTCCCCAAGCAATTTTTCCCCCCACTATTTTTTGCATAGGGAAGAGTTCTGTTTTGCTGCTTTTTTGGATATGAGCTTTTAGCATGCTTTTCCAGCCCACAGGAGTTCTCGCGCACTTACCAGGCTGGTGCCAGACAAGAAGGGTGGCAAGGGGTGGGGTGTCTGTCTCCTAAGTGCCTATAAATTTTGGCGCAGTGAGTGAGTGGGGTGCGTACACTGTAGACTTTTGAGGTGTATGAGAGATGGCAACACATCAGAGGCACAAGGAGCCAGCCCTGTGGGATGCTTGCCCCTGGGTGCCACAGCATTGATTCCTGCTGCTTGCTGCTGATGTTGGGTACAGTACTGTGTTCCAGGGCAGGATGAGGCCGCTTTTGTGACACTTGAAAGAGGACACCCCAACCTGCTCTACAACCAACTGGGACATTTACGCATAGGTGAGACACTTGGCTGTGCCCTAAGGGAGGGTGGCTTGCATTGTTTACTTAAACTTTCATGTAAATGGGGTTTAATTACCATGAATGAAATTGCTAGGTATCCAACAGCATGAAGTCCTTCTCCCCACCCTTTCTTGCCCCTCAGCTGTCTTCCTCCACCTCCCTGTGCCCTCCCCCCCTGCTCCTGTATAGGAGGGCTATCCCCATTTCAGGGCTGGAGTGACTGCATGGTGGTTTTATAATACTAATTCTTATGCAAGTGGCTGGTGAACTCAGACTGGTGGGACGGTGGAGCATCCCATGGGAGCAGGGGGTGGGTTTTGCAGCCCACTGGCAGTGGGGGTGGGGGCAGGTTTGCAGCCAGCCGGGAGCAGGGGGTTTGCAG
>NW_017729029.1:37123670-37134089 GCF_001723915.1 Gavialis gangeticus
CTACCACCTGTCTGAATTCACAAAACATGCCTGAATTATTCTTATGCTCTTAACTTCCCCCTCCCTCCTATTTCTATTTCCTGAATGCTGTGCTTCATATGCTGCTCCCATTCGCAGCAGGCAGAAGAGAAGAAAACACAAGCCTGAGACAGTCGCCTGATGCCACTTCCATCTCCAGAAAAAATGCTGGCAATATCACTGCCAGGTGCCTATTCGATACTCTGAATATCCTTTTAGACTCATTATTGGAAAAGCAGATGGTAATTCAACATTAGCCTCTCTCTACCATGATGTACACAAGTCCTCATATTGTGTCAATACATCAGCAACTAAGCTTGCATTTTAAATCCCTTTAGAATTTAAAAATTAATATTTCTGTTTCATATATGAATATGCCAGTATTTAACAATGAATATCTTTTTTTTTTGTTTCTTTTTTGCCCTGCTTCCAACCTTCCCATTTCCTGCTGCTCCTGCTCATGCTCAGTGGCCTGGCCTATAGTGTGCAAGATAGTGTGTAATGTTCCTTTTTCTTTGTTTGTCTGTCCATATACGCCAATTTTTTACTACAATGTTATTACCTTAGTTGTGTACTCTCCATCCACACGCACTTCCTCTGTCCTTCCCTCCCGCGCTTTTTCCTGCTGCATGGTGGCTTTTAGAACCCACCCTTGATTTTTCAGAAGTCTTGATAAAAGCAGGCAGTCTTGTTGATGTACGAGTTTATGCTGGGCAGCTTCTTGGAAAGTTTTCCTTCCCCCACTCTTGCCTCATGGCCTGGCTTCTCAGGCAAAATAGCTCACTCTGTTAGCTCTGCTTATGCTCTTATCATTGTTTTAAAAAGGTCCCCTGCTTAGGTGCCTCTATCCCCATGACTGGCTGGGGGAAAATTCTCTCTCTCTCTCTCTCTCTCTCTGTCTCTCACACACATATGCACACTTTTCCCAAAGGCAGGCTGTTGGGCAAAAAAGCTCTAAAGGTAAGGGAAGAACTCAACTTCTCCAAATCATAGTGTATTCAGATTCCTGGGAGCAGTTGGCAATTTGAATTTTCCAAAGCATAAGTTACATTAAAATCTACCCATTAAAATTTTCTTGTCTCACAGCTTACATTCCTATTTATGTTCTGATTCATTGTCCAGTGTTACTAAAGTTATGATAGTATTATCTTCTTTGCCTGGATGGGCTTCTCAGGTATAAAAGCTCTCTCCCTGCCTCTTGCCTCTTGGCTGGGTCTTTGGGGCAAAAAAACCTCCGCTGGGGCAAAAAAACCTCCTTTCCCCACTCCTCCCTCTTGGCTGGGCTTCTCAGGCCCCCAAACTCCCTCCCTGCCTGGCCACACATACCCGCGCAGACACCCACACAGAAAGACACACACACACCCTTCTTCCACACACACACCCATTCGAGCCTGTTCACCCTCCCGCTTTGCCCAAGGCTCAGTTCTTCCCCCACTCCCTTGCCCAAAGTCTGGGGCTCTTGGGCAAAATAGCTCAAAAGGTAAGGGTAGAACTCAGCTTCTCCAGATCATAGAGAATTGACATTCCTGGGGGCAGGTAGCAGTTTGAATTTTCCTAAAGCTATCTCAGTTCTGAGCTTCACCACTTGAATACCAACGGCTGCCTCCCCCATGGTGATGGCTTTCTCTTAGCACCCCTGGTTGGTGCTGGCCTACATGCCCTCCCTCATGCTTTGTAAGACATTCTGGAAGTTAAATAGCAAGTATGTACTGTACAGAAGAATAAGCTGAAAAGTACTAATTATGTATACTTAAAATTCATGTATTCCCCACCTCACTCTTGCCCCATGGCTGGGGCTCAGTCAACCTCACTCCCTCCTCCCTCTCACTGCATGACTGGCGTTATCTTACATGCAGACACACACGCGCGCGCGCGCGCGCATGTGCACTGTGAGTACTCTGCTTTCCTTGTGGCTTGGGGCTTGTTCAGCAACTGCTGGCAGGCTGGCTGGCCGGCCAGCATTCATACATAGCAGAAATTTTCTCCAGGTACCTTGAGAGCTTCCTCTGGAAAATGAGACAGCAGATATTAAGTGTAAGGCAGGTGATTATGCACCACTGCATAGAGAAGTTGGGTAACCTCACTCCCTCTGTCTTGGACCCGGGGTGTCTTAGTACTGTTCTTCTTGGTTATTCTGAACCTAACTGCTTACCATCACTCTGGGTGCTCTGTGTCCTCCATACATTATTACATACACTATGCACTATTTTTAACAATTACACTATTACTAAATAACTTGCTTCTTCCTTACCAAAAAGTTTAATGCTTCACCACTTCACTACCAACAGCATCCCAGCTTCCCCACTTCCAACTCCCCCCTCCCCCCCACCAGCACCCTTATTCGTGCTGGGGGAAAATGGTTGTTAAAAATGCTCAGTTCTCTCACTGCAGAGAGCAGCTTGGTTTTTGTTTTTTTGTGTTAAATCTAAAAAAGCGTTTTCCCTAAACATCAAGACCAAGATTACATACAGGTTTGAACAGTTTTGAAAGTAAACTTTGTGATCTAATATTATTCTTGTATCAAACTTACCTTTTGAGCTCTGAATGAGTCCTGGGCTCGAGATTCTGCAATTCCGATTGATGGAGCCTATCTGCCAATCAGAAGCAAGCCAGGGTAAGCAAGGCCACACCCTTTCCCGATAGGGAGGGGGCAAGGAGCAGTCTGGACCTGGTTCGAGACTGCATCTTGCTAGGTCTGGAGAACTTTGGGTGTGGAACCCCTGAAGTATATCAAAGGAAAGCATGCTCGGCACGCTTGAGAGAGGGATGCAGCAAAGAATGGCGAGGAGAGAGGAGCTCCAGAGACAACCATCCTTGGGACCCCACCTAAGCCTCGATGGTGTGTGAATCAGTGCACAGTGCTCAGGTTCTAGGAGCTGCTCGAGGTGGCTTGAGCCTGCAAACCTGGCAAATGGCTGGGTAGGCGGCGGATTGACCAGCACATGGAGAGTCAGCCCTGGGAGCAGCTCAAGACTGCTTGGGCCCCACCCGGTGTGTAGACCGGCACATGGAGAGCCAGCCCTGGGAGCAGCTCGAGGCTGCTCAAGTTAGCCCTGGCTCTAAGCCAAATAACCAGAGCCCCACAATGTGACTCTGCATTAAACTAAAAGAGCCCCAGTACCCAGAGCAGGGCCCAGGAAAGGGAAGGATCCCTGGTTTGAGGGTGGGGAACTAGAGCTAGTAAGGGCCCAGCTTTGTTTGTAACAGCCAGCACGGGTTTGTAACAGCCAGCACAGGTTTGTGACAGCCAGTATGGATTTCTTTCAGGTAGGTCTTGCCAGACCAATCTCATCTCCTTCTATGACAAGGTACCATATCACCTGGACAAGGGAGAAGAGATTGACTTCATATATCTGGACTTTAAAAAAGCCTTTGATCTGGTGTCCCATGATCTCCCCTTGGAAAAAATTGGCCAACTGTGGCCTTGGCTACAACACAGTCCAATAGCTGGGGAATTGGCTATGAGGCCGGACCCAGAGAGTGGTGGTCGGCAGAAGTGAATCATCATGGCACTCCATGACCAGTAGTATCCCATAAGGCTCCATCCCTGGACCTCTTCTCTTTAATGTCTTTATTAATGATGTGGATACTGGTGTCAGAAGTGGACTGGCCAAGTTTGCTGATGACACTAAACTTTGAGGTACAGTGTCCACACCCAAGGATAGGCTGGTGATCCAGGCTGACTTGGATAGGCTCAAAAAGTGGGCAGATACAAACCTGATGATATTCAATACTGACAAATGCAAGATACTTCACCGTGGGAAAAAAAAGCTTCTGTAAATTCTCTTAATTGATCTCTCCAAGAGTCACTGAAGACCTTGCCCCTGGTTTCACAGATATTATGCAGGATGCATGCTGCCACTACGTAAGGGATAATGTTATCAGCATCAACTTTTAGCCTGTAGTTGACTGATCTCCAATGGGCTTTCTAGCACCCAAATGCACACTCTATGCTCATGTGGCACTTGCTTAGCTGCTTGTTGAACAGCAATTTCTGTGGGTCTCTCACTTGCCCTGAATATGGCTTCATAAGCCAGGGCAGGAGCAGGTAGGCTGCATCAGCAAATAACAGGGGGGGCACTGAAAGACCCCAGTGACAACTTCCTCCAGTCCTGGGGCATACTGGCCCTTGTCCATCATCTCAGGCAGCAGTGAGTTTCAAAACACACGACCATCGTGGTTGCTTCCTGCCTATCCTGTGGAAATGTTTGTAAATCTGCCTTCAGTGGTCCACAATGGCTTGCAAAATCTTTATGAATGAATGGTTGTCCTGAAACCAGTTTAGGATGGGAATGTATGTGGTGTCAAGTGCTCCCACACAGTTAGGGAAGCCCATTGGCCTGTATCCTTCCACCACCTCCCGGGGGTTACTTAGGCAGATAAATTTGTTTGCTGCCAGCTCCTGAAGCAGGTGGCACACCTCACTGATCACCCTGCCAGACTTGCAGGGAGCCACACTGAACTGATTTGCCATGTGGCACAGGCTTGTTGGAGTGGCCAGTTTCATCACAGCCATGACAACACACTTTTCTGGGCTGATGGGCTTCTACATGACAGTCCTTTGACACTGGATGTGCAGTTTCAGCAAGCTAACAATGTGGAAGAACATCTCTTCGCTCATTCTAAATGTTTCTAGCCACTGGTCATCATTCTGTGGTGACATGACTATTCTTTCCCACCCGTCCAAGCTGCATATCTCACGAGGCTTGCCGTTAATGTATGGCCAGGAAGCAACTATAGTCTTTGACAATCGTGCATTTTGTTTGTTGCGATGCAAGAGCAGCTTCCCCACTTCAATTAACAGCATCCTCTTCCTGGCAAACCTGCAAATTGGCTCTTGAACAGATTTAAAATACCAGAGCACAGGTACATCAAATTGCTGAAGCCCATCAGTAGAACCATACATCTGCAATGTGAATGTTCAACAGCTTTCAAGATGAACCTCTGCTTTCTCCTTAGTCCCTCAGGATTTGTGGAAGTTATTGTCTTCAGCAAGCAGGACACACAAAGATTTTGGCCCATTGAGTGACCTCTTGCTCAAATGTCTGCAAACGTCACTTTCCTAGATTAGCATGAAACCACTTGCATCATTTACATGTCAGTAGCTACAGAAACCATGTGCTCCCTGCAACTGCAGGTTGCCTGCTTTGTTTGAAAAGAGCTGAAATGTTACCACATTCCAAAAATGATAGCCTGTGTGCTTGAATAGTCTAGAACAAACCATATATGACCCATACATGAGAGAGAGCTTCCAAAGTCATGTCTGGGTGTAGCCTGCTAATTTCTTTGCATGAAAAAATTATTTCCATTCCATTCCACAATTTCCCATCCAGCACATGGAATATTCAACCTCTATGCTGTGCGCCTAAAAAAAAGGCTTTGGTCTACCACCCCCATCCCCACCCCCCACTGTGAGGACCCTGAAACTGCTCATAAAGGATATTCAACCTCTATGCTGTGTGCCTAAAACAATGGCTGTAAGGACCCTGAAACTGCTCATAAAGGATTTGTTTTTGCTCATATATCTAAAGGAAACGTTCTCATGGATGCATTCTAATAGTTTTGTACTTTCTCACCTGAAGTGATCAACCAACATTTTCAAGAATTTCCAGCACAATAGTTATGTGACTATGCTTCTGAATGCCATGGACTAAACTATCAAAAGTAAAGAACTGCCTCAAATGTCTACAGATTGTACAAATCACACTTCTTTTATGCCTCTCTTGATAAAAGGTTCACATGTCCCAGGTTCTCGAACATACCTAACAGGTCCTTGGACATACTCTAGCAGCAGGCTGTAGAGCGCATCATCTGCTCTGCTTTACATTTTGTTGGCCATGGAGGGGAGCAAGAAAAGTCAGACTTTGGAAGATGTGATGGATCCTTCACAAGGACAGGGAACAAACTGGATTTATGCAGAAGCTGAGGCACAGATTGACATTGGGGGTGGAAGGACCATGATGACACAACTGGGATACCACGGGAATAAACCTGTGTATGTCTCTATTGCTGAACAATTAGAGCAACTTGGCATCAAATGTGACTGAGAACAGTGTCAGAGTAAGAGGAAGGCCTTAAAGTGTACCTTCCATCCTCCTCAAGAACAGAATCAGTCACAGACCAGTGACCTCACTTGGGACTGCTCAAGAGACCTCTTTTAGTATGCAGCCAGAGATGAGCTCCCCCTCAACTCTGATCAACCCACGCATTTTGGTACCAGACACCTAGGAGGTTCAACAGATGCAGGACATAAATATCTCTCCTGTTCATGATGAGGAAGAGGAGGACTCTAACTCAATTGTCATTGTGTCTCAGGACTCATCAGGTTCCAAATGGCGTACTGTGTTGGGAAGGCAACAGCAAAGTCCTGATATAGAGAGCCTGCTATCCTTGTGAATGATGACTTGTAAGTAACAGCAGTGGTATTAGTAGTGTTCTGAATTTTTGTTTTTACAGATTTTATTCTGATAAATTTGCTGAATGGGGGGAGAACACAGTGCTGTGGTGGGGACTGCACCCAGGCACTCTGCACGAGCCTGTGGGGCTGGAGTTACTTCCTGGGGGAGCGGAGTTCCAAGCTGTCACCCCCAGCAGGGCTGCTGCAGCAGGGTCTGCTGAAGCCAGCTGTGGAGGGAGCTGATTTGTGGTGAGGTGTGGTATGGTGTGGGCACATGGGGGGGAGGTGCATCTATATCTTCAATGAACACCCTGAGAAATGGGCTGTGGGCTGGGGAGCTAAGCTGAATATATTTGGTATACATCTGTTGCAGAGCACTTAGGTGCCCTGCACCTGAAAGCAGAAATGGCTTGGGAGAGACCCCTAGTGACAAGAAGGGGGAGGCTCAGCTGCCAGGCACCAAGGCAGCACAGGTGCTGGTTGCTAGGACAACCAGTGAAAACCAGCTGACAGGAAGGGACAGGGCTTAGCCCTTCTTAAGCCCAGGCATGAGGCCAGGAGGGCAGTTCCCCTCTGGCGGCCAAGGAAGGGGACGCTTGGCCAGCGTAGAAAGAGAGGAGAAGCCTGACTGCATGGGCATCCCCTGGTGGCTGCCATGGGTTGGAGTATTTCCCGGTTAGGGATTAAATGTTATTCTGACCAGACGGTTTAGCTTTACGTTATAGCCCAAGGGCTTGTGTTATTGTTTCATTGTTGTTGTTAGACCGGAGGACCGGGTGAAGCTATTAGGGGTTGGAGGAGGCCTCATAGGGGCTCCACGGTAGCGTGGGGCCCCCAGTGTCAGAGAGGGCACCGCATTTTGGGGTTCATTGACCCCGGCCCCAGTGCGGGCAGTTGCGAGAGATGCCCCAGTGTGGGCAGTTGCGAGACAAGCCAGAGAGCGCCCGTGGGGCACAGGCTGCGAGACAAGCCAGAGAGCACCAGTGAGAGCGCGGAAAGGGATTGACCAAACAACATCCGGTGCATCTGCGAGGCTTGGGGCATGGTACAGGGGTGGTTGGAGCCACGCATAGCCCATAAGGCTGGGGTGCACCAAGTCACCCAAAAGAGAACTAAGACTGGGATACATCAGGGCACCGTGTCAGAGGGGACTAAGGGCAGCTTCCCTTAAACTGTTAACATCAAAGACGTGGCGGGTGAGATTGTGAGGGTGTTTTTAATATCACCTTGGCATGGTAGGGGGCGCTAGAGGAGTTCATGGCCACCCCTAGGCCCCCGCCCTGTTACAACATCCTTAATAAGATGGTGGGGTGATAAACAGTGGGCTGTCATTGGTAATTCTTGCAATGGCTCTCCTGTTACAATACTTTAAAAATGACTCACTGTTCTTTAGAAAGAAATGTTTAATAGTAGCCAAAGACCTGATGAGAGCTTTATTTTTATCTGTAGACAGGTGTTCCTTCATCTTCAAGAGCAGCTGTTACCACTCAATGTCAATGTAATTATTGAAAAAATCAATGAGAAGATAAGGAAGACATTCTTCATCCACTGACAGAAGCATCTGAAACATAGCTACGTCTAGTACAGACATGACATCTGAATTTAAAGATGTGGTAAATGTGTTTAAAGTGGTGTGATCAAGCCAATTTGGGGGTTATGAAAAGCACTAGTAATGATATGGTACAATGTTTTAAGGAATTTAATAAGAAGGTTGAGATCTCTCTTTGTGGGTGGATGAAAGGTTCAGACAGGATTTTCTAACAGAGTTTCATGATTGCTGAGGTACTGGGAGCAGCATTAAGAGTAGTCCAACTCAAAAAAACTCTCCAATCTCTTCCAAAGGAGAGCTGTGCCTCCTTTAGCCACAGGAGGAGAGCCCCAAGGTGCTTCAGGGATGATGATGATAATGAGGAGGAGGAGGATGCTGATATGACCTGGGGAGGGTGCAAGAGGGGGGCATCTCATGGGTGAGCAGTTCTTGTGACTAAAGCAAGAGTGTATAGAAGAGTGATGATGGGATGCTCTATGACCTCCTGGATTGGTGTGCTTCTGCCTCATGTACTGCCACCCCAGTATTCTCAAAGCTGATTGCACTTCAATCTGCCCAGGGCTGGGTGGGGGCTGTGTGAATCAGGTTAGGTTCACAATCTATCTGCCTTTTCTCTCTATCTACTTTAGGATTTTTTTAGAAATCTCTGATAGAAATAAAGTATCACAAAAGGACTTTGGAAAGTGTCCCATATTTTTATTTTCTATACAAGAGGCTGGGTGAAAATCTTTTGTGATGTTGTGTGGAGTAATACAGGGAGACACCCCATAATATGAATCCCAAAGCTGGTGACAGCCAACTTGGGGACAGCATGGCCAAGGCTAGTGTCTTGTGGCTGAGGGCACTTACAAGTAAATCACCAGCCATTAGCCCTTTACAAAGGCATTAGGGGAAACACCCTACATAGGTAGCATAAATTATGTACGGGGCACAGCAGGAAGACAGACAGCTGCAAGATGCCTTTGCATTGCCCAGTGTGCCAATATTCTCATCAGACATGTGCATCAGGCTGTGCGAAGCTTCAGACCAGGATTCAGATTCGGAAAAGATTCAGATGATTTGGACACCAACTCAGCATGTCTGAATTGAATTGCTGGCTGTTTTAGGCTTTCCAAATCTGAAAGAATTTGGAAAAGATTCAGCAATTCAGAGATTTGGAGGGCTGTCTGTATGGGGAAACAGAAATTTAGAAGAGGGAGGGGGACCAGTGCGGGGAGGGGGAGCAGTGTGGGAAAGACTGGCATGTCTAGGTGGCCAGTGAGTAAGATTTCTCTCTGACTGCCTTTCCAATTACAGTGTCTGGGGGGAGGGACATAGAAACAGCTTAAAAGCCTCTGTGTGCAGACTTGCTGTGCCTTTTGTAAGCTGGTTTTGTCTGAGGAACAGCATGAGAAAAGTACTGTGCACTGCCTGGGTTGCTTTATACTCTGGAGTTGCTACTTGCCTGCTCCTTTTTGTTGTTAGAAAGGATTAGCTTACCTCAGCATCTCATAATATTATCCAATTCATTTCTTTCAATTTATATTTGCTCTTTTCTTTTTTTCTTTTTTTTGCAAACTTTGAAAAAAAGAAAGCTCTGTGTTTTTCCTGCCAGCATGATCTGTCACTGTGTGCAGGGAGGCACGCACTCACACATACACACTTATAATATACATATATACAAGAAGGAAAATCAGATATTCGTAGGAGAAGAAGAGAGTCAGATTATATATATTAGTTATTTATATTATTATAGTTAGTTTACATAGAGACTGAAGACAACACAGAAGTCAGATTCAGATTGAGACTAACACAGAACTCAGGGTGCTAGAAGAAGGAGATACATCATTTTAGGTACACATTACAACACAGAAGAAGAACAAGAAGTACAGTAATAGTCACACATTCACATTAATAGAACATCACAGAAGAAGACACCATGTATAGTTATTAATACCCAAAGAAGAGTCCAGTGCATGCATACAACACAGAGGGAATAACACAGAGGGAATAAAACAGATAACAGTGTCACACTTCACATTCATAATTCATACTAAATAAATACATCACAGCAGAGAAGACAGACAGACAAACAGCACACAATTTTACATAGTTCTTAAAACTTATTACTACTGAGGCAAACAATCAAACGAGTACAGTGCACACACGTAACACAGAGGGAATAAAACAAACAACACAAATGGAGTGACATACACACACACGCACACACACACACACACACACACTGTTTGCACCACAGTGCAAAGATTAATATGAAGCATGCTTGAAAGGCAGGTGCCAGGTATTCTGGCAGGGGAGGGAGAGGGAGTAGGGGGAGAGCTACAGCTGCAAGTCCCCTCTCTCCCCAAACATAGATGCATTCGCTTCTCCAGTAGCCTTGACACTTGTGCTGCCAGTGGAAGCAAGGACATGGGAGCAGTATCTGCACCTCATGTCACTGCACCTGCAACACCTG
>NW_017729029.1:37139089-37146878 GCF_001723915.1 Gavialis gangeticus
TAGATTTAGGCTAGATATCAGGAGGTGCTATTTCACGGTCAGGGCGGCTAGGATCTGGAACCAACTTCCAAAGGAAGTGGTGATGGCTCCTACCCTGGAGGTCTTTAAGAGGAGGCTTGCTCCTTGCTGGGGTCATTTGACTGCAGTGCTCTTTCCTGCCATGGCAGGGAGTTGGACTTGATGATCTGCTCAGTCCCTTCCGACCCTACCAACTATGAAACTGTGAAACCTCCCCTCAGTCCATAAATTGGCACCAGCAGCGGAATTACTGTCTCCTCCAACCCAATGTCATCTCTCAGCGTGAGCCTACCACTGCCAGAGAAGGAGCTGGAGCTGGAACCAGCGATGCTGAGCACACTGGCTCAAGCAATTCTGGGGACCGAGGGGGAATCAGAGTTGGTGCTCTACACCCCACAAATTTCCCCTAGACTCAGGTCTCCTCTGGAAAGCAGCACCAAGGAGGAGGTTGAGGTTGTGGAGGCAAGTGGCTCAGTTGGGGCAGCTCCTCCTGCTGTTGTGCCTCAGCCTGCTGAGGAGTGGGATAAGGCAGGATGCTCACCCTCAACCCAGAAGCAGGCAAGTAGCATAGTGTGGGAGCATTTTGAGCTGGCAAGTAATCCCAGGTTTGCTATCTGCCAGCACAGCCAAAGGCACATCAGCCAGGGCAAGGACTTGAAACACTTTTCCACCATGGTGATGCACCCCTGATCACTCCAAAGCCCCCTTCCCTCCAAAGCAGAGGCAGGCCACCCTGTACCAGTGGGGGAAAGCTGCAGACAGAGGGGGGCAAGTTGCAAAGGCGAGCGAGATCACTCAGACCATTGAGAAGATACCTGCTCTGGATAGCCAGCCCTTCTCCCTAGTTGAGTGGCCAGGGTTTAGGTGGCTTGTAGCACTTCTGGCCCCACCTTACAAAGTGCCTGCATGCACCACCCTTAGCAGGACAGTAGTGCCCTCCCTGTAGAAGGCATGCAGGGAGTACTTGAGGGAGGAGCTGCGCAAGACAGGGCCACAGGTCGTCTTGCACTTCACCTCCAACATCTGGGGCAGCTGAGGTGGTGATCACACCTATCTGTCCTTCACAGGGTACTGGTGCAATCAGTCAGGCTGTCGGTGGGCTCTACTGCAAGCTGAGGTTCTTGATGAGTCCCACATGGCAAGGGAGATCGTGGGGGCCATGAACCGCATGGTGCAGGGGTGGCTCGTCGGGCAGGCTGAGCTCACCTGTGGGTTCATGGTCACTGACAACAGGGCCAATATGGTGAAGGCTGTCCATGATGCCAACTTTGTTGGTAACCGCTGTGTGGCACACAGGCTGCACCTCATAGTGAGGGATGCCTTGGAGAGGGACAGGGCTGCTGGTGATGGTGCTGCTGTGACTACTGCTACAAGCCAAGTTATTTTGAAATGCAGGAAGGTGGCAGGCTACTTCCACCACTGCATCAAGGGGGGCAAGATGCTGTGGGAGAAACAGGCCGAGCTGAGCATCCCACAGCACAAAACCATGCAGGATGTGGAGACTCGGTGGAACTCCACATACCTTATGCTCACAAGGTTGGTGGAGTAACAGAAGGCTATCCATGAGGTGGCCTTCCTTGGGGAGATAGGGATCAGCACCCCCCTGAACAGAGCTGAGAGGGGTACCATCTCCAGATCTTGCTGGTCCTCAAGCCCTTCCTTGAGGCCACTGAGACCCTTAGTGCAGGTGATGCCCTCCTCATCCAGGTAATCCCCCTAATGAGGGAACTTGAGAACCAAACAGAGAGGTTCCAGAGGATCAGTGTTCCTGGCTGGGGCAGGTCGCTGTCACCAGACGTGCAGGCACTGGAGAGGTGACTGAAGGAGGGCACCAGGAGACAGCTGGATCCCTTGAGGTCCAGTACAGTCCACATGATGGCAGGCATGTGCAACCCAAGGGTGAAGGGGAGCATGTGCACTGGCAGCACCAAAACCCTCGATCACTGGATGCAGGTGCTAGTGAACAAAGTCAGGGAGGCCGAAGTGCAGAGGTGAGGCGATGTGGAAAAGGAGGATCCACTTTCCCATGCCGGCACTCCCAGCACCAGCCAGTCTCCTCCATGCCAGCCACTGCCAATGTGGGCCATGGGCATGGCTTCAATGCTGGGGTCCAAACACACCAGACCCCAGCCTCGGGCAGGTAGTGCCGAGGCTTCAGTGGCTACCTAGCTCGCTGAGGATATGGAGCCACTGGACTGCAACTCTGTGGCCTACTGGGCTAGCCGCAGGCAGATGTGGCAGGATCTGGCCACAGTTGCCCAGCAAGACTTGTCCTGTCCGCTGACTAGCGTCCCAAGCGAAAGGGTGTTCAGCGTCACTGGGGATGTTGTGACACCCCACTGCACCTGCTTGGATCCTGCTTTGATGGAGCAGCTCATATTCCTAAAGGTGAACGTCCCACTGCTGGGGTTCCCCAAACTCCACCTGCAGAGGGCCACCATCCTCACTCCATCTGCACCGATTTCCTTCTTTGAGTTTTTTAAAAGCCAAGTAATGCCCTGCTCTCAGCTGGAGGGGTCCCTAACTGCATCACCAGCCAGCAGGGGAAAAACGTGTTCCTGCTGAGCTCATTCCCCTGCCAGGATGAACTTGGAGGTATGGGATTGGGGCTATGGGGAAGGAGGAGGCTCCAGGTCCTGGGCATGACCACTAAAACTTCACCCTGCCAGGGGAGCGAGGCCTGGTGGGACTGCTGGTGGTGCAGCAGCCCCATAAATGCCAGGACCAATGACCCCCTGGTGAAAGGCGGGTAGGAGGTACCATAACCTCCAGCTAACTCAGCACACATACAACCCTGACTGGGGAATGCCCAGACCTGTCTTGTCTTTGACAGGCCTGGTGCTTGCTGGTTGCAGTGCAGTTGTGAGGCTCCTGGTGAGCTCAGCTTCGCTGCCTGGGATGCCATCTTTTGTGTGGAAAAACCCTTTGTTAGGCTGAGGAAGTACCTGCAGGTGGTCCTGGATGGAATGAATAGTAAAGAAGCCAGAGGCTGGCCTGGCCTGCAACGAAGGCAAGGACGGTAGTCCGTGAAAATGGAAATGTAGGCATCAGGGGGTGAGGGACAGGCTGAGGTAGGGGGTGGGGTGGGAAAGAGGGATTTAGCAGTGCAGGTAAAAGTACAGAGGTACCTGTGGAGTCAGATGTCCAGCAGGTTGCAGTGTGCCATAATTCCACTATCTAATCTATATTGAGTCCATGAGTTTCTGTACCTAGGAGGCTGATGAAATGAAGTTCATAGGCCCGGCTGTGAAAAGTGCTTTGCGTTGTAATTTGTTCCTTCTCAGGATCAGGCCTGAGAGACTGGAGGCAGAGTGTTTTTTTGGTGTGGAATGTGCCCCCACTTTTACCAGGGGGTCAGCTATGCAGGCCTCATGCTCTCAGCAGCGCCTATCACTCCTGAAAGCTTCATCCAAATCAAACAAAAAACAACAAAGTTATAGATATTTGATTGATTCCCCATTATACCCTATGGCTGAATCTCCGAATTGGCCCTGAAGCTTTGGAGCCGATTTGGCTGAATGGAAGTGGAAAACTGATTCAGTGCTCCGAATCAAATCGCTGGCATCTGAATCAGCCAAATCCAAATTGAATAGTTCCTTATTCACACAGGCGTAATGGGCACCCATTTGGGGTCCTTCCCTTTCCAGTCCACGGGTAAAATGGATACCCTCCCCCCCCAATTGTGGTACACACTACTGTGTATGTGCTGCAGAACAACCACCTTCCCAGGACAGGACCAGTAGGAATGTTGCAGACACCTGTGATTCTGGGACAAAGGAGAGTTCAGGACAGTGGTAAGTTGGTGGATGGTGGGGTAGCTTGCAAAAAGACAGCGATTTGGAGTTGAATTTTTGGAATGGGGTAACTGCTCAATGTCATAACCTCTTGGATTCTCATATTTAGCAACAGAAGACACTCCACATTGTACGCATTTCAAATTTTTATTTTTTGGCAGGAGTGAAACCTGGCAGAGGAGCTTGTTGAGAGAGGATAAAGAAAATCATGTTTGTTTGTTTCCTCTTTCTTTCTCTCTATCCATCTGTCCTTCCTTCATTATTTATTCAGTTGTAAAAGTTAAAGTATGTGATTAAACTAAAGTATTAGTTTATTAAAATTTAAGTTAACTTATGTTATTAAATTTTTTTGGGGTACAGCATGGCCTTCTGTGTGCTTGCTGGAATTGAAAAAAATGTGAAGGGAGTGGAAGAGGAGCAAGATAAAAAGTTGGGGGGCTGTGTTGAATGGCCGTGGCTGAGGATGGCCAGCCAGCTCTGATAAGGAGGAGCGCAGCAGGGGAGGTAGTGACACTGCACTTCCAGGTTGGTGCAATTGGCCGTGGAGGAACCCCGCCCCCCTTCCTGGTCAGCGCGATTGACTGTGGGGGGACCATGGGTATCACTTCTCCTAGTGCTCCCACTCCCTGGTCAGTGCTCTCAGAGGGGCACCAGTGCTCTCACCTGCCCCCTTGTCCATCACCTAAGCAGGGAATGCTGGCTGTGAGGGGGTGCACCAGCACTCTCAGGGGGTGCACATGCACCCCCTTGCATGTGCTACACATCACCACTGAGGAGCAGGATAAAAATTTGGGGGGCTGGATGGAATGAGGCTGAGGCTGGCCAGCTCTGATAAGCGGCAGTGGCAGTGGGTAAAAGGACAGCCAGAAGTGAGTGCGAAAAGGGAGAACATGGAGGTTTTTTTGTAATTTCATTTTTCATTAATCTAAAATACCCAGTAGGGCTGTGCAAAACAGCACCATTTTGTTTTGACTCCAATTTTGCCATTTTGACAGGGCAGTGTTTCATTTTGAGGTTTGTTTAATTTCGAAACGCTGTTCCTTTTCGTTTTGTCAAAACTGTTTCAATGTTTTGCTCATAGGCTATAATGGGGAAACACAAAACTGCCTATAACTTTGTCATTTTTTGGCAGATTTGGATGAAAACAGCAGGGATGGTACTCCTTCTGAGGGTATGAAGCCTGACAAGTTTCAGGGAGATAAGTGCAAGGGTTTCTGGGAAACTGCACCTCAAAGTCTTGAAACCAAAACTAATATCACTTGTAAGTAGGAAGGCACAGGGGGGTGACAACTGCAGGTGTGGTAGCCCCTGCTGAGGCCACAAAGCCTGCCAAGTTTCAAGGTGATAGGTGCAGGGGTTTCTGGGAAACTGCACCTCAAGCTGCTGACAAGAAAAACTCATGACTTGTGACTGTGCGTGTGTGTGTGTTTGTGTGTGTGTTGAGGCATGCCCTCACTGGCACTGGGGCCTCTACACAATGTGGTAGTGTGCCCCAATGAGGCCTCCTTCTCCCCTACTGCCTAAGTCCTGTCCACCATTTTAAATGACAACAGGTAATTAGTAAGCAGCACAGTAGCACCAGCAGCATCTCAGACAACCAAACTCTCACAGTCAATATCAGAGCAGTCCTTCCCACCTCTTCCCCCTCCCTCCCCTTACTTTCTGTTTCCCTGCAGGCAAGCCCAGCTTCAGCTTCCAAACTCAAAACATTTTGAAACTTTCAAACATTTTGACTGCCCTCATTTTGTTTCAAGGCTGTTTCAAAGCCCTTTGTTTCATTTTTATTTCACTGTTTTGAGCTTGAAATGAGTTGAAACAGTGTCAAAGTGAAACAGCCAGCAAAATTTTGCACAGCCCTAATACCAAGTAAAATAATAATCAGTAAAGATTTGCAGGGTCAGCACATGGTGTCCAGTTGGATCATTGCAAGAGAAGTTTGATGGATTTCCATGGATTTACAAGTGAACCCAAGCAGCACCTGGTGGTGTAATTGTTGCAAAGCAGGGAAAATCATCTTTTTGGGCGTTAAGTCAGATCCACCTTGAAAATTTAAGACAATAAAAGAACCCCTCATGGAAGAAATTCAGGAGGTAAAAATAAAACATGTCAGAGGTGTTTTAAATTACCACAAAAGACCCCCCTAAAATGATAAAATTGGCTGACAGCGTGGATCTGCAGACATGATTTAGGTGGCTTAAAGGTGATTTTGTCACATGGAAAAGGAAAAGTGTAATGTGGTAACAGGAGAGGTATAATGTGGATAAGTGCCCTAGGAGTTCAGTGAAGGACTGGAATGGCTTACACAGAGAGGTGGTGGAATCTCCATCCTTGGAGGTTTTTAAGGCCTGGCTCAACAAAGTCCTGGCTAGAATGATTTAGTTGGGGATGGTCCTGCTTTGAGCAGGGGTTTGTACCAGGTGACCTCCTGAATTCCCTTCCAACCCTAATTTTCTATGATGCTATGATTATGGAAAAATGGACAGAATGATGGATTGTGGAAACCATTTCTTTTTCTGACAACCTGCTAAGTTGGGAAGTGATAAAGAAAAGTAATTCCTGCTTTTAGAAGGAACTGCATAGGTATTGGCACTGAGAGATATTCAAACATCCAAATATTACCTGATACTGGAAGTATAATAAAACTGGAATTGAAAGAGTATTCTTCTGACATAACAGAGACTATCCTACTGGTAGCAATCCCACAAGGGAAATCATGTTGTAATCTCTCTAAACCATAGTAATCCATATGCCTCCATTAATGTACTCAGATGGTATGTCTACATGAGATACTTTGCTGAGCAGTAGACTAATCTGCACAGTAAAGTATCAGTGTCTACACATGCATACTGTACAGTAAATTAGTCTACTGTGCAATTAGCTACTAATTAGTGAACTTCACAGTAGACAATGCTCAGTAGTGCAAGTGTAGTAGTTCTGTGAGAAGCTTCAGGTGCTGACTTGATTCAGAGGAGATTTGGCTTGATTCGGTGGCTGAATCTCCAAATCTGGATTGAATAAGGGGACCAATAAAAAGGTCTGAGTCTATTTGAAGTTCTCCGAAATCCATCTGGAAAAATTCAGAGAGTTTTGATGACTCGGGCAGTCCCTGCCCACTGCATCAGGGAGCTTGGACCCGGACTCAGAGCTGGTAAGTAGGGGGCAGAAGAGGTGAGGCTGGAGGAGGGGACAGGGGAACATGGGAGAACCCCTGCCAGGCCCCATCCCCTGCCTGCTCCCCCTTCACCCCCCCCACCATCAGGAAGCACCTGGTGAGCCAAGGCTTTTTTTCACATGTAGAAATGCTCCCAGGGAAGGCTTACTGTGCAGTAAGCCTTGTAGCATTAATAGCAAGTACAGATGTGCCCAAAATAGACTATCCTCTGTTTCACTCAAACCAACTGAACAGTTTTCCTAGTTCAGTATAGCGAACTGTTTCTCAAGTGAAATACTAAGGTTGTGATCTACAGCACTAGTATTATTTTTAAACACCCCAGGCCAACATAAAGGACATTTATATACATGCTCTGAGAGGTGCGTGGGTGGGGGGGCGGTGCTTTAATCAGCACAACTCAAAGTGCCATACTAATTGAAAACACCCAGAGAGTCACGTGTATCAGCATTCCTGAGCTGAAAATGCTGGTGGGGTGCTTTGAACTTAAACCTTATTGAACCAACTTTAGTTTAAAGCACCCCACCACCATATTTCAGTGTGGGGACACTGATACACATGACTCTGGAGTCTGCTGGAGCATGGTAATTAATTAATTAACTCAATTAATCCAGTCTGCTCCAACGTGCTTTAATTACAGTGCGTTGGAGCAGCCTCCCTGCACATGTATAGGAGCCCTATGAGACCAACTGTGGATAAGTGTAGGAGCCCAAGTTAATTTTTTAAGGACACTCTAAAAGAGGTGTAAGCAGGGCAGATAACCCTTTGGAGACTAAACTTTTCTATCAGTCTGCTTGAGCTGGAAGGA
>NW_017729029.1:37151878-37156987 GCF_001723915.1 Gavialis gangeticus
ATGGGGAGGCTACAAGAATCAGAGAGCCGGAGTCCCATTCTTTTTTGTTTCCCCAGGAACAAGAAGCAGAGGCACACCTTGCAGTGGGGTGCTTTGAACTTAAACCGTATCAAACCAACTTTAGTTTAAAGCACCTCACCACCATTTTTCAGTGTGGGGACACTGATACACATGACTCTGGAGTCTGCTGGAGCATGGTAATTAATTAATTAACTCAATTAATCCAGTCTGCTCCAACGTGCTTTAATTACAGTGCGTTGGAGCAGCCTCCCTGCACATGTATAGGAGCCCTATGAGACCAACTGTGGATAAGTGTAGGAGCCCAAGTTAATTTTTTAAGGACACTCTAAAAGAGGTGTAAGCAGGGCAGATAACCCTTTGGAGACTAAACTTTTCTATCAGTCTGCTTGAGCTGGAAGGATTCCAGAACCGGTGAGTGTCTCCTAATACTAATTCAGAGAGTCCCTAAAAGTGAGGCTGGGTTAGATTAGGTACCTGGTATTGGAAGAGAGCCCTTGTGTCATTGAGCCAAGGTCCTGTCAGTCCAGGCATGATGCCCTATCCACCCTCTCTGAAACTTACTGAGTTGCATTTTAAAAACAGTCAGCCTTTTTCTGCCGCTGCTCCCATCAGAAGAGTGTTCCAGAACCTGATTTACTCTAATGTTTAGGAAGCACATTCTGATTTCCAGCCTAAATGTATCTATGTCCAATTTATACCTATTTGTTCTTGTGCAAACATGGCCCTTAACTTAAATGGTTCTTCTCTCTCCCTGGTGTTTACCTCTTGATATACAGCAATATACAGCACAGCAATCATATCCTCTCTCAGTCTCCATTTTGTTGGGCTATACAAGGCAAGTTCTTCTTCTAACTTCCCATTCTCCTGATAATCTTTGTAGTCCTTCCTGGCACTTCATCCTGTTTGAATACATCTATCTTGAACACGGGTGACACCAAAATTATATATGGTATTCCAGGTAAGATCACACAAAAGCCATGTCCAATGGCATTAATACTTTCTTATCTCTGTTAGAAATCCCTAGTAAATACTCCTAGTTACACATTTGCCTTTTAGGCTAGATTAGATGAGGTTAGATACTTGGGTGTTAGCAAGTTGATTAGCATATAAAGAAAAATTGTGTTCTTGCTATCAACATTGACAGAAGAAGATGCTGGCCTCCTCAAGTAATGATCTATGGATGAGTTCTTGAGAGTTTCTGATGATCCTAAAAATGGACAAAATATGTTGTCATGTACCCTGGTATAAATCACAGCAACACTGTTCTTTCCAGTGGAGTTGCTCTATGACCCACAGGGAGCGAAGTAATGATAGGAACCAGCAAGAGTAGAGGTTACACTTTGTGTTCAGAGGTTGCGCCCATTTGTTTCACCTTTTTACTTACTTCTTAGCTCTATGAAAATACCACAACATTCTTCTTTAATGTTTATTTTCAGTTGTTTCCTAAATTTACACTAGGAATAAGAACAAAAACTAAGCATCACTGGATTCATCTGACCTGGAAACACTAATAGTATGGCAACATTCTCTTAGATCAGTTGTGTATTCACTTTGGGCAAACTTATCAAGGGCAGCAGGAAGACAACCAGACTGATGTTGAGTCAAAACAGCTTTTGTTCAGATGATTTTAATGACCTCATTCAGCTTTTTCATTGTTAGAGACCTGGGTCCAAATATAGGTTTGGGTCTTGACAAGCAAAGCAAACCTTCGCAAGTTCCAACTGAAGCTGATTCTGACTTTAAAAGAGACCCCCATTGTTGTTCAGCAGCTACAACAAATGCTAATTGAGAAACCTTCAGAAAATCCAGTGGTTGCTATGGAAGAAGCTTTCATGCTGTACTGATTATCTCAGCACCAGAGACTACAAATCATCTGAAAGAAACAATCTTCTCAATGAAGATTTCTGGACTAGTGGTAGAGCATTTAAAGCAAGAGTCAGAAGTCAGCAGAGTGAGCTGTGTGGATAAAAAAGTAATTCCAAGGTCACCCTTTGTGATGACCTTAGAAAAAGAGAGATACATGAGGACAGAGTGCTTCAAGAGGCAGGAGGCTGTCAGCAATGATAATTAAGTTAGGTCTTCCTCTGTCTTCCTCTGTCTTCAGTGAGAATTGGTTGGGGCCCTGAATATTGAGGGAAGAATGGACTCCCATACCACAAAGATCCTATCATTGAGTAGAAGACAAAAAATATCTACTTGAAATTGGACTTTATTAACTCTAGTACATTGCCAGAAAAAACTATAAAGTGAAACCCGGGCTCCAGCAGTCTGTTGAAAATCTCCTCTTGACTTCAGTGGGAGCTGTTTTTCCCCCTCTGTACCTTATTATCTTTCACTGTCATAATACCAAAAGAGGAAGCTTCAGAATCCTTAATAAACAATTTTAGCAGCAGGGCAGAGCCAGGAACCAGAGCCTGTTCTCAGTGACATCTATGCAGCCAACTGGACTGACTACAGTGGGGATGATTTAAAGAAAGGGGATGGTTCAGGTCACATATGAGGTATGCTCAGCCTTAAAAGTTATACAGGGGAGAGATTTTCAGGTGGTATCTATTGTAAAGGATAATAATCTATATTCTACTTTTGTATACTGAAATGCCTTTCAGTGGGCATGTCTACACATGTTATTAGGGTGCTTGCATAAACTCTGGAGCTTGTAGCTCTGGAATTTATTGTTCTCAGGCACCACATCTGCATGTATGCCCAGGAGTACAGTACATTGAACCAGGTCAAAGCAGCCCTGGCTGGCAGGGGGCATGGAGGGTCAGCCTGCCAGCCCAGGGCTGTTTCTTGTAGCTCAATGTACTGAAAAGTGTCTGACTCAGACATGAGGGTGCTTCAGTATATTTACAAATACTATCCTGCTGTGGAGTAAATTAGTGTACTCCAGCCTAATGGGTGTGCATGTGTAGATGCTGGTGTTTACTACGTAGCTATTTAGTCAACTGCATAGTAATAAATATCTCGTGTAGACATGTCCAGTGTTGACTGTGGAAAAACTGACCAATCCATGAAAGGACTGGTACTATTTCTTAGTTCAAGGAAGCCTTCATAAAATTTCCTGGGAGAACTGTCTTTAGGTTTTGGAAGAAAGCAAATAGAGATGCTGAACAAGAACCCTGAAGATTAAGTTATATTGACACATGGATCTCTTCATACAGTTCGGACAATGGAATGCCTAGCATGCAAAAATAGTTGAACTGTGTCCCCAGTACCAGCAGGGGGTGTGCTCTCCATAGTTTTGGATGACATCCTAGTGAGAACTGGGCTCCCATGGTGTCCAGGACCAAAAAGAAAAAGTTTTCTCTTCTCTCAGCAGATGGCGCAGTCCTCATTTGAGTGGCGAGACATGCTGTCAGCAAAATGGGAAAGGAATTCCAGAGAGTGTGCGCAGAGAATAGAAATCAAACATTAAACCAGATGGGACAACTGACAACTGATGCCCAGGAAAAAAGCAAACTTGCTAAATGGGTACTTCGCATCAGTTTTTCACCAGTCCGATGGGACACCCCTGCCCACTACAGGACACAGAGGCCTGGGTGAGGGAGATTCCTTACCCCCCATCAAAGCTGACCTCGTGAAGGAACACCTTGAGAGGCTGGATACTTTCAAGTCAGCTGGCCCTGACGGTTTACACCCAAGCTTACTTAAAGAGTCGGCTAGCATCGAAGCTCAGCCCCTGGCACGGATCTTCTAGAACTCCTGGTGCTCTGGTGAAGTGCCTGAGGACTGGAAGAAGGCCAATGTGGTGCCTATCTTCAAGAAAGGGAGTGTAACAGGAGGGGCTTCCTAGGGTCGCTGTGCTCTCCCCTAGTTGCCCTCTGTACTGTGCCAAGCTGCCTAAAAGCACCCTCAAATCTCACCCGCCACACCTTGGTCTTATATATTAAAGGGACGCTGCCTTTCGTCCTCTTGGCCACGGTTCTCCTGCTATTACTTGTCCTGTCTCTACACTGGGTGTTCCGTGCACCCCGCCTCATGGGCTATGCGTGGCTCCAACCACCCTGTACCACGCCCAAGCCTCGCTGACGTACCAGATTTTCTTCAGTCTCACTCGAGACTTCTTTATCACTTGAGCTCTCCGCAGCCCCCGTCTCTCTTGCTGTGCCTCACTGGGCTCTCAGGCTCTCCGCAGCCCCTGTCTCTCTCGCTGCGCCCCACTGGGCGCTTGGGTTCTCTGCGACCTTGTCTCGCTCGGCCTTACTGGGCCCTTGAAGTTGGTACTCTCCCAATACTACGCCCTTCCTGACGCTAGCAGCTGACTGCTAGCAGGTGTGGGTCCCTGACTCCCTCTAGTTGCCCCAGGAACTGGCACCTGAGGAGTTATCCCGGCTCTCCAGGTAGCCGGCACCTTAGTGCCCTGCTACAGGGAGGAAAGTGGATCTGGCAAACTACAGGCCCATCAGCCTGACCTCTATCCCGAGGAAGGTCTTGGAAAAGATTATCAAAGAGGCCACCTTTAACAATCTGGCTGACAGAAACATCCTGAGGGATAGCCAGCATGGGTTTGTTGTGGGTAGGTCTTGCTTGACCAATCTCATTTCCTTTTATGACCAGGTGATCTATCACCTGGACAAGGGGGAAGAGATTGATGTCGTATATCTTGACTTTAAAAAAGCCTTCAATTTGGTATCCCATGATCACCTCTTGGCAAAACTGGCTAACTGTGGCCTTGGCCTCACCACGATCCGCTGGCTGGGGAATTGGCTCAGTGGTAGGACCCAAAGGGTGGTGGTTGATGGTAGCCAATTGTCGTGGTGCACAGTGACCAGTGGAGTCCCTAAAGGCTCTGTCCTAGGGCCTATACTATTTAACATCTTCATTAATGATGTAGACATTGGTGTCAGAAGTGGACTGGCCAAGTTTGCTGATGACACCAAACTGTGGGGTAAAGTATCCACACCAGAGGACAGGAGGGTGATCCAGGCAGATCTTGACAGGCTCAGGAAACGGGCGAAAAAGAACCTGATGGTGTTTAACACCAAAAAATGCAAGGTTCTCCACCTTGGGAAGAAAAACCTGCAGCATCCTTATAGGCTTGGCAGTGCTACGTTGGCTAGCACTATGGAAGAAAGAGACTTGGGGGTC
>NW_017729029.1:37162392-37174404 GCF_001723915.1 Gavialis gangeticus
TGACAGGCTGAGAGCCATGGGACACTTCAGCCTGGAAAAGTGCAGGCTCAGGGGTGATCTGGTGGCTGTTACCAGATTTGCCTGTCACTTTGGGGTGTGCTCATTTATTAGGGGTATGTTTCTAGGGGTCTCTGTAATTTTGTCAATGTGCTGCTTGTGTTACTTGTATTTCTATACAGAGCTGTATCTCTCCCTTCTGCAAGTCCTCACCCCCAATGGAGCTACTTTGCAGGACTCAGTTTCAATGGGGGTCAAATCAGACCTTCAGACCTCAAATCAGTCAAATACACACACACACACACACACATTCACAGATTAACGTGACATGCCTGACCCGGACGGGTTGATCAGCATGGACAGGCTGACACCCTCATATGCCAGGAATCAGTTCATTCAGGTAACAACACAATGCAGTCAGACACAAGCATGCAGAATACCTCTGAATCCATCTGGGTGTCCAGTTGCCACCGTCATGGGCCAGCATTCAGTTTATTAGGGCATGTCTGAGCCAAACTGAGTCAATCAGCCTGTACAAGCTGATCCCCTTATGTGTCTCAAACTCAGCACGTCCCAATCTTTTGCCCTAACTGTCCTAGTAGTAACCCACTTGATGAGCAGACCCCACTGTGGTTTAGGGCATTACAGGGATCTTTGGTTTAGGTAAAAGAAGCATTGCTGCAGAGAAAATGGGGAGGTCGAGGGGAAGAAAGAGTAGGTGAAGTTCATAGAAAAATATAGCAACCAGCTTGACCATAAAAGTTATTTATTGCCAGGTATATGAACTTATGATGATACCAGTAATAATAGCCATACAAGAGAGAGACAACTAAACAGTTACAATAGATTCAATTAGGGTTTGGGGGAAGTCTAGCTTGAGTTTGAGTAACAAAAGTCAGGTTCAGAAAGCTGTGCCTGGAGTAAGAGAATAAAAGTCAGGTTCCTGGAGTCAAATAGAGACTGGGGTGGGGAGGGCAGGGGAGAGCGAAAGAAAGAGCTGGGATCTCACCACTCAGTGAAGCTTGAACCTGTCAAGGTTCCCAGGTGTTGTTGGAGCTGGCAGACAGGCAGAGGCCTCAACATGATCAATGGAGAGATTCCAGGTAGAAAAGGAGTGGAACTGGTGCAGCTTTTGGATCCAAGCACCAGGACAGAAACTTGAGCTAGGGTAGGGGTTTTTGTAGGGAGCTAACAGTGGCTTAAGGGAGAATGCTAGGTTTGTTTAGGGGTAAACAATGGCTCATATGCAGGATAATAGGAATTGATCGCTGCTGGCTATAGGTGGCATTACTCTGAGAGAGCTCACAATACAGACAGGCAGATTCAGTGTTTTGGGTACCAATAGAGGAGTCATTACTAGAATTGGTCTGATAAATGCTGAGCTGGGTGTGTGTAGATGTGGGTTGATTAGCATTTGGAGAAGGGATTCCCCATCATGCAGTGTTCCCCTGCTTTTCTGATCCCAGAATGCAATGCAGTCCTTGCTTGGAATATCTGTTCTCCATCCTGAATGCTAATTCCTGTCCCATCTCCCATTTAAATGAGTTGTTATCTGGTTCCATCTCAGATGCAAATGAGACCAGGGGAGTTGCTTCACTCTAGTCACCCTTGTCTGGAAGGCTTTATGTGTGTCTCCCACTGTATCTTCTTTGTCTTCTGTAAGTCCTTCCTCTAATCAGTTCTTGTTCAGGGAGAGGTGGGGAGGGGGAGAGTTCTTTCTGAGTCAGACAGGCTGTGTCCTGTGCCAGGGTTGCCCAAGAACATGGAGCTGAGAGGTAACATGTCCACCTACAAGTTTATCAGGGGTGCTCAACAGGATCTGGGGAAATGTTTGTTCACCAGAGCACCCCAAGGGATGACAAGGTCTAACGGTCACAAACTCCTCCATGACTGTTTCAGGCTGGACATAAGGAAGAACTTCTTTATTGTCCGAGCCCCCAAGGTCTGGAATAGACTGCTGCTGGAGGCAGTTCAAGCACCTACTTTGAACACGTTCAAGAGACATTTGGATGTTTATCTTGTTGGGATCCTATGATCCCTGCTGACTTCCTGTCCCTGGGGCAGGGGGCTGGACGTGATGATCCTCAGGGGTCCTTTCCAGCCTTAGTGTCTATGAAATCTCCCTGCTCTCAGCAAGGTGTGGGTTTCACCCAGATGAGTGAGAGAATGCAGTGCTAGCACAGGGGGATAGCAGAGGCATCCCAGGAGGTCCAGTGTAGGTGATGTCAGGGTACGGCTGCCAATTCCCACCATAGCTTAGGAATGAGCTCTGCTTAGGCCCAAATCTTAGAAGCAGTGACCAGCCTGAGAAAGGGCAATGCACTGAGGGGCCAAAGGGAGGCAGTGAGCATGGACCAGGTGCTCAGAGGATGCTATAGCTTCTGTGGGAAGTGCACTCCACTCCTCCCTGCATAGAGACATTCTCTGATGGATTTATTTAAATGCTGACTGATTAGCCAGCCCTCTATTCTTGCCCTGTCCTCAAAGCCTCAATGCCATGCAAGCCCAGTTCAAGCCACAGCTCTAAGCAATACTTCACAGGGGGTGCTACTGCCCTTTACCTGGGCTCCCATTCCTCTTCTATAACATAAGGGCAGCCTGTTGCTGATGCCTTCAGGGCCTTCTGCACCCAAAAGACAGGGAAGGGCCAGGATTGCCACCTTGTAGGACTGTTGGAAGAGAGGAGCCTGTAGGTTGTCCTGAAAAATGGAAGCAGAAAGTGCAAGTATGGGGAATAGGAAACTCCATTGATTGCCTAGAGGAGGAATGTAGGTGAAATCACTAGCATGCCTGCTTGAGATCGCCACTCGTGTGTCTCTGCAGGAAGTTGGGCTGCACAGGGAGAATGAATAATAGTAAGATGGTTCGGTACCAGGGGATGAAGGAGGAATCACTGAGGAAGCAGAAGGGCAATAGAGTGTAGAGTGAGAGGCAGCACAAGGAATGTCAATGCCTGCAAATACATCCTCATTCTGTCCTAGAAGAACCCACCACTTCACCAGCAGGTGAGGTTGCTCTGCCCCACCAACCTTGCCTTGGAGGACACATTGCTAATACCTGGGGCAAGCAGGATAATTTTTTTATTATTATTTAATTTGTTTCCACAGCCAAATTAGCCAAAATTAATTCCAAATTCAAGTGTCCAGAACCATACTTGGCCCTACTACCAGCAAACATCCTCCACCCGAACCTGGGGCTTCAGATGTTTCCAAAACCTTTGGCGGGCATCCTACTTGCAAACCCAGGCTTGGGGTTCTGATGCCCCTGAGTTTTGCTTGCCCTTAGCCATAAGGCCCTTGGAGCAAGCAAGGGAGGATACTCCCATTTCCATAAACTGGGCTTAAAGCTGCTGCACCTTGGTGGGTACTGAACCATGCCAAAAGAGCAGTTCTCCCAGGGTTTGGCTCAGGAAAACTGCCTTCTTGGACACAGATACATGGTATTTCCCCTGCCAGGTTAAGAAGCTCCTGGGCCAAGCAGCATAAGCCCTTTTTGTGCTAATTCCCTCTTTGACTTCCCTGTGCTGATTCCCCAGTGGACTCCAGCTCTGGGCTCTTGACCTTAGTTGCTGGTTAGGGTGGCAGAAGGCTCCATGTTCAGTTATTCATTCAGCTTCACTGATGCCTGACCACTCTTCCTCTCCCTATTCTCTGTACCATCTTCCATCCTAGATTGCCTACATCAGCCCAACATAGTCTGTGGACTATGCTCCATTTACAGATCTGGTGCAGCACAAAGCGGTTCCTTGGGAACTGGTTCTCTATGGCTGGCCCCTAACCTCCTCCATGATGTGAGCTCCCTGCCTTTCAGAGTGATAGTGAGCCCAGAGGTGCACTTCTGCCTATGCCCAGTAGAGCCATGCACTTCCATAGAGCTCCTTTTCTTATTAATGAGGAACTTTAACATGCATCAGTCCTACAGCTCTGTAAGGGTGCACAGCTCCACCCATATTCACCCCATGTCCTTACAGATCTTGAGATTTAAAAAGCTAACATGAATTTTGGGAAGCCAAAGAAGAGAAGAGAGGAGAGGAGAGGAGAGGGAAGGGAAAGGGGGGCAGTGAGGGGGGAGGAAAACCGATGTTGAGATAAGCTTGTTTGCTTTCCACAGGTTTTCATTTTTTTAATTGAAGGCCATTTTTAATTTTTCCTTTTTTAAGGAAGGATTTGGCTGGCAGCAACTGTTCCATGGTCAGTGAGGACAAGTGCAGAGGAAGCACTGGGGTGAACCTGAGGAAGCAGCAAAAGGAACTTTAATGAAGAGCAGTGTATTTGTAATGGCTTGTCAGTTTTCAGATAAGCTCAACTGGACATGTGGGAAACAGGGTTAGGGGAAAGGATACAGAAGAAAAGCTGCAAAACAACTACTAGGGAAGGAACAGACTTCTAGGAGCTTTTAGCTCTACCCTGTCCTAAGCTGTTCACAGGACATTTGGAATCCATTATAGGTCTGCAACCCTACCCAAACTGTCTGAGATGTTGGAAGGCATGGGGAGGCTACAAGAATCAGAGAGCCGGAGTCCCATTCTTTTTTGTTTCCCCAGGAACAAGAAGCAGAGGCACACCTTGCAGTGGGGTGCTTTGAACTTAAACCGTATCAAACCAACTTTAGTTTAAAGCACCTCACCACCATTTTTCAGTGTGGGGACACTGATACACATGACTCTGGAGTCTGCTGGAGCATGGTAATTAATTAATTAACTCAATTAATCCAGTCTGCTCCAACGTGCTTTAATTACAGTGCGTTGGAGCAGCCTCCCTGCACATGTATAGGAGCCCTATGAGACCAACTGTGGATAAGTGTAGGAGCCCAAGTTAATTTTTTAAGGACACTCTAAAAGAGGTGTAAGCAGGGCAGATAACCCTTTGGAGACTAAACTTTTCTATCAGTCTGCTTGAGCTGGAAGGATTCCAGAACTGGTGAGTGTCTCCTAATACTAATTCAGAGAGTCCCTAAAAGTGAGGCTGGGTTAGATTAGGTACCTGGTATTGGAAGAGAGCCCTTGTGTCATTGAGCCAAGGTCCTGTCAGTCCAGGCATGATGCCCTATCCACCCTTTCTGAAACTTACTGAGTTGCATTTTAAAAACAGTCAGCCTTTTTCTGCCACTGCTCCCATCAGAAGTCCATTCCAGAACCTGATTTACTCTAATGTTTAGGAAGCACATTCTGCTTCCAGCCTAAGTGCAGTGCAGAGAACACCTGAATGTGCAATATGTGGTGTTGCAGACAGGTCTGCGGCACCATAGACAGATCTGCAGCATCACATGCCACACCAACCATGCTCCTCTGGATGTGGCCAATGGATCCAAAGATATTGGAGACTGTGAACTGCCATGTAGGTAACAAAGCCCAAAATCTTGAGACAGCCTGAGTATGGCTGGCAGGCCAGGGAAACAAGCATTTGCTTTGTTCATATCCCAAACCCAACAGATCCCTGCCAATATGATCAGCGCACAGGGCTCCAACAGTTTGTGGGAGGAAGATCAATGGAATTCCTGAGCTGGTCCCCAACTCAGATTCTATAAATAATACAAACACTCGAGTGTGCTTCTGGATAGAGGTGCATACGTTTCTTCCGCTGCTTCCTGGTGCAGAAGAGCCCAGCTACATGCTCATTATGCTTGGTGCAACCTAGCCTCGATTAGCCAGGATTAACCAGTTTTCTAATGGTACTTACTTTCCTTCCTCTCCTTTGTTGCTAATGGGGGAGTTTCTTCATGGCAGAATCTCTCTATTCCATCCTCCTCATTACTACATAGACCAAGCCTTCACTTTCCATTGTCCCTTTAGAAGAGAATCTTTTCCATGTTTGGTCCCTGCTGTTAGATCTAGGTGGGAAACTTTTCAAGATTTCAGAATGCTTGTAATTTGTCTGTAGGACAAAGCCAAAAACTTATCAAATTTCCTCCAAAATAGGAGAGACTCTTGTTTGAATCCAGCAGACCAGGGTCTTCCAGTGGGTTCACCCATCTCACCAGTGAATTATTTCCTGAGCCCGTGACCACTCCTGTGTGGTTCCCACTGACATCTACACGTGCACCTCACTAAGCAGGTGGTACTGTGCAGTCATTTAGTACTTACTTTAGCACAGTCCTGGTGGTGCATGGGTCATTTCTGACCCTATTGTGCAGTAGCAATGAGCTACTGTGCAGTAGTTCATTGTTACTGTGAAGTAGCAGCAGCATCATGGTTAGTTCCTGCTGAAATGTTATGTTTTTATGTTCTTCTTGCTCAGAAATTCCCTCCTTTTTAGACCCAAGAAACTTTTCCTGGTAAAAATTTCAACAAAGCCAATACATTTCAAAGAAATATTTTGGTTTTCAATGACCCAGCATTTCTCAAAGAACAACTGTTTTGTCCAAAAATTTCCAGCAAGTTTTATCCACAGCTCCATCCTCATTGGATTTTCCCTTCTTATTTCAGTGTGGGATATTAAAAGAACAGTCAAGCTACTTAACTGTTAATCCAAATCCTCGATTTCCTCCAGAAGGGCAAGATACTATGAGAGGCACAAGTGATGATTCAGTAAATGAAAAGGCTAGGCTGGGCTTCTGACAACTGTCTCCCCTGCTGAAAAAGCAGCTCATATTTGTCACTACTGCCTAATCAAGGAGCATGGTGAGCTGCTGGTCTCAATAGAGCTGGGTATTTCTGCTCAGCCAGCCAGCTTTGGGTATAACATAAACAAGGGTATTTTCACCTACCAGGCTACTGGTTGACATGTGCTGGCCTAGGTTCACTGTGCCACAGTTTACTTCCACCCCCTCTGCTCACTGGTAAATAGTAAGTCACTGAATCATAGATTGAAAAGGACCTCAGTGATCATCTGGTCCCACCCTGCCACATGAATGCAGGAATTCTTTGCTTTAACCATCACTATCAAATGCTCATCCAGCCTCCTCTGGAAAACCTGAAATGAAGGAGATTGTACAGCTTCCCTGGGAAGTATAGTTCACTGCCTTATTGTCCTAATAGTAAGATCTGAGACCTAATCGAAATATACTTTCCTGTCATTCAAAACCATTTCTTCATGTCCTGCTCTCTGCCGCAAAGGAAGACAATTCCTCTCCCTCTTCTTTAAAACAACCTTTCACATATTTGAAAACCAATATCACCCACTTCCACTGTACTCCTTTTCTTGAAGAAATATAACTAGCCCTCAACCTTTCCTTTTGTGGCTTTCCTTCCAGTCCCTTTATTGTTTGTGTCACTTGCCTCAGGACCCTCTCCAGATTCTCCACATCCTTCTTATATTGGGGAGCCCAGAACTCCACAGAATACTTTTGATGTGGCCTAACCAGCTCGGAATACAGTGGCAATGTCACCTCCTGTCTCTTACACCTAATACCGCCCAAAATATGCATGTAAATGGAGAAAATGTGACTTCCTTTTCAGGTACCTTCTCCTAGTGCTGAATGAATTAGAAGCAACAGTGGTCACATGCTCGATTCTCGAGATTTCTTTGTCTAGCTTGCAGATATTTCCTGCTTCTCTGGGCACATCACAGGCTCTGTTGCTGACTCCTTAGCTGGAGGAATAGAGGATTTTAGTGTGCCTGCCAAGGTGAGCAGGTGTTTTGCAAGCTTTCTCCAAGCACCTGACTGGGTACCTACGTAGCCCTGCCAGGACACCCTTGTACTGACCAAGGCTGAGGTTTCATCACCACTAGCTCCTCATGAATTTTGTGCTGACTCTGTCCATTGTTCCCATTTCCTGTGCACCCTGTGCCAGGCCTGCACTCCTGTTATTCACTGCTGAGCCCACTGCCTAGATTGCATCCCATCAGCAGGGTCCCTGCTGCCTCATGACAGCTGGGCATTATTAATGTGTGAGAAGATCCTGGTACCATTGACCCAGACCTCATCCAGGTATGAAAGCACCAGTGACCTGACTTCCTTTTTATCAGCTGTAAAGGGTCCAAAAGCTTAGAGTTCTTTATGCTCTGTCCCTGGATTGGGACCCTTCCAAGGCCAATGGCTTTTCTACATTTTATATTTAATATTCATTGGATACAATGGATAGAGAGCAGGGCAATAGCCTTTGCCACTTTTGGGGGAGAGACAGGACCAGAATCCCACCCCCTTTCCAGGTCAGAGTCCTTGTCACTGAGCCCCACATTTTCCCCTCCTGGATGCCCAGTGGTCCAGCTACAGGAAGAAGACTGGAGAGTACACTGGGCAATGCCTGGCATATGGCCTGACAGTTAGGGCACTTTGTAGGAAATAGGAAAGACAGGTTCAAACACTCTTGGGTGAGAGGGCCTAGGACCTGGGCCTCCTGCTCTCTGGGCAAAGGTGGGAAGGACCTCCTCCACTTAAGACAGTCACTCATCAAGATTTTTTCCAAACAAAGCTTCAGGGCCTTACACAGAGCTACCGAGGCAGTTCTTTTCCAGTTTGAAGCATATGCAGTCATAGTAGGGCCTTCTGAGCATTTCACTTGTGTGAGGTGAAATAGGACTTGGTTTTTGATGGTAACATCTCATTTTATCATGGCTCCCCAGTCCTACTGAGTATGTTTTGGGACATTCAAGTTAGAGTCAAAAGTTCATCCAAGCCTTGTCCATTCAATTAACACAGTTAAGATATGCCAGCCTCTGCAGCCACTAGTATACAACAGAGCAATGTGACTAGACTCATGTCTGAGACTGTCTGTCTTTATCTTCACAGGCTGAATCATCAGGTACACATATAGTGTAAAATATACTTTTGGCACAAGTTAGGAGCAAGGCTCACATCCCTGAAACACAAAGAAGACAAGACATCTCAAATACTCTGCCACTGTGCTCCATTCACATGTATAGGGATGAGAGAGAGTAAAGTCAGGAGTGTGTTATATCAAGACCCTATTCAAATAATGCCTTGCAAAGCATAAGATTGACCCACCCTAAACCCAGCAATCTGGTTTAATCTGACGTGTACATGTATACTGCAGTGACGATCTCAGAATTTATGTAAGTTCAGGTATTGAGAAGTATGATGCTGAAATCTTACTGGCTACAAGGTTTCTTACTCCCGGGAGTAGTAGTAACTCCTGCTCGCATGAGTAATGAGAGCCCAAGGGAGCACTTGCAGAACCTATTTAGGACTATTACTGCTGAATACAGTCAGGATAATCATCATTGTGTCACCTGCAGTCACTCCCCTCTTCCTTTTCTCTTGGACAAGACACAAGGGACTCATCTGAATCAAGGTAGAGCTAATTGGTGCCCTTAGTTAATCATGGGCAGCTCCAATTGACTGCAGAGGGACTTGTAACTAATTATGCACACAGCTAGAATCTAACCACAAATCAGCACCCTGGATGACAGAATAGCTGTGTATTAACAGGCCCGTTCTCTGACACGTTTTACCCTAATTTTTGGTCCCAGACAAAGACTTTTTGTTTCCCAAGGCAGATGAAGTAACATGGCTTCTGAGAACACAAATTTTAAAGACTCAGAGGACTTTGCTGTCCTTTGGGACTGGCCCCCGCACTAATCCTAGATTATCCAGCCACAGTTACTGGAGAACTCACTGAATCAATGCACAAAGGATCAATATTAGGCACATTAATAATGATCTTTAATGATCATGTCCACCTGTGGCTTTGGTTCTGCAAGTCCTTGCACAGCACAAAGTAGGGAGCACAGGCTGTCATGCTCTGGTGCAGCCTTGAGTGATGGTTACACATGGAAATAAATCAGATTAAGTGTAAGACAAACCCACACATGAAGGGGGTGATCTGGCTTCCATTGAAAGCAGTAGGAGTTCCCTATGACATCCCTATGAGGGAACATGAGGAAACCGCAAGAAAACGTCAAGTCTCAAACTCTCCTGTTCATGCTCCATCTCTCTGGAGAGCACTGTGAAAAAAGGGGGAGGAGATATGGTACGTCAAAGAGGAGATGAGCCTCTCGGCAGTCCTCAGCGTACAAAGGAGGCACTGGGCTTCCCCCTGTGCGATGCTGCTACCAGGAAGGGCTGGCTTGCTGGCTATGTAGCAGTGAGCTGACTGCTGCAGGATCAGGGTCCCTGTACTCCCAGTTTATACATCTTTTGTACTCTGGTTGGGTATCTGCAGATAACCATCAGAATCCTGCTACACGCAAAGCACCCGGGAACAGACTCTTTGGGAGCAGCCATCTCTGGTCATTGGAAACCACCTGGTTAGGCCACTGAAAGGGGATGGGGGACATTTCCAGAACTGTGCTAGTTGTGATGCTGTCTGTAACAGGTAGCAAAGAACCATGCATAAATTGCCTGTCAAGAATGACAGGGGGGAGGAGGGAGCTGGGATGGAGTGCCACCACCTAATGACCCACACTGCTGCTGTTCTGCATCTTGCTGGGAGCGGGGAGCCCCAGCTTCCCCACCCCCTGTCTGGTCCTCAGCACCACTTGCAGGGAGCGGGGCAATGCTGGCCTCAGCTCCCCCACCCTCTGTCCTAGGGGCAACATGTAGGGGTGCACATGGGTGCATGTGCAGCCCCTGAGCGTGGTGGTGAACCCCCTACAAAAAGATGCTGCCAACCGTGTTGGCTGGTGTCTGTGGGCAGTTGCCACTCACCACCCAGCCGCTGATACCGCCAGCGGCATCTGCAGGTGGTCCGTGATCCCCACTGGCCACTGCCACCATTTGCGGGTGGTTGCCGACTCCTGTGTCTGCAGGAGCTCCCTCACTTACCGCTGTCGCACTCCCAGCACCGCCATGCCCCCCCAGCTGCTAGGGGCATGCATTGTTCACGCTCTGTTGGGTCCTCAGAGCCACTTCAGAATCATGGCGGCGCTCCCCCACGCTTGGAGCACTCTGATTGGCTGTTTCCATCAGCCAATCAGAGTGCAAATAAAGCATTACAGACAGACAGACAGACTTGGGCTTTTATAATATTAGATTGCATAACATACTCGGTACTAAATAATAAGGGAGCTGCATCAAACAGTTAATAAGTTCCTTCCTAAGAAGCAGCATGGGTGGAAGGGAGCTGTGTCCAAGGACATGAGGCTTGATGACAGGAGGTGTCAGGAAGCAGACAGCAGGTGGAGGAGACTAACTGACCGTGTGGGTGTAAGTCCGGCAGGAAAAGTATGGAGAAGAAAGGGACATAGGAGAGGATTCTGGTTCAGTGGCTGAATTTTAAAAAAAATCCTGGTCAGACATTACCAAAACAGAATGTTTCCATTTATTTTATAAGAAAACACAAAAATCAAGCACCCAAAATACTGCTTCAAATGGCTCTAAACATAACTAAGATGTTCCATTTCATTATATGTTCAAGTTGTGCTGGTATGATGTTGCAGCCATAATCACTCAGGAAATGCAAGAGGCAAAGATTTTTGTGGGTGATACCTTTTTATTGGACCAACTGCATGCTTGGGATAGACTTAGACAAAAAAGCTACCACCCACAAAAATCCATGCCTCCGTGTTATTGCATAGGTCATTTAATAAACTATTCCCCACTTCTTTTTTACTTGAGGGTCAGCTGTGAAACATTTAATTGTGAAAAGGGCCAAACAAATAGTTTCAACAGGTTCAAAATTTCTTTCCCAGTTTTTTCAGCTTAAATTACTAATGGGATTTGACCCAAATGCAAGATCCATGTTACCTACCGCCACCAAAAACTGCTTGTTTGGCACTTTCACTGTAGTCGTTAGGCAATTTCAAATCTATTATTTCCTGAAAAAAGTGTCCATATCTAGCAGGAGTAAACTAAGGCATGTCTTCTGTCTGTGTCAATCTATCTGGCTTCTGGAAAACACCACAACTGTAGAGAGGCCAAGAGAGACAAAGCAGAGTTTTGCATAACCCATCTCCATTGACTGAGATAATTACAAAAGAATATTTTCTATGTCTTCCCCCAGGAATTAGTTTCCTTAATAAATTCATTCTAACAAATTGACTGCAGCCTTTTCAACACTCGGCACAAGCCAAGACTTTCTGTAAGAGTGAACAGAACAGTTGGGGGTGGGGTGGGGAGGCAGGGGGAAGAACGAACCAACCCTGGACCTTGTGTCTGAGCTCATTAAGACTTCCT
>NW_017729029.1:37174463-37177536 GCF_001723915.1 Gavialis gangeticus
ACAGGGGAGTGGGGGTGGAGGTATGTGTGGGTGTGGGGGAAGAACGAACCAACCCTGGACCTTGTGTCTGAGCTCATTAAGACTTCCTACATGCACCCCTATGCCCCTGGGCTATTTGTTCAGAGAATGACAAAGACAAAAGGTCAAATGATAAGAGAAAGGAGAAGCAGACTTTTGCAACCCTATCTGCCTTCTGATGGAGGCTATGTCCTGGCAGCCTTGGAGCATTTGGAGAAGGATACTTTTTTTTTTATATAAATAATTTGTATCCGAGGCCAAATTAGCCAAAACGAATTCCAAATCCATGAGTCCAGAACCATAGGTGGCCCTACAACCGGCAAACATCCTCTACCCACACCTGGGGCTTCAGATGTTTCCAAAATCTTTGGCGGGCATCCTAACTGCAGGCCCGAGCCCAGAGATCTTGGGGTTCAGATGCGCCTGAGTTTTGCTTGCCCTTAGCCATAAGGCCCTCAGAACAAGCAAGGGAGGAGACTCCCATTTCCATAAACTGGGCTTAAACTGAACTACACCAGAAGAGCAATTCTCTTGCAAAGTAGTTCAGGAAAACTGCCTTCTTGGACACAGATACATGATATTTTCCCTGCCAGGTTAAGAAGCCACTACACTTGATCTGAGCCTTCAAGAGGCTGAGAAATTGAGGCATCTGGAACAGGCTGTGACATGAATCTGAGTGACAGGTACTGAGCCATTACATGGATCCAATACACTTAAAGAGCTTCTCAGGCTGAAGACAGGTGCTTCAGGAAAAAGCACGTGCCATCAAATTCTTGGGGCACTGACTGAAGTCTAAATGCCATAGTTGCCTGGTAGGGTAGTGCTGCTGAGGCTGAGAAGGTGCCACCAGATGTACCTGGATCTCAGTTACAAGCAGGTGACAGGGAGTGCACTGTAGCTTGCTTTGGAAGTACGGTGTTGGAATAGACTACTGCACTGCCTGGACTCAAACAGTTGCCAAAGCAAACCTGAATGCACTTGCCCTAGGAACCAGAAGAAACAAATGGAGCTGGCATGGATGGCCCTGATGGAATGTACAGTTATTTGCTCCTCTTACTCTCAGCAATCCCCCGTGGTGGACAGTTCCTGAAAGGAAAAGGGTTCTAAGACTTTGAGCCTATTTACACTACAGCCAGGAGTTGTGACTATTGCACAAGGAGCCTTGCCCAAGTGACCTTCAAGCTGCCTAGTTTGAGTAACAGTAACAGTACAGACAGTGGCACAAGTTCCAACACAGAGCTCATGGTTCCTTGATTGCTTACTGATGGACAAGACCAGGCTGAACTCTACATCTTTACCCAGTATCCAACTTAACTAGATTGAATCTGGTTTGGGTACAGTTGTCTCTGCCTCACTCATGCCCTAACTGTAGCACAGACCCATCCATTATCTACATGACCATGTTATGCTGAGTTCACAATGGTCAGCTTTATAGCTCAATTTTTCATTGACAGAAGTATTTTTATGAATATAGGTGTGCTGAAATTAATTACACCAGCATAAGCATTTGTACAATGGGAGAGATACAAATATGGGTCCTGTTTCTAAGCTAGTATAAGTAAATCAGTGCAAAATGGCATAAACAAGCCTCAACAGATTTTGAATACGCATATTTAGCCTGATTAAACCTTTGTGTGGACACACTCCTTTTGGCTTAAGCAAAACTGCAGCTAAACACACAATCTGGACCCCATTTAACTCAGACCAAAACAGATTTCTCTTAAATCAGAATAAGAGTGCCAATGCAGGGGGTTTGTACTAGTTTAAAAATTGGTTTAAGGTAAACTAGTGCTACTTTCCTATGCAGACAAAACTTAAGTTAGTGATAAATAATTTCATTCTCTCTAGATAATCTTCTGGTGGAGTTAGAATTCCAAAAGTCTACACTTTTGCCATAGATAATCCATTTGAGTAATAAGAGTCCATCTTGAATTACACTTGTGCTAATGCTGTTTTCCTCTCCCACCTTGTGCCTTCTAAGAGAAAAGATAAGCAGAGGTGTGCTTCCCCTTCCTCAGGAGACTGGTGATGAACAGCCGAGGTTTGCAGTAACAGTAACATATCACAGGGGAGGGAGTGTCCAGGTACAGAACAGTACATTCATCTGATCTCACCACAGCTGGGTTTTTGTTTCAGCCAGGCCCTCCAGGGAGTTAAAAGTCACCTTTTTCCAAGAAGCAGAAGGTCCTTGTGCATGCTGAAATTCCAGCACAATGGAGATAGATTAAACAGATATTTCCTTCCTTCCTTCTGTGGTTTGCCACACCCTTAAGGTAGTGAGTATGTTATAATTAGGGCTGTGTGAAATGGAAGCGTTCCGTTTTGACCAATGTTTTGATGCTTCAACAGAACAGTGTTTCATTTTGATTTTTCTTTCAAGTCAAAATGGCTGTTCTGTTTCATTTCATCAAAACGTTTTGCCGTTTTGATGCTGTTTCAACGTTTTGCCCATAGGATATAATGGGAAGGTCAAAACATGCTGTACCTTTGTTATTTCTGGCCAGATTTGGATGAAACTTGCAGGAATGGTAGCTCCTTCCGAGGGCATAAAGCATGCCAAGCTTCAAGAAGCTGGGTGCAGGGGGTTTGGAAAAATTGCACCCCAAAGTCTTGAGAGCCAAACTCATGTCATGTGTATGTGTTAAGCCACAGCAGGGTCAAAACTACAGGAATGCTAGCCCCTGCTGAGGCCACAAAGCCTGCCATTTTCAAGGAGATAGGTGCAGGGGGTTTGGAGAAACTGCACCCCAAAATCCTGAAAGTAAAGCTTATGTCATGTTTATCTGTTAAGTCAAAGTGGGGTCAAAACTGCAGGCTTGCTAGCCCCTGCTGAGGCCATGAAGCCTGCCAAGTTTCAAGGAGATAGGTGCAGGAGTTTGGGGAAACTGCACCTCAAGCTGCGGACAGGCAAAACTCATGACATGGGTGACACTGTTTGTGTTAAGACACAGCAGGGTGAAAGCTGCAGGCCTGCTAGCCCCTGCTGAGGCCACGAAACCTGCCAGCTGTCAACAAGATAGGTGCAGGGGTTCTGAGTTCTGGGGCCCTGCACCTC
>NW_017729029.1:37182536-37190117 GCF_001723915.1 Gavialis gangeticus
TATGAACATGAGCCGGCAGTGCGATGCTGTAGCCATCAGGGCCAACAATACGCTGACATGCATGAATTGATGCATCTCCAGCAAAACCATTGCAAAGAAGTGATTCTCTTGCTCTACTCGGCTCTACTCAGCACTGGTGAGACCGCAGCTAGAGTATTGCGTCCAGTTCTGGGCTCTGCACCTTGACAAGGATGTGGTAAAGCTTGAGAGAGTCCAGAGAAATGTCACTCGTATGATCAGAGATTTGCATGGCAAGCCATATGAGGAAAGGCTGAGGGACCTGGGACTCTTCAACCTGAAATAGAGAAGGTTGAGATGGGACTTGGTAGCAGTTTCCTGGTACATTAGAAGTGTACATCTAGGGCTTGGTGAACAACTGTTGACCAGGGCACCCTTGGGGAAAACCAGGAGTAATGGTCACAGTTTGGAAGTAGATTTTCCTGATGTTGAGCCTGAAACAAGGCTTCCTAGTTTGCTCTGCTTTTTGTTTTGTTTTGGGGTGGGATTGTATTTGCTGGGGGGTTCTTTAATATACACATCAGCATTGAGAACATTGCTCTGGTCATTAAAAACAAACCAAGTGCACTATTTCCTGACATTATTACCACACAGAGAGGACAAGGAAAGTGACAGGAACCCCTGGAGGATGGTTTGGGATGGTTTCTTTGGTGGGAGGAGGAACAAGGCTACAGAGCTCCTAATTCAAAGTCACAACACTTTGAGCACGGCTTTCAGAGGCTTCTGTCAAAGATGGATCCTCTGCAGTGGAGTCCAGTAACATCCATGGGGATGGGCAAAGCCCAGAAACCTACACCCCAGGCAGACAGATATGTGTTGCTGGACCCTCTGCTGGGTTAAACTGGCATTGCTTGTTGACTTTTAGCAGAGCTATCCTGATTTACACCAACAGAAATCTGGCCCACATAGGAGACCTGGGGAGCTGCCTGTAGGGAAGCACAAAGTGCACTGACATTTACAACACTGGAAGCCACAAAGAAGTCCAGCAAAGTCCTCGAGTTTTTAGATCATATGTTCCAACCCAGAGGAAATGAGATTGTACCGTCCCATCTCAGCATTGTGACGAATTATATTTTTTCCTGCTGGTACTTTGCAAAGAATAAAGAAGTCAGGAAGCACTATACTTAGTGCTCCAAAGAGCTTTAAGACAGAGTGCTTTCTGTTATGCACATCTCGAGAGGTCTGGACATTCTAGGTAGTTTAGATAAGAACACCAGGCTCTGTATCGTAGCAAATAGCTAGCAGGTATATGTCACAGTCAACCTCTACCAACACCAAACAAAGACTCCTTTATCTTACAAAGCTGAGACCTGGGCTATCTGAGGAGGATTTTCATTTTCTCCCCACTGTCAGCATGAAGTTCTAAGGAGGGCACACAATGCAATGACAGCAATGAGATCCAATATGGACCCAGATATGTGCCCTTGTGGCCAGGGGTAAAAGGTACCCACACTGTAGCAATTCTGCCAAGAGTGAATGGAAAGCCATTTTCTTCACAATATCACATCTCTTCTAATTCACACCTTATCTGAAAAATACCAGAGGGAGCACAGAAGAAAAGTAGCAGGGGAGAAAGTTTAGAAAAGTTTTCTGCAGTTTCAGAAAAAGGTTTGGTCAGTTGTGGCATTAGGTGTGAGTCAGTGTATCTATATGTCAGTTCTGTCTAGTGGCAGAAGTCTTGTGACTTGAGATAGACAGGGGAGAACTAATTAAAACCCTGCAAGTGAGACCAAGGCACTAAGAGGCAGTGACTACTAATATATAACTCGCACCTCTGGATCGAGCATGAGGCCACGTGCTTTGGCATGTGTGCAATCTGACAGGCAAGAGATGCACATGTGCACAGGCGTCAAGGCACTGATCAGCAGTCAGTGCATCCAGGCATATACACAATGGCTCTGTTACATGGGCATGAAAACTCAGACCCCTGCCCAGGAAGTTCAGGGGGCCCAAGCTTCTGTGGAGCTGGTGGTGTCTTGGAGCACAGGGAGGTGTGTGCAGCCAGCTCAGTGAGCACAATCCCCTTGACTTGTATAGATCCTAGCTTTGGGATGATGCCTCTCAATTTCCAGTGCAGCCTAGTTTGGGGCAGGGCAGGGGAGACAGCAAAGTGCCACTAGTCCTTACCTCCTGAGCAAGCACAAAGCAGGCATATGGCCAGGGAGAAAGTACAGATACTTACTACAGTTTATGCCTCTAAGGTGCCACCCTGCTCTGCCTTCTGCCTCTCCGCACCAGTGAGAAGGTTGTGTAGACCCACGGGTTGCTCAGACTTGGACATGAGAGGTAGTCTGCTCAGGGTGGGGAGGTATCAAACAGATTCAGAAGCAAGTTTTGCATATGGCTTCATGACTATCTATCCTTCCCTTTGCTTATATTTTACGTTACTTAATAAGGCATGATGTGATATCATTGACTTTAAACCCCCTGCTTCAGGTTGCTCAGTTACCAGCATGAAAGGTGGAGAGAGAAAGCGAAGGAGGGAGAGATAAAAATGAGACACCACTTATGCTGCATTTTAATAGATCACATAAAACAAATTTCCATGCAAAGTTTCATTTTTAAACATCAAAACAGAAGCCACCAATCTCTCTTCTGTGCTTTTCACTCTAAATTCAGCTCTTTCTGGTGCTGGCAGAACCCTGGAATACATTCACTGAAGTTGCTCTGGATTTCCATAGGGGCCTCAAAGACTATAACATGGACCCTTATTTATTTAAGTCTCCATGTATTTGAGATTTGTTGTTATAGGGGGACGTTTCATCACTATTTTTATGCTCAATTATGGAAGGGCTCCATGTTGGGTGATGGGCTTGTGACATCAAAAGGAACACAGTCATCTGGGGAGTAGAGAGCCCAATGCATGACAGGCTTTCAGATCTTTATATTAAGAGCAGCAGCAGCCCACTTTGGAACCCTACAGAGGTATTCCCCAGACTGCACTGCGCAGTTACATTGCAATGCTTCTTGCAAGTCACAGCATCAGAGAAGCCTATAAAGCCACGTCTTATGCAACTACCAACATATGCACCTGTGTGTGCTGAAGACTTTGTAAATACTCTTTGTCAGTCACAAAAGGTGGACAAAACCTTAAGCAACATTACCTCATGGGAGAGCACTTCCCACCTGGGGTTGGTATCAGGACAGAATCAGACAACAAACCTGTCCAAGAAATGCAGCTGCAACTTTAAAATGATGCATGCCAGTTTGAAAGGCTATACAAGTCATCCTGCTGTAGGGGCAGCATTTGGTTCTGCATGTCAGTAAGGGATGTGAAAACAAATGCATCAAAGCAGAGGGGAGTGAGTGGAAACAGGCAGTTCTGGTTTGTAGACCTTCTCAGATCTAGGCACAAACAGATGCTCCTGGACAAGTTTATTTTATTCCATTGACTTGCAGCTCAGGGTGGAGTGGATGAGATGCTGCGTCTCACACCTTGTGTACCTATGAAATGAGACCTCTGTCTGAAGACCGGGGGAGAACGGGAGGGAGTGAGTGTGTGTGGGTAGGGAAGTGCAGGAGTAGATGGGATTCTGCTGCTGCAGCTGCTTCCCTAAGTGGGATTATATGGCTACAGCTAAAATCCTTCTCTTCCTTAGTTTCCCCCTTTCTGTCCCCTTCCTGGGCCTTCTCCTCTTTCTTCTTCTTCCCTCCATACTACTCTTCTCTTTCATTCCTTCTCCCTTCCCCACCTTTCTCTCATCCTCCTTTCCCCAGTTTGCCTTCCCCTGCTTTGCTTTCTCCCATTCAAAGGCTCTCAGAAGTTGATATTTTTTGCGTGTGCGCTATTTTTGCTGAATTCATGAAAAAAAGATGAACACATTTCACACACAGCTGCCTATCTCCAGAGAGACTGACTAAACAAGAGAGCACGGCCGTACCGGGTAGTTTGTAGATGTAGCCCCTCTGGGACCCTGCATCTATCTTTTTCCCTGCAATAGGAAGCTTGCTTTGGTGACGTGCTCAGCTGGGCGTGAGAAGGGCTTGTTATGAACAGAGGGATCCTGCCGGCCCTTGCTCTGCTACTCATGCACAGGCAGCTGAGCTTGCCTCGGAGACAATGCACTCCCCGCTCTTTTGTCTGCATTGTTACATACAAGGGAGTTTCATCCTTGACTGTATTTTAACTTTTTGCAGGTGACAGCATTCTGCTCTTTGGCTCTCTGTGCATCCCAGGATACCTTTCTGGCTGACTGGAAGGGGATAAGATGTGGGTTGGGAAGCTGGGAACATGTGCATAGAGAGGAGGACATCATTCCACCCCTCACGCTCCACTCCTCCTCTGCACTGCTACCTCTTTCATCATGATTCCATCAAATACACAATCCCCCTTCCCAGAGAGGGCATAGCTAGGGATGGATCCATGAGGATGTGACTGTGCTGTCAACCCTCTTCCTCCCCCCTTTCAACTGTGGAGCTGATGTGTGGTGACTCTGGTTCCCCATCAGATGAGACTCTGGAACTGAACTCAGACTATGGGGGAAGGACATGGGGGCAAGGCATGGCTGGAAGCCCCCATGCTGCAGAGTTCATTTAGGGGGACTAAACAGGGAACAGGTAAAGAAGGGGACCTGTCTACCACTGCTGCTCTTCCTGACCAACCCCAGCGCCTCATGCAGTCACCCCCTGCAGCTGCTGGCTGGAGCAGGGCAGGGCAGAAGCAGTTCTTGCATTTCCCTTGGGTTCCAGATCAGCATGAGGCAGAAGTGGCAGGTGGGTTCCCCTTCCTGTGCCTGGTGTTAAGGGTTGCAGCTGTGGTGAGTGGCTTCCAGGGTGCTGGCCTTTGCCAGGAACAGCGATAGCAGCAACGACAGCTAGTGGGTCCCTGCTCTCTGCCTTCATCTCCCCACTGCCATCCAGTTTCCCCCCTGGTCTGGGAGCTCCAGCTGTGGGGAGTGGCTGTGCAATGTGCTGGGCTTTCCTAGTGACAGCATCAGTGGTAGGTGGATCTCTCTTTCCTGCCTGGCTCACTGGGTGTCCCTTGCCAGAGGGTGGGGGACTCCAGCTGCACATTGTCCCTCCCCCATGGTCTGAGGGGCAGTGCCAGTGACATTCTGCCACACCACCCTTTTCTTAATCCCAGCTCTACCCACGGGAAAGACAAGAGAATGGATTTAAACTACAGCAAAGTAGATTTGTATAAAATCTTGGGGAACCTTGGGGAGCCTTCCTAACTGCACAAACAGCTGGACCATAGAACAAGTTGCTCAGGAAAGCTGTGGAATCTCCTGTTTTGGAAGTATGGTCTCCTGCACTTGGCTGGGATGATATAGTTAGGGCTGGTCTTGCTTTTGACCATGGGGGTGGACTGACATCCCTTCCAACCCTAATTTTCTATGGTTCTCTGTTTCTATGATTTTAAGTGTTCAAGAGACTGGAGAGAGTTGGCTGAGACAGTTTAGGGACAGTTCAAGATGTTTAGGCTTGCCCTTCCCCACCCCCCAAATTCAACTGCATCCAAAACTCTGCACCCAAATGCCAATGTTGGCTAGCATTTGACATTAAATCAACATCTACACTTAGTGGTGCCAATGTCATAATTGTTCATGTATACACCTAGGGCTAAACTACCTCCACTTAGTCCTTTTGACTCCAGTAGGGTTTCTCACATAAATATCATGAGCAAGATTTGCCCTTACTTTCTAGGTATAGGAAATACAAGTGTAGCTATGCTGGTGTCATAATTCTGTGGGTGTACACCAGCTTTTTGAGCTCTGGGACCTGGTGGTGACTGTGCCACAGGTCTTGTGCCCTATCACCTTCCATATGCGCTAAGGTATGTAGATAGATTTGGTACAACAGGCCATAAACACATTGGAGTGTACCTGTCAATCAGGTATTTAGTTGGTTGAAAGGCAGCTGTTGGCCAAAAAAAGGCTCCTTCACTGACTTGAAGGGAGATGCCCAGCCTGTGCAATATTTTCAAAAGCATACATGCTCTTAATCATCCCATGTCATCAAATTCAATTCCAGAGTTTCTGGACCAAAGCTTAAGGTGGTATATTGGGGAAAATAAAAGGGCTAGTCCATCCTTTATGAAAGATTTATTTCCTCCACTTAGAAAGCCCAGCGCTTCTCTGCTAACCTTCTCCTTTGCAGGTTTCATGTAATTTTAATGTAAAATGGGTTAGTTGTCTCTCCTGCTAATGCTTGTGCTTGCTACATTCTCTGCATGGGAATCAAAAGCCCAGGCTCACCAAAGCCTGATCCTCCAACGAGCGCAGAGTGCTTACTCAGTCAGATCTTTGTGTTTTAATCATAATCACTCATAAACACAAAGAGCAGGAACGACAAATCCAGGAGCTAAATCCTGCCAACTAAGTTATTTTCTCCTTTTTCTGCTTCCTTTTTCTGAACACTCCTATAAATTGCTAGTTTGATTCCTTGGCTTCTAGAGGCAGTCAGTTGATAAGGGGAGCTCCTTATTTTTCACTTTTTATTCTCTTTTTTCTCTCACTCAGCTTGCTGCACTGAAATCCATGCCAGGGTCACTGTCAGTAGATCCAAGAGGATTCAGTTGGCCTAACTGATATCTTCAGATCTCATGGGACTGGAGGCATCCCTGGCATCAGAGACATGGTAACAAGCTGGAGGACTGGGGGCTGGGGGTGGTGAGGGAATATGACACCTTTGATACATGGAAGTCCTGAAGTCATAAGACACAATTAAAGCACTTAGAACCCAGCCAACAGAACACCAGACCTGAGAAGACCCTTCCCTCCATCCATTGCAGAACAATGTGATAACTGGCAGAACTTGTTAACATTGGCTGTTGTGTGTCCTAATTATAAGTCACATGCTATGGTTAACCCTTCCCTCCATCCATTGCAGAACAATGTGATAACTGGCAGAACTTGTTAACATTGGCTGTTGTGTGTCCTAATTATAAGTCACATGCTATGGTTACGTCAAGCCCAAGTCAGATATTCAGGTCTCAACTTTGAAGACGCTTGGAGCCAGAACAAGTTCCAAATATATCAGCTCAGGCCTGTATTAGACAATATCCACTCTTCCACATAGCATTATTTCTCTTGAAAGAAAGGTTTGGAGTTCTTCTTTCTCATGGAGCATGCACTGAGGTGGGATTTCATGATCTGTTAGTGCAGGTGGCATCCAGTTTCCCCCTGATAGATATAAAAGCAGTGGTATCATCAATCATCCTTATGCAATGACTAAACAAAATTCATATGCACATCTTTGGGCTAATTTCTTTACTTTTCAGCCCCTGGTGTCCAAATTAAAATCTCTGTGTTGATGGTACTTTTTGCTGGCCTCATATTCCTGTCCTGGGTGCTGCAAGGCAGGGCTGCAGTGCTGCTGCTTGAACGAGGCGGAGCTGCTTGAGTGGGGTTCAAGGACTGGAAATAAAGACATGACTCTAAGTGGGAACTTCATTACATTAGTGGATTTGGTAGGAGTGCTGCATGTCAGGACTGAAGAGCTGCGTAGGGTGATGGGGTCAGAGGTGGGAGAAGGATGAGAACAGCAATGTGTGGGAGATTCCCCCTGCTAGGAAAGCTAGGAGGGCAAAGTGACTGAGCCTTTAGCTCAGTATAATGCAGG
>NW_017729029.1:37195117-37215068 GCF_001723915.1 Gavialis gangeticus
TGGGCAGGGGGTAGGGGGTATGAGAACAGCAATGTGTGGGAGATTCCCCCTGCTAGGAAAGCTAGGAGGGCAAAGTGACTGAGCCTTTAGCTCAGTATAATGCAGGAAGTTTGCTCTCAGGTGTAACCTTGAAACCCTAACCAAGTGACAACGAATAGTCAAGGAAGCTGGGGGACTGAAGATCCACAGGCTCTTCCTTATCTTCAGAACAAGAGTGAGGAGTTGGAATGGAAAGTCAAGTTGTTATTTTGAGAATAGCAGCAATAAGACTCTCTGAATGTTATATACAGCTTGAGGAAGGATTTGGTTTGCTTATTGCTGTTTCATAAATTAATTCCCTTTAATTGTAGGCAAGAGCATTCTTACCTAAAAGCAATTATTGGAAATGAAAGTTTAAATAGATGTTGGGGCTCAGCTCTCCTCTTATAAAAGACCACTCCAGGGCAAAGCGGGAGGATATTGATGATTCAAGATGGCCCAGGCTTGAGTCAACCTGGATAACTTCAGGCTTCTCTCTCAAGACCTCTCTGCATTGTGGGACAAGTCCTGAGAGGTGCTTGGCTCAGGTTCAGCACCTTCTGATTCCATTGACCTCAGTGGAAAACGTAGGCGCTCAGCACCTTTCAGATGCTGGCCTTATGTAATTAGGAGATACAGTAAATCACATGAGCCTCCCATGGACTTCCTTTCTATAAAAGAAGTTTCTGCTTCTTTTGTTTTGTACAGCACATTACTGACATCAGGAACTTGAAGTTTGAAACTAAAGCCACGTGGAAATTTTGCTTCCTCCTGTAAGGTGAGACTGTATGAAAAATTGTTCTTTTGGTGGTCAAACTGAAAATTACAAAAATATGGAAGGCAGGAAGGAAGGGTTTGAATCAAACTGAAATGAAATTAAATGGTTTTTCTTTTTGGAAAAAAAGAAAAATCATAAAACAACCCCCATTCCTGCTCTTAGGAACATACCCTAACCACTGTGTTAAAGGATGTGCTGACATAAGCTTTGGGAATGGCCCAGTCATTCCTCAGTTCTGTATTGCATAAATAATGAAACTGTTTCAGATCAGACATGGAAGTCCAGGGGTCCCACTTCTCTGCATGGTAGCCTAAACACCAGGCCAGAGAGTCATTCTCTCTCATGTTGCCTGGGTACCCTGTACCATGGCAGTTAGGGCACCTTTCTGAGAGACACAAAATAGCACCCACCTTTTGCCAATTCAAAACATGTCTAACCTCACCAGCTGCCATTACTCAGAGAAAGGTGTGAAGAGAGCAGGTTACTGCTTACACTTTCTTGATTATAGCATGTAGCTTCTGGATCCATTTCCTGAATCTGGAGTAACTCATTTCCTGCTGCAGGGATACCCTAGGCACGATTCCCCATCAACCACATGGAAAAAGTTACAGTAAGGAGACTTGGCTGGCCCAGAAAGAAAAGGAAGAAAACACCTATTCATTCTGATTGCTGCTATAAAAGGACAAGCTAATCTGTTAGACATGGCACTGGATGTCAAAAAATCTGGAGTGAAATCTGTGCCCAGTGGCAAAATTCCCGTTGACTCTGGTGTATCAGGATTTTAGCCCTGGCTTCCTTCCGAGCTTTTCCACTGTCCTGCCCCATGACCACTGGCAAGCTGCTTCTCCAGCTGGAGTCTTCATTTTCCCTCCAACTCTTTGAGTCATTCATCTAGTTAGTATGAGAAATTCTCAGAGCTAGAATTGCCTCCTATGATTTGTGTGTACACAACCACGTATTAGGGGCCCTGATCACAGATGGGGTATCCATGAATTATCCTGGGATAAATCCAAATAATATTGCAAAAGGAGATACAAATCCCTTCCTTTATGGGTAGGCCTAAGCACCCCTCAGATAAGGGATTGAGGGGGCTGGGCCTGATTTTAGAGCTCCTCTCTCAGGGACCCTCAGGTAAGAAAGCAGGCATTTCTCATTCACACCACAGATTGCTGTCTAACAGGGGTGTGCAAAATGCGCCCTATCCAATTCGGATTCAGATTCGGATTCGACCCCAATCAGGGACAGTGATTTGATTTGTTGATTCGGATCACCGTCCCTCGTTTCAGCTGAATCCAAATCTGAAGATTTGATGCTGATTCAGAGAATCAGTGATTCAGACACAGACACAGCTTTGAATGTTTTTTCTACATACCTCGAGGTACCAGCACGGCTTGTGAATGCTGCAATGCTGGGCCTCATGGAGCAATTCACAGGAGTGTGGGGGGACCCTCCACACGCTTGGTGACAAACCCAGAAGTGGACTGGAAGTACTGCCCCCAGCCGCAGTCCCCTTGGCTTGGTGATCAGCCCCGACGGGACCCCAGGTGCAGCCCCCAGACCCAGGAGGCACCAGTCACTGAGCCAGGAGGACATGGGGAGGCCACCCAATGTGCTCCCTGGTGGACCTGGAAGCAGACCAGAAGGGCTTCTGGTCCACTTTTGGGCTTGCTGCTGAGCACGTATGGGAGCCCCCTGTGCTTCTGTGGGACACTCCATGTGCCCCAGCATCTCAGCATTCACAAGCCACCTGCTACCTAGAGGTATATAGAAAAAACATTTAAAGCTGTGTCTATATCCAATTCTCTGAACATTTTTGAATCTCTCCAAAACGATTCAGAGGGTTCCAATTCAATCCGGAGAGATTAAAGGGTCCTCTGATTCGATTCAGATTTGGAGATTTTGCCACCGAATTGGGTTGAATCTCTGCTGAATCGAATCAGGGACCGAAGCTTTGCACAGCCCTACTGTCTAAGACCCTGAAAGGTTATTCTCTTCAACTCATAATCTGACCTCAAGAGTCCTACATAGGCATACTCAGAAAAATCAAAGGCAATCTGAATTAACTTTTAAAGTAGATTAGTTCAATTGCATTAAAACCCTGTATGGATGCTCCTAGTCAGAATTAAAGTGTCCTTAAATTATTCACTTCCAAAGTGAATTGAGCTACATTGAATTAGGGTTACTGTAATTCTGCATGAGAGTGTCCATGCAAGGATGTAATGCAGTTTAACTAATCCAGTTTAAATTTACACCTTTAGTTAGTTTAAAGGGATTTTCCTGAGTGCTGCAGTGTAGACAAGGTCTTGGCGAAGGAAAACATACCCTTTGTCATGAAACATTTTGCTGCCCAATCCAGTGTGCCATGCATTTTTGATACATGCAGGCCATGTGGCCCTCACTCAACCCAGGAGGGGGAGGACTTGGCAGAGTGAATCTAGCACTTGTAAAAGAAAGCAGATTTACTGTCCAGCTTTCCGTGTCTGCAGGGGAGGGTAGAGTTTGGACAGTGGCTATTCAAACTTTCAACCCCACTCACCGCATTAGTGTGCCCCTTTCTGACTTCAAGAGATCGCTTCCACAGAACACCACCTGAAATATTCTAGTTCAAGTGACCAAAGACAGGGTTAATTCACAGCAGAGGAGAGTGGCATTCCCCCACCCCCCAACTCTGGGACAACCTTTGGCAGAGTTGGATCCATTCCCAGTATCCCTTTTTCAGAGGCTTCCTGATGGGCATCCAGTCCATTTGAGATTGCACTTTTGGAATTGGTAATGAAGTATGCACTTCCCTGACTGCCATCCTCAGGTAACCGAGGGGCACCAGCCCATATTCATTTCAGTCAGTATTGTCACCCTCCTCTTTCCCTCCCACCATGCACTTAAAAAAATAAATCATTTAATTAAGAATCTTAAAGGAGAAATGCGGGGCGAAATAGGTAACGAATTTCAACAGCAGCTTTATTTCTAGTTACAGAGAACCAGATCAATTACTGCAGCTCAGCATCCATTCATTTGTATTACTGAATTTATTTGTGTTCTGTTCCAGGGGCCATTTTCCCCCCTGCCGTGGTTGGTAAAAGTTACATCAGGGGGTCTTTTAACAGCTATGTCTCTATGTTCATCTGAGTTGCATTGACTGAAACACTTCATAATCCTTGCAGTGTAAGAGACCCAGGTTATATCAAGGTTAGCAAGCTCTCTCTGCAAACTCCAGAGTCCAGAGCTGGTTCATATTGAACAACTGCTCAACAGCCTTAAAGTAAAACTGCCTTTAGCATGCCTAATTCCCTTATCCAGTTTGGTGGTACAAAGCAGATGAAACTTTATTAAATGTGATCTCCCTAGTGTCCTTTTGGGGAGGGGGCCTCTCTGTATGGCACAGAACTGCTGCAGTAACTCACACTCTTCCCCATCCCCCAACCATTGGCATTCCTGCAAGACAGTGGGCATAGCCGTAAATATCATTGGCTTTGATAAGTTATGCCAGGGTCAGGATCCTCTCTTCAGATGGCCCCAGAACCTGAGAGTTAAGGGAGAAAACCTGCTTGTATTCACCTTCCTTGCTGTCTTTAACAGCCTTGAAATGGACAGCTGGATGGAAGTGAGGGCGAATGTTAGAACGGTGTCAGAAGGAGGAAGATCAGAGCATCAGAGTAGCTGTTTTGTTTTCTCGGTTCCCTACATGCTAGCAAAAGTAAAAAGTGAAGGATATAAGAATCAATACATTGCTGCATGGGGAAAAAACAGGGTCCCTCTTTCATCCAATAACAGAGCGGTGAGGCTGCCACTCTGATCTTAGGAACATACCCATTTCTCCACAGTCCAAAGGCAAAACAGATGCTTTCAACCTGCAGTGATGCTGTTTCATGAGGGGCATAGGGTACGTTCCCGACTCCTTCCTAAAGGGCTGCAGTAACACAAGCAAAATAATGTTGCCTGGATTTTATCATTGACTTAAATGGACACAGGACTGAACGCAACCATCTTAGGTATTGAAAGGTTTGGTGAAGAGAAAACAAAGAGGCACGACTTACTCCACAGAGGACTTTATCCCTCTCAGTTAATTTATTAGTGTCATCCTACTCTTCTGCTTGCCCCTAGTAAACCCTGTTTTCTTGTCCTCGTCTGTACTTCTACACCCCTTTTTTTTAACTTTGTCTTTCCTCATGTTCCTAACAGCATCTCTCCCCTCTCTCTTTTTTCTTCATGTCTGCTTCCTTCAGTCTCCTTCTTTCCTTCCCTTTCTCATGCTGCCTCTTTAGTATACTGTCCTTTGCTTTCTGCACTTGTCTTGTCAGTACAATATTGAACCCAGCCAGGTGGTCTCTTCCCCCAGAAAGCTTACCAGCCTCCCTAGACCCGCAGGAGAAACCAAACGCCTCCACAGAACGCATATTCTGCCCCTCACAAGCACCTGCATGGAGTGAGTGGGGTTAACCATCTTGGGACTGTAGGGGATTCTCAGGTTTATTTGTGAAATTAACTTCAGACTCAGCAGCTGCTGATGCTGCTTCAAGGGAGGAAGAAAATGCTGATGGTAACAGCTGCCTGTGTGATTTATGAGCACCCTGGGAGCAACCGGCAAGCTCTGAAGAGCTGCAAGGAAAGAAAGGGATTTTCCTGAGAACAGCCTTCCCGAGGAAGGGTCATGATGTGAGAGGAGGCAAGACAGGTTGTTTTTGTATCAAGGGGAAATTGGAGGAGGTTCTCTGCGTAAAGACTGGTGGAGTCTGATGGAGGCTCCTCAGCACTCCATCACTACCTATAGTGGAGGTTCAGCCATGAGGGGAAGTAGGTGGAGTGGTACAGAAGTGGTAATACTGTGAAATACCTAGACTAACATAATCTGCAGTGCTGTGGAGGGATAAATGGAGTCTTTCACTGCCCTGCCTCCTCAGGGTGACATGATATAGTGAATCAGTGCAGCAGGTATGTATGAGTGGGTGGGAAGAGGCCCTCAGCTTTTTAAACTCCTGGATTATCCAGCCTGCTACCCCTTCATGGGAAATGTATTAAATACAACAATTTCTATTAACACAGTATTCAGGGTGCAAGTCCACCTGGCTGCATTGCCAAGGGGAAGCTGTGAAAGAGCTTGTGCAAAGAGGGTGTCTCTCCCCATCTGAGAGGGTGTCGGAGTAATGTGTTCCTCTCTCCCAGGCAGGCCTTCTCCTTTAGCAGATGTAGAGGTTGAGTAGGACAACAGTCCTTTCTCCACATCCCCATTCTTTACCATTTTTGGGGACAGAGGGGAGCAGGGAACAAGGAGAGGGAAGTTGTCCCTGCCCTCTCTTGGGAGCTCTATGCCTCTAACCTCCACAGCATGGAGTTCCCCTGATCCCCTTCCCCACTTGTCTTTCATTCCAGATTTTGCCAGGATCCAATGGATAGAGCTCTGGAGCTGGGTACGCATCCCATTATTGGGCAAGTCACTTCCTCTGTTCCCCATCTTCCCTTTCTTGGGGGCAAACACCATCTATTATTTGTGTGTATGTAGTCCCCAATATGCTGGGGTCTCAAGGTGCTCCCATAATATAGGTTATTGCAATAATAGTACTGCAACAAGAAAAAGTGGGGGCTCCTATTCTAGATTGGATACAACTACATTTTCAACTGCACGTCACCACTGCTGCCCCCTTTTGTAGGTATGGTGCAGTCCTCAGGGCCCTCAAATAAATCAAGTCTTCTTCTCATTCCTAGTTCCCCTCATTCCCAGACTTACCTGCCATACCTTGATGTTAAATCAGGAGGTGGGTTCCTGGCAGGAAAAGGCCTTGCTGGCATGGTATACCCTCTTAGGACCAAGATCCTTTTGGGTCTCATAGTTCATAGTCTCCTGCAGCTGGACCTCGTCTTTGCAATGTTCTTTGAAGTTGCTTACCTGTCCTCACTAGACTCATTCCCCTTGGTGCACATCCTAAGGCTCTGCCAGGGTCCTTTCCTGCACATAAACCTCCCTTTAATCCTTTGGATACACCCTAACTAATTCCAGCCTTCCTTCTCCCCAAGACTACTCACTGTCAGTTTCTGGAGGGTCTGGTCTTCTCTAGCAGGAGCTCTAATCTCCCCCACTGCTGGAAGCTTTCTACCCTGAATACCTTCCTTTTAATTTCACTAAGAGTGGGGCCTTACTACCTCTGTTTTATTCCTTTAAAGGCAACTTCACCTTCTTTCTTGTATCAGGGATTAAAGGGGGCCTGCTACAGATCCCAAGAATCATGAGTTTGGCTTAAAAATCATGAGTTTATTAAACATAAGAAACAGTGGGTTCTTTTCACTTGCCTTCTGTTGTCTCAGTCTTTAGCAGTCATGTTAGGCAGAGGGCTAGAAACATACTTTTAGATTTTAATTCAATATTGATATTCTGATACTTTCATATAAATCCAGAAGCTGGGATGTTAAGAAGATGATCATGAGGCTCATGACAGACACACGAGAGTTGGCAACATTGCTTTAGCTTTGACTCTTTTTCACCCTACATAATTCAAAATGAAAGAACTGACCTTGCTTAGAATTTAAAGAAAGTAAAATTTACCTTTGGACTGACAACACAGATAGGAAGTGTTGGCCCCTAAGAAGAATCCTAATGGCAGTGGTTTGCTCCCAAATGAGCAGGAACGTAAGTAGAGTCCATGCAAGCTAATGTGCTGTTCACAGATGTGTTCTAGTGTCTGTCACCCAATGTTATGCAAATAGGTTCACCTGTCAGTGGCTCCCCCAGCAGGTGCAAGGTGGAGAAAGGGACATCTTTTGAATGCGGTATGTGGATGTGGGCCAGGTGCAGAACTGAGATGCTGCAGCAAATCCTGTTCCTGAAAGGTTGAGAGGGGGAGATGCTCAGCAGATTGTTGACCTTCTACCTGCTCTACAGGGAAGAGACTCCAGTCATATTTATAGCAAGTACCTTCAAACTCAGAACATTAATAAACAGGGAAACATACCGTGTTGTGATTATCATGGCTCTCCTGATGAGAAAGGTCTCTCTGCATGAATTCTGGACTTTAGTTGAAAAATGAATAGTTTGAGTTGCAGTCAGCATTCAATGACACCCACATTGTAGGAGAATGCATGAGGTCAGTGTGCATGTGTGCAGGTGTCATGGGCACAACCCAGAAAAGGAGGGTCAGAGTTCAGGAGTAAAAGCACAATACTGGGAGTCCAAGACAAGGATGCAAGGCAGAGGACAGGGATGGGAGGTCAAGGCAAGGATGCAAGGCAGAGGAAACAAGGAATCAAGGATTAGAAACAAGGACTAGGAGCAAGAAATCAGGCACACTGGGGCTGGATAGAAAACCTGCCTTGTTGCAAGCCTACAGAGCATTGAAAGGGCTACTGCTTATATGTAACTGCCACACCCATGTGCTTTAAGAAGAGCAAGCTGAGGGCAGTTTGCCAGCCTGCATCCAGTTCCATCTGGGTTGAGCCATATATGGGCAACAAGCAGAGAGAAGGATAGACATCAGCTGTGGATCTGGCATGGGGTGGGCATGACTTTGTGGTGATTGCACTGCATTGCACATTATTTTCTAGACAGTTAATCCCAAAACAGAACCAGAAAAAAATGGTAGCTGTCCCTTGTTTGTTCTAGTCATGCTATACTTCTATACCCTTCTGGCATTTGACATTCCTGAGTGTAAATGTAAGGAAGGAAGTTGGGGTGGAGAGGAGGCTGGATATGTACAAGTCTATGGGGTTAGATGGGATGCACCCAAGAGTGCTGAGGGAGTTGGCTGATGCAGATTGCAGAGCTGCTGTCCATCATCTTTGAAAATTCATGGCAATCAGGAAAGGACCCAGATGATTGGAAAAGGGCAAATATAGTGTCCATTTTAAAAAAAGGGGAAAAGGCATATCCAGGGAACCACAGATTGGTCAGCCTTACCTCAGTCCCTGGAAAAATCATGGAGCAGATCCTCAAGGAATCAATTTCTAAGCACTGAGAGGAGAAGGCTATGATTAGGAACAGTCAGCATGCATTCACCAAGTGCAATTCATGCCTGACTAACCTGTTTGCCTTCTATGATGAGATGACTAGCTCTGTGGATGTGGGGAGACCAGTCGATATGAGATACCTTGATTTTAGCATGGCTTTTCATATAGTCTCCCACAACATTCTCTTAAGCAAGCTAAGGAAGTACAGGTTGGATGAATGGTCTGTAAGGTGGATAGAAAACTGGCTGGAATGCTGGGCTCAGTAGTCAATGGTTTGATGCCTAGTTGGCAGCCGGTGTCAAGTGGTGTGCCCCAGGGTTGGTCCTGGGGCCAGTTTTATTCAATATCTTCTTCAATGACCTGGAAGATGGCATAGTGTACCCTCAGCAAGTTTGCAGATGATACCAAGTGAGGGGGAGTAGTAGACACTCTGGAGGGTAGAGCTAGGATTCAGAGAGACCTCAACAAATCAGAGCATTGCCAGCAGATAAAGGTAAGTGATTCTTGTGTAGCTGGGTCTTAAAAACCTCCACGGATGGAGATTCCAGAATCTCCCTGGATAACCTGTTCCAGTGCTTTATTACCTTCATGATAAGAAAGTTCTTTGCTGAAACTTGAGCCTGTTGCTCCTTGTTCTGTCATCTGCAACCACTGAGAAAAGTCTACCTCCATCCTCTTTGGAACCACCCTTCAGGTAGTTGAAGGCTGCTATTAAATCCTTCCTCAGTCTTCTCTTCTCCAGACTAAATGAGCCCAGTTCCCTCAGCCTTTCTTCATAAATCATGTGCCTCATCCCCCTAACCATTTTCATTGCCCTCTTCTGCACTTTCTCGAATTTGTCTACATCCCTTCTGTAGTGGTGGGCCCAAAACTGGACACATTACTTCAGATGTGGCCTCACCAATGCTGAATAGAGGGAAAGAATCACTTCTCTCAATCTGCTGGCAATGCTCGTACTAATGCAGCCCAGTATGTCATTAGCCTTCTTCGTACCAAGGGCACACTGTTGGCTCATGTTCAGCTTATTGTGCACTGTAGCCTTCATGACCTTTTCTGCAGAGCTGCTGCTTAGCCAGTCAGTTCCCAGCCAAGTACTGGTGCATGGGATTGTTCCATCCTAAGTATGGGACTTTGCACTTGCCCTTATTGAACCTCATGAGATTTCTTTTGTTCCAATTTGTCAAGGTATCTCTGAATTCTAACCCTATCCTCCAATGTATGCTTGGTATCATCTGTGAACTTACTGAGGATGCACTCCATGCCAACTTCCAGGTCACTGATGAAGATATTGAACAAAACCAGCCCCCGGACTGAACCCTGGGGCACTCCGCTTGACACCAGCTGCCAACTAGACATTGAGCCATTGACTCAACTCAAATTTGGGTGTCAGTGTTGTGAAAATGTGTTTTGCAATTGCACTGTGAAGAGGTGTTTGCAATTGCACTGTGGAACGTGTTTGCAGTTGCACCCGGATGAATGGCCAGGCCGCCTCAGCGCCAAAAGCTAAGCCTGCAGAGGCTTCTGGGTTGACGTGCCGTGGCGGGAAGCTGCCGCAACACGTACACCATCGATCAGTTGGCACAAAAACTCTTACAGGCTCAAACAGGAAACATACCATATAAGGGGTTCACACAGCAGTGCGCAAGACGATTGGACAATCGTCGAGCAGTGTGTTTAAAACCGCGCTTCTCCCTGCGATCGGAGAGAGCACCTGCAGACGGAACGGAGACCACGACTCTGAGGCTGAACGGGCAAGGGACTGATCACCCCAAGCCGACTCTCCCCTCTTTGAAAAGAGACGTTTTCTAAGGCCTTCGCGTAACCCACTTCCCTAACCTGACGACGTTTATGTGCATGACGTAATGTTACATCTGTTATCGCCTATGATTTTTTGCCTAACCGTGAGTATTATTTAAAGTGATAGCAATGATTGATAAGTTCGACCTTTGCATAATTGTATTTGTTGTAGCCACCATTGTTTGTTGTATTTTAATGTATCTTTCTATCTTAGGGGTCATTCCACAGTTAAATAAAAAACCCTTTTTCAAAAAATCAGTGTATGTTTTCGGCTCACCCAAGTGCACACCGCATTTCAAACCTCCACATGGCGTCATGAACAGGATGCGCTCCCTGCCCCTGGGCGAACCGAAATCCAATCTCTACATCAGACAAACTTTACCATCACACAACATATCATATATCAATGACCGCTGGATGGTCAGACAAAACAGTTATTGATGGTTTCGTTTATCTTGCATCAGGCGGCAAGAGGTGGGCTGCCTCCCTTCTCCGCCAAGACTGGGCGTGTGTCCTTAATTGCGGCCCAGACGTATACTTCGAACCTCTCGATTCTTCCACCACGTGCAAACTGGACGGCTATAAAAGGAGCTTCGACTCTGACGCCAGTCCTAGCCAACACTTTAAGGCGCTTCTTGACCTAGCCAAGAAAGCCGGGGCTAGCCCCGCCCCAGGCGCCCCACTCCCACAGTTGGTGCGCAGTGGACGAGCTCATCAGCTCCTCTCTGACACCGTCATTGCCATTCATGATGGCCGAGAAAAGCGCAAATTAGGCGATTGGTACCATGCCACAGGGCGGTATAGCACTATCCTCACTCAATTTTTACAAGCCCTTAAAATCATAAACCATTATGAGGCAACCACCGCGACACTAATCGCAGTCACCCCACCCAAGGAATCTTCCTTAGAAAAGGGAGAACCACCACCACCTTACCCGACCCCACTGGCACTTGGTTCCCCGTCAGAGGGTGATACCGAGGGAGTCTCGCACACCCCGGTAAGCACACCCCAGGTGGCCACGGCCCCCCTCCCTTCCCAAGAGTCTTCCAAGGCGGCCAATTCCCACAAAAGCATGCAAGCCCTCCTGGTTGCAACTGCCAAAACGGTCATTGATGCCACTGGGGCAGCTACTCAAACAACCACATATCGGACTCTCTCTAGGGCCGAACTCAACGATTTAATTGACACCACAAAAAGAAAACCTAACGAACCATCCATGACGTGGCTGGGGCAATTGCTCCTTAACAACCGAGTGGATTTAGTTGATCGTGAGGAGAGTCTTCACCTCCTACGATCCCTCCGCTGGCACTTGGGGCCTGGATCCTCCAATTTCATCATGGCAAACACAGCATGGCCCATTAACCTCCCCTCTCTCACTCTGCTATTAATTGGAGGCCAGGTGATGACCTTCAACCTCCCCAAGGATGCTCTGTCCACCCCGGAAGCCATTATTAACACAGTGGCCGGGTTCTCATTTGCCCTGTGGGCACCTAGAGGGCCCCAAGGCAACCTGGGGCTCACCCCCGCTCAACAATTAGCCCGTTTTCCCCAAAAACATTTCGCAGACCCCACGGTGGGAAAGCAGGGATCCTGTTCCTCGTGCACCGTGGACGTCACAATTCAACCATGGAGATGCGGTGCGGCTCTCCATTCCCATGTCCCCATCCAGCGCTCATGAAAAAGAGTCAGTACCAGCAGACGTTTTAGAACCTGCAGATTACCCTAACACATATTGGGTTCAACCCATGACCACCGACCACTCCACTGGTCCTATTCTAGCTCATCATAACTGGCTGAGCAAGCGAAATCCTTAAACCCAAGGCCAAGGCACTTGAGCCGCTATGTATCTTCTCTTTTCTTTCAGGTAAATCATCTCACCCGCACCACTGCTGAGGATGCACAGATGCCGGAGCCCGATGCCTGGTTAAACAATTCGGCCCTCTCTCTTCTCTCCCTCCTAGGTTGTCAGGCAGGTTGCAATGTTTTTGGCTGTGTTGTCTGCACCCCCACAGTATCCTCTGCAACACAACTTGTCTCCCATGTAACTCCCCGACCCCTTTCCGTTAATGTTTTCTTTAACAAGTCTGCCCCATTGTACTCTTACGTTGACAACTCCTTTAAATATCAAAACCGACCCCCTACCCGTCACCGTTTATCACTAAGGTTCGATCCATCCTTGTATGAAAACCGTACCTTGCCGTGCTTTCAGTTCCTAGGGACCCACCACTTAGACCCTCTAAACAACCCTTCCACTTGTAATTTCACCATATCCCCATACTCTGTCATTGCCACCAGGGAGAACTTTAATATCGACGTGCTCCACGACCAATTCAATCCCCCAAGGTCATCTTATGACCCAACTTGCAGCTTATCCAGTTCAAAATTTGAAGAGCCTTGGAGTTGCATTAACCAATCCTTACCACTCCCTTCTAGCCTAAACCTTACCCTTTCTAACCTTGATCTTCCTCCCTTATTATCCCTCCTGTTACCCCTTTTCAAATACGTTTATTCCTCAGCTGTTAATGGCAAGCTCGACTACATCACGTGGCGAGGCTGATCAGGTAATTTAACATTAGGATACCTTATAGGTGATGCTGACGACCTATATCCAAAGCACAGCATCTTTAAAGACCCCAAACGGTATGGCTGCCCCGATTCCGTGGGTTGGTTCTACTCCCTTACTCTTCCCCCAGGCCTGTTTTGGTTATGTGGCAAGTATGCTTAGACTCAACTTCCTCAAAACCCTCATGGTTTATGCATGATTGGGTTCACGTTCGTATCTAACAATTCTGGAACTGTTTATTCACTTCCACACGCTCAATCAGCAGTCTCTCACGCTTTACCGCGAGTTAAGCGAAGCACGCGGGACAACATCCTTACCTGGGCCAAAGTGGGGTTCTTTGTACCCTTCATCGGAGGACCAATTGGCAAAACCATCACCTAAATACAACTTCAAGAACTGGGCATCCATATCGAAAAACTGGGGAACCAAACAGCCCAGGGCCTAACCATGTTAGGAGGTAAAGTCGATGAACTTGTTACGTTCACCCTTCACAACTGCCTTGCTTTAGATTTTTTATTACTGGAACAGGGTGGCATTTGTCAGCTTCTCCATGAACAGTACCCTACTATTCAAGAAAACCAGTGCTGTCTTTGAATCCAGCCCACTGGAAACAATCTCCGCAATGTCACCGACGCGATCTTAAAGACTGCACAAGACGCAAGAAGGGTCACCACTTCGTGGTCCAGCTTGCTTGGTGGGCTCCCAACTATGTTTAACTTAGGAAACTGGTGCCAATTTTTTTGGTCCTGCCTAGTATTCCTCCTTGCCATCAGTTTGTTGTTGTGTTTATTATGTACTATTGTTGGGTATTTGTGCAAACGCCTGGAAGCTCAAGCCCTCTCTCTTCACCTCATCAACACAGAGTTGCACCCCTTTGCTAACATTAGACCTAAAAGGCGGCAGTGACACCAACTCTGTCAAACATTTTGACCTGTAAAATCGCTCTCGCCTGTTCAGCTTAAGTAGTCACAAGTCGTTGCTCTGCGCTAGCTGTAGTCACCCACTAAAACAGCTGAATTTTAGAGCCTCGTGGCCATGGCCACGCAGGGGATGTGAAAATGCGTTTTGCAATTGCATTGTGCAAAGGTGCTTTGCAATTGCACTGTGCAAAGGTGTTTTGCAATTGCACTGTGAAGAGGTGTTTGCAATTGCACTGTGGAACGTGTTTGCAGTTGCACCCGGATGAATGGCCAGGCCGCCTCGGCGCCAAAAGCTAAGCCTGCAGCGGCTTCTGGGTTGACGTGCCATGGCGGGAAGCTGCCGCAACACGTACACCATCGATCAGTTGGCACAAAAACTCTTACAGGCTCAAACAGGAAACATACCATATAAGGGGTTCACACAGCAGCGCGCAAGACGATTGGACAATCGTTGAGCAGTGTGTTTAAAACTGCGCTTCTCCCCGCGATCGGAGAGAGCACCTGCAGACGGAACGGAGACCACGACTCTGAGGCTGAACGGGCAAGGGACTGATCACCCCAAGCCGACTGTCCCCTCTTTGAAAAGAGGCGTTTTCTAAGGCCTTCGCGTAACCCACTTCCCTAACCTGATGATGTTTATGTGTATGACGTAATGTTACATCTGTTATCGCCTATGATTTTTTGCCTAACCGTGAGTATTATTTAAAGTGATAGCAATGATTGATAAGTTCGACCTTTGCATAATTGTATTTGTTGTAGCCACCATTGTTTGTTGTATTTTAATGTATCTTTCTATCTTAGGGGTCATTCCATAATTAAATAAAAACCCCTTTTTCAAAAAATCATTGTCTGTTTTTCGGCTCACGCAAGTGCACACCGCATCCCAAACCTCCACAAGTGTCAATGGATTTTGATCTTCAGTCCATTTGGATTAATACAGGGTCACATAATAAGGTGTCAGTCATCTGCATCTGATCAGCAATGAGGCCTCAACTTTGTATGTATTGCCAAATCCCACTTGAGTGAAACTCATAGCCTTGGTCTGGGCTCCTTTAACTCTAGCTAGGCCTTCAGTATAGCCTGAATCAAAGGGGGTCTAGTGGGCATATCTCTGTGTTTGTAGTGTGTTTTGCATCTATCCTAAAATGCAAGAGATTGACCTTCTTCAGATGAGGTTGAATACAGTGGCCATTTTTACATATGCTCCAGTGGTGGGAGGGGCGGCTCTTTAATTAGAGTGGCTCCAAGAGTCTCTCTAATTAAGCACTGCAGCATCTCATGTATCAGTGTTCCCACACTTAAAAATGGTGGCAGGGGCACTTGAACTAAAGTTCGTAAAACAAGCTTTAGTTCAAGTGCCCCTGCTGCCCTTTTTAAGTGCAAGGGCACTGATGCATGAGATGCAGAAGGGTGCTGGAGCGTGGTAATTGCCATGTTTTAGCAGACTAGATTCACTGAGTCTGCTCTGACATAGTGTAATTACAGTACATGAGAGCAACCTCCATGCTCATGTACAGGTACCCAATATGTCTATCTTGTATGTGATTCCAAGAATGGCGCAAAGATGAAACTGGTGTTAGTAGACTGTTCATGTTATTGCCCTGAAAAAGCCCCATTTCACTGGGGTTGTGTAGGGGAGGCACTAAGTGCCTGAAGATTTTAATATCCATATTGGTATGATTCCTTGAAGGCAGCACAGGGTATCATGACTAGGAGAGTGATTATGTCTGAGTATCTGACAGTTGCCTGCTCAATGTGTTCAATGAGCTGCATTCTTGATTTATTGTGCAGGTTGGGGTTAAGATAGGATGAATGGAAATTTAATCCAAGTCACAGACTGATCATTACACTTGTCTTATCCAGTGTTTGATAGAGACTGGTGCCTGGAGGACCCTTACCTGACTGAAATTTGGTCTGGAGAAGACTGTTGAAGGAAGTGATCAGGAGATGCGGCCGGAATTGCACCATGCACTGTGGGGTAACATGGGACTCCTGGAATAAAACAAGAAACCCAAAGTGGTTCAGAATGTGATAGCCTGCCTAGTAAACAGTGTACAGCCAGAGCAACATAATTCCAATCATGGCTACCAGTTGGTTTCTGGGTGGTTTGTAAGAGTTTCATTTTAATTGATAAAATACTAAAAGGTCTCAGTGGAAGTGTTTGCATAAGTGCCCTTGGTATAAAAAAGAGGTAGACATCTCCAGTATTCTGTGATGATACATGACATGAATGAATTCTCCACTATGTCTGAAATAGGTCAACTGTACCAAACTTTAGGGCATGCCACAAGGTCTGTCTTTTTCCCCCATAGTTTTTGTAGAAGGACTGAGTAATAAGGACTGGCACTGTATGTGTGCATACAGCTATCTTTGTGCTCTTTTTTATTTCATATCACTGCTTAGAAGTATATGACCATGCATGAGATTTGAGATTGGATTTACCTGGCAGATAGTGCTACTCCCACAGGCTGGTTGGAGCACATGAATGTTTAATATTTAAACCACTGTTTGTTGTTGACACAGTGCCCAACTTGGACAGCTGCCTTGCTTTCACCCTTATTTGGAGAACTGTATTATCTGGGGCAGCTCAGGGATCTAAACATATAATGTGAAATATCTAGGCTCCCTTAAGCCACATGTTTGGATTCCAGCTGACTCAACCCAAAGACAAAATAGAGCCCCAAGCACTATTTTGCCTGCTGGTCCATTGGCTGAAACCTTAAAATGAAGTTGATTGAAATTTTTCCTAACACTTTTTTTTAATTGCTAAAATACATTTTGACAACATAACTGGAAAAAATGTTGTACAGTTGTGTTGATTTTGATGATGTTTTAGAATACAGAATTGATATATACCTTTGTTTCCTTCTGAATTTTCCACTTTTTTCATATTTTTCATCTTTGTTTTTAGTTTTTGATTTTGTTATGAGATTTCCTTTCATCTGCCACACATGACTCTATCCACAGATACCTCGGCTTCAGTACTCTAACTAGGGATGAGCAAGTGAGGCAGTAGCCCCAGATACTGATACAGAGCAGGCACCAGAACAGGGGGGCCATGCCACTGCTGCCACCCACACCGCAGCTGGGGAGTTAAGCTGCAGCAGCAGCAGCAGCAGCAGCAGCAGCAATCCATGCTGCCATAGCAGCTACAACAGCCCCTATTTGAGGAGGTGAGTTCTGAACACCACCCCCCCGTAATTTTCCTCCCACCCAGGCTGCCAACATTTGTAGTTATAGCTCTGCTCATCTTCTCCTTCCCTTCTTTAAAGGAGATGGTGAATTGTGTTGGGAAAGATCCAAGCGTTTTGTTTTCTTATATTTGACATGGAATGCACCAAAACAAATTGAAAATTTCAATGATGTGCCACTGAACATTTGACATCAAAAGGGAAATTTCTAAACAAAACTGTTTTTTTTATTTCTATTCTGCAGAAAAATTCAAAACAGTTGCTTCTGTATCCCAGTTGGGGATGAGACCGTATTCCTGAATTCCAAACATCTTTGTGATACAGAAATTCCATTTTTTGGCTGGCTGTGCCTGAAAGCAAAGAATCTGGCTGCTCTGTGTGGCTCTTCCTGTTTTTTCTGGTTGGTTAAGGACTAATCATTTGGACACAGCTGAAATATACTCCTCTCTTGCAGTGTTCAGTGCTTTGCTCCCTTCCACCTGGGAGATGACTGAATTTCAGGGGTGCTTCCCATATACAGAGTAGTTTGGGACTGAAGAAACTAAAGCAATGTAACATAGTGTTGGTAACAGTCATGCAGGAAGCACTTTTTTGCACAACTGCAATAGGACTGTCATCTATAAGTCATTCTGTACATGATACTAGTGATTTAAACAATTTGGAAACATTTTTCAAAAAAGCCTAAGGCTTACAGCACTGAGCAGCATCCCCTCCAATGTGCTGCATTGCCCTGTGCAGTCTAACATCTGAACCAGAAGCAGTGTATCTGCATTTTCAGAGTCCTCAGTAGCTAATTAACAGTGGCACTCAGCTGTGCTAACTAGCTGACTCACAGCACTATATGAATATGGCAACATATTTCCTGTTCAGGAGAGGGCCTGGATGGAGTTGTGTGGCATGTTTGAAGCCCTAAGTGAACTTGGAGGCTACATTTGTGGAAAGTTAAAGGAACTTGGACACTTGCTCAGGCACTTTTGAAAACTTTACACTTTTCATAATCCTGTTTGGGTATTGGGGTACTACTTAAGTAGGGCTCGACTTGAATTGTGTGGAAACTGCAAAATGTGGTGTCTGTGACCACCAAGAAATCATTCATTGGATGCAATTTCCCATGAAATCAACCTAACCCCTATCATAATAGACATATAATATGCTGTTTTAGAATATCCCAGTGCTTATAGAATCATAGAATCATGCTTACTTTTAAAGAAAGACAATGCAAAAATCACTGTAGCCATAGATCAATGACTGATAGGAGTCCACCTAACTCATGGAGAGACAAAGCAATTGTTTGTGGCTGCTAGTGACATAGACTAATTGAAAGGGCCAGTCACTGAAAAGAAAATGCATCTCTCCTAATCAGCAATGAGAGGTGGGGCTATTGGGAAATGCCCATGAAATCCGCTCTTTCTGCTGTGACTAAGCTGCAAAAATTGTTGTCTGCCATGAGTTAGGTAGACCCCTAAGTACAAGTATTTACCACTATCCAGTACTACTACTATTACTGCTATCACTAGCAATTGTCTTCACAGTACTCTGTGGGCTAGGTGGGCAGGTTGTTCTATATCTAAGGATCATTGTGACTGCTACTGTTGATGATGCAGATTTCATCTATCCAGTCTTCAAGAGGTTTGAGGGATATACAGTTACTCAGCCAGTATGCTGCTGTTAAATGTGATATGAATGATGTAATTTAAGTTGAGCAAAACATTCTCAACAACAGGAAATTGAGTAGTGAAAGACAGGATTAGATTAGATGGGTGTGATCTGACTGCAGTGATATAGGAAATGAGTGGAGTGGATATATTGCATCCTGCTCTGTTCACATTATCCACCAATGATGGGAAGGGAAAACGCAAGTACCAATGTGGTAGGCTCACTTTGGGAAGGATATTCCTTTGGGACAGTGGGTTTGTTATAGCTTGGAGTCTTGAGAAGAGCCTCATCCCTTTTTGAGCACATGCTTCGCTCAAAGCTACATGGAGTTGCATGGTTTGTGTGGAAAAAAGGATGGCTAGGTCTTCCCTTCTTCAGCCCCACCCCCCCAATTCAGTTCTCAGTATGCTTACAATACTTATTATACCATATATATATATTATTTAATTAATTGTGTGCTTTGTGGCTTCTATTGGCCACCTGTATGGTGAGGAAAGGTTTCTTTTTCTCTCCGCTTTGGCTTCTGCAGGTGACCTTGTGTGGGCCTTTCCGGACTTGATATTGGTTATGTGGTTGTCCAAAATTGCAGGGGTCTGGACTTGATGATCTTGGCGGTCCATTTCAGTCCTATGTATCCCAGGAAGTTGTGCAGCTATGTAGCTGTCATGATATAACAGAGGTGAGCAAAATACGGCCCTTAGGCCTGATGCAGCCCACCAGGCCATTCTGTCTGGTCTGCAGGGCCCCTAAAAATTGTATTAAATGAATATTTATCTGCTCCTGGATGCCTGTCAAAGATGACAGGAGTCAGGGAGAGTAGGACCCTGGGGAAGCTAGCAGCAGGACTAAGCAGCTCAGTAGCAAGGCCTGCCCAACTCCCAACCAGAAGCTTCTGCCTACCAGCCACTCCTCCTGCCTGTAGTTGCCATTTCCCTGCCTTCCTGCCTGCTGCCAGCTGCTCCAGCACCACGTGTCTCTCAGCTGCATTGCCAGACTGTGGGAGCACAGGGCGCATGCCGGTACCCCAGGGCCAGGAATCGGAGGGACAGAGTGCGTGTGTGTGTGTGTGTGTTCATAGGGTGAGTCCCACATGCAC
>NW_017729029.1:37215170-37234595 GCF_001723915.1 Gavialis gangeticus
CCTTCCGACCCTAGAAACTATGAAACTATGAAACTATGCTCCCTCACCCCACACCCACAACCCCTACACCTATTCACCCCCAGACACCCCCCCATACCCTACATACCTACTCATGCACCCCCCCCACAAACCTATACCCCCCATGGCCCTCACCCTCCCCACAATATACAAGTGTAAGACTTAATTTTTAGCTATTTTGCAATCACTTCTATGTACACTACACAAACACATGTAAATCAGGGCAAAAATATATTTTTAAATCAAATTAATGAATGTTGTAGGTGTTTGCTTTTTAGAATATAATTTGTTATTTTTCTGGTTCTGATGGCAAAACCTCTTACTGAAAGGAGTACTTCCAGGGGCAAAGGGAGGAACTTCTGGTGGCAAAAATCAGAGGTTAGGGGGTGGGACTTACACTCACAAGATAGTGACTGGGGGTGGGGTACCTGTCAAGGAGTGGAGCTACTATGCAGCCCTTGACAGCTTGCCAAAACTCAGTAAGTGGCTCTCCAACCAAAATAATTGCCCGCCCCAGTGATATAACATACACCTACCTGTCTTTCTGTCTGTCTATACACCTACCTACCTGACAAGGATTTTTAAACATTGAATTTGTATTTGTAATGCTTTCAGTCATTTGTGAATAAAAAATGGATGTAATAAAAGGTATTAATTGATGGTGAAATCTTTGTGTAGACCTGGCACAATCTATTACACTTTGCCTGATGTCCATTGGGCATCAGAACAGGGGGGCATCAAAGGTACCATTTGGAGGGCTCAAGTGCCTCTATACTAATGCTAGGAGCATGGGGAACAAGCAGGAAGAACTTGCACTTCTGCTTGCAGATAATAACTTCTATTTAGTGGGGCTACTGGAAACCTGGTGGGACCCTACCCGTGACTGGGTGGTACACATTGAGGGCTACAAGTTACACAGAAGGGACAGAGTGGGAAGAAAGAGGGTGGGGTGGCTCTCTACGTAAAGGAGCATTATACATCTACCCTAATCAAAATGGGATCAGAGGAAGAGAAAGTTGAGGCATTGTGGGTTAGGATACATGGAGGTCGTGGGGAAAGGGACTTGGTGGTGGGGGTCTGCTACAGACCAGTACACCAAGAGGAAAAGCTAGATTTGGAATTCTTGAGGCAGCTCTCGGAGACCGTACAGTCTCGGGACATGGTTGTTAAGAGGGACCTAAACTACCCTGACATCTGCTGGGAAGAGCAGTCAGCCAAATCCAGCCATTCACATAGGTTCTTAACCTATGTGCAGGACCTTCACCTAATGCAGGAGGTATATGGTCCCACTAGGGGGAATGCCTTACTGGACTTGGTATTGGTGATGAGGGATGACCTGGTAGGGGAGCTATGGATTTGTGGTCACCTTGGGGATAGTGACCACCAATCAATCAAATTCACCGTACAGTGTAGGGTGGGTAAGATAACTAGTAGGGTGGAAGTGCTTGACTTTAGGAAAGTTAATTTCAGTGTGCTTAGGAGTCCAGTCAATGATGCACTGCAGGATAGGAGTATTTGTGAGATGGGAGTCCAGGAAGGGTGGTTGTTCCTAAAGGAAGTGATCCTTCGAGTATAGAGGGAGATGATCCCAGGACAAGGGAAAAGGAGCCAAAAAACTTCCTTGGCTAGACAGGGAAATCCAAGGGAGCCTAGGGACAAAAAAGAAGTCATATAGGCGGTGGAGGCAGGGGGAAGCAACCAAGGAGGAGTATACCTACTTGGCCTGCACTTGTAGGGAGGCAGTTAGAAAGGCCAAAGCAACTACAGAGCTAAGGCTGGCAACACAAATTAAAGACAACAGAAAGTCTTTTTTAAGTATGTAGGGAGTAAAACGAAAGCGCAGGGCAGCATAGGACCCCTACTGAACAAGAAGGAGCAATGAGTGACAGACAGGGGGGACAAGGCTGAGCTATTCAGAGAGTTTTTTGCCTCAGTGTTCCTGAACAGGGATCAAGATAAATCTCCTAATGGGTTCTTCGATGGGCATCAGAGGGACACCAGCCCACCAACTGTAGACACTGACTTGGTGCAGAGTCACTTGGATGGACTGGATATATTTAAGTCAGCAGGCCTGGATGAGCTGCATCTGAGAGTACTGAAGGAATTGGCTGGTGTCATATTAGAACCACTGGCACGGCTGTTTGAGTGCTTGTGGTGCTTGGGCCAGGTCCCGGAGGACTGGAAAAGGGCCAATGTGGTCCCTATTTTCAAGAAGGGGAGGAAGGAGGAACTGAGTAATTATACACCAGTCAGTTTCACTTCCATCCTTGGAAAGGTCTTTGAAAAGATTATGAAGGATCATATCTGTGGGAGTCCAGCAGGAAAAATAATGCAGCAGGGCAACCAGCATGGATTTGTAGCAGGCAAATCATGCCTGATCAATCTGGTTTTGTTCTATAACAGGGTCAGAAAACGCTTAGATCTGGGAGTAGAGGTAGTTGTCATTTTCTCGGATTTTAGCAAAGCCTTTGATACGGTATCTCATCCCAGTCTCATAAATAAATTAAGAGGCTGTGACTTAGATGATTACACAGTCTGGTGGGTGGCAAATCAGCTTAGCAGTTGCACCCAGAGAGTGGTAGTGGACAGGTCAGTATTGACCTGGAAGGATGTGTGTAGTGGGGTCCCGCAGGGTTTGGTGCTTGGCCCTGTACTCTTCAATATCTTCATCAGTGGATGTGGGTGTTAAGTGTACTCTGTCCAAGTCTGTGGATGATACTAAATTGTGGGGTGAAGCACACACTCTGGGGGGTAGGGAACGATTGCAGGCAGACCTAGACAGGTTAGAAAAGTGGGCAGTACACAATAGGCTGCAGTACAACAAGGACAAGTGCAGAGTGCTGCACCTAGGGTACAAAAATATCCATCACACCTACTGGCTGGGAAGTGACCCTCTCAGCAGCAGAGAAGCAGAAAGGGATTTTGGAGTCATAGTGGACTCCAAGATGTACATGTGTTGTCAGTATGACAAAATCATCAGCAAAGCTAATTGCACTTGATCGTGCATCAGCAGATGCATGACAAATAGAACCGAAGAGGTGATACTTTCCCTGTGTGCAGCATTGGTCAGACTGCAGTTGGAGTACTGCATCCAGTTTTGGGAGCTGTACTTCATGAATGATGTTGATAGACTCAAGAGGGTCCAAAGGAGGGCCACGCGTATGGTTAGGGGCTTACAGGACAAGCCCTATGAGGAGAGACTGAGCGACCTGGACCTCTTCAGCCTCTACAAGAGAAGGCTGAGAGGGGATCTCATGGCCACCTACAAATTCATTAGGGGAACGCAGCGAGGGATTAGAGATGCTCTGTTCACCAGGGCACCTCTTGGGGTAACAAGAAACAATGGTCACAAACTGACGGGGAGTAGATTTAGGCTAGATATCAGGAAAAACTTCTGCACGGTAAGGGTGGCCAAAATTTGGAATGGGCTTCCAAGGGAGGTGGTGCTGGTGCTCTCCCCTACATTGGGGGTATTTAAGAGAAGGCTGGATAGGTATCTGGCTGGGGTCATCTGACCTCAGCACTCTTTCCTGCCTAGGCAGGGGGTCAGACTCGATGACCTGTTGAGGTCCCTTCCGACTCTAGCATCTATGAATCTATGAGATCTTATTGACTCGAGCTGGGTGAGAGCCAGACACCAGCCTTCTCTCTCATTGATAAATTAAGTCAGATACGTAATAAATAATAATAGTAATAATTTAGGTAGTAAGTTTCATCCTGAAAGATCCCAAAGAATTTTATAAATGACAGAAAACTACAAATATAGGGGAATATTTTAAAAGACATTAAAGATGGCAATGTGCCCAACTATCATGGAAAATCATTTAAATTATGTGACCAATGCTGTTTGTGCCTTTAAAAATCTTGCTATACTTACTGTATATTTTGGACAATGCACAGCAATTCTACTATACAGTTACAGCAGAAAATGTAGATGAATCCTGTATCCAGCTGGAAGTGCAAGGGGAACTTAGGTTTGTAGTGGAATTGATCAAAACATTTTAATGAATTTTCCATTGGAAAATGTAGTTTGGTCAGAACTGCAACATTTTGTGGGGTCGTGTGAATTTCACCATTTACATTTTGCTACAGGAAAGTATCAAAACAGTTTCCACTTTGAAAATATTGAAACAGTTTTGTTCTAATTATTTAAAATCTTTTACCTTAAATAAGGTACAAATATTTTGACATTTAAATTTTGTTCTGATTTTTATTATATCAAAATTTACCATTATCATGTGATGATTTAACATTATAAAAATGGAACATTTTTTATGACTGAGATGTTTTGTTATGATTTTTAAAACAAAAGAGTTGCACGTGATCAAAATATGTTGTCAAATAAAAATGTTTAGGAGTTCCAGTTCTGTGGAATTTTGACTGCTCATTCTCAACAAACAAGCTGACAACTGTTGAATTGTAATGGGGTGGGAATGGCATTTTCTGGACAAGTCTATTTAGTAGGCAGAGTCATAAAAGGGCTAGAGTAATTCTGGAACCTTGCTTTTCCATGGGATCTTAACCAACGTGTGTCAGGGCGTGGTGCAAACTTTCAGTCATTCTGCATCCAGAATTAGCACAGGGTCAGTAGATAACCTGTATTAAAAAGTGTCAGAGACTGTCTTGAGGATCCTGAGACTAGTGGCCTCTTTGAGGTAATCCAGTGGCGCTGGATCCCAGCTGATCTTCCTGCCTAGATGTTCCATAACTCTCATTTCTGCCCACTATTGAATATGTCAAGCCTGATGGCTGCTTATCAATAGCACAAATTCAAAAACTGAACAGTGGAGAAAGCTGAAGGAAGATGTGTCTTTCAGCAGATAAGCTAGCAATTATACATCCCTGTAAACAGTTTGAGGACAGAAGGAGAAATGAGAGCCTCGGAAGAACACTCCTCTAAGGAATGACCAATTAATGGGAGCCATAAATTAAGGTCAAAGTGCGAAGGGACTTTATAACTGCACAGCTTCTTCCTTGTTCTCATCTGCTACAAGAAACAAAACGACCTTTCACATCATGCAGATACTATCCAGTAGCTATTTCTTTTTTGAGGCAGTCAAATGTTGGCCTGGAAGTCATGGTTTTTCTGTTCCTCTATTGAAATGAAAGCATTCCTTTAGCTTCAACCCTCCTTCTAGGACACGTATGAAAGGGTCCTGAAAGGACATGGTTCTCCAGGCTTGTTAGAAACATTTGGAAGCCAGTTTTTCATTAAAGTCAATTGGAACATCCAAGTCCCCTGAATGGCTTTGAAACAATCTCAACTTTAAGCAACAAGGTGGCTAGTGTGCTAGAGCAAGTGTGTGGGCAAGAAACATAGACAGGCACAAGGAAAGTAGCAAATCTCTTCGTAGAAGATGTCTGTCCTCTCAGACCAAAATTACTCTCTTGGTAAAGAACAGCCTTTAAATAGGACTTTGATGCCTTTAAACAGGGGGATTTTCTAGCAGCTCATGAAGAAATGTAAAAGTTTAATTATCACATTTGAAGAAAATAAGGTAATGACTCTATATTACAGAATTTGTACTCAGTGAAAAACCCAATCAAAGAAAAAAAAAGCTCCCAAAAAGAATTATACACACAGTTTGCTGAACAAAAGAGAGTTTGCAAGTATAAGTCAGTGCTTAAAAGACCAAAAACTGTATTTTACAATATGTGTTTTGAATGCAGCTTCCAATATGATCCATCCCCAGCTTTTCTTCTTAGAGTCTGTGCTGTTAACTGAGCGCAGTCAGAGCCTGACTCAGGCAAAATGCACTTTTCCTAGAAAAGTACACATCCTTGGTTGCGTAGAGTAAGCTTGCAGCCCTGGTACTCTAGGCTGCATCTTGTGGGCCTATAATCTCCCCAACTCCAAAGGAGCAGTGAATGCTTCTTTCCAGGTTTCTAGCCTTTTTTTTCAGTTTGCTTGCCTTTTTGCATTGTTTCTGGTGTTTTACAGCTGTCTCTGAAGGCTGGCTTCTGATTCAGAGTGCCCCAAACTGTCTATAGAAGAAATCCAGCTGTAAAAAGCCTCCCTAGTCATTACCTACTGCTACCAGAAGTAATGGTGTTTGGGGGAAACCTGGTAACCTCAACCAGTCAGAGCCTTTGGAAGGACTGGACTCCAAGTGCCTAAGGTTGCCCCAGAGACATCCCCTCCTCCCCCTCCCACCCAGCAGAAAGCTTCAGATACAGCCATTTTTTTACTCATGATTAAGGTTGCCCATGTGTCATATCTTCAAGAGAACTTCTTGAGAGAACCAATTATCTCTGTCTCCCCATCTGTTTTCTTAACCTCTCTATACATTTTGGAATCACTTCCTTTTGCCTGTTAGCTGTTCTCTCTGAAGCTACCACCTCCTTCTTTCCTAGAAGCCCACAGGAAATATTTTCAAAAAAGCCCCTATGTGACATAGGAGCCTCAGTCCTATTTTTAATGAAACTTTTTCTAAGGATCAGATCAGGAGTAAATTTAAAACACTCTTTTAAATCAGTGGTAATTATTTGACCTATATACCTTGATTTAGTGCCAAATCAGTCAGGCCTAAGTCTCTAAATCACCTCCAAAAATGGGAGTTAGCTTTATAAATCACTCAGGCCTTGCAATGCTGAGAAAATCAAGGCCTAAATATGCTTATAACCCTAAACCTGAGTGCTTTAGTCAGTTTTGAAAATAGGACTTACGTGCTTTTGAAAATTTTACCCCTAACTTCCGGCCCTCAAAGTCAATGCTAATTGATTGAGTAGTGGAAGAGTAAGCCCCAAGTTTTATTGTAATCACCTGTCCCTCTGTGCTAGGAAAACTGAGGAATATTCTGTTTTCCCAATGCCTGTTTCTCAATATTAGGGCCTGGCCTCAATTCAGCAAAGCATGTAAGCATTTAACATGAAGCATATGCTTAAGTCCCCAAAAAGTCAAATGGAACTTAACCACATGTTCAAAGTTAAGTCACTGGGGTCATGTTTAAAACTAAGGGCAGCATACGTGACTCCTTGCTGAAAAAGGACATTTACTGAAGCAGGGCCACTACTGCAAATTTGGCCAAAACCAGAGCCAGAAAAAAAACAACCCTCTGCATTCATACCAACAGGGAAAAAATGGGACATTTCTCCTTTCACGGCTGTATTTTAAATGTGTTATTTCTGTTCTGGGTAAGGGGGGAAAAAACCCAAGAAAGATTCCTAACCAATTAATAATTAACAACTTTCAAATACATTTATGTCCACATACATCATCATTTGTTAAAAAAGGATTTTTTTAGTGTTTTAACACTTTTTTTTTCCAAAAAAAAGGAGAAGAAATTTAATATACACATTACATTATTTTGGCACTGGTATGATCATTTTTTAAAAACATTTTTTGTTAATATTTATCATGGTTTGTACAAAACTGTAAACTATTTTCAAGTTTTTTTACTATTGTTCATTATCACCTTTCAAAAACTGTCATTGTTGAAGCAAAGCAAGAGAAAACAAGGCAAAAAATAAAGGCAACCCCTCCACCCCCCACCAAAAAATAATAAAAATCAAAGACAACAGTTTTTGAAAGGACACACAGGAAGTAATTGGTGAGCATGCCGTTCCTGTCACAGTTGCTTCCCTTCTGCAGAACATGGATTCTCAATGGATGTCCAACACAGGAAATGGCTGTCTGAAAACAGAAAGTGCCCGCCCACCAATCACACTTTCACACCTGTATAGTAGACAAAGATGGCTCTTTAGGTCATTTTATTTTATTTCTGTTATTTTTCCTTTTTTTTTCATTTTTTCTCAAGTTTTTTTACAAAAATGTCTACATCTAAATCACTTTTCTAGAAACATTATTTTTCTCCCCCCCTTTTTTCTTTACACGTGTTGAAGCAGAATCTGCTTTTGTGAAAAAAGACAAGGATCAAGGTCTTATTTCATGCAGAAAATGCAAATTAAAGATCATAAAAATGGGTGTTTTGTTTTCTTTTTCCTTGTTTTGTTTTTTGTTTGTTTTTCTTCTTTTTTTTGTAACACTGTATAGGATGCAATGCAGCCACTCAGAGTAAGTTAAAATGGTTCACAGCAGTTCCTTCGATAATATACACTGACATGTTATGACAACACCATTGGTCTCCCTGTCTTTGTGTTGTTATTGTTAGGGTATTTGTTTGTTTGAATTTTTGGCCGCACAAGACATCCCTCATGTAAGATGATATTGTATCTTCTCTGTCCTTAAGAGGAGGATGGGCAGGTGGAGTTTAAGAAGATGACACATTGGCCTAGATACCTCAGCCTTGCACAGTCTAAAGAATTATGGATACCAGTTCAGAACCTCTCCGTATTCTGGTTTGCTTCCATAAAACTCAGCAGAATGCCCTCATGATAAGAACAGCCTATGTGAACATTTATTCTTGTTCATGAACTGCATGCAGAATGAGCCAATGGAAGTGGTGATCCCATTCAACGTTTGAGAAATTGTGCAATTTCATACAAAGATACAATATCTTGACATGCCAGGCAATGGGAAGGCGTTAGTATGACATATGCAATACCCTCCAATATCCCTACCAGGAGAGGGACATCTACCTGCCAACAGGGCTGAGTTTGTTGGCATGCTACTGAGTTGCTCTTCATCTACTGTCATACAAGGCGAAGTGGGTCTTAAGGGTGGTTTTTTTTTTAAATCCAGGAACTCTGGCCCTCCATCGTGAACTCACCTCTGTAACATCTTCTGAACCTTCTTAAGGACACAATTTTACCAGATTCCAAGTAATTGTCACTCTTGGAGCTTGACCCTGCTAGGTGCTGGGCTGATAAGAAGTCTTGCCCATGTTTAACTTCAAGCACACGAATAGCCCAGCTGAACTCAGTGGGACAGCCCCTATGCTTAAAGTTAAGTGCATACTTAAGTGCTTTGCTAGATCAGGGATAGAGCAATCAGCACCTTGTAGGATGGAGTCCTTGTTGTTTCTTTATTCTGCTTTAGGCTCTCCCTGCCCACTACCTGTGCTGTCTCCTGTAGCAGAGTTGGACAGGGAGCAGCCTGCAGAGGAAGACAAGGGAAATGGGGAGAAGGAAGAAACATTTCATGTCACACTAGCCACCTCATTGCCTCTTGTCCCCCATCATCCACACGTCACCCGTCTCCAAGAGAGAGAACCCTAGAAGAGATGTAGAGAAGAGAAGATAACCCCATGGAAAGGGGGTGGAAAGGAAAGAAGGGTGAACACCACACAGTGGAACTGGGGTTAGGTGTCAGGAGTTCTACAAGGGGCAAAGGGAACAGACACAGTGCTGGGGTAGTGGAAGAAGTAGTGCAGAGGTGGTAGAAGGAGAGAACATGTTCATTAATGCACAGTAGTTACCGTGCATTTAGTTTAGTACTTGCTTCATCTACAGTTACTGCACAGTAGCACCAGTGTATGCTTTTTTAGTGATGCTTACTGTACAGTATTAGCATGGTTTTTACCTGGCACACTACTGCGCAGTGTTATTAGGCTACTGTGCATTAAGCATCTCTTGCAGATGTGTCCAAGAAGTACTGAAGTAATGATGTAATAGGAAGGAACTGTGAAGAGGAAGATTGAGGAGATGTGACTGTGAGATGCTACAGTGGGCAGTATACCTGTTCATGACCTGTCAGGACATAAAAAGTCCTTCTACAGATACATAGGAAGCAAAAAGAAGGCGCAGAGTAGCATAGGGCTCCTGCAGGACAAATCAGGTCAGTTGGTGGTTGATGCAGACAAAAAGGCAGAGCTCTTCAATGAGTGCTTTGCGTCAGTATTCCTTAATACTGACCAAGACAACCCCCCCACCTTGAACATAGACAGCTGTCCAAAAAGTACCAGACAGCCAAAGGTTAGTGCTGACTTAGTTAAAGAGCACTTGGAAGGGCTGGATGGGTACAAGTCAGCCGGCCCGGATGACTTCCATCCATGGGTGCTGAAGGAATTGGCCAGTGTCATTTCTGAGCCATGGGCACAGCTGTTTGAGCTCTCATGGTGCTCTGGAAAGGTCCCTGAGGACTGGAAAAAGGCCAACATGGTGCTCATTTTTAAGAAGGGGAGAAGGGAGGAGCTGGGTAACTTTAGGCCAGTCAGTCTTACCTCTATGCCTGGGAAAATACTAGAAAAAATCATCAAAGAGAGTATTTGTGAAAGCCCAGCAGGGGAAACAATGCTGAATGGAAACCAGCACGCGTTTGTCACAGGTAGATGCTGCCTGACAAACCTGATAGCCTTTTATGACCAGGTCACACACTGCCTTGATGCAGGAGTGGAGGCCGATGTCATCTACCTGGATTTTAGGAAGGCCTTCGACAGTTTCACGTCCTATTCTCATAGGGAAGCTAATGGGCTGTGGCGTGGACGCCTACCCAGCCAGATGGGTGGCTAACTGGCTTAGGGACCGCCCCCAGAGAGTGGTGGTGGATGGGTCGTTCTCGGCCTGGAAGGAGGTGGACAGTGGGATCCTGCAGGGTTTGGTCCTTGGGCTGGTGTTATTTAATATCTTCATCAGCGATTTGGACGAGGGTGTGGTGAGCACCCTCTCCAAGTTCACAGATGATAGCAAATTATGGGGCAAAGTTAATATACCAGAGGGCAGGGAGCAGTTACAGGCTGACCTGGACAAGTTAAATTAATGGGCGGAACGTAATGGGATGCAGTTCAACAAAGATAAATGTAAAGTACTCCACCTAGGAAGGAGGAATCCCCAGCACACCTAAAGGTTGGGGGATGTCTTCCTCAGCAGCTCAGAGGCTGAGAGAGATCTTGGAGTCATAGTTGACTCCAAGATGAACATGAGCCGGCAGTGCAACAAGGCCATCAACAAAGCCAATCGTACCTTGTCATGTATTAGCAGATGCATGACCAACAGGTCGAGGGAGGTGATGTTCCCCCTCTATGCAGCACTAGTCAGGCTGCAGTTGGAGTATTGTGTCCAGTTTTGGGTACCGCACTTCAAGAGGAACACGGAGGATCTGGAAAGGGATCAGAGGAGGGCCACCCTCATGATTATTGGTCTCTGTGAAAGACCCTATGAGGAGAGGCTGAGAGATCTGGATCACTTCAGCCTATACAGAAGATGGCTGAGGGGTGACCTTGTGGCTGCCTATAAATTTATCATGGGAGGACAGCAGGGAATTTGGGATGCACTATTTACCAGAGCACCTCAGGGAGTAACTAGGAATAATGGGTGCAAACTAGTGGCGAATAGATTTAGGTTAGACATTAGGAAGAAATTTTTTACAATAAGGGTGGCCAGAGTCTGGAATGGGCTTTCAAGAGAGGTGGTGCTGTCACCTAACTTGGAGGTCTTCAAGAGGAGGCTTGACAATCATCTGGCTGGGGTCATCTGACCTCGGTCCTCTTTCCTGCCAGGGGCAGGGGGTCAGACACAATGATCCATTGGGTCCCTTCTGGTTCTATAATCTATGAATCTATGAAAATGATATCCTATCCCAAACATACTAGAGAGGCTTTCCATTAGGCCTCTTCAAGAAAGACATGGACAAGCAGAGATGAGCTAGAATACCTTAGAAAAGGCCTGCTAGAAACTCTAGATTCAGTTAAGTTGGACTTAAATCATTGTTCTAATTAAGTTATTACTTTCTACCACATTCACTCAGGTCAGGATGTCACTTTTTGCCTTCAGGAAGCTTACCTAAGCTCCAAACACTTTACCAAAGGGACTGCCTGTAGTTTGGCAGCCCTGCAAACTACAGGCAGTCCCAATCTACAGGCAGTACTGCACCACCAAGATGAGACATCATTGTGTGTTGACACAATATACAGGTGATATATGGTCAGAGTTTCAAATGAATTGAAAGAGAAAGGACACCCACCACACACACATACATTTTCTCCTAGCAGATTGCTTACCTACCAGGGTCCCCACACCTTTACTTCAAACCTTTCTCCAGGGAATCCCTGACTAACTGGCTGTTTGGTGGCTTAGGAGATGAAATGCTTAAGAATATCTTTAAAATTGTATCACTTTGCAAGCTCTGCTGAGGGAGATATTCCTATAAATATAACCAGGATTCAAACAAGAGTGTCCAGGTACTGGTGGCAAGATGGTCCAAAATCTCATATCTTTGGACAACTGTCACGGGAAAAATATTTCAACGGTGGTAAAAACACGACTTTCAGATCCCTCAGAAAGCACGCCTCATAGCAGGGCAACCAGGCTTCTGCATGACATGTCCTGATATGGTGGGAGGCTCTCTCAGAGTCTTTCATAAACTATTTTACTACCATTGGTTTTGGTTGCAGCAAGGTACTTTCTATTTGCATCACACATCCAAAGTCTCAGGGCATTTGCACTTAAGTACCCTCATTAGGAGTGGCCAGTCTCTCAGCTGGACTTAGCTCTGCACATGCAAGACTTCACAGCTCTGTTGATAGCAAGATAACAAGAATAATAAATGGACACTTGACAAAATCCATTGCACCCTGTGTGCCATTCATATGGCCATTCATATGCCTAGCACACTGCAGGAGATGGTGCACAGCTTTGTAGTATGGGCAGAGAGGAAGGCAGTACAGAAATGAACCTTATGTGTGGACAAGGGGGCCACAGCCAGTCTCTCTCAGTGTGGAACACAGGGGTTTCTAGGTATAGGAAAGGCAAAGAAAAGCCCAGAGATCAAAGTCAGGAGTGTCTCATCTAATGGAAGGAACTGATGTGTCCCTCTATATTCAACACCAGGTCACTGCACCAAGACCCTGGTGAATTTCCCCCTCTCTAATTCTTAGGCAACACATGTACATTAACAAGTAAAAACAGATTTTCTTCCCCTTTTATTAAGAACTACCCATGCTCTAGCACTATGTTGCCCTGCTTCTCATACCTACTCAGTCTCCAAGGAGTTTCTAAGAAGAGCCAGCTTTTGGCTCACTCTCTGCCTGACAACAGCCAGCTCTAGAGAAATACAGCTCCAGCACTGCAAGCAAGATGATGCAGAGCCATCAGGTATGGTGCTGTTAAAGATGTACCCAACATGTGTTCATGGCATAAGGAAGATATTGACTGTCCTACTTCATGGTGTTTACTAGAAACCCAACAGGCTTCACTGAATGAAGCCTGGGAAGAGTCTAGAAATTAGCCATGGTACTGCCACATATCTAGCCAACATGACTGCGAGCTAAGACAAAGTAGCCTCAGGACAGAGCAGCTATTAAATACACAGTACACTTAGCACAAAAACATATTTTATTTCTTCACATACAATACACACCCAAAATAGCCACTCACTTTGTTTTGAGGAGGTTGAATTCTGACTGCACAGCTGAATCTGCACCAGTGCTGCTTAGACAAATGCTCTGGTGTTAACCCACTCATAGCTACCGACAAATTGGCAGCAGCAGCTGGGTGCTCAGCCAAAAGCAACTGCCAATTCTGCAGAAGCTATGAAAGGGTTAACATGGTAGCTCTGTCCAGGAAAGGTAAATCCTGACTTCTCCCTCCTGAGACTGGCAGAGAGAGAAGCATGGTAGCCATTTCACAGCTCCATGCTTCCTTTCCTCCAACCCAGCATAGAAAATCAGCTCTCCCACTGGTGTTTGCAAAAAAAAATGGTGTGTGAGATATGTGAGTAAATACAGTATTTTAAAGTGTGTGTGTGTAAATAAACACTGTAATATATTGGAGGCAGAAATCACTGCTCTGTTGACTGGACAGTGGTCACGACTAGGCAGCATCACACACTTTCCAGACTATTAGCTTGCCAGGATCAGCACCAGCCCTACGGGTTGTGGGCTTTTAAATATACATGTGTACAGTATGTATGTCTATCACAGATTGATCTCTATCCCTATTTCTCTTTAAATACACAGTGAATATCACTTACAAAGCACCTTCTGCATGAGGGTGGGCAGGATTTGCTTATGGCCTACCCACATTTGAAAGAGGGTGCATCATCACTGGCTTTACTTCCTCAGGGAAGTAGTCTTGGGACATGGGGTAAGTATGTAAATTTAAGAACTACAGGAAGATCCTACTCCCCTTTTTACCTTGCAACTTAAAACTACCATCAAATCATTTCCATCAGAACTACAAGAAAAACGACAGACCTGAATCCCCCACTACCGAACCCAGGGACTTTTTACATGCTCCCTAAAATCCACAAACAAGGGAACCCTGGCAGACCTATTATATCTAACCGTGGAACCCTAACTGAGGAAAAATCAGGTTTCATCGAATCAATCCTAAGACGGCTTGTCACCCAAAGAGCGAGTTTTGTCCAAGACACTTCAGAATTTCTATGAAAACTTAAAAACATAGACCATTTTCCCAGCAACACTCTCCTAACCACCATGGATGTTGCCAGTTTATATACTAACATCCCACACCAGGATGGCATCCAAGCCTGCCTTACATACCTACAAGAGCAAGATGACAATTAGGAGTACAGACCCAAAGATATTTCTGACCTTATATTGTTCATCTTCACACACAACAACTTCACTTTTAATAACCAACACTTCCCACAGACCATGGGCACAGTGATGGGCACCAAAATGGTCCCACAGTTTGCCAGCCTTTTTATGAGCCACCTGGAAAAAGAATTCCTCAAGGACATCAAACCCTTGCTATACTTAAGATATACTGATGACATCATCAGTAACTGAAAACCTGCAATCTCTGATTGAGTTCCATCAGCAATTCAACAATCATCACCCCTCCCCCATCATTCGACTATCTCTTGAACACTCCAGCACCAACACCTCCTTTTTAGACATGATGATCAGTATCCAGAATGGTAAAATACAAACTACGTTATACAAGAAACCCACAGACCAACATACATACCTGCACAGAACTAGCAATCACCCTAAACACACCAAGAAAGCTATAATATACAACCAAGTCCTCAGATACTACTGAATTTGCACTGAGAACACCCAGGGTTGCCACCTCACAAATCTCACAAATGCTTTCACTCAACAAGGACACTCCTCCAGAGAGATAGATCACACATTTGAAAGTGCCACCCAGATACCACATGAAGAATTACTGTAGTACAGAAGGAAAACCCCCACTAATTGCATACCACTGGTTATGACATATCACCCCTCCCTCGAACCTATACAGAAAATGCTAAAACAATTGCAACCCATACTGGAAGAAGACCCAATTCTTAAAGAGATCTTCCCAGATCTACCCATCCTAGCCTTCAAAAAAGCATCTAACCTTGCTAATCTCATCACCAGAAGCAAAATTCCCATGGCCCAAAACACACCGAATGGATTCAGACCATGCCATGACAAGAAATGTAAAACCTGCCAATGTACCCCACAATTACTACACTCCACAACAGAACCATCAGCATTTCTGGATCTTACAGTTGCACCTCCAGAAATGTAATATATCTTATCCAGTGCACCAAATGCCCTGATGGAAAGTATGTTGGAAAGACCAAACAATTACTGTGCACCAGAATGAATGCACACCATAAATCTATCAAAGAAAGGAATACCCTACTACCTGTGGGGGCACATTTCTAACAAGAAAACCACTTTCTGTCCAATCTCTCAGTTCTAATCCTCAAAGGGAATTTACAAAACACTTTTCAAAGACGAGCCTATGAACTTCACTTCAACCTCCTGGATACAAAGAATCTCCTAGATAAATATAGACATTGGATTTATGACACATTATAACCTGCCTAACATCTGACTCCCCAGGTACCTCTCCACTATTAACCAGCTACTTTCATTCCCCTTTCCCTCCCCCCACCCTCCCAGTCTGTCTCTCACCCACTTACACCTCAACTTACATCTGCACTGACTGGCTTTCTTGCATGCATACCAGCCTCTGGCTTCTTTACTATTTATTCAATCCAGGAAGAGCACACACCAACTGCAGAAGCTTTCTCAGTCTAACGAAGGGTATTTATACTCGAAAGCTTGCTAAGAAGATTTTTTCCAATTATTTGAAATGGTCTAATAAAAGATATCAGATTTACCCAAAGAATCCTGTCTGCCTATGTCCTTAGACCCACATGGCTACAACCTATACCTCTGTGCCATTGGGATGACTTAGCTTGTTGACTCTTTGGGCTCTCTGTTTTGTGACTGTACAGGGCCTAGCAGTGATGCATGACTGAGCCCCTGGAGATTACAGCAATACAAACTAATAACACTTATAATAATAATAATAACTTAAGAACACAAGTCCACTTGCCTTTCAGTGACCCTCATATTCTTAAGTTACCTGAGTGTTCTGGAAAATCTTTCCCTAAGATGTCAAAGTGGAACTAGCAGCATTGTCTTGAGATTTCCAGGGAGGGAGGGTGCAAACATCTCTCTCTCAGCTTGGCTAGTATACTGCTAGGATAATCAGGACAACTCCTATTTCAGTCTAGTTGGTGACCCATACACCTCACCTGCAGCATATCATCCTCTCCTTCCCCTATTCAATATGGCTTCCAGTATCCAGAGGGACACCTGTTCTAAGTAGCTTGAAGAGGCAGTGGGACACTGATTAATGTGAATCCACATTGCTGTTTAAAAATGGCTATTCCTAAGAGATCAGGATCAAGATTTTCCCCTTTGCAAGTTTTTCATCCTTGCTGCAACTGCTCAGATAATACAATATCCATTGGCCCAGCTGCTGAACCCTGCTTCTTCACAAATTCTGTCTACCAATTGTCTCTTCCCAGTGAGAAAGTCCTCTGTACCTAAACCATCAAACAAAATATTGGTTAGCCAAACAACTACTTAGACCCAAGCTTTCTTTAAGTCACCAGGAAAGCTCCTTAAACTCATTGTAGATATAACTACAGTATTACAGATAGCCACTTTTATCCCTGAACTGGGTGTTTTGCTTCATCTTGATGTAGAAAGATAATACAGATCTTATACAATCTTCCACCAAACCAGGCTGTGACCTCTCTTGGTTTAATCCATCATTACTGAATCAGATTGTGGAAGCTAATACAGAACGTAGGTACCAAGTCTGACTGTTGGCAATTCCTTACATCTGACCCCATCTGCCTGCACTTCCAATCTTAAATGGAGACCTAAAACACTAAACATGGATGTAGATTTGCATGTGAATTTATAAACAGTTCAATAATGCTACCAGCCACTGAAAGAGGCTTCTAAATTTAGCCTTGGACTCCTGGTTTTCCCCAAAACCCATCCTCTAGACCTCTAGCAACTCCCCAAGCAAACACAAACCCTGCTTGCACCCCCTCACCCTAATCCATCATCTTGAAAATAATGGTAAATTGAATTACAGAGGATCTTAAAATGTCCTTTCACCTGGAAGGTTTTCTGAGGTTTGCTATGTCACTGGGTATCTGCTGGGCCTCATGACTTCCCGCTTCCCCAAAATACCACCATGAAGAGAGGAGCAGCTGTGTCTGCAGCACTTCAAAGACAGTTCAAGTTAGCATTGCCTTCACATCATGTGAATCATTGCTGAAGTTTTATACAGGTGGCTCCTGCCTTATGGTGTCCATTTTGCCCTCATCCTTACAGCCTAAGATCTGGTAAAGCTGAGTGTAGGGTGGCCTAAGGAAGAGACAGTATGGCTAAAATGGTCAAGTAAATAGTATTTCCCCAGTGATCTTAGTGGCGGTGAAAGCATGCACTGAAAAGCTACCCACACACTATCACTTTTATTTTCTCCTATCCACCTCTTGTTTACTCTATTCAAAGATGACTTGGGGGAAAAAGTGGATACCAGCTGCTAATGTGGTATGAGATTTTTTTTGTTCACACTTGCCCACGTCCCTCTTAGGGAAGGTCCTGGGAGGTGTGTCAGAGTGTTGAGCTGCAAGACATTGCATTTTTGATGCTGTCTGCTGCCTTTAAAGTGTTTCATTTTTCTTCTGAATTTATAGAACCATTTTTATTTGGTTTACAACATGACATGATCATTCAGACAATAGTTAAAAAACCCCACTATGTACAACCCCTTCTCCCATCCCTCTTCTCCCCTTTCCCACCCTAGCATTATCTGAAGGACCTGTTTCCAACACACCTGTTTCAAGCCTCTTCCACCCCACCCACATTCTGGCTCAATCCCCACCCCTTTGGTAATCCCACCCTCATCTCCACCAAAGCATTTTGTAACTCACGCGCCACCCATCATCTGGTTGGCTTTGCCTTCTGAAACTATGATACAGCTCAGCCTTTGTGGCTTAGGATGGCCTCAACTCCAGTCAGTTATCCAAACCCAGCTCCTGCAAAATTGTCAGGATGCATGACTGTCCCTGTCTAAAGGGACTGAGCTAGCATGGGGCACAGATTAACCCCCTTACTCCTCTCCCTTCCTTATCTCTTGACCCCACCATATCCAGTCAAGGGACTGTGATATCTGTCAGTTAGGGTGAAGAGCAATTTGGCTAGGTTCACTTCAGACATGCCCACAGCTGTACCCAGTCTTTGAATCAACAGGGACTTCAGTTTGCAATGTTCCCTGTCCCTTCAACTCTATTGTACATATTTACTGCTCCTCCCCTCAACCCCTGAATTTCTGGTTGCCCACATCAGAATTTACAACTCTCTCCCACCAACAGCTTCTTCCTCATCACAAAATCTTCTCCAGCTCACCACTAACACATCAGTAACCATCTTCCCTCTAAACACTGGTCTCCAGACATTTTCCTTATTTTGCCTGATAAACTTCAAACAGAATCTCTTTTGTGACTGGCCCCACGTTACCTAAATGGCTCTGTTTCTGGGAAGTGTACGGTGCTGTTCATTGACAGAGGAAGTGCCAAGACTTGGCATTCCTCACTTATTTGCAAGCCATAAGCTGCTGGCACAGTGTCAAATGTGCACGTGTTAGCAAGAAAGCTGGATGCCAGTTAAGACCTACAGTCCTGTTTGTTTCAAGCACTGTGAACTTATCCTATATACACTATGGGCTGGTTTATGGTTAGACATGAATACAAAGGCATATATTTTCTTTTACCTTAGTAACCAAGGCCTTTACTTTTTCTCTTGGAATAGCAGGGGCTTACCTCTAGGACTAATTTTCCTCTTTCTCTCTTTCCCTCCAATTCTCACTTCTCTAGGCTGAAGGAGGGCAATAGCAGAATTACAGTCCCAAGGTCCTAGTTCCTGAAGGTCCCTGAGTGACAGCATTATACCAGTGCAAGGAAATGAAGCAATTGGGTTGAATTGGCCATGTTTATCCTGAGAGAAATTTCAATTTTATTTCTCCTCTTCCTTTTTTTCCTACCTTCCTCCTCCTCCCCACACTTCTTGGACTCTCATGGAAAAGGGCAAGTGCTTGCATATTGTTCTTTATGCAGCCACAAAAAACATGGAGCTTCCCTCCTAGATGTACTGGAGGTCAATGCCAGGAAAATAATGCAATACGCAGATAATCTGTCCCAGTCTAAATAACTCTAGCCATATTCCTGATGCATCACTGCACTGTAGCCAAGAGGCAGCACCTAAAGTAAAAGCTAGATGCGTTGCTAAAGAAGAG
>NW_017729029.1:37234606-37235919 GCF_001723915.1 Gavialis gangeticus
CTCCTCTTCCTTTTTTTCCTACCTTCCTCCTCCTCCCCACACTTCTTGGACTCTCATGGAAAAGGGCAAGTGCTTGCATATTGTTCTTTATGCAGCCACAAAAAACATGGAGCTTCCCTCCTAGATGTACTGGAGGTCAATGCCAGGAAAATAATGCAATACGCAGATAATCTGTCCCAGTCTAAATAACTCTAGCCATATTCCTGATGCATCACTGCACTGTAGCCAAGAGGCAGCACCTAAAGTAAAAGCTAGATGCGTTGCTAAAGAAGAGTACTGTCCTTTCTCACTGTCTCATTTCACAGAATCAAAATAGATGGCACTCACCATAAATATTAACGTACTGTTCCCCCTCCACTTTCCCAAGTAAAATTTCCCTAAGGTTCACTTTACCATAAGCATATCATCCCCTTCCTGCACCCTTTCCTGGAACCTGTTAGTCCCCATAGTAAGAAATGTCTTTATCTGCTTTGCTGGGACTGAAAATGGACAGCTGTGGAGTAAAAATCAGCTTTTCATCCTGGGAGGAGGTGCTGCAAAGGGTCTTCTGGACTTCCTCCTCTCTCCCATATCTGTTACTCAGCTGACCTGCAGGACTCTTGTTCCCCAGCATTCTGTCCTGTCACCAGAAATTAGAAGACAGCCCTTGAACTGTGTAAAGTCCTGACTGCACACTCTTTTGGCAAAGATTACAGTGTAGGACTGAGTAGTCAGGATGTCTGGAAATGCTAAGATTGACTCAATGAAGCAAACCTGACCTAGTAATGACAGGTCAGAAACATTCAAAGAAAGAAACTAGGACAATTCCTAATTAGAAAGAGAACCCAGCTGACAGAGAACCTAGACAATAACAAAAGCATGTGAATTAAAGACCCAGAAGGCTAAGTGATCTGTGGAGCAGTGCTTAATCCCTGACTTGAGAGCCTCTCTGGATTGTCACAATGGAATTCTGGCCTCAGTCTCTAACTGAATAGTATAGTACATACAGGACCCCTGGAGTTCAATCTCCACCTGTGAAAGGCCCTGGGTAGAAAATATGAGGCCCTGGATATGATTAGTAGCTGGTAATGTTCCCAGTCACTGTGGGGATCAGTGCCTCAATGACAAATAGCTTAGATACCAGTTCTATCCTCCATTTGTAGGCAACTGTTTTGATCACTGCTGGTCATCAGTATTGGCTGGTAAAGCCAAATATTTAGTTCTAGATCATCAAAGATATTTAGGCACCTAACTCCTACTAAGGATTTGTCAAGCTTTTCCCACCCCTGCAAAGCCAATTACTGAACTTTTCCACAACATCATCTTCTTTGTAA
>NW_017729029.1:37236253-37236473 GCF_001723915.1 Gavialis gangeticus
CCCTTTAAGACAAATAAACCCGAGTAAAACCCTGGGACTCACGGTTCCTGCAGCAGCCTCAGGACTTCAAGAGGCTTGTGAAGAGCGCCCCTCATGGCACTGAGACTGAGTTAGAGATTGAGGCCACTGTGGGGCAGCAGGGATTACCCCCCGCCCCCCCCTCCCCCCCCCTAGGCAGCACCCAGTGAGCTGGGCTTTTTTTTGAAGTGCCTGGAGCTGG
>NW_017729029.1:37237101-37240190 GCF_001723915.1 Gavialis gangeticus
TTTGAAGTGCCTGGAGCTGGGGTGGGCAGGGCAGCCATTGTGGGGCTGGGAGATCAGGGGGGTTGGGGGGGAGGGATGGGCCTGGGTGATCTGGAGATTTGGCTGATTCTCTGAATCATATTTGGCTGAATTGATTCGGGACAGTGATTAGAATCACAGAATCGAATCACTGTCCCCTGAATTGGCCGAATCTGAATCCAAAGTGAATACTAGTCACTTCGCATAGGCCTATAACCTATACTTGGGTTTCACACATGCAATTTATAATGTTTGTTAAACACTTCTAACCCTTTATAAACCATTTCTAAATGGACAAGTAGTATAAAATGTGCCTTTTTTGCCTACCACATCACTATAACCCTTCTCTATGCCATATGAATAAAGCTAACCAATGCAGCTCTCAGCCTGTGATATTACTCCACTCAGACCCTGGGCCCTTATTTCATATCCTGCTGTATGAGAAAGCAGTTATGCTAAAATCTTGTCTGCCCTAAAAATAACAGCAACGTTGAAGAAGCCACTCATTATAGCATTGTTTTCTAACATTTAAGGTATCAGAGTATTTTGCAATGTAACTGGGGCTATAAACATGCTTCAAAATAGCACTGAAGCTGTAGAGAGTCCAAAAAGAAATGGTGTGTGTTTGTGTGTGTGTGTGTGTGTATGTGTAAGGGAGAAACTGGTGACAGGTGAGAAAGATGAGTCTCCTGTTTGTATGTCTAGGATGCTATTAATAAAAACGTAGAAGACACTTTACTCATTTCAAAAGAACAATACTTACCTCTCATGTAAGAGCAGACCCTGCACCCCGCAAATCAATACAAAAACTTGTCATGACTTCAGTGTTTCAGGCAAGCCTGTGATGCTTTACATTGTCATAGCACTTTAGACATGAAATAGTGTACAACCTGACATACACTATGTATAGCCATCACCTGAAAATCTTGACTATTCACTGGTCTCAGATAAGCTCTTGGCTCTCCTGGACAATGATAGGGGGAGAAAGAAAGAGAATTCTAGATAGAGAATAAAGGAATATATCAAATAAAAGCAGTATGTGTTTGTTGGGGTTCGGAGGTACATGTATAACCTGTACCAAAATAGAGCAAAGGTCTCTATGACTGCTGCATTTATGGCAGTCATATTAGAGAATGATGGTTTCTGCCTGTGATTTTTTCCCCAATGGCTTTCACTGGATATATGAGGGAAGCATTCTGAGCCCATGTTTGTCAAAATAGCTGGTGATTTTGGGTCCCATAATGGAGGCATCAGAAGTCACTGGCTGCTTTGGAAAATGGTAGCCTCAGCGTCTAAGGTCAAGTTACAGTTGTGTCCTAAGTGCTAATGTTTGGAGGCCACCACAGACTTAAGGGCTGCCATAAATACCAAAGATATAAAGTTTTCTACTGAAATCTTCATCCAACAGTCTTTGGAAACCGTAGCCTTCCAGAGTGACACCACTTCTGTGGTATATGGCATGTACCTTTAAGGGGCCAGCAGTGGCATGACCCAGTCTCTCTCTTTGATAGGCACATTTTTGCAAAGTGATTCACTCCTGAGCATTTGTAACAAGTTTCTCCAAAAGCTGGGCAGGACCCAGGCTTGTGTGTGCTTCCACACCTTCTGTAAGCTCTGCCTTTGTTAGTTTGATTGCTCAACTGTGGAGCAAACTTCACTGATGGCTTGCTTTGTTTTTGCAAAGTGCTCTGGCAGCTTGCTTCTACAGACACGAGGGGAGCCTGAGCACTTCTGAGAGCCTCTGTCCTACAGATTTTGTCCACAACCTGTGCTAGGGTGAGGGAGGGATTTTCCAGAAGCCTTTCAAGTTTGCAGTCAGTTATGCTGAAGACAATTTTGTCCCTCAATATAACATCCTCAGCACATCCAAATTCACAATGTTGTGCTCCGCTTCTGAACTCTATAACAAAATCATCTATGCCTGCAGCCTCATTGTATCTAAGTTGCCAGAACTGGTACATTTCAAAGACAGGGTTTTTTCTGGGTTCGCAGTAGTTCTTGAATGCTGCAAGCATCTCTGTAAGGGGTTTGTTATTAGGGTCTGCAAACACCCCTTACATGTTGTTTCAAATTTCTAGGGCTTTATTCCCAATGCAGTGAAGCATGACTGCAATTTTACAATCTTCTGCCTCTTCCTCAGCCTTTGTGACTGGCAAGGTATAATTGAAGCTTATGTTCTCATCTTCTCTAATTCTCCCCAAGATTTCCAGTAAAGGATAATGCTGGTGGAGATTTGAAATGCTTCATTTTCTTTCTTTGAATGAAAGCTGTAACCCCCTTAAGCAGGCTGCTGGTGACTCCATGGAGAGACAGGTCACTTCTGACACCTTATAATGTTTACTGTACGTCACTGGGTTCCAGGGATGGGGCACTCACTCAGACCTCCATGCCTTTGGCGTTCTGTCCTTGAGTCACCATTCAGCAGAGACTGGTGGGGTGGTAACACAGCTTTATCTTCATTAGGAACAGGATTCAGCAACTCACATGCTCGCAGCTTGCAGGGAGAACTACAACTACCCACCACCACAATCCACACCCACAGGGCACCAGGGGGAGAGGCCGGGTCATCCCACTGCTGACCCCTTAAAGGTGCATTCCATATACCACAACTTCTGCTCTGTGGAACACTAAGCTATAGTTAGTTACACCCTCTGCGTGATGGGAAGTGACAAGTTTCCTTCCATAGACTAGATGCATTAAGTGATATGCAACAAGGCTTGAATGGAAAAGTGTGTCAAAGGGTTCCAGCTCATTACTACACCTCCTGATGCTCTTTGGACACAAGCGACCCATCACTTGCAGGTTTCTCCACCCTGAAGCAGAGAGAGTCAAATGACCCCTCTGGAGTGGTCTGGAATTGTCCAGTGGTCTGGAGTCCAAAAGTCTCTGGTCTGGCTATGCTCAGAGGAGACAAATAGAAGAGGAAAAGGGGTAGCTTTCTAGAGTCCTATGACTGGTTCTCTCTCAAAATTTAGCACATTACAGTGAAGGGTGGGGAATATTCGGAACAACCAGCTCTGTCCCTCTCATTTGTTCTACCAGTGAGCAGACATGGAAGACGGCATGAGACG
>NW_017729029.1:37242711-37243240 GCF_001723915.1 Gavialis gangeticus
TGCTCAGGTCCCTTCTGACCCTACTAACTATGAAACTATTTCAGGACTGTCTCAGCTTAGTCAGAATGTGATCAAATGCCAACAGTGGAACAGAGGCACATGTTTGGCAACTCCTACTTAGCTCTCCATACCCAATAAGTATATATTTGTATGGTCCACAGTACCTTACTGTGTGACTCTATCCCAGGCTGGGACTCACCCCCCCAAATTTTCTGAAGTTGCAATATGCACATAAACCTCTGCTATTTCTCCAGAAATACTGCCAGTTAAATGTCACCTGTGTTCTCTTTCTATAAAAGACATTACAAAACCCCCCTCCCATTCTCCCCACCCCAGAAAACATGCTTGCACACACACACACACACATACATCCTGTTGACAAGAGACACCTAAAACACTGTACATTTTATCATCCTGTGGCAGCATACAAATGACAAGTTTTGACAAGTATCTATTTGTTGTTTCCAGAATTTCCATTGAATTTGACAAGTGTACTTTAAGCTATTATGCCTTGGTGCTATTTAATCAA
>NW_017729029.1:37248240-37287869 GCF_001723915.1 Gavialis gangeticus
ACACACATATGTTCTCATATTCACACCAGAAAAAACAGCTTGCAAACTCCTGAAAGTGGAAAAAGGCAACTTGCAAATGTGCCTTTGTTTTTTATATGCACCCTCCCACCCCACCCCTATATTCCCCTTCCCACCCCAAGTAATTCCCTGTGTCCTGCCGCAGCTGTTCCAAACTAAATATTCTTTTTGTTTGTAGGTTTAAAAGATTATTTTACACTTGTGAGTGAAAGAAAAGAAAAGAAAAGATTATCATGGGAATGAAATTCCCCTCTCTCACTGAATCCATGAGAGGATAAATGGAAACAAGCTGAGAGGAGATGCAGATGAAAGATTAAACTATTAATACTGAGAAGAAGAAAGATATGATGGTTCAGTGGCAAAATGGAGGTGAGGGCAGCACATTAATGAGCACATTCAAAGATAAACTATTCTCACCCCCACCCCGCCGCTTCCACTCTGTCTTTTTTCTTTAACAACTTCTCTGTCTTTTTAGGGTTTTTTGGTTGGTTGGTTTTGTGTTTACAGTGGTGAAGTTCTTCAGCAAGAAACCAAAATGGAGACAAGAACAGCCTTCTCTTGAATTAAGACCCCTCTTCTGGTTTCCTGCCTGTCCCTCCCCACCCCCTCCCTGCCCTGTGTTGCTAAATGTGCTGAAAAGAGAAGAGTAAGCTTAGAATAAACCTAACAAACCAAAGGAGAAAATGCTAATAATAGCAAAGAGTAAAACCCAAACCAAAAAGACCACAGCACTCCTGTGTTGTCATTGTCTGAGTGTCTGTCCCTATCTCTCTTGGAGGCTGCAGGCATCAATTTACATAGTACAACCAGTAAATGAGGTTGAAGAATCCAAAGGTGATTGGAAAAATGATCCGTGACCACTTGTCAATGGTGCTGACATCTGCCAGGTCTGGGATTTTGAGCTTCAGCTTAGATGACCGCCGGCGGAGACGGCAGTTGGCACGGTTGCGGGTAGCGGCATGGTGGGTCAGTGGGACATGGCGGTCTAAGGTAAGGTGGTGGCCGAAGCCATCCCGAGAGGCCAGCTGCTTGCGGAACTGGATTCCTGAGCCTTCAAAAGACATGACAGAGTTTCGAGAGTCACCAACACTGCTCATCATGTCTGTGGCCAGCAGCTCATTGTTCATCTCCAAGGTGCTGAGGAGAATGTTGCCATATGGATCAACCTGGAAGGGGGGAAGAGAGAAGGCAGTGTTAACAGGGCACACACCAGGTCAGATTTATCCTTTATGTCACTCCACTGACCATAGGGATAATTTGGATTATTTTCTACTGTAACAACAACACTGGTTGGGTCACCTGCCAGATGTTGAACCTTGGACTTCTGGATTGGAATGCATGAGCCACCACTGCTGGACACCAGGAACAAGCTACATTACCTTGTAACAAGCTAATGCAGCTCTGTAATGTATTCTGTCAATACAGGGGGCAAAGTGCCACCTGGTTCATGTTGGGTACCTCTGCATGGTGTCCTCAAAGAAGAGGATGGTGCCTATGGGAGCAGGCAAATAGAACAAACATGGAGTAGGAATTTCCTTTGCACTTCAGGAGGAGAGTAGGCCCTCCTGCCCCCCCCCCATTTGTGAAGGAGTACACGATGGTCTAGCACCAGGGAATGAGGGGACTAGGTTCACCTCTCACAAAAGGGAGAATAGCCCCTCCTAAGCCCACTCAGACTGAATGAAGATAGAGCATCTGCTTTCTCCAGCGAGAAAAGAGGGAAGGAACCAACCTGCTCTCTCACCCTCTTCTCTTCATACCGGTGGCGCTCGTTGTTTGCCTTGTTAATCCTCTCACTCTGCTTCTTCTGCTGACGAGGGCCACGCCCAAAGAAAATGTAATTAACGAAGGCATACTCTAGGAGTGCCAGGAACACAAAAACGAAGCAGCCCATGAGATAGACATCAATGGCCTTGACGTACGGGATCTTTGGGAGGGTCTCCCGCAAGTGCGTGTTAATGGTGGTCATAGTAAGCACCGTGGTGACCCCTGCAAGGAGAGGGCATGTCTGTTACCAAGATGGAATGACTCTATATCATCCTCTCTTTTTGCTCTAACCAACCCCTCTGAGCAGTGCCAGAGAGAAGATGTGGGAGCCCTGGCTGCAGTCAGACAGCTCTCACATCTTCCAGTTACAAGGTCTTCCAGCAGTAGTAGCTGCAGGAAGTGGTGAAAGTAGAAAGATAATAAGAAAGATTATAGCTGCTCTATGTCCTAAGTCTTGCTACAAGTCACTACAGGAAATAAAACAGGAGTCAGTTATCCAGGGGAGCATTGGCAGAGGAGGCTTAGAGTTGAGTATCACCAGCATGACCTGTAACCATCCCTTCTGGCTTTTCTGTGCCTTAGTTCCCTAGCAGATTCTTTTCCCCATCTTCCTCTGTTTGGTATGGCAGAGAACACCATGCTTTCACCTTCATCCCTCACTCTCCACTCTCACTGTCCTTTATGACTCTGAGGTCTCTTTTTTTTTGTATTTGCCTCTCTACCCCTCCTATTGTCTCCATTTCTCCTTGCCTCCTTTCCACTTTGCTTACTTTTCTAATTGCCTCCTATTCCTTTAGCTTTAGCCACTTCCTCTCCCTTTGGTCATTTCCTTCCCCTTCAAGCCTGCTCAAAATTTTCCCTCCTGAAATAGGCTTCCTTCAGACTAGCACCTTCCGTTTCTTTCCCTCCAACTCTGTCACCAGAATCCTGATTCCTCTTGCTTATTTTTGTGGCTTTGGGTTTTTTTTCTCTTTGCTCCATCCCTTCTACTGTTCTCCCTTCTCCTTAGTCTTTCATCACTGCCCGGATGCAGGTCACTGACAGCCTTTTTTCAATGAGATATACCAGTAATAGGCGTGTGACTTTTCTGCTGCCTTTGAGAAAGTAGACTGCTACCTCTATAACTTTTTCTTCTCTCCTCACTTTCATAGTTCAGCTCTCTTGGTTCTTCTTCTCCCTTGATGATCATTTGTTCTCTGTCCCTGCATCTTCCTTCATCCATCTCTCAAGCTCTTGGCAATTCCCTAAATTCTGTCCTTTGTCTCCAGCTTTCTCATTTAATTTGGTGTGGGTCTCAAGTCTTTCCTGTCTCTATCCTCAACTTCTACTTATTTCTCCATTTTCATATTATCTACCAGTCTCCTGTGTATCCAGCTGCCACCCCACTCAATGTTGGCATAACCAACCCTCTTGGATCTCTGTTCTTCATCTCATTTCTTTCCCTCCAACTCTGTCACCAGAATCCTGATGCCTCTTGCTTATTTTTGTGGCTTTGTTTTTTTGTCTCCTTGCTCCATACCTTCTACTGTTCTCCCTTCTCCTTAGTCTTTCATCACTGCCCTGATGCAAGTCACTGACTGCCTTTTTTTCAATGAGATGTACCAGTAATAGGTGTGTGACCTCTCTGCTGCCATTGAGACAGTGGACTGCTATCTCTGTAACTTTTTCTTCTCTCCTTGTCAACAAGCCAGTTATATTTGACCCTTCCTACCTCATATCCTCAAAGCAGAGACTGAACTGTGATTTAGAATCTCACTCTTTTTAAATATCCACAACTTCTGCTCTTGGGGCAATGCACTTAAACACTGACCCTCAAGAGATGCTGACAGCAGATGCCACTACATCTCTAATATTTGTAAGCAGAGGACTTCTATGTCTACATTTGGAGACTGCCTCAAGTAAAGGTAATCCAGTGTTTAGATATTTAGTTTGTTCATTTATCTTATTGCCTCTTGACCAGGGACATTGCACACTAAAAGAAGTATCAACCTAGTCATTACAATAACTGTAGATGAAGTCCCAGATACCAGGATGTGGAGATGTTAGGATAAGGAACTCTGCATGTTTGAACTGCATCTTTCAGCATTCATTGTGATTCTGCTCCTTTTGATCAATTAAGTGACAACAGAAAGCTCAGCACGTGTTTATTGTGATCTTTGGTTCTTTAAAAAAAAAGAACATAAACAGCCTACTCTCCTAGCCCACCCCTTCTCCAAGGAAACCCTTGTGGGGCATATCATGAAAAGACCTACCTAATGCCACCCGGGCAGCAGAAGCATCATAATTGATCCAGAATGAGACCCAGGAAAGGATAGTGATGAGGATAGAAGGCATATAAGTCTGTAGGATGAAGTAACCAATGTTCCTTTTAATCCGGAAACTCAGGGACAAACGGAGATATGAACCTGCCGATCAGATACCGAGAAGAGATGTCATTTGGCAGAAGGGCCAAGGCTGTGTGTGTAATAAGGAGGCAAGAGCAGGAAGAAGAATTACCCAGGAGTCATTCTGGTCCCTCCCTCTTACATGCAATAATAGATAGTGGGGAATCCTATGTATTTGTCCTTCCACAGACGATGCAAACTCAGTCACTTTCAGGAAGAAGCTCTTTGGAGCATACTTATTTGGGCCCACAGGTTTGGGTCTTTAACCACCAAAAAGCAGGCACCAAAAGAACACAGGTTCTTCCTTAAGCAGTGGAGGACAGAAAATTTCAATTCTTGGGTTCCATATTGACTCAGAAAAATAAAAAATAAAGTCTACTCCAATATAGTGTAAAACTGTATGTTAGACATCCTGTGCAAACTCTGGACTGTACCAAAAGGATTCTGTCTGTCTTCACAGCTGAGATGGAACTCCTAGTACTAACACACTTATCAGGTCCATGGTTAGATGGGAGCCTTTGAATGTAATAGGGCTGATTCGTCAACTTTCTTGCGCTATCTCTTCTACAAAATGTCTGTGTAGATGCACATCTCATTTTCCCATGTAACTTCCACAGAGGCCAATCCATATCGGGAAACTGCACACCAGACGTGCAAAAATCTGTAATTGTTTAAAATTGTTCCAATTGCCTAGCTAACCTTCTAACAATCATCATCATCATCTGCACTTTTATAGGGTTTTCCAGTGCCCAACACAATGAGCCCCTGATTTAAATTGTGGTCTATATAATGGGCATGGTGTTTTCTTACTAGTTAAAAAAGGCTGTAATCAAAATTCAAGCATGGCCAGCTTTCAAGATTAGCAATAGGTAAACCATCAGATGGGCAGTCTCACCATGTCCTTTCATCATGAACGCAAACAGATTTACTTCTCATTCAAAGGCTGCACACCTTCTTAAGGAAATATTATTCATGTTCTTGTGATCTTTATTGCAAATTCAAGAGCTAGTTGGAAACCACCTGGAAAGGGAGGCTGAAGTGAGAACCTTCTGATGAGACCCTGCTTGAGGGAAGTCAGCATTATGGCTAGTAACCTGGAGGATAACTTTAACAAATGGCACTATTTACTGCTTGCTATCCAGATTCTAAGGATCCTAAAAATCAGAGTCAGTGGGCATAAAAGAGAAACCAAGTTTCCATAGGGGCATTCAAGATTAGGACCCTTGTCTTCAAAAATCCCAGGCAAGTGCTTCAGCATCCAAGTCAGAGAAGCAGTCACCTAGACTTTTTCCAAAAGAATAATTACATGTCACCTTAAGCCTTTTAGAAAGAACCCTACCTGTGGTGAAGACCACTTCTCGGGTGACCAGTCTCTGCTCAATGATGGTGAACTGGGGAAGCTCCAGCATTTCCATCCCAGTGACAGCTGAGTCATTTCCTTGCCAGAAGAACACAATGTCATCAACCGTGTAGCCATCTGTAGGGGTGGAGAAGACAGGGGCAACCTGAGCTGACAAGTCGTGGCAAGCAGCACTTCCATTTTTATAATGCTTTTTTGTTTTTACTGAATTTACCCAAACAAAACCCATTTATCAGTAAATAGTAAAAACAGGCTCCTCTTGGGGGAATTTTATCCTTCCCCCGCTTAGTAGAATAGCTACCAGGAGAAGGGAAGAAATGGCTAAGATACCTAGTCCTTCTGAGATTCAGAAGTAGAAGATGAAGATGGGGATTGGCTCTCCAATTTGTGGCCTGTGCCCCACAATCCTTCCTGGTTTGTGTACATCAGAAGCTTGTGTTAAAAGCAATATGTGCAGCTTTTCATTCATGAGGTGTCTGCAGGGGGAGATCACATATTGCTTTTTTGGGTAAGGACCATGAAAACAGAATCTCTGTATAAATAAAATATTTGAGCAAACAATGTGGTGAATTAAAAAATATCTAGAATTTAGGGCATTTCCCTAGATTCTAGACATTTCTACTTTGGTCAAAATTTGACCCTAGAGTAGTTGACAGTATTTTCTGGGAAGCTGAATGCTTTGATTAAGGAGCATTACTAGTATTACTAGTGGCAAGGAGGAGCTGGATAGCTCTGAGGGTCCATAATGACCTAAAATAAATACTCCCTTAGGTTCGATTCTGCCCTGTGAAGGGGAAAGATGTGGCATGTACAATCACAAAGTAACAAGTGCTAAGCAGAACCTGGAGTAGTGTCAGGCACAATCCTGCATTTGCCAACTTGTAGCAAGAGAGAGGCCATCAAGGGAAACACACAGGTAAGTGTCTCAGTAGCATGTTGATCACATTTCTTTTTGCTGCCCTATTTTTACCTCAGAATCTTGAGACTTAGGTTTTCTCTATACACAAAAGTGAACCCAGATTAAGGTAGGGTGGGAATTCAAAGAACAACTGTTTTTTCTTAGTGACTTCATATGTGGATATTCCTTCCACTAGCAATGGTGTTAATCAGGAACAGTTTATCAGGGATGATCAGGGAGGAGCACTTCCATGTGTAGATGAGCTCTAAGAGGAAGTGTAAAAGGAGATTTTATTTCTCATTGCAAAAGACTAATTCTTAACCTTATTGTATCTAAAGATAACCTTTGCTCACAACATGCACTGCAGCACAGGAACCTTGCAGAGCATAGCCCTGCTTAACGCTGTTTCACTTAGCGCTATTTTGCAATAACACACATTTTAAATTGATACCTGATTCCACTTAGTGCTCAGTAAGTTTTGTTATAATGCTCACGGTCGCCATCTTGAGTCATTAAAAGCACTTTCAGTTACCATCTTGGGTTGTCAGAAATTTTCAGTTTCGCTTAATGCTCATTTCACTTCACTCTCAGTTTTTCAGAAACCAGTTAAGAGCTCTAAGCGGGGGGTTGCCTGTATTAATACTGGCAATATTCAGGGAACCAGCTGGGTGGTTTGCTGCTTGGTGTGCAGATGTCCACAGGCACCATCATGACCTTATGGTAGTGCTGACTTAAGCAATGGCAGTAGAGTAGCCACAAGTTAGATAGGTCATAAACTCTGAACTCCTCTCCCAACCCTGGAAGCATATGGCTCCTCCACAGCAGAGTTTAGGTGTCTAAAGGTGGTGCTAGGGCAAACTACTAAGTCTTGACCATTATTTGCCCATTATTACATGTATTCAAAGGTGCTAACATTTTTTCCAAATATTGGACCAAACTCACTAGTGGGGTAACATGGATGTTCCTCAGTTGAGGATCTGGTTCACTAAACTAACTGATGGCCTTGTGTTTCTAGATATTGGGGATGGTGCTCCTGCCAGATGGTGCTTCGCTATTTTTCCCTATTTTGGGAAAAAAAGGATTGTCACTGTTGAGGCAGATGAGCTAGGGCTCAGCATTCCTGTTACTCAGCACAGCCCTGCTCCCACACCCACTGCCAACTCCCATTGACTTGAATGGCACAGGGTCAGGTCATAAGGTCCCAAAGATCCACTGAGATTCAGGTCAGAAGGAACTGTTAGGCCACCTTATCTGATTTTCCTAGATTATAGGCAATTGCATACCACCCAGTCACCCCCTGCAATGAATTGAATAACCTGTGCTCATGTCTGGCTAAAGCAGATTTGAAGACAGCAAGAGACATCAAAAGTCTTCAAATCCACTACTCTCCTTGTTAATTGATTACAATGGTTAATCCCCCAATTGTTAAAAATTAATTTCTTATTTTTAACTTGAATCTTTCTGGACTGAGCTTCTGGTCTCTGGCCCTTGTTCTGCTTTTTACCACTAGATTAAAGAGCGCTTTAGAACCCAGTGAATGCTTCCCGTAGAAGTACTTATAAACTACAAGCAAGTCACCCCTCGTTCTTCTTTTTGATAAACTACAGTAGTTGAGTTCTTTAAGTCTCTCATCACTGTAAACAGTAGTTCTAGCCCTCAAGTCATTTCTGTGGATCTTACCTACACAATTTCCAATTTTACAAAATCCATCTTAAAATGTGGACCTCAAAATTGGACAAAACATTCCACTATTAGTTTTACTAATATTATATATAGAAGTGAAATTATTTATTTACCCCCTACTGTCCTGCTTTACCACACCAGCTGTTTTTGCCACTACATTGCAATGGAAGTTAGTGTTAAGTTGCTCATCCACTATAGCCCTTACATCTTTTTCAGAATCACTATTTCCAGACACACTCCGCAATAGTGTAGGCATGGCCTGTATTCTTTGTACCTACATGTAGAACTTTTAATTTGGCCATATCCAAATGCATTTTGTTTGGATGAGTTACACTTATCAAATAATTCAGATTGCTTTCTCTAACTGTCCTGCCATGATCTTCCCACATCACTGGGCATGGTTTTTGCAACAAGACCATATTATTACAGACTTAGTGGATTAGAGGAGGAGAGGCTAGCAGAGCTGCAGCTGGTGATAGGACTGAAGGCAGAAGCATTTTTCTGGAACCACATCCCAAATGGTTCTCAAAGTGACATGCTACATGATGCAGAGATGCACCACTACAGTCTTTCTCCATGCAGTCAGTCCAAACCATGTTTCTTTTCTTTTGGCTGAGTTACAGGTGGATAAATATTTATTAGATTTACATGAATACTTAGTTGATGCCCCAAATTTAACCTATCTTGCAGTTGGCATAAGCAGCTGTGGTGGACATGAATGTCTTCCAGATTGTACTTGTGTACTCTGTTTTTTAAATCCATTTCTGTGTCACTGTGAATGAGCTATTTTGGTGGTTTTTAAACCTTTGTTTATGTAGCACTTGGACATAAAATAAAGAATACTACAATTCCAGAGCTGTGCTCCTGACATCATCAGTCATATTGGCATGCAAATAAGGAAGTAAATGAAATGGAGCCATTTTGATTTCCAATTTGCCAAATACATAAAAGGCAAAAGCGTTCAGGAGATAAATGTTGTCTCTTCCACCCTCTGCATGAGTTTTACAAATACTGCAAAGAAAACCAAAGTGCTGACTCTAACAAATTGGACTGATAGTACTCCATTGACAGCAAAATCATGAGATGGGGAGTTGTGGGTAATTCTCTGCCTCCTGTTTTCTTGGTTAAACTGCAAAGTATCCTCAAAATACTGAGAGGTGCCAGATACGATATGTCATTAGTACCACCAGCAGGACCTAACTTACATTCCATTATCCTGGGACTTACTGACATAGAAATAGTTATGAGGCAAGATGGAGGTTTTACATTGTGGATGCAGTGGGACCATTCTTATAGGAAATACAAAGTAATCACTACATCACCATTATGGTGAGACTCAGCATTTTGCACTATTCCTGTTGGAAACCATAGTGCATTTTTTATAAGAAAGGGATAACTACTCACCTGGCCATGAAATGGTACTGGTGTTAAGGATGGCTTCACAATGGAAAGATTTTAGTTCCTGCCCTATTGCTGGAGTCCCATTTCCCCACACCGTCTTGACTTTTCATTTCTGCGTTTTCACCTGTGCCTCTCATTCTTTAAGTGGGGGACTGAAGCAACCAGGCTAGACTCTTTCCTTCTCCCCAGCCCAGGTACAATATATGAGATAATTGGGTATGGCACTCACAGGGCCCAGTCTGGGGCAGAGAACAAATGCTACACAACTGGGGTGGGAGAATGGTGAAGATGATGGCAGGTCTCAAGCAGCTCTGAGTGAAAAACAGCATGGAGTACACATGGGTGGAGGAGAGGAAAGCTGAAATAACATGCAGGGGATCCCCTGTTTTCTCCCTTCTTATGACGTATGCAGTACTTCTTATGGGGACTGGGAGGGATGGAAGTGGAAGGCACGAGGCATACGCACAGCTCTCAATTTCTAGTGTGCAGTTCTGTTGGTCCAGAGGGTATCTCCTCAGATCCATCATGCAAGCAGCTGTGGTGGTGATTCTGAAAGGGGAAAAAAATAAAGGAAGATATGAAAGTCAGGCAGCATTAGGGGCTGCTGTTTCCATAGTAACCGGGGAGAGCCGTTGTGGAGGAGAGGTAGGTGTATGGGGTGGAGGACAGAACACATTGCTTAAACCTTACCCTCAGTGGCCTGGTTTAATCTTTCATGACTCACGTCATCAAGGCTGTATCTTTAGTAAAGGTGCAGTGGGGTGAGGGGAAGGCATAATGTTTTCTCCTCGTATATAGATGGAGAGAGAGAGACAGAGACAAAAAAAGTAAGAGTAGGCAGAGCTATGGAAATGAGAGGGAAAAAGAGATGCTTCTGTTTGCAAGAGAGATAATATATTTGTCTTTTATATTTATGTGTATGTTGATTAAGTTGCTCTGCAGTGAGGTATGAGGAGGAATAATTTATCACAATATCTATCTATCCTTCCATCCATCCTTTCCCAGTCCCCATGACACGCACCCTATTCTATTGATCTACCACTCTTCACCCTAATCCATCTCATCTACCCTTCTGTCATGGGGTCTGATATCCAAATGCTACTATCTGGACCTTTCTTTATAATGAATTACATGTTTCCTTGTCTTTCGGTTCACAATTCTGCGCACAAATTTGGTGTAGCCCAAGCAGTTTGGAATTTGGGATTTTGATGCAAGTGTGCACACATGTCTTTTCCTAAACACACACATATGTATATTTTTTTCACCCTGTCTTGATGTGGGGCTGGGAGAGTCCATGAGCATGTGGCTGTCCATTTGAAAAGGTGTGGGTGAATACATTTGCATGCTGTGTGTCTATGCAAGATTTCTGGAACAGAGTAAGTCATCCTGTGGCATTGGCATTACCCCACTCTGTCCTTATACACACTGGAATTTCTCCCCTTCACCTAATCTCCCAGTCTTCTTCTAATGCAATCTCCTTTCCATGCAGCGTGCATGTGTGAGAGTAGCTAGCAGGGAAGGATCAGTTCCCTCTCCCCTTTCTCAATTAACCATCTGGAAGGCATTAATCAAGCAACACATTTTTTATGATGCAGGCATAACTACTGAACTGTTAACAGGAAAGCTTTGTTATCCTTTGAGCCTTGTCATTGGGCAGATGGAGAGACAACAGAAAATGAGACTCAGATCAATCCAAAAAAATCAATAAGGAAGAGAAAAGAGCTAGAACAAGAGAAGGGAATTGATAAAGAGGTAAAGGGGGTTAGGGGAGGCAAAGGAAAGAGTGATAATACTCAACTGAGTCATGGATGCACATGGAGGGGAAGAGAGAGCACGCGCATCAATGAACGGCTGTCTCTTTAAGAAATCTTGCATGTTAAATTTATCTCTCTGCTGTCTGCAAAGACTGTTTGTAGAAGATGAAGCTTTGAGGAGAGCCTTTGCCACTGCCTGCTGTGCTATAAATAGACCCAAAGAGATGGAGGGAATTTATATATATCCTCCCTGGGTCTAGATACAACATTGCAACTAGCCTGGAAGGAGCTTAGGTAGGAAAGGACCCTTAACCCTTTAAATTAAAAGCTGGTTTAAAGGGGGAAGGCAGTGCAATCCAGTCCCAAACAATCACAGCAGAGTCTACATTTAATCTATTGTTTTCATGGTATTCAAGATTCGCACCTCCAGTAAAAGAGCTGAAAAGACAATTTCTCTCCAAATCCGAACAAGTTCATTAGAGTTCATAAGACATCACAAGGGAGCAGGCACAATTAATACCCATGGGGGACCCAAACCTCTTTAGGAGATGCTTGGGGTACAGAACAGTGGCCAATGCAGGCATACGCCAAGACGGCAGATTTGTGGCTGGGTATGACTCATCCCTACGCTGCACTCAGCACACATTGTATATATTATACCACACCCATGGGAAACAGCATCCACAAATGCATTCTTTATTTTCCCTACAGTGTAACCTGTAAAAATGTATTAAACAAAGATTGTCCACCCAATTTACAGGACCTGGTAGGCTAAAACCTTGCATAGTGTCCAGTCCAAGATCACTGTCTGTCTAGCTTGCCTAAACAAAGGGCACTGAGGGGAAACATGCTCTGATCTTGGAGTAGGCTCACAGCACAACTCCAGACTTGCATCACAACTCAGCCATCACCTGCAGTGCTGGTTTCCAATAAAGAACATGGCATGGAGTGCTAGGGATGCAGCACTCCAGAGGCCAAATCATGTCCTTGCAGGTATCAGCATAACTCTGGAGCTGCACCATTGATTTGATTAGGTATATGTTAGATTTATACCAAGGTAACTTGTGCAGGATTTGACCTTCCAAGTCAGACCAAATAATGTCTTTCCATTTTACTATTTGGGGATGTTTATTCCTGTGAGGTAAACAGAATAAAGGTTATATTGGTTTCAGAGTATCAGACAATTGCTCCTCTTCCTTACAAATAAAATCACAGGTCCTTGACTGGCCAGCAGGTGTGTGACCTGCTGACTGGCTACAACCAGGTAGTAAGTTGGTCAGCTGTGACCTGTCCTGCTCACCTCCCATGCTGTGATGTTACCTAAGTGACTGAAGGGAGAGCAGGTGGACTCAGAGTTCTGCCCCAGCAGCTGGTGGGGATTCTTTTGCTTTTCAAATGTGTGTCTTGGGGTCCCTCTGACTGTGCCATCTGGACTCCATGAAACAATTTTTACTCCTCTCCTCAATTACTGTAAGTGATGGTACAATCAGAAAGGTGAATGTTCATATCAAGGGTCAGCAAATTAATGAACGCAGCTCAGTCTGAAGGGGGGCTGCTGCTTGTCACCTGGCTGCCACCACTACCTCCCTCACCAGTAATTCCATTTTTCACTGCTTTCCCCAACTGCTGATTGTTGCCACCATCCCAGTTTGGCAGGCTAAGTAAAACTTCTTTATTGAACAGAGCAGACAAAATGGAAGACTGAGCCAAATGGGTTACCTATATTGGCACACTGACAGAAGCCGAAGGCCTGATTTGGACAGCTGGCCTGTTGACTTCAGTTGGTACTGAGCCAGGTCCTAAAAGTACAGACGCACTTTTTGAGGGGAGGGGGGAGTCACTCAGACACTTGCACTGTCTCTGGGTAGTATGTGGTACTTGGTACCATGGTAACTTGGAGGCACAATGCTATCTGATATACAGCAGGGGTTGGCAACCTGCACCCCGTAGGCTAAAGAGATTTTACTTAGCAGCATTACTGTACAGTAGCATCCTTGAACAGCTTTCTGATGATGCTGACTGTGCAATAGCTCATTACTACCGCACAGTAGCATCGTGTCATGCTTCGAGCCATGTGGTGCTACTGTGCAGTTGTAATGAGCTACTGTGCAGTGAGCATCTCATGTAGACACAGCCACTGCCCCTTCCATGTTGGCTATCTCAAACAGGATGTGAAATGCTGAGGGAACTAGGAAACTTCATTCTCCTCTCATAACCACAGATGGTCCAGAGCAGGACTAGGCACACTAGCAATCTCACTGTACCCCAGCCCATACTGTACATACTCTGTGAGCAAGGCACGCTGGCTTCCAAGGCCATCAGACTAGTACTGTGTTAGGTGTAGATGTTCAACAACACTCTGTTTATTGGGTCAATGCAATGCGTTTCACATAGGAGATGAAACAGGCAGGCAGACAGACATTCTAATGTTTGTCTAATAAGGACTATTGAAAGGCTGTCTGTTAAAAGAGTGCTAAAGAGTGAGAGCAAAAGGACGAAAATGTGGGGGATTGGGAGGGATGACAGCAAGTGTGGGAAGTGAGGAGGAAGAAGAGGCAAAGGGCCACAGAATAGATGGGGGAGATGACAGGATGGAATGGAGGGAGGAGAAGGAAAATAACACAAGAGGGGTCACGAGAGGTAGTGATGAAAAAGAGATATCAGGAAAGCAGGAAAAGAATGAGAAGTTAAAAGATAAATCAGAGGAAGGGCAGAGCCTCACTCTGTAAGAAAGGAATCTAAGAGAAAGACAACAAACCCATCCTACCGTAATAGTTACAGACAGAGAGCAGTGCCTCCAGGAGAAATGACAAAAGAGAAAGGCAGAGAAAGGGACTGGAGAAAACCAGAGGGAAGGATGTCACCTTCCCCCTGACATTAGAGTTAGGCACTGGAATGCTGCCAAACTGTATCTTTCCCTAAAAATATATTCAAAATGGTTGTGGTATAAAATTTTTCCTACCTGGATACCCAGTACCAAGGAAGGAAGGAACTCAGTGGCAATTTGCACAGTGAAATGACCTGCTTTCACAGTCCTCCAGTGACCACAAGCACTGCCTAGACATGATCTCCCCTGCTACCCTATCCCTTCAAATCATCACCCCCTTCACCCCATCCCCTTTGGAGGAAGATATAGTTCTGCCCTTTCATGGGAATAATGTTATGTAGTCACTCTGCAAAACAGCAAGGAGGAAACAGAGCTACCATTTCTCTACATTGCTGGCAACATGCACACAGTACATTTTGAGTAGATGGGGCAGTAGGAAAATTGCAGATTATTTTAAAGGGGGGATCTAATCTCTGGATGTGTTGAGCAGTTCAGACCAAAAAAAGTGTGGTTAGTGTCTGTGTGTCCCCACTGTCCTTTAATGGACTGTGCGTCACGGACTCTATATTTTGATAGCAGATGCTGAGAGTTCTTCAGTACAAGCAACAGAAGCACAATATTTTGGAGCAGAAGCCATGAAGCTATGAGTGGCTATTGCATAAAAGCTGGTGACACCAGTGAAGTGCCTTGGTAGCTGCTGATTTGTTACACCTTGAACTATTCCCCAGCCAAAGCTTGAACTAAACCTTAATGGAATGCCCACTTAAACCCCTTTCTTCTCATTATATTTTCATCACTGCCATTTCTGTAAAGTAGAAAAGAGAGGCTGTTCTCTCACTATGACTTGCCAGGTGCCCTCATTGCCTGCTGCATTCAGAGAAACTTATTGAACTGCCTGCTTAGGTGAGAACCAAAACTCACAGCAATAATACAAGGGAGCTTTTTCTCATTAGATTCTCATTAGATGAGAAGTCTGGACAAAATTATAAAAAGCACTGGGAACAAGTGGGAAGAGGCAAATGGAATCTTTAAAGGGTTTTTCCTATCACTAACTTGGACAGAGGTTTATTAGGCTGTATGTATGGGTGACAGGAAGGGGAAAGAGCCACCTCAATTTCCTTTTTCCTTTACTTATCCTATCTTCATGAGCTGAGAGCAGTAAGGAGGACTGCCTCATCTCAATTGTAGCTCTGCCAGGACTCCTGAATCATAAAACTGATCACTTAAGGGCTCCCCTTGTCTTAGAAACTTAGTTCACAAATACCCACTGCCCATATCAACCATTTATTTTCCTTCTCTGATCCTCCTTTGTGCTGTTTGTTTATTAATGGCTTCTTAGTTAGAGTGATTACTTAAGGCTGCAGGCATGGAGGGAAACACTCAAAACCAGTATTATAAGACTGCCATGTTCAAGTCTTTGCCTATGCTGGTCTCAAAATCTGAAGCCTGGGATAATTTCTAGAGCATCTGTTCCAGACAACTTCATAGAACAGTCCTGAATTGCCTCATATCCCAATTTCACCCAGTTTTCTGCCTCACCTGTTCTCTGCCTTTAGCTCATGTCTCAATCAGAGTAGCTCCCTCAACAAAACTTCTCCATTCTACTTATTCAGGTACACTCTTGGGGCTCTCATTTTCCATTTTTTTCTCTGCATCTTTATCAAAGTGGCTAGGGAAAAAACAGCCATTAACTGTTAGATTCAAATGGCAAATTACTGCCCCAAGCTCCCACTGATTTCAAAAGAAGCAGGACCAGACTCATAAAGGGGATAGTAGATCTTTCCATGGAGAGAAACTAAGACAATTGGACTTGAATCAAAAAGAGGTCAGCAAAAGGCACTCTCGCTTTGTTTCACATGTATTGATTTTTTTCAGTCAGGCATTGGTACAAGCCCTCATATGCAGTCCAGTCAAAGAAACAATGGTTTGGGGTTTTTTAGCTCTGTAACAGGGCAGCCTATCCCCTGTAAGAGGAAACAGTCAACACTGTTAAGAGAGCCCAGCTGCAGGGCCTTTGGATAATGAGGGTGTATCCCACGAGAAGCTTGAAATCTCCCGGGAGAGAGCAGAAAAGGAAGCAAGATGTGCACTGAACAATTTGCTGCATGGAGGGGTCAGCCTGCTGTGCTAAGGTCAGAGCCAAAGGGGTTCCCATCACAGCACCCAAGACAGGATAGCATAGTTTTGCTTTGCTTATTTTCTTTGTTTAAAAGACTGGTTTTATTTGGGAAGACTAGCTGAGGAGCTCCTTAGGGAGCAAAGCCTGCCTGCAAAAGCCAGCAGTCTAAGAAACCTCCTTACAAGCTCCTTTTAGCAACTTCTTATATTTCAGTTCTCTTGAGAAAACAAAGGCAGCACAATCCCTTAAGGACAAAGACATAAGAAGCACAGGGATGTTAGCATCGGCAGTTGGAAGGAGACACAGAAGCAACAGGTCGATAAGTGGGACATGTGAGGGCTAACTCCAGGCTTTTGAGTAGGGTAGAGTGAATGAGGTGGGTGGAACAGACAAAAATCACGTTTTGCTGATTGAGAAAACATTCAAATACTCAAGTCTTGAAATTTTTGAAGTCATTTTATAAGAATGTGCTAGAAAATGTCATCTTCTACTTGGCTGTTAGCAACTTCCAAAGGCCCAGTAGTTTTATAAATCACTAGTGAATTTTGCTTTTTCTTTAATATATTCCTTGCAAATCCTTGTACATCATACCACAATCAGCAGCACGGCAAAAGGTTGCACATGTTTACATTGACTTCACATGTGTAAAGTGTGTTTCCCTACTTCCAGCACAGTTTGACTATGCTCCCCTTCCTTTCTCAAGTGAATGCCATGTGTGCTTTCTTTGTAAATGTACAGCATGCAAAGGAATCAAAATGGAAAACACAAGTGGTTCTGGACCAATGTGCATTGGTATAACAGGTGAAAACAATCCATTGGGGCTGGTCTCTTCAGAGTCCAGCCCCAAATCCCCTGAGGCTGTATGTTTCAGTGAGTCAAGCATCCTACTCAGCCCCTTTGTGCCATTTCAAAGTACCAAATGATAGGCAAGTACTTTCAGGATCAAGGGGCATCAGCAGAACTATGTGGATGAAATGCAGTATGAATTTATGAAAGGGATTACATGGCGTGGCTGCCTCAGACAGCAGGAGATTGGATTCATTGATCCAGAAGGTCCCTTCCAGTTCTAGATTCCTACAAATTGCAGAGGATGGGGAATACTGGGGCCAAGAGGAATTGACTGAATAATAAAGACCCATGAATTATATCCTGGGGGATCAACAGATGTACACTGAAGTCCATTGCTGGACCTCCATGGTAAAAGGGTCTGGAAAAGCACAGCACCAAATACGAGGTCAAAGGTACATTTTCCAAATTACTTTTTGTGAAGAAAAGTGTCTAACCTAAGGCATTCTTTCATAATACCCAGCATGAGACCTTCTCTACAGTGACTAAAATGCTGCAAGTTGACAACAACTGTAGAATATCTGCTATGGGTTAGTCATTCCGACTATATTGGTTTCCCTCTTTCATGGCATCGTGGACATTAGAGGTGGGCAGGATCTGTGGGATCCTCTGAGTTCCCATCCCCCAGTTCCAGGCTGGCTCCTGACAATTTATTCTTCAGGGCTGGGATTTTCTCTTCATCTCCTGGAAAACTATTCTGACATTTCACTTATATTTTAATTTTCTTATGTATCATTCCTTGCTTGTAACTGTGCCCCTTGTGCCACTCTAAATATGGGAATTTTCTCATTCCCTTGACATTAGCCTGCAACCAAACCCAAATGATGGCTTTGACAATAGCTCTTTTCATGATGTCTCTACTCTCAGCCCCATGATGAGTTTAAGCCACTTTTCCTGAATCCCTTTCTGTGTCCTTACAAATTTCTCTCAATGAGCTGTCCTAGCACTTCAGGAGCAGGCTTTTCTGAGAACTTCATGGTGCAACAATGCTTCATGGTATTTAGCTTGAAGCCTGGCAGGATTTTATGGTGCAATATGGGCTCTGACTCAGCTGCTGGGCCTTGGGATATTTGTCTAATGGAGTCCCTCAGGCTGAGTTGGTGTGTTGCTTCTGGTTGGGAGCTCTGATATGCTTTCTTCTGCTTCTGCCTCCAGAAGTAAGAGAATAGACAAAGCCTAGTAAAAGTCATGTCAGATCTCCCACACTAGCACTCAGAAGGCCATTTGGACAACTGAATCACCCCTTTCCAATTTCCCAGACCAGTGCCTTCAACTGGCAAAAGAGCAAAACAGTCCAAATATTTTGCTGGCCTCTGATAGGAGGAAGAGTCAAAGGCTCTGAGTAAAGAGAGCAAAGGACAATGTAGGGGTGCTCCTCTAGGATGAGGCAGAAGGCTCAACCCTTGAGAGGCCAAAATGATACAGGCTCCCTAGAGCTCCTGAGAGGGGTGCTGGCCACATGATCAGTGCAAACTTGCTTGGCCCTCATTACAGCCCCACAGCAATGTAGGCACCAGTGGCCATAAACTGCACGATGGATTGGGAACTGGAGCTAACAGAGAGCACTGGGATCTATACTTTGCAGATAGGTCTGGGATGGAAGAGTAGTAGGAAGGATCTGGGCCTCTGGAGGAGCATGCTGATGGGCAAGGGGACAGCCCAGGTTGCATTGTTCAGATAGGAAGGTGCAGTGAGCTCCTTTTCCAGCCTCAGCCCTTTGGGGTGGGTTTATTTCCTTATTTCTCCTAACATAAAATGGCAATGTGCCTGGACTTGTGTATGTGGGTGTGTGCTCATTTGTGTTTATGAGTAGGGAAGCAGGTGTGTTTAGTCTGCAGTCTATATGACCACACATACATACACGTACACAGATATACAAATTCACTTTAAAGAGATGATAGCGAAATGTTATAAACCATCTTTCACAGAAACTTTTCCTCCATGCCTCAAACTACATATATGTTGCAGTTCTGATGTTCTCTCTTCAGAATGCACTAAACAGTATTCTGTCATAATCACCCCCCACTCCAAAAAAAAAATCTTTGCTTGTGAGGATGCCCCGTAGTATTTCCACAGAGGTTTTAGGTCTGGAGGTCAAATCACTCTGCATTGTTTTGGCTGTTCAGAAAACAATCCTCAGGCTGATTAGTAGTCCAGCTTTGCATCTGACTTGTTGCCCACTCTCAGCCGTACTTCTTCCTCCTGCAGCCCTGACAGCTCTCTATCACTGGAAGTCAAGGAATTTTGAAATTAGAGATAATCAAAGCTAGGAATACCTATTTAAGGGGAATTTAAAGCTTGTTTTCAATCTTAATCACAACACATCCAAATGGTTTCAAAATTTCCTGCAAAATTAGTTTTCCAAAAACCCCCAAAATATTCATTTTAGAATTTTTAAGAATGATATTGTATGGATTTATATTAATGGAATTAAATAATATAATGATTGCAATGATTTTTTGACCTTTTTGACTAAAAGCATTAAACTTTCTTTAAAACAGGAGATACTTTTATCTAAAAAGGGTATTTCAATCAGTATTAAATTGCAAGTGTTTTAAATTATTTAAAAAATATAATAAATAGGATGTTTCAACTAGTATGTATCATATATTGAAGTCAGCACTATTATTGGTGCATAATGCCTCAACATAATGAAAAATAATAAAAATATGTGTGTGAAAAACACACACAAAATAAATACAGAATTATTCTATGGAAAAAAAGTTCCCATTTTAAATTTCTTCCTATGGATATTTCATTGAAAAATGATACAATTTGGAAATAAATTAAAGAAAAACATTGTTAGAAACAAGTTTTCCAAAAAAAAGAAGAGAAAAAAAAGAAAGCTGTTTCAACAGCTAGTGAAGAAGTTGTTTCCAGCTAGCTAAATCAAGCTTATTCTCCCCATTGATTTGTATTATTTCCCCCACACTGAATCATATCTTATTATTTTCCTGTTCAACTCCTTTAGGGTTCTCCTCTTTCACCCAATGCCTCTTCCTTCTGTCATATTTGAAACTCCTCCCAATTCAGTGTCACCTTTGAATGCTATTAAGCTGCTGGTTATGCCATCTCTTAAATATTTAATGAAGGAGCTAGACAAGACCAGATCTCATGTTGACTCCTAAGAAACCTCTCTCCCCAAAATCACCTCTTCTGACACAAAACATTGCTTTCAATTAGTTCCACTTGTTGGTGACTGCCATGAGCCTTTGATCCAAACCAAAGCAAGTTAGTTTTGGAGTAAGCTTTTTGTCAGATGCTGTGTATTAAGTGGTTTCATGAGATGATCTTACATGTGCTGCATCCCCTTCATCCACTTATCTGTTAAATGTATCAAAACAAGCACATGTGCATCTTTTCAACACAGGGACTTTCACAATGAGCAACTGGGGAAAATAAAAGACTTCATTTACTCATGAAAACAAATAGTATCTTGGAACCTGGTCTTAGTCTCTCTGAAGTTAAGAGCAGAGCTCTCATTGAGTCTGGTGGGCCGTAACTGGGCCCCTGGTGGTTGATTCTGAGCCTTTCTGCCAGATGTACCAGATTTCTGGTAGGTAGCTGGAATGACCCAGATCAAATCTGAGGTTAACAGGCACTATGACCTGGCTGCCTCCACTGCTCTCCCTGCCACCTGAGTGTGGTGTGGGGTAGACAGAGCCTCCCCACTTCCCTAGCAGCTATCACTGAAGCTATAGCTCCAGAGTCTGGATTCAAAGGCTCCAGAGGTTGTAGATTGCTGATCCCTGCACCACAGCACAAGCATCACAGGGATAAAGCCACTGGAATATAACTTTCTGCATTCCCACATCAATTTTAAGGTATTTGTGTCAAATTTTTGTTCCAGCTCAGCTTCAGTTTCAGACAGAACCTGCCATGAATTTAGACTCCTATGCTTGAGACCATAGTGCCCTGCAAAGAGAATGACCAACATACCAGAAGTCTAACGAATAGCATCAATGAATAACTTCACTGCAGGATCAACTCCCAGATGGGGGTGGGGCAGGAAAGATGGTAGGATATGAAGACAAAAACAAAGACTGGCATATAGCAGAAAAGATCAAGACAGCTAACTTTGAGAAACACAAGACAGATAGTCAGTACCAAGAACAGATTCTCTCTAGTATGAAACCTAAGTGTTAAACTGTTTTATCAAAGAAGCCATCAAATGCTACAGAACCCAAAAGAACCCAAACTGAAGAAAGGAGGCAGTGTTCAGAAGAACCCTGAAATTGTCCTCCAATATGTTTGTGGATACAAGTACTTGGTAGCAGCAAAAACACAAAAGCAAATTTAGAAACTAAGATGAAGTCTCTTAAAAATGATGACCCAGATCTCTATGAACAAGATGGCTGGATCTATTAAAGTGTTCCCTGGGGCCTGCTATCACTCAGAAGCCTGCACTTTCATCACAGGAAGAAAGGCATCTCCTGACGAGACCTATGATGTGAAGTGAACGCCAGCAGTTCCTGCTGACGGCAACAGGAGATGCAAATGTTCAGCACCTTGGAGAGTATTCGTGGTAAGAATACTGCTGAGGGAAAGGAACAGCTCTCATGTAAACCAACATGGGCATAGGACCTTAAAGAAATGGGGGAGAATGATCTGATTATTTTCTCTCTCATTATCCCAGGTGCCATCCCTATTGTCTTACCTCTAAATGTGGCCTGTCCAAGGCTGTTCTTGGCACTGTCCAAAGAGCATTACTTGCTCTTAGGATGTGCCTACACACAAAATGAACTTGCAACTGTAGCACATGCTACCATACATGTGCTATCTTAATTTAGCTAGAACACATAATACTTGTAGTTAAGATGTGGTGGTATAGTCTTCAGCAAACAGAGCCAAACCCTCTGGAGATCCTGTCTATGAATGTTGGCTGCCAGTGCAAGCTAACACCTACATCACCATGACTACATTGAAATGTTATACATTCTAGCCAGATTAAGTTAGTCCAGGCACACTGGTATTTGCTACAATAACACCTTCATTTTGTACCTTTGGGTCATGTCTACACCATTAAACCATGTTAGGAAGTGCTTGGGTGAAGCACAGTGCACTCACTCCACTCCAAAATGGATGCCATGTAACCACCTGTTGTGCTGTGCCTATCTGTATCAATAAGCATACCAAAGATAGCAAAGTCACTGATTGGCACCCATCATGGCTCTACAAAACTTGCGTACATCCATTTTGAGGGGCAGCACATGTGAAGTGGCACTCCCTGGTGTGGTCCTCTGGGGGTGTATGCATACCCAAATTGTATCTTCATGCTGCAAAAAAACTGTTCTTAATTCATATTGGCTAATCCACATCAGCTAATTCAGATCACAGCATCAGAGAAAACAAGGTGTTTGATGTCAGTCTTCCTTGTAGGCTTGAACTCAAGCTGCTGACCTGAATGGGTGCTTAAATTGTCTTGTGTTCATTGTTATTTTAACCCAAAGTAGCCAACCTTAGCTGAGACCACCATTTTTTTTTGGTTTCATAGATTCATAGATTCATAGATTAAGGGTCGGAAGGGACCTAGTAGATCTTCTAGCCCGACCCCCCGCCAGGGCGGGAGAACAACAAAAAACCCCCAAAAGAGACGGGACTCAAATGAGTCCAGCCAGGTAGGCATCCAGCCTCTTCTTAAAGACCCCCAGGGTAGGGGCCAGCACCACTTCCCTTGGAAGTTGGTTCCAGCTCCTAGCCGCCCTAACTGTGAAGTAGTTCTTGCGGATGTCCAATCTATACCTCCTCTCCATCAACTTGTGCCCATTGCTTCTTGTTATGCCAGCGGGCGCTAGGGGAAACAGCGTCTCCCCCAAACCCTTCTGGTCCCCCCTAGTGAGTCTGGGGTTGGTGTGTTATAAATATAGACCTGTCAATGAAGTTGGATAGAATCCTCACAGAGATCCACAGAGTGGCATGTACTGGAAACTTCATCAAAATATGAAACATCCTCTAACATAGGAAAGTTTGGGGTACCCTTTTCAAAATAAATCTGTTGGTGTGACAGGGCACTTGGTATGGCTGTCACTTTAAGAGAAGAGGGACTGCTCAGTTAGCAGCCTGCAAGTGTGGCAAGGGCCAATTAGGGAGTCACCTGACCAGATGGGGGCAAGGCATATAAGCCCAGGGCTAGAGCTGGTCAAGGACTCTAGCCCTGGGAGCCAGAACGAGAGGAGCTCTTGGCAGCAGGGCTGCAGCAAAGCTCCTAGCAGAACAGCTGAGCTGGGTCAGATGTCTATCTCTAGTCATTTTGGCATCTGATATGTTCAAAATAAAGGTTGCAATATTTTTTTTAATGGGCAGAGTATGTTTTTGCAATGCCACATGCTCAAAATGACTAAACTGATTTGGCTCAAACTTTCCATAAATACTCAGTCCTGGTCAGACCAAACCCAGAATATTTAATCTGATCTCTAATCTAAATGAGTTATGAGCAAATGAAGATGTGAGCTTCAAATGGAAACAATAGGCAACTTGAATGAAAGTGGCCTGCATTGGTGTGGGGCCTCAAATATCCCTCCATCCCTAATATTGATCTACCTGAAATCATTTTAGCTATAAAAAAATGCAGTGACTTTTGGAGTGGAACATGATTTTAGACACACACAACTGAGCAACACTTGACCAAATCTCTCTTGCCTGCTGGCTCTTCTTTTAAAATGGATCTTGGGAGAGGTAGGTGATAAGATGAATGGCAATGGTGTTCATAACCATGCACATAATGAAAACTCCTACTACACTTACCTTAGGCCATAGAGCACAGTCCCATCTGGATGGAGCCGGATCATACGGTTCTTCACTGTCACCCCATGTAGGAAGGACTTCTTGTCATTCAGGAAATATGTGTCAGGGAGCCACAACTGGTCAGCCACACGGTTGTCCAGGGTCAGGTTTAGAGGAAGGTCATTGTATGCTAGGCGCTTGTCCCGCCAGCTCTGCTGAAAGTACATGGTGATGGTGTAGTCCTATGAGAGGAAACACCCAACTGTCAGTCTGTCCCAAAGGAGAGACATTACTCATTCTTCCCAAAAATGCTGCCTTGGAGACATCTATTGTGATGCCAAAATGTTTGCATCCACATGCCTCAATTCCACACGTGATGTTTTATAGAAACTATGCCATTTTTTGAAAGAGTTTAGCTCCAGGATAAAGAAATGAACTTTCTAGAGAAGGAAGTGATTTGAGTTGTCACTGATTTAACATTTGATGGATACAGCCTGCAGCAGTACATCACCCCATTTACTCCTCTGCTCTGCTCAGTGCTCCTTAATACCAATATCAGAGTATGGTGGAAGATGGGGACAAGCCAACAAATGCAAATTGTGGCTCAACATTCCTAAATGTCAGAGTTGAAAAACTCAAAACTGCTCCGGCTTGTGTGTACCCCGGTTTACTTTTAATTATAATATTAATAGTCATTTTGATGGCCTTCATCCCCATAGTACCAATGGAGCTCTGGCAATAGAGGCTTCCCATATCAGTTCCAGAGCCTGGATCTTTGGAAGGGACTCTGACTTGAGGTTGGCTGTATAATGGTTATTTTGCATTTCAGTAGCCCCCAGGGGCCCTAACCAAGAGCAGAGCCCATCAAACTAGACACAAAACAAACACCTAATAGGAGACAGTTCTTGAAAGGCTTGCAGTCTAAACAGATATGAAAGACTGTAGCTGGGAGTGGGAGAGAGACACCAACTGTCAAAATGACTTGCCCATGTTCACACAGCAGTTCAATGGCAGAGCTGGGAATAGAACACAGACCTCCTGAACTGTCCTGTACATTGTGCTATAATTCTCCCAACCCTCTATGCTAAAGAAGAAAGACAGATAAAAAGAAAATATATCAAAAAGGATGTGAGAGCAGGTTCTTTGGAATAAATCTCTGAGGGCATGTTGCAGGAAGAGTATGGCTTAACCGATGTTTGTTACAAAGGCACAAATAGAAGTCGCTTTAATGTTATCTTATTTTTAGAAAAATCTAGGAGGCTTGGTAAGGGAACATAGAAACTTTCAGGGGCTCAAAACCAATGCCTGACTGATGACTATTAACACTTGACATGTTATATGGAAGGAGTTAATGAGCTGGTGGCTTCATTGCACTTCTGAGTAGACAGGGATACATTGCGTGAAAACAGGATTTTGGAGTTATTCTGTGATAACTAAGTAATCACAAGATAACTAAGCCACCTCCCCCTGCTCCCCCATCCGCTTGGTGAAGGTTTTAGCATAGAGGCTGAAGACTGGAATTTCAGGGAGGTGAAAAAGTTTGGTTTCCCTTACAGTTTGCCCATCTAGGCCAGGGTTGGGACACTTGGGCAGAACAGCATGGAAAATTTTTCACTGTCACTGCATATGTTTGGTTTGGGGATGAAGAGGGAACTTCACTTTCCAGGCCAGTCAGGCCAGGACTATATCTAACTAAAAGCTCAAAATGAGGAATGACTATGAATGCAGAGCAAGCGTCCTAGGTATCTAAAAGCAGGACAGATCTCAGCCAAGTGAATCACGATTGAATCTCCAAGAGAAAACATCAGGACCAAGTGAATGGGAGTGGGAGGCACTGAACATTGCACAAAGAAATGCAACTAAGATTCTCAAATCCATTCTAGTATCACCCTGTTGCCTTATGAGAATTGTCCTGGATGGTACACATAGCAACCACACCATGCCTATCCACTGCTGCCATCTGCCATTTCCAGCTATCCTGCACTGGCTACAGAGCACCCCTACAACAGCTTTCAAATGTGAGCTGGGGTATCATGACACTGTATTGTGAGCAATATCAGCTCATTCTCATGGGATATACTCTTGGGGCTGGGGTTTGATGCATTCCATTTCAATTTAAATTCAGGATTTTTTGTATCCTGCAATCTACACATGCTGGTGAGGACATACCACAAGGCTCATGAAAAGTGATTTGTTTCTCTGAGACTGATGTGGGAATTCAAGTTATGTGCAACAGTTCCACATTTAGGAAGCACAGACATCATGATAACTTGAGTTACTCTAAATGAGCTATCAGTGGAAAGGTAACACTGACAAAGATGTCATGGCAGCACATGGAAAATATTTTCACAAGTGGTTGTGATCCTAGCCACTGCTCCTACACTCAAGGATGTTTCTGTATTTTGCATTTGATAGTTATTGGATAAATTGGAGAGAGAACTGAGATAGATTCTGTCTCACTGGTGGGGGAAAAGCCAGATCTCAGGCTTTCATCCCCTCCTGGACAGGCTCAGTGAAGACTTCCTGACTGGCTTCCTGACTGGCTCTCCTTCCACCTAACAGGACAGCTTCAGCAGGAGGTATGGAGGGTGCTCTTAGCCCTTGGCCTAATAGCCAGGACATGTTGCTGAGCACTAAGAGTTGCAGGTTCCAGTTCTCAGGGTAAGGGGGTGCCTAGCATCTGGATAACCTGCTCTCTGGCCAAGTGCCCTAACTAGGCTAAGGTTGGGAGTAACCCCGCTTCCCCTTTCTTTTTGAGTTGTTTTGCAACTTAGATTTAAATATGTTACTGCAGGGAGTAGGTTCTAAACTCTGTAAGTGATCTGTTTTGCCACTTACATGGTTACAGTTAGCTATAACACCACTAACTCACCTAAAGGAGCTGAATTTGGGCCAAAGTGTCTTACTTGGGATGCCTCAGCTTTTGAGCATGCAAAGTTACCCAATACAGGGCAATCTGGGGCAGAGTGAGTTCCAGAAGACTGCACAGCAGGTCAGTGGCAGAGCACCTAGGGGTCAAACAAGGAGTCTTAAGTCCTGTCGTTTAACCTAAAAAATAGAAATTGAAGTTCCTTCTTTAATCCTCCCCTAATGTGCCTTCAGTTTGGGTAATGAGCATGCTTATGTCGTGATCACTAAATTCCCCCCTCAAGCAGCTTGACCACTCATCTCTCATGGAGCTGAGCACTGCCTTCAGAGGGTTGGTCTCTCTCTCTGGACTCCATGGACAATTTGCAGTGAAACACCCGTCAGCAGCCTGGACCTGCATTGCAGTGTGAGAGTAAAGGAGCAGAACATAACAGCTTGAGGCTTCTTTTATTTTTATCAGGCCACCTGCTCCCATATTCTTTCCCAGTCCCCTGTGATGTCATTCCACCTCAGTCTTCCCTGGAAATCCCTTCTCCTATTTTCATCCTTGAACCTCCCCCAGCTCTTCCAGTGCATCTCAGTTCTAACCTGCAGCAACCCTGCTTTCCCAGTTTTTATTCCCTGAAGAACTAACTGCTTTTGTGATCTGATCCAGATTTGAAGGAAGGGATCTGGGGGATAGAAACCAAAGCATTAACTTTCTATGTTTCCAAAGTATTTCCCTTCTGGTTCTGTATATCAGCCCCCTAGCTCTTGGCACTCTTGAGATACAGAGCAGACATCTATTTCCCCTTGGGTTGAGTTCTTTCCCATGTTCTTCAGATGCTCCTGGGCTTCCTTTCCATCTGTTTCACAGCCAGACAGTCATGTTTTGTTATGAAAAGCTCTGTATCACCTAATAACCACAGGCTACCTAGTATTCAATGCTTCTCACAGTCCCTCTCATTTTCTGTTTCTCTCTCCTTGCTGTTCCCCTCTCTTCTGTTTTTTTATGCATCTCCTGCTTCACTTTCTCCATTTTGTTTTTTTTTCATTCTCTCTCTCCTCCTTTATATCTTTCTCACTCCATTTCTCAGGATTCCCTGTGTTGGCACTGAATTTAAGACCCAGCCCTTATACCTTTGTTCCAGGCAAGCACAGCCCTTAGACCGACCACAACCTTCCATTCAATAATAGGAAAATTTATTGATACCGAGTGATAACAAAAAAGAAATGATACAAACAATCAAACAATTCTATATCTTGCAATCCTAGGGCTGTCATCAGAGTCAACATACATCTGGCCAGGATGAAGGCTCCACTCTGAGGCTGTTTCTCTTAGGTGTCAGCAGTCTTGAGGTGGGATACCAAGGTGCCCTCCATCCCCCTGCCTCCAGTGGGGTGTATGAGATGGGCTGGTCATATGCCTTCAGTTCATGGTGGCCTTTGGGATCCTTCCTGGGGGATGGGGACAGGGTCCCCTCTTGGGGAGGAGTGCTGGGACAAAGGGAGGGATGAGAAGGAATGGGGAGGGACCCTTTGTTACTCTCAAGTCTGCTTTTGTATTCTCCTTCCCCCTTGATGACTCTTGATGACTCTTCATCCATGGCTATCTCTGGTTGGTTGTTTCTCTGTGGTCACATGTCCACATAGCCTTCTGGGCCTTCTCCTAATTTGGTCTGTTCCTGCAAAACCTGGACTTCTTCCCCTGCTCTGAGGCCTTGTAGCTGGTGTCTTTCATCTCATGTTATGGGACAGTATGGTACATACTTCCTTGATTCCCAGGCTTTGTGTCCTTGTTGTGTTAGAGAACCTGTCTGCCTTGAAGGCTGTGATCTCACGTTATGGCATGCCCCCCTCAATTCTCAGGCTGCATCCATCAGTTGGCCTTGTTGTGCTAGACAGCCTGTCTGCTTTCAGGGCTGTGAGACACTTTGTGTGTGAAACCCAGGCTCTTTAGAAATCCAATAACCCCTGCTGTCCATCTTAAACCCTTATAATATATATATCTATACCTATAAGTCAATCCCCCCCCCAAGAGAAACAGACCTTTAAATACCAGTTCTAAGCCAACACCCTCCTCCTTTCTCATTCCAGTGCTCAGCTCTGTTGAATGATGTGCATGATTACTGGACAGAAATGGCATACAGAGTCAGCCAGGCATCCAAAACTTAGAGGTCAGAGTTCTTGGGTGAAGTGGCAACATCGTTGCATTAATGAACTGAAGCTCCACAGCACAGAGAGGAGCAGCTTACAGAACTGAGCTCCATCTCCAAACTGCTAGCAGAGTACAATGCATGGAACAGGAACCCGATAGTATCTGAGAAAGACTACATCATCCCAGCAAGACTTAAGCACAGAGATACACTATAATATGTGAGAGGGATGCTGTACCATAGGGGAAAGAGGTCCCATCTATCAATGGATACACACAGCCTAAGAAACTGGGGTCATGTACTATACTGTTCCATAACATGAGATTGTCATCGACAGTTTCTCGGAGGCAGCCTTGATGGGTCCTCAGGTGACTGAGGAGCCTGATTCTGGATGCACACATTCTTTGGCAATGGGGGCATGTTGTTGGTGGGGAAATGGGATTCACAGCCCTGGGTTGGCCTCCTCCTGCTTCCTCCACCACTGCCGTTCTGCCTTGGTATCGAGTTGTTGGGCCTCAAAGTGGTGCACGCCTTGGTGGACCAGGTGATGCCACACCAAATGGTTAGCAGCTTGCTCCTCCCAGCCGTTGGTGTCAATGCCTCTGTGCTTGAGGGAGACCTTGAGTGTGTCTTTGTACCATTTTCTTTGGCTGCCCTTTGAGCATTGGCCACTGGAGAGCTGGGAAAAGAGAATCTGGTGAGGGAGGCAATTTTTGGACATCCAGACACAGTGGACTGTCCATCAGAGTTGATTTCTTAAGAGTAAGGCTTCAATGCTGGTGGACACAGCTTCATGGAGGATGCTCACACTGGTCCAGGAATCCTCCCATTCGATCCCCAGGATTCGACACAAGCACCACTGGTGAAAGCTCTTGAGGGTCTTAATGTGGAGTTGGTAGATGGTCCAGGTTTCACTGCAGTAGAGGAGGGCGGCCAGCACAACAGCCTTGTAAACCAGGACCTTCGTTGATTTCCAAAGGTCTCTGTTTTCAAAGACACATTGTCACAGCTTGAAGAAGGCAGAACTAGCACAGCTGACCTGGTGCTGGACTTCTGCATTGATGGTAGCTCATTGAGAGACATGGCTGCTGAGATGCAGAAAGTGCTCCATGTACTCCAGAGCCTCCCCATCTATGTAGATAGTGCGAGGGATGTCAGCTGGTTTGTGGAGGGTTGGCGGAGAACCTTCATCTTGGTGACGTTCAAGGACAGGCCAAGTCTCTTATATGAAACGTTGAAGAGATCTAAGGTTGCTTGCACATCCTGTGCAGAGTAAGCCGTCATGCAGCAATCATCCGCAAACTGACGGTCATGGATGGTGAGTTTTGTTTTCGCCTGAAAGTGCCCAAGAATGAAAAGCTTCCCATCCAGTTGATACTGGACACCCATGCTGGATGGTAGATCATCTCAGATGAGGTAGATGATGATTGACAGGTAAATGGTGAACAGGGTGGGGGCGATCACCTGGATGTGGAAGGCATCGGTTTCAGATTTTCAACTCAGGACAGTGGCAGTCATTTCATCATGCAGGAGCCTCAGCGGGCAGCTAAGGCATTGGAGGATGGTCTACAGAGCTTCATGATTTGAGGAACAGAATGCCTTGGTCAGGTCAATGAAGGTAAGGAACGGTCCTTGATTTTCCTCCCAACACTTTTCTTGGATCTGCCTGGCAATGAAAACAATGTCCACAGTGCCCCGGGATGGTTGGAAGCTGCACTAGGTTTCTGGATGGATCTCCTCAGTGACAGGACAAAGGTGGTTCAGGAGGATGCGGGCAGGATCTTACTTACAATAGACAGAAGGGAAATCCCCCTGTAGTTCTCATAGTCAGATTTGTTCCCCTTCTTGTAGATGGTCACAATGGTCCCATTCTTGAGATCCCCAGGGGTGTCCTCTTCATCCCAAAGGCAATCAATGGATACACACAGCCTGAGAAACTGGGGCCATGTACCATACTGTTCCATAACATGAGATAAGGTGGCATTAGCTACCAAGGCCCCAGAACAGTGGGTCCTGTGTCCCAATTTTGGGGGAACAGGCGAAATTAGGAGAAGGCCGAGAAAGACCAAATTAGTATGTGTCCATGTGATGAGCTACGTAGAAGTGTGCCGAACACAGAGAGACCAACCAGCAACAGCTACAGATCAAGAGTCATCAGGAGGGAAGGAGAATACAAAAACAGAGACTTGAGAGTAACAAAGTGTCCTCTTCCCAGGTCTCACTCCTCCCTGTCCTCTTCCCTGAGGGGTCCCTATCTTCAGGAGGGGTCCCCAAGGCCACCATGGATAGAGGGCACACCACCAGCCTGTCTCATTCATCCACTGGGGGTGGGGTGTAGACCTCAGCATCCCACTTCCTGGCTGCTGACATCTCACAACTAAGAGAAAGTCTCAGAGTAAAGCCTGCATCCTGGCCAGATGTATCCTGGCTCTGATGACAGCCCTACGAGTGGTAGTATATAGAATTGTTTGATTGTTTGTATTGTTTCTTTTCTGTTATCACTGTGCATCAATAATTTTTCCTATTATTGAATGCAAAGGTCATGGTCAGTCTGAGGGTGGGTTCCCTCCTATACCCCCCACCTCAGACCCAAGGCCTCTGGGTCCTAAAGCCAGAGCCAACAGATGCCCCAGAGCCAAATCCAGAGCCAACATTAAGAGAAGAAAGGATGCCTTCCCCTTCTTAAACTATAAACTGGACCCAGAGCACCTTAATATCATAGTACATTAACAAAAAAACTATCCATCTAATCAATCTACCCATCTATGTAGGCATACAATAATTTTTCATCCCTCTGTTAAGAGATGCTGGCTATGCCATAAAAACCCTTAGAAATGAACATTGCTGAAACCTCCTCTTCAGACACAGATATAATAATAATTGAGAGTGACATCATTCTTTCCTATATCCAGGCTGATATAATGTGTGGAGCAATTCACAGGGTAGGAGATCAGAAACAATAAGCCCAACTCCCTTCACCAGTGTTCTCTCAAGATGCTAAGGACTAACTCCATGGGTGTATGTCAAGATCACTATGTTCTGTAATTTACCTGCCAGCCATGCAAACATTCAAATGTCCCAATTCTCCCAGTTGCCACTCACTTCCTTGAACTTATTGCCTAGCAAACAGCTATCAGATGGCTCAGATGCAAAGAGCTGGTTCCAAAGGGATCAGTTTTACCAGCTCAACAAAGAGGTCAGAACCCAATTGGCCCTGAGGACTAAACACCCCTAAGACTCTTCCCTTCTGGGCAGTGTTGAAGCCTGTTAGTGGGACAATATGGCTAAGTTTGCCTGGCTGGCTGAAATGGGGACAAACAAAAGAGTCTTGACTCTATGCAGGTGTATGCAATATAAGTGATTTTCCCCACCTGTGCTGCTGCCCATGGTTGGCATTCTGACCACCCTGCTGTCAACAGGGATACGTAAACCAGTGGTTACAATGCTTTCTCCTTCTCTGCAGAGCAACTTACCCCATTGGGTACCACTAATACAGCCAACAAATCAGAGCCATAGTGCTCTCAGTTCAGCACCTTCAGCAGCACAGTATCTATTCAGAGATGGATGATTCTGCTGGGCCCTTGCATTGGGAAAGGAAAACTTGAATGGTCTGAACAGTGGCCAGGCATAGCTCTCTTCTCCATACTCAGAGGGGGATGGAAAAACGGTTCCCTCCTTACTGCCTAGAGTACATGGAAATGAATATAGCATCTAGGGTCTGAGCAGCTTCAAGGCAAGAGAGAATGGGGTTTCCTGTGAATGGTAGTGCTCTGTGAGCATGTGCATTGGGAGGGACTGGGTTGGGGGAGGAAAGGGATGGACAGGAAAGTACCTGTCTATACTAGTGTTTGAGGTTGTGTGTACAGCTCTGAACTTTTCCTTGCCAGTGGCTTGAGACTACCTATACAATTGCATCTTAACTGAAACATTACAATTGCACGAGGTTTCTATAAAATATTGTGTTAACCACATCCAGACAGGCAACATAGAGCAAATCTTCAAGTAGAGGTAAATCTGAATGAACATACGCATGCTCTGATCAGGGATAGCTTTGTTATCTGTCAGCATGTCTCAAGTAGGTCCTAGTAACTAAAGAGTGGCTTCCTGTTTCCACATACATTTACCCAACCTACATACCCAAATTCTGGGATCCTACAGAGGGGCTGGCTGTATACAGGATTCTTCATACATGATAGCATTGTGTAAACACTACCATTACATGCCTATTTTTGCCCCTCTAAAACTATAAAATAAGCATCAGATCCTGGCTTCATGAGAGCAAACAGAACTTTTGCTGTCATTTCCAGTGAGACCAGCTATTAGCCCAACAAGTCTAGCATTAGTTTTACAAATACCGGTTTGTGACTGGCAACCACACTAATTAGGGCTCCCACCTGGCTTGCATTACCTGGATTTTGATGAGCCAAACCAACATCTAGCCCATCCCATCCTATGTTATGCTTATCAAAATCTACAGTTAAATGCTGTAGCTAGATTTGCCATGGCTATCTGGTCCTGCATGTGCAATGCCTCACCACGGGATAGTAAAGGGCTTCACAGACACAGCCTGAGATAGAGCAGGCACACATGTGCCTCCAGTGCACATGTGCCCCCTATAGTCAGTGGCAGCGGCAGCGGCAGTGCAGGCACAAAGGAGCCGGTGCAGCTGCAGAAGATCCAGAGGGGGAGCCCACCGGAGCCCTCTTAATTGAAGGGGCAGGGAGCTGCACTCCTAAGCCATGCATGAACAGAGCGCGCAAACAGGCATGCTCTGTGGGGCACAGGCAGGGAGCAGGCTACGGGGAGGACTTCCCTCCGGGTGAGTGGGGACTGCCCTGAGGCTGATCCCTGTCGCAGCAGCTGTGGCTACCCCAGGAACCTTGGCTCTCCCTGCAGGAGGGAGACGCCAGCAGGCTCTTTCACGGAAGCCTGGAGTGGCCTGATTGGCTGAGTTAGCCCGGAGTGGCCTGATCGGCTGCTGGGCCAGCATGAGAAATTCAAACTGTGGCCCTTAAAAGCCATGGTTTGATCAAACCCCCGGCAGTCGGGGCTTGAGATCAGAGCAGGCGCACGTGTGCCTTCAGCACACGTGTGCCCCCTGTACTCACTGGAAGTGGCAGCGGCAGCAGCAGGAGATCCTGGAAAGGTAAGTGGGGGTGGAGGAGACAGTGCAGCTGTGGAGCATCTGGAGGGGGAGCCCCCCCGGAGCCCTCTTAACTGAACCAGCAGGAAGTCCCAAGTCACACATGAACAGAGCGCACAAACAGCCGTGCTTTGTAAGGGCACACCGGCGTTTGCACTGGTGTTCACGCAAGGCAGGCAAGCAGGAGGAGATAGGTCAGAGGCTGCAACAGGGGAGAGATGAAGACACTTCACTCCACAATAATGGTGAGTACATGGCAGACTGCCAGGGCCCTGGCCCCAGTGGTGCTGCCTGGTGGCGCTGCTTCTCTGAGGCCTCCACCCAGACGGAGCCCACGGGGTGGGGGGGAAGACGGGGCTAGAGCCACCCTCAACCCCTGTCTGTGGGGGCTACCTGGTGGGGCCTCTGTGGCTTGCAGGGGGGTGGAGATAACGAATTCCCTTGCCTGTCCCACATATGCCCACCTTTGGGCCTTGGAGGAGCAGGTGAGGGAGCTCCAGGCTGAGGTCAGCAGGCTGCAGGGGATCAGGGCTGCTGAGAATGAAATTGATGGGTACTTTCATTCTCTGCAGGGTCAGGAACCTAGTGGAGAAGCCCCCTGGGAGTTACCTGCTGCAGGAGTATGGCAGATGGTCACCTCCATAGCCAGGGCTACTCATGCTACCACAGTGTCAGCCCCTCCCCGGGAGGAGGAAGTAGGAGCTGATGCTGCTCCATGCATGGCCCAGACTGAGTGATACTGGAACACCAAGAGGAAGAGACACCAGGTCCTTGTTGTTGGCGATTCCATCCTGAGAGGAACGGAGGGGCCCATCTTTTGCCCTGACCCCATGGCATGTGAGGTTTTTTGCCTACCTGGAGCTTGGATTTGGGACATCATGGAGATGATCCTGAGCCTCATACAACCCTCTGATCAATACGCCATGGTCTTCATCCATGTGGGAACAAATGACGCAGCCAGGGGCAGCCCGAACCACATCATGAGAGACTACAAGGCTCTAGGGGCCAAGCTCAAGGAGATGGGGGCGCAAGTGGTTTTCTCTTCTTTTCTTCCAGTGAGCAGACATGGGTGGTGCCACGAGGCATGCATTGGTGAGGTCAAACAGCAGCTGGTGTTACCAGGCAGGCCTTGGGTTCTTGGACCATGACCCACATTTCTGCACAGAGGACATGTTCAGGCGGGACGGGCTTCATCTCTCCCAGAAAGGTAAACGTGTTTTTTCTTCCAGGCTGGCTGATCTCATATGGTGATCTTTAAACTAGGTTCACTGGGGGATGGGGATGCAAAGGAACATGAGAACACTTTGCCATCAAGCCAGGTGATGCACACTGGTAGTACCCAGGTAAGTGACAGGGGCCAGGGGAGGCTTAGGAAAAAGGGGGCGGCATGTGCATCTACAGGAGGCCTCAGATGCCTCTACACAAATGCTCAAAGCATGGGGAATAATCAGGAGGAACTCACCCTCCTGCTAGCTAGCAAAAGCCCAGACCTAGTGGGGCTCACAGAAACCTGGTGGGTTTCTACCCATGACTGGGCAGTGGACATAGAGGGCTACAGGCTGTACAGGTGAGACACAGCAGGGGAAAAAAAGAAGGGAATGGGGTGTAGCACTCTTCATCAAAGGGGCAGGAGTGCTAAAAAGCCCCTATGGCTCAACAAAGGCATCCAGGAATACCTGAGGGCAAAAAATGAGGTGTACAAACAGTGGAAGCAAGGGGATGTCACCAAGGAGGATTACACCTCCATTACTCATGACTGCAGGGAGGCGGTTAGGAAGACCAAGGAAGAGATGGAGCTAGGACTAGTGACCAGAACTACGGATAAAAAAAGTCCTTTTTCAAATACATAAGGAGTAAGAAGAAGGCACTGGGTAACGTGGGGCCCCTACAGGACAGGCTTGGCAATCTGGTGATTGCAGCAAATGAAAAAGCTGACCTCTTTTAACGAATTCTTTGCCTCCATATTCCTGAACAGGGACTGGGATATTTCCCCCACTAGGATTACAGACAGACCCAGGGGAGGCATCGCCATGCCTAGGGTTAGGGATGACCTAGTTAGGGAACTTTTGGAGGGGCTGGGCGTGTTTAAATCAGTAGGTCCAGATGCTCTTTACTCGAGGGTGCTGAGGGAATTGGCGGGGGTCACAGCAGGGCCCCTGGCACTGCTTTATGAGCACTCGTGGGGCTCTGGCCGGGTACCAGAGGATTGGAAAAGGGCCAATGTGGTCTCCATTTACAAGAAAAGGAGAAAGGTGGACCCGGGTAACTATAGGCCAGTTAGTCTTACCTCGGTCCTTGGGAAGACCTTTGAGAAAATTATCAAGGAGCACATCCACAAGGGCCCAGCAGGGGAGGTAATGCTCAGGGGCAACCAACATGGGTTCAGTGAGGGCAGATCTTGCCAGACTAACCTGGTTTCCTTTTATGATCAGGTCACAAAGTCCCTGAACAAGAGCATCGAGGTGGATGTTGTCTTCCTGGACTTTAAGAAGGTTTTTGACACTGTTTTTCACCACATTCTCTTAAAGAAACTAGGTGACTGCGGCATTGATGCCTACACAGTCAGATGGGTGGCAAATTGGCTAGATGGTCACACCCAGAGAGTGGTGGTAGATGGGTTGTGTTCAGCCTGGAAGGATGTGGGCAGTGGGGTCCCCCAGGGGCCTGTACTGTTCAACATATTTATTAGCGATCTGGATGTGGGTGTGGAAAGCAGTGTCCAAATTTGCTGATGACAGCAAGATGTGGGACGAGGTGGACATGCTGGAGGGGAGGGACAGAATCCAGCTAGGTCTAGACAGGTTACAGAGGTTGGCAGATGAGAATAGGATGGAATTCAATGCAGACAAGTGCAAGGTGCTGCATCTAGGGAGAAGGAACCAGCAACACACCTATAGGCTGGGGAACACCCTCTTGTCAACACAGTGGCAGAAAGGGATCTTGGAGTCACTGCTGATTCCAGGATGAACACGAGCCACCAATGTGAGAAAGCGGTCAGTAAGGCTCAGTAAGGCTTTGTCGTGCATCTACAGATGCATCAGAAGCAGGTCCAGGGAGGTGATCCTTCTCCTCTATGCAGCGTTGGTCAGGCTGCAGTTGGAGTACTGCGTCCAGTTCAGGGCGCCTCACTTCAAGAGGGATGTGGCTAGCATTGAGAGGGTCCAGAGGAGGGCCACTCGTATGGTCAAGGGGCAGTGGGTCAGGCCCTATGAAGAGAGCTATTCTATTCAGCTTCCACAAAAGAAGGCTGAGAGGGGATCTAGTGGCCGTTTACAAACTCACCAGGGGAGACCAGTGGAAATTAGGTGAGGCTCTGTTCCCCCGGGCACTACTGGGGGTTACTAGGAATAATGGCCACAAATTGTTAGAAAGCAGGTTCAGGCTGGACATCAGGAGACATTGCTTTGCAGTTAGGGCTGCCAGGATCTGGAATGCACTCCCAAGGGAGGTGGTGCTCTCTCCTACCTTGGAGGTCTTCAAGAGGAGGCTGGACAGATATTTGGCTGGGGTGTTATGACCCCAACACTTGTTCCTGCCCTGGGCAGGGGGTCAGACCTGATGATCTGTTTAGGTTCCTTCCGACTCTAAGTACTATGAAACTATGAAGCCTCACCTAGGGCAGACAAGGAGAACTCTTCTTTTGGTCCTGAGGGGGGCAGATGTGCCAAGCTCTGCTCAACTGAAAGTCATTGCACATCTTTCATGTTAACCTGAGCAGCAGGATGTGTCCTCGGTTCTTTCAGTGGGTTCTTTCTCCCCTCCACCCTTCCTGTTAGCAGCCCTTCACCTGGCAGAAACTGGCTGCTTTCTGCAGCTATGGGAGAGGAGGGCCTTGTTTGGCTGGCTGCTGCTGTGGACTGTTTAAGTTGGTGTCCCTTTTTGTGTCCACTCAGTGCTTTGGCTCCTTCACAGACCTGAGGTGGAACCTGAGCCCACTGAAAAGCGTGACAGTCCCCTTGGGATTCCCTCCACACCGCTGCCGTTCTGTTTGCTTCATTAAGCAGCTCTCTTTTACTGAACTGTTAGCTCCAGCCCCTCTCCCACCCCAGTCTCTGGTTTTGTAAAAGGTTATCTCTTTCCCTTCTTCGACGCGTCTCTGCAAGCTGATATTGGCAACCAGGGTGGACGGCTAGAGACCCACCGCAGGACAGGGCGGTCCAGGTGAGGGAGATCCCCTGCCCTCTATCAATGCTGACCTCGTGAAGGAATACCTTGAGAGGCTGGATACCTCCAAGTCAGCTGGCCCTGACAATCTACACCCCAGGGTACTCAAGGAGTTGGCGAGCATCATAGCCCAGCCCCTGGCACGGATCTTTGAAAACTCCTGGCTTTTGGCTTTTTCCTTTGATCAATTAACATTAATTAACTTTAAGTTACCCCAGTGATCTCAAGTAACCCCAAGGACCACTTTAACCTTAAATTAATTCTATTCTCAAGTGACCCCAAGTAACCCCAGGGTACATTGACCTCAAGTAACACCAGGGGCCGCCTGACCTCAAGTAACCCCAGGGGCCAGTGACCTCAAGTAACCCCAGAGCCACTTGACCTCAAGTGACCCCAAGCACCAAATTACCCCAACACCCTCTAGTGCTAACACACAGCCACTAAAGTTCGTGTTTGTGTGTGCGTATATAATTTTGTATCACACTCTTCTGTCTAACAGCACAATATTGAGATCCCGAGTATCGATCTGGCATGTGACAAGTCAACACCTCCTCCTCCAGGAAGACCCCAGCTGTGGTGGGGGAGGGGGAAGGAAGGAAGAATTAACCCCAACCCTACCCACTTTGCCTTAACAGGGCCATGCCAGCTGGTGTCTCATCACATCCCCACCCCTGCTCAAGCCAGACAGCAGAGATACAGGGCCAATCCCACTCCACTGGAACAGAGAGCCCTGCCCAAAGAGTATGCCAGGATGCTGGGAGGCTCTGGTTTAACTTAACCCAGGAAGGGGTCTGGGACAGACATTGCATAAACTGGTTTGAGCTCAATTAGTTAAGTCTGATACTACATTCAACCAGTTTTATCTCAGACTGGTTTTGACCATTTTGAAACTGGTTTATGTGCACTGAACTGATGTTCTTTTACAGGTTTAAACCAGTTTCTGATCACTTAAACCAGTTTTTGTGTAATGTATTTCCCTAGCCTTTGAGCCAAATCTTGTTCCCTGCAAAGGGCCTTACCCATTAGGACCATGGAGGTTCCTCTAGCAAAGAAAGAGGGATTTATGCAAGATGTGGGAACCTCACACAAAGGTACATGCTCCCTGTGCGTCACAGAGTTTGAACTGATATTTCCTGTACTCTCACTAGAAGAGGATGAGGCAAGACAGGAATGAGTCAATTCTATGTGCAGATTCTCTCCTGTTTCTTTTCTGCAGAATCCCAGGCTATAAGCCATGCTTTCAAGCAAAATGTGTAGGACAGTGGAAAGAAGACTGGCCTAGACATTAGAGAACCTTGGTTCTATTCCCAGATCTACCAACAACCTGCTGTGTGACCCTTGGCAAATCCTTTCACCTCCTTGTGCTTCTGTTTCCTGTCTGATTTGGCTGTTCAAGTTGTAAAATTATGGAGAAGTATTACTATATGTATGTACAATGCCTAACCCAGCAGGATTGGATATTGCTTGGGAATTTTAGAAACTGTTGTCAAATAAATAACAACAACCTTAGAGAGTATTAGAGTAAGCTTAATTTAAAGG
>NW_017729029.1:37292869-37298961 GCF_001723915.1 Gavialis gangeticus
TCTTAGTTGTGTGCCGCACCTGCCCCACACATACAAGTGAGGCCCACATGTGGGTCAGGCAGACATTCACATTCCAGAGCTTCCCCCCTCTTCTGAGGAATGATAATGGGCTCAGAAGCTGGAAGCAGACTGCTATGGCACTGAAATAAGGAAAGCAGGCTGAGCTGCTTGTGCTTTCTATCAGCTGCTGTGTGCAGTACAAACTGCCTCTGAGAGCCTGCATAGGTAACTACATCAGGGGGATGGGTCCCTGATAATCAGGACCCTATTGATTATACCAGTGTCTTATGAAACTTAGCAGATATCCTATTTTTTAGGATATAAAAACCTTATGGCACTGAGCCAGGGAGCATGGTGAAATACTAAGATATTGGCATGAGGGATGCTCCAATGGGAATTCTGCCTTGCAAAATGCCAAGGGTGATAGGTCTGGAATAAGTAATCCACTTTGGGAGGCAAACGGAACCTCCTCCATCCCCAGGGGTATGTTGGGTAAAGCAAATGGAATAACAAGGGAGGGGAAGTCAGCACCATTCATTTGAATTCAAGACTGCATTTCAACTCATATTCACAACACCTCTATTATTTGTTTTTCCTCAGATTCTTGAGCCCAAGAGTTTCCTTAGCATGGTCATTTTTGAGCAGCAGGTTCTAAGTATCCATTGGGAGCAAACTTCAACTTGCACATTATAGAATTAAACCCTTGCACTATTTTGGATACATCACCCACCCAGTCAGGGAACAGAAACAATGCCGTGTGACTCACGTAAGTTACCCCACACAACGCCATTGGTGAACACTCCCACCAAGCTTCTGGCAAAGGAGCTGTGTGGGGAGAATTGTTTGAAGGGGATGTTTGCATATATTTCCAAAAATAACGAGAATAAAAAGAAAGAAAAGTGAAAGTGGAGCAGGTTGAGTGATATTCAGTTGGTATGGATGTCTCGGGGTATGGACACAAATAACAGTTAGTCTGGTTTAATTAGTGGTGTAGTTAATTATTGTACTGTGGCCTAACAGGGGTGCACATGTAGGTGGTGATGCTTTACTGCATAGCTAATTCATCAACAGAGAGTCCTAGAGTGAACCTTAGTCTATTCATGAGCCAGCAGGTTCCTCCTGAACACCACCGGCCTCAACCCTGCTCCTGAGATGTGTGGGTGCTCTCTGTCCATCCATGCCCCAGAATATCTATAAGCCTTAAGGGCCAATTATGTGGCTGTCCATCCCTATACCACATCCCATGCCTCACAGGTGTCACCGTACCATCACTCTTGGGAGCTGAGCCCCTGTCTGCCCTGCTCTTAAGCACTGAGCTCCTGTCTTTGCCCTGCTCTCAGGCTCTGCATTCACTCTGCCTTGAGCCTTCCCCTGGCAGGGCAATCATGTGACCCTAGGGCACTAATGGGATCTCCAAAAACTACCCTTCACAGTCCCAACCCAAGCCACTAGTATTAACTGTAACCAAAAGTTAAGCTTCCTGGCTATAATGTTAAACACTCCCTTCTGGGCCCACCAACATCAACAAAAAGGAAAGCAGCACATTGCCCCTTTAAAAGGGAAAAACTTCCCCCCATCTCTGGTACCAGCATAATCCCTCAACTCTGGGTTATATCCTTGTAAACTCCCAGTCTCACTGGTAATCCCAGGAAACTCAGCAGTCCATCAGGTACTCCCTTGCAGCTTCCTAGCCAGGAGCTGCTTCCCCTGCAGTTTTCAGGTCCAGACTGCCTTGCTTTGGCTCTGGTCAGAGCATACATTCCCAGAGCCCTGCTCCTTTCCAATCAGGTGACTTGACCAGATTGGCTGCAGGTTAGGGTGGCCATCATAGAGGACAGTCTGGTTGTCCTCTGTCCTCTATTGATACAAAACCCGACACCTTTATGTCCTCTATTTTTCTTCTTTTTTTTCTTGAACAGAAAAATAGAGGACATAAGGGTGTCAGGTTTTGTATCAATAGAAGACAGAGGACAGTGTAGCCAAAAACTGGAATGTCCTCTATGATGGCCACCCTACTGCAGGTGCCCTCCATTTAGATTCAGTGCCTGGTCTCCATGGCAGCCCACTTGGAGTAGTGCCTAGTTTCCCCTGCAGGGCTCCAGCCTACAGTCCTACTGTGGAGCGACCAGCACTACAACAGGCTTCCAGCTACTCAGGCAGGCATTGTCCTATTGTGCACTCATAGTAAGCACTCATAGTTCCTGTTTATTTGGGCCCACTCTTTTGCAGCTTTCTCCCCTTGCAGTAGCAGAGTCCTAGGCTCTCTGTTACACTTCCATGACAGAAAAAGTTATTTTCTCATACGAAGAGAAAAGTAACCTCTTCATTTTTGGTGCTGAGCAGGAAAGGGAAAGTGGTTTGGGGAGGGTACAGAATTAGCACCTCATACTGGCAGAACAGCCTGGGACATCAGGGTGGGGAGCATTTGTATGCACAGGGAGAAAAGGGTTGTGAAGGAGCTGGTGGAAGGGTAGGGCAGTTCAGCTAGTTCCCCAGCAGGAGCAAAAGCAGCATAGGTAATCAGGAATCAGGACTGTAATTACTTCACTAAAAGAAAAATACATGCCCAACTGAGCTGACTATGAACTAATGGGAAGCCTCTCTTGTCTGTGCACCCTTTCCTGCCAGAAGACATGTCACAGTCACCACTCATCACAGTCCTGGTGAAATCATACCTCTTTCACATGCCTGCCACACCTAGAGGAGCTTACATCACATCCAACATGTGGCACATGCTCAGGGATGTCACTCTTCTTTATACAGGTTGTACCCAGGCACCTGCACATGAGTCCATGTGATGTGTACATCTTAGTGGATACATCACACTTATTATACGCACTCCACACTTACAAGCATCATAGCAGGCTTAGAAGAGACAAAGCAGGAAGGAACAAAGAGAAAACAAGATGCTAGAAAGCTGTTGCCTGGAGGTGATTTTTTTATCCAGACTTCCCACCCACCTGCTCTTTGGAATGGGTCAGCACTGGGCAACTGAGTCAAATCAAGTGAACAGAAATATGCTTTCTGATAATGCACAAGTCTGCAGAACTCACTGTTGCAAGACACTGCTGAAGCCAAGAGCTTAGTAGGATTCTACAAGCACTGGGCATTGATTTGGAGAACAAGGATGTCTTGGGTTAGAATAGGGGGAAAAAAAGCAAGGAGCTTGGGAAGGATATAAAATATTTTCCTTCAGAGCTTATGCTCCAACCTCTAACTAATGAGATTAGACAAAAAGCTTCCCATTAACCCCTACTTTTAAAAACTTTTCTCTGAAGCACCAAGCCGCTGTGGATGACACTAGATGAAATGAACCATTGGTCTGATAGAGTGTGTTAGTTCTTTACTCTTATGAATACAGGACCCAAGCACTAAAGCATGAGTTGTAACCATTGGACTTAAAGGAGTATCTGCTTCTATTGAGAGCAGACTCTTGTCCCCTAAGCACTAGGTGAGAAAAGCACCACATTGAATTACTGAATCCAATCTCCACTTTGAATATAGCATTTCAGATAATGTATATTCCTTCTGCCTCTATCTAGCCCAATTTTCTCTGCTGACCATAGCTGTGTACTTTCTCTTCTCCTAATTCCTCCTGGGGAGGCAGCTATCCCAGGTCACCAAGACAGCACTTGCAAAGTAGTAGCAGTGATATCTTTTCTGCAGGGGAAAGAGTGCTCTTGCACTGTAGCATTGCTTTGAACAACTTACCTGTTACACACCCTGTTCCAACTGATTCCACAGCCTTTGATAAAGAGCTTCCTTTTTCAGGAAAAAATGACCAAATAGAAATCTAATCATATAAGCACATGACATATATGGTGTTTTGATTCTGTGGTCTTAAAAGAACACCAGGGAAACTGAAGCTCTGCATAGCAAAAAAGAATGGAACGTCTCCCACCTCGCAGGAACTAAGCTGCCAGTGTCCGAGACTAATGAATAGCCTGTTGGCTTTGACATATTTGATGATGAAACAACAGCATCTGTTCCTGTCTTTCCTGAGAGAGAAAGGAAAGGAGAAAATAGTCCTCACCTGGGTTTCATGTTAATTCTTTTTAAGGGAGGAGATAGGTGGTAGCTACAGCTAAGTGAAAAGAGCAAGAGTGAATAAATGCAATATACACGTGAGAATATGAGAAAGACTGAGGGAAAGTAAGATGGTAGCAATCTTGGGATGAGATTTTCCATATAAGGGATCTAGTTTAGCTCTCTTAATCAACTGATCATTTCATTCCTGAAACAATAACCAAGGGGTTCTGAAACCACCAATGCTTTTTTCTGGAAATAAGGAATAGCACTAGTTAATCTAGGATGAGTAGAGATGGGACAGGGATACTGTCCAACAGTATGGTGGTTTACAAAGTCTTTTCAGAAGACTGAGCACAAATTCAGTTAGTCCTGAAAGAGGTACACTATTTATTGGTGCTTCTTATATGAAGAGCTTTATACAAGCACCAGCCTGACTTCTGAGTTCTCTTCTGGGACAAGCAAGGCTGTTTGTTGATTTTCACCTCTAAAGTCCTGTCTGGTTCAGGCATTACTATGGCAGACAGATCTTCTCCCCACACTTCAACACAAGAGCTGAGATGAGCCTGAAATAAGTCTCTCTTTTCTCTAAGTCCACTATTTTGAACGTTGTGCCAGACAGGAGAGGCAAGGCATTTTCAAAGCAAGTTCCTTTGATTCCAGAATCCATTTCGACCTTTATACCAAGGGATTAGATATTTATCAGCCTCCAGGGCATGATGTCAGACCTCCCTGTGCAGCAGATCTCTGCTTTGAGGAGTTGGAGTTTCTTGTGTTGCCTGGGGAGTAGTTTTCCTGGAGATGTTCCCTCACTGATTTGTTGTCACCTGAGGTTTGTTTTAATTTGCAGATTTTTAATTGCTGTACATATGCCCAGAGCTTGGGACAGATAAATCAGCCATATCCTGCAGCACTGGGGTTCTGAGTATAAAAATTCACTTTCTTGCCCAATTTTTACTCTTTCCTGGCCTCATCACTGGAGCAGCTGTACCAAGACAACTGGCACAAACCCAGAGAAGGTGCCCTAATAGAATAAATTCTTAATCCCCTGCCCAATGTCCCTTCTTGGCTTAGACGTGGAGTGATGCAGCTTGATCATTTTAAGACAGGGATTGTATGATGCAACTGTCAGTGATAGCAGGGGGATGGATTTGATGATCTGAGGTCCCTTCCAGTCATATGATCCTACAATACACTGGACCAGAATGGCTTCTTCCTTAGATCTCAGGCAAATGAGATATATACAAGGAAACAATAGAATGAGAAAATAGCATTAGGATGGGGAAGGGAAGAGATGCAACATATGCCACACAAAACTACAGGTAAGAGCATCATCATTCACCACTACATGACACATGCTCCCAAAACCAACACCAAAAGCATTCTATCTCCCTGGAGCCCCAAGAGAAATCAATGCAAAGGATTGGAAAACAATACAAAGCCATTTCTCTTCTTACCAACCTTTCCATTTAAGCCAGTTTTAATCTTACTGATTTTAGTTTCATAGTTTCTAGGGTCAGAAGGGACCTGAGTAGATCATCGAGTCCAACCCCCTGCCATGGCAGGAAAGAGTACTGGGGTCAAATAACCCCAGCAAGGTGTACATCTAGCCTCCTCTTAAAGACCCCCAGGGTAGAAGCCAGCACCACTTTGCTTGGAAGTTGGTTCTAGATCCTAGCCGCCCTAACCGCGAAGTAGTGCCTCCTGATATCTAGCCTAAATCTACCCTCTGCCAGCTTGTGACCGTTATTCCTGGTCACTCCCGGCAGTGCTCGGGGGAACAGGGACTTCCCCAATGGCTGCTGGTCCCCTCTGACTAGTTTGTAACAGGCCACTAGATCCCCCCTCAGCCTTCTCTTCTGGAGGCTGAACAGGTTCAGGTCCTGTAGCTTCTTCTCATAGGGCCTGTCCTGCTGCCCCCCATCATGCAAGTGGCCCTCCTCTGGACCTTCTCCATGTTGTCCACATCCTTCCTGAAGTGCAGTGCCCAGAACTGGACGCAGTACTCCAGCTGCGGGCTGACCAGTGCCGCATAGAGGGGGAGTATCACCTCCTTGGACCTGCTC
>NW_017729029.1:37299174-37303476 GCF_001723915.1 Gavialis gangeticus
CTGGCTCCCCTCCCCTCCAGGACCTCAGTGCTTCCCTGACTATTCTCCTTAGCTCATTGAAGTCCGCCCCCCTGAAATCTAGGGCTGCTGCCTTGCTGCAGGCCTTTGCCACCTTGTGCTGGATGGTGAATCCCAGCAGGGAACGATCACTGTTGCCCAGGTGGTCGAGCACCCGCAGCCCCTTCACCAGGTCGTCTCCTGTGGCCAGCACCAGGTCCAACAAGGCGTCTCCCCTGGTGGGGCTGTGCACCTCCTGGGTTAGATGGAGGTCCTGCATTCTGGCTAGGAACCTACGTGAGTGGTCAGACCTGGCTGACTGCTCTTCCCAGCAGATGTCCGGGAAGTTCAGGTCCCCCATGACTACCACACCCTTTGACTTCACTACCTCTGTGAGCTGACCTAAGAATTTCTGGTCGAGCTCTCCCCCTTGGATGGGTGGTCTGTAGTAGACCCCCACCATTAAGTCTCTTTCCCCTTGACTGCCTTGTATTCTAACCCAAAGCACTTCAGAGTGCCGTTCCTCTGATTCTTTGTTAATTGACGAGGATGGGTATTCCTCCTTTATATAGAGTGCCACGCCCCCACCTTTCCTTCCTATCCTGTCCCTCCTGTACAGCCTATAGCCCTTGACATTCACCGCCCAGTCATGCATTGAGTCCCACCACATTTCAGTGATCCCCACTATGTCCAGGTTGATGTCAGCTAGCAGGAGGGTGAGTTCCTCCTGCTTGTTTCCCATACTACGAGCGTTTGTGTGTGATACTCTAGGGTTCTGGCTCTCTTTCTGAGGAGGTCTAGCACCACAGTGAAACCCAAAGCCCATTCTTTTCTAAACATATGGCATCTTAATCTGCACTTTCCTCCATCAACCCTAATTTCACCAGGATTTGTTACAGCCTACATGCTGAGGTCTCTCTGCAATGACATGAGATGTTCCTCTGCTTTTATGCAGTTAATTCTTTAAGTATTGACAAAAACCTTTCTTATTTTATATTTAGTATCCAGTGGACCACCTTTTCCCCCACAGGTCAATATGGCCGTATAGCCCTGTATTTCATTTATATTAATATACAGGGCGAAACTAAGCTCAGTTATACTGGCTCATTAATCTCACACTGGAAATTTACCAAATGCAGCCAATGCCCTTAGTTCCTTTGTGTCAGAAAAAATCTACTAAAGGATGGTGATGATACCACCTACCTTCTTCTGAATGGGAGAGGCTGAAGATCACCAGTGAAGACACAAGAGCATACCTTAGAGTCTCTGGTGGAAATTAAATATGATCCCCCTCTTACTCCAAAAAGAGTCCAGAGGGATCATGGGTGCTAAAGCTACTTTTCTTGTTCAGACAGTAGTAAGTCCTTTAGAGTGACTTTAGTCCAGTGGAGCAGGACAAGTGTAGTTTAGAGGAGATATTGACCTTTCAGTCTACATTACTGGACAGAATATATCAGTAATCCTTGCTTGTTCCTGCTGTAGTGCTAAGTGAAGAGAAAGACATGGTAAAGAGAAGTTATATTGAGATGCTGAGGCAGTCCCTGAAGATACTGCAAAACTAAGGACTCTGCCTTGCACATTGAAAGTAGAGCCTACCAAGTTACTATAAGGGTTGAGGCAATAGGGGTGCTCCCTCTGCACCATCTGTAATTCTGAACTGTTTTTTCTCTCAGAGCCATAAACAAAACCTTGATGATTCGGCCAAAGATGAGGTGGTATGTGTGACGTCCCCCACTCTCTTTAAGATTGATAGAAGTAATCACATTTCCAGCATCTAAGGCATCAGGAGGTGCATGGGCCAACCAGAGGTGATGCTCTGCTAGACTTGGTCCTGGCCAAAGGAGATAACCAGGTGACCGACCTAAATATAGAGGGAAGCCTGGGTGACAGTGACCATAAAACCGTCATGCTCACTGTCCAATATAAGACAGACAAATGTGATGGCAGGATTAAAATCTTGGACTTCTAAAATGCAAATTTCAACAAGCTTAGGTCACTAGTAAGGGAAGTGCTGTGAGACCAGAGACCAGGGACCAAGGTGTGCACGAAGAGTGGTTGTTCCTTAAGGACATGATCCTTGAAGCATTAAGGAAATCCATTCCCATGCAAAGAAAAGATAACAGAAGGACTGGGAAGCCATCTTGGCTAAACAGGGAAATCACGGTCCTCTTAAGAAGGAAGAAAGAGGCTTAAAAACAATGGAAACTCAGGGTGGGTCCCAAGGAGGACTATTCCATGACAGCCTGCTTTTGCAGGGAACAGATAAGAAAGGCTAAAGTGGTGACCGAACTTAGATTAGCTCACTCCGGGGTAGTGGAAATCGCTTACCCTGGAAATCTTCGAGAGGAGACCAGACAGTCACCTGGCTGGGGTCTTCTGACTCCCAGTTATCTTTCCTACTTGGTGCAGGGGGCTGGACCCAATGATCTTCCAAGGTCTCTTCTGGCCTTACAATCTATGAATCTATGACTCTGCAAGTGATCTCATACTTGTTAATGACATCAGAAAGCTTTTCCAGCTAACTCACCAACCCTTATTGTATCTGCATTGTGAAATATTGACTACATTTTTTGCTTTTCCACAATTTTCCTCTATCTAGGTACATATCTGGCCTCTATTACAGTGAGCATATCAAACATTAATGAATCTACTCCTACAAAGCCTCATTGAGGAGAGGTGGTATTACTATAGCACTGGAGGTACAAAGAGACTAGGGTCAGATGCTATTCCTCCTGCTCCCTACCTAAGTGGACTTAGGTGCCTAAATGGGATTCCATACCACCCACCCTGCCCAAGGCCCTATAAAAACTATTGACACACAAGGTGGATGGTTCCTCCTCTTCACTGCTTTTTGTGTTATAGATGTAAGGTTAAGAAAAGGATATGTTACAAAAAAATAGGCATGGTAACAGTTTTTCAGGAACCCAAGCAGAGGAATCATGCTAAGCCTTTTAAGTCCACTTAGGTGTCTCATAGGTGGAACAGTAACTTCAGTAGCTGGAAGGAGAGTCTAAAGGGAAGGGTTCGGCATTACCCAGGCACATTCCCCCTTCCCCTAGTATACAATTCACTCTAGTCAGTCTTCAATAGCATAATGGTCCCCAAAGGGCTACTGCAACCCATGGTAAGTTAAAGACATTGTGCTTCAACTAGCCCTCCATTACCTGTATTAGGGAAGATGGTAAGATGTTTTAATATTTTCTTAGGGCATGGCGGCGCAGACAGATTTCTGAGATGAAAGCTGCGGTGCAAACGTTTAGTGCACAGGTTACTCTGTGGTAACTTCCCTGTGTACCTTTTTACCTTGCAGTAAGTTCAAAATCGTACACCCCATCTTCACTGAGAGATAAGGTAGCTTTCATTTACTGCCTGGTAAAAGCATGCAAATAGGCACTTATTGAGAACAAGCAGATATGCTGTAAATTCACACTATAACCGACCTTGTGGTAACTTGTTCATGTGTCCATACTTTTAGCCTCCTCACATTCAACTTCACCAAGCTGGCATTCACTAGAACTGAAGATCAAGTTTCTGGTCACCAGGACCACTATGTACCTACAACCAAGGATATGACTGTATTCTTCATGCTGTTGTTCATAAACACACCCAACCCAACTTCTGGCACTTTTCTTTCAAGGCCTATAGATATATCAGAATGCCTGCATGCCTTTCTGTGTTTCTAGTGCACTGTTACCAAAGTCTGCAGTATATACAACAGATGATCTTATTACACAGACCTTAAACCTCAGAACATATGTTTTTAATAAGTGTTTTCTATTTAATTAACATAAAGGCAACAATTTATTATTCTATTTAATTAACATAAAGTCAATTAACAATTATGCTATTCAACTCAATTAAATCTGAAATTGAGATACTTAAAGTGTGACCAACACAACTACTGGTTCTCTAAAGTATCCCTTCAGTTTTATGACGGTGAGGGAAAAGGCCAGGATATCCTGGCTAGTGGAAACCAGGCATTTACCAAATGGTCCCATTGAGAAAGCAAATCATGGAGAGGCTACATTAGCTCTTGAAATGAGGTGCTGACATCAGACAAGAAGCAAAGGATTTACCAAAAAACAGATTTTATAGCTGGACAATTCTGAGTATGGATGCACCCTAGCTGGCTAACACTGCTGCTGTTCCAAGCATCTTACTGTGAACAACATTTCTGCTCCTCCCCCACTCCCCACACAGCACCTTTGCCACTTTCTGAGAGTCTTAATCACACAAATCCAGCCATCCCACACCAACACACAGAAAATGCTGCTGAGTCTTCTCCACTCATGTGGTTCAAAGAAC
>NW_017729029.1:37308476-37310066 GCF_001723915.1 Gavialis gangeticus
TTTCTGAGAGTCTTAATCACACAAATCCAGCCATCCCACACCAACACACAGAAAATGCTGCTGAGTCTTCTCCACTCATGTGGTTCAAAGAACAAAAAACTAACATCCAATAGATTTGAGTAAAAATTGTCAAAAACATCTAAGTGTCACTTAGTTTCTTAAGTCACTTAGATGCTTTCAAAAATGTTGCCCTTAAATCTGTTTGCAGCTGTTCCACTACTAAGGACATTGATATAAGAATAAATTGCCACATATTTAAAGGAGATGGAGCTTTATCACTCATCACTTGCTCCATAGTAGCTGCCTAGCTGCATACCTATCCCATGGAAAAAGTCTGAGGGAAAACAGGAAAACTAATAGGGTGGAATGAAAAACATACAGTAGGTAGATTTCATGAGATAGTTAGATATACACAACACTGTTTGCACAAAGGATTTCCAAGGAGGGCCTTGGAAGTACTGGAAAGGAGTGGGCATAGAGCAGGATTATTTTGGATAGCTCTGGCAATACCCACTGGCAATACCCACCAATGGCAATACCCACTGGGCTTTGGAAGAATCTTCCAAGGGAAGTGAAGCCCCATTACTTGGAAAATTTAGGGACTGGTTTTCAATGACAAGCCTAAGTAATTGGGAGAAGCAAGCTGGCATTTACAGTCATAACATAAATGTGGGTTGGATACTTGCATGCGCACAGATCCAATGTTGCATCTAAAAGACTAAAGACATGTACAAGTATTAGCCATGCTCATGATCTTTACATCCACAGAAATGACAGATTCCATAGTACATGCTAACATTTGGGGTTGGAGGTTTCTTAAACCTGGCCTGGTGTTACCTCTCAGCTCTGTGTTCTTGGGGAACCCTGGCACTGTACACAGCCTGTCTGACTCACAAAGGACTCATCCCCTCCCCACCTCTGTCTGAACAAAAACTGACTGGAGGAAGGACTTACAGAAGACAATGAAGATGTGGTGGGAGACGCATCTAAAGCCCTCCAGACAAGGGTGATAGGAGTGAAGCAACTCCCCTGGTCTCATTTACATTGGAGATGGAACCAGATGGCAACTCATTTATATGGGAGATGGGACAGGAAAGCATCTTCATTCAGGATAGAGAACAGAGATTCCAATGCAAGAACCACACTAAATTCTGGGACCAGAGAAGCAGGGGAGCATTGCATGATGGGGAATCCCTGATCCAAATGCTAATCAACCCATGTCTACACACACCCAGCTCAGCATTTATCAGACCAGTTCTAGTAATGACTCCTTTATTGGTACCCAAAATACTGAATCTGCCTGTCTGTATTGTGAGCTCCCTCAAAGTAATGCCACCTATAGCCAGCAGTGATCAATTCCTATTACCCATAAACAAACCTAGTGTTCTCCCTTGAGCCATTGTTAGTTCCCTACAAAAACCCCTACCCAAGCTCAAGTTTCTGTCCTGGTGCTTGGATCCAAAAGCTACACCAGTTCCACTCCTTTTCTGCCTGGAATCCCTCCACTGGTTGTGCTGAGGACTCTGCCTGTCTGCCAGCTCCAACAACACCTGGGAACTTCAACTGGTTCAAGCTTCACTGAGTGTTGAG
>NW_017729029.1:37315066-37325133 GCF_001723915.1 Gavialis gangeticus
ACTTCCACTGGTTCAAGCTTCACTGAGTGTTGAGACCCCAATTCTTTCTCTCTCTCTCTCTCTCAGACTCCAGGAACGTGACTTTTGCTTTCTCACTCCAGCCACAGCTTTCTAACCCTGACTTTTGCTGATCAAATTTGAGTTAGACTTCCCCATATACCTAATTGAAACTATGTAATATTGTATCTGTTTTATTTGTGTCTCTTGTATGGCTATCATCATAAGTTCACTTACCTGGCAATAAATAACTTTTATGGTCAAGCTTGTTGCTATACTCTCTCTCTGAACCTCACTTACTCTTCCTTTCCCTTGACCTCCCCATTTGTTCTGCAGCAATGCTTCTTTTACCTAAGCCAAAGATGCTTGTAATGCCCAAAACTAAGGTGGGGGTCTGCACATCAAGGGAGATACTACTAGGACCATTGTGACAAGAGATTGGGACGTGCTGAGTTTTGAGGCACATGAGGGTATCGGCTGAAAGTGCTGATCAGACCCAGTCTACATGTGTGTCTAACTGCATTTATTATTGTCCTGCTGAAATGAGGGACGAATTGAGTTCAAGGCATATGAGGGTGTTAGCCTGCCAATGCTGAATAACCTGGCCTGGCTCAGGTGTGCCCTTTTAATATGTGTGTGTATATGTATATATGTGTTTGATGGATTCAGTGACTGGAGGAACCCAGCCCCATTGAAACTGAGTCCTGCAAGATAGCTCCACTGGGGGTGAGGACTTGCAGAAGGGAGAGATACAGCCCCAGATAGAAACACAAGTAACACAAGCAGCACATTGATAGAATTACAGAGACCCCAGAAATGTACCCCTAGTAAATGAGCGCACCACAAAGTGATGGGAAAATCCGGCAACACTGGATTATGCCTTAGAGAAAATGTCTTCTGGTGTTAAGGAGACTAGAAAGATGATGGCACAATATCCTGGGTTTAGTCCAGGGGTGGGCAAAATACAGCCTGTGGGCCATATTTGCCCTGCCAGGCAATTTTATCCAGCCAAAAAATTGTAGCCTACCCAGCCCACATGCTTTGCTCCCACCCTTGGGAAAAGGCCTGGCCCAGCTAGCACGCAGCTTCTGGGAGCAGCTACTGCTGCCACTGCTGCAGCTGCCAGGGGACCTGCTTAGTTTCTCCAGCCTCCAGAGGCTCCTCCTTATCTCCCTGCTGCAGCACTTGCTCTTGGCAGCAGGCAGGACAGTGGTGCGGGCAGGGGGAGCTGTGGTAGGAGCAGGTGGTGGAGCTGGTTGGGGGCAGGGAGCATGGGGCTGGAGCATAGGGAGCCCCCCACACACTCCCCACCATTGCACACAGCCCCCACAACCAACAGCAGCAGCAGGAGGGGTCCATTTGTTTGCTTGTGGCCCATGTAGGTGCTGCTGCTTGGCAGCACACGGCACCAGCCAAAGCTGCACATGGTGGCAAGGAGCGCAAGCAGGCCATCCCACCTCTATCACCCAGGGCTCCCCATGACACATGTGCAGCTCCCAGCACTTGTGTGCCACTAGAGGAAGCCCCACATGATGGAGCCAGCTGCCTTCCCTGCTGCCACGTGGAGCTGCCAAAACTTTGCCAGAGCTGGCGGGCAGCCCCACCCCCTGCTTCCAGGGCAGCAGGGAGCAGGGAAGGCTCCATCGCATGGGGCATGCGAGTGCCAGGAGCTACAAATGTGCTGCAAGGAGCTCTGCACAACAGAGGTGGGCCAGCCTGGCTGTGCTTCTTGCTGCTATGTACAACTCCCATCAGAGCTGCACACCACTGGGAAGTAGCCCTTATTTGGGTCATAAACACCCCAAGGGCCCCTATCCGCTCCTGCCGCCAGCATCAGAAGCTGTGCACAATAGGGGGGAGTGTGTAGCGGGTCCCCACACCCCTCACCCTCCCTCACACCCCACACACCCACACCCTGCCAAAATCCCCAAATCCCCCACATATACGTGCACCCTGCAACATACACTGTACCCCCACACACAGCCACACCCCACCATATACACCCACTGCCAACCACACCCCACACACAGTATACAAGACTAAGAATTTATTTTTGAACTATTATACAATCACCTTTATATACACTACACAAACACAAATCATGACAAAAATATTTTTGTACTAAAATTAAAATATGTTATAGTAGGTGTTTGACTTTTAGAATATGATTTGGGTTTTTTCCTCGTTCAAAGATGGCAACTCCCCTTCCCAAAAGGAGTACTTCCAGGGGCAAAGGAGGGACTTCTGGTGGCAAAGGTCGGTGGATAGGGGTGGGACGTCCAGTCCCAGGATGGTGACCAGGGGGCAGGACACATGTCAAGGGGCAGGGCTACCCTTCCGGCCCTCGACATCTCTCCAAAACTTATTAAGCAGCCCTCTAGCCAAAATAATTGCCCATCCCTGATTTAGTTTCACTTTGATTCCAAATTGTGCACCAGAGTCTGCTGTCAGGTATGCCATAATAAAATCCTGAAAATCTCTATTAAAGTCAGTTAGACCACTCCAGAGTGACACCAGCATAAATTTGTGCAGAAATGGCCTGCAGTACCCCTCTTCCCCTTGAACAATTTTAGTCTTTGCTGCATGAGTGTAAATCACTGAGAAGTAGGTGCAATGTAGTTAACTCCCAATAGCATGGATGATAGAGTGTTTGAAGCATCTCTGATTCACTGAGCAGGGGGGTCAGATTTATTGTATTCTGCCTAAAAAAAAAAAAAAGGGGAGACTTTGACAAACACAGAAAGTCCACAGGCCCACTGAATACAACTACAAGCTGAAGGCGGAGATAATGATCTGCAGTGCTTGTCCAGGCTGAGTAAGTGTTCTCTGCAGTGCTCAGGACCGTTAGTCCTGGAGCCAAGGAGTTATATTTGCAGAGCTGGCTCAGTTATTGGCAAACCAAACCATCCATGTGAGCTCAGTAAATAAAGTATCCAGATAATAAAAATACCCCAAAGGCACTGTTTAATTTTTCAGAGGTTTTTTATACAACTGGTAATAGCAAGAGGGGCAAAAGTCTTACGGAGAGATAAGAGCAAAGGGCACAGCACTGAAATTAAAGGAAGGATAGTAGTAAATTCATGCTATGTCCAGTTGCTCCCAGACTATAGAGCTAACTGCACAGCCTCTTACTAGTCCAGCACTAGTCCACCAAGGAGATGCTTGGAGAGAGAATGTGAAAGCACCAGCCTGGGTCTTAGGAGAGCTGGCTTCACTTCCCAGATAGGCTGTCACAGTTCAAATCAATGAAGTCTCCCTGTGCTGCTGTTCCTCTTCTGTAAAATGGGGAAAATGATGATTCCTTACCTCACAAGGGTGTTTTAAGGGCAAACATGCCAATTAATTTTTTTAAAGAATTTTTTCATGTTTCAAGCCAAATCAAGTCCAAATCCGTAAGCCAGTCTAGAACCATAAGTGGCCCTACTACCAGCAAACATCCTCTACCCCCACCAGTGGCCTCAGATATTTCCAAATTATTTTGGCAGTCATCCTACATGCAGGCCCAAGCCCAGAGGCTTGGGGTTTGGATGCCCCCAAGTTTTGCCTGCCCTCAGCCATATGGCCACAAAAGCAAGCTGGGGAGGAGCCTCCCATTCCCTAAGTGGGCTTTAAGCCCTAACACCTTGGTGGGTACTAAACCACACCAGAAGAACAGTTATCCCTGGGAACGCTTAAGGGAAACTGCCTTCATGGACCCAGATGCATGGTTTTCCCCCAAACATGCCAATGTCAAGGTCAGCGGGATGAGGAGGAGATGCAACCTGGCCTGCCCTTCATTCCCACTGAGCAAAACCCTGAGGGAAGTCCGCAGGGCAGGCAGGGTGTTTTTTTTCCTGCTGCTGGAAGGAAAGAGGGGTTAAGCTTGTAAGTAGCTGTGCATGGCTCAGGCAAGCCCCCACTATTCTGATAATGACTGACGTTCAAAATGATGTCTGAGTTAAGTCATTTTGGACAAGTGACTGCAACAAAGACAACATGCCCCTGAGCAAAGAAGCCTACATGAAGGGGCACAGACCAGTCGAGTGATCTCCTTCTCCAACATACAGGTGGCAGAGATTAGCCCTGCTCCTTTGTTATCCTCAGGCAGTGGCAGGCAGTAGGGGCTGAGGATCCACTCCTTTACTCCAGAGTCTCCTCATTAATCTGTGGGCACTGACTGCCTCACAGCAGGGCAGCAGCTATAGTATTTTCCTTAGGCCCCTGGGTTCCAGGGATGCGATACTTATTCAGTTCTCCATGCCCCTGGGGTTCTGTCCTCCAGTCAGCATTCAGCAGAGACCAGTAGGATGATGAACAGCTTAATCTTTATTAGGAAAACAGGATTCAGCAACACACACACACTAACAGCTTTCAAGGAGAACCATCCACCACCACCAAACCGCGCCCACATGGCATCAGGGGAAAAACTGGACCGTTCCACTGCAGGCCCCTTAAAGGTACATTCCATATACCACAGCAGGGTTTATATAATCCCCATTCTACACACATACATATACACATGCATGCTATCCCACAGTGCATTTCACCTCAACCCCTTTTATCTGACCAGAGGGCCTGTCTGGACCTCAAACATCTCATTAGTTCCTCTCCCTTTCCTACCATTCTTTTGCTTTGAACATTCATTGTTCTGTGTTGCTTAGCAACTCTGCACAGACTCAGAATATTAACTACCCTCCCCCACCATGCTCATTCCCTCTCCCACCTCCCCTGCCCAGTCTCCTCCAGAGGCCTGAAAATATGCTAGCAGAAAGAGAGGTAGGGGTGCATGGGAAATGTGGGAATATACAGGAAGCCTCATACTGTCCATCAGAGACAGCAAAGCTTTTCAGATGTCTTTTATTTGCCATCATCACTTAGCAGGTGACAGACAGATAGATAGATAGATAGATAGATAGATAGATAGATATCCCCATTTCTTTACATATTCAAATAGCAATGCACCACACATGCAATTTCATTCAGACCTCAATTCTATATCCAGATGCTCACACATGCACATACATACCCCACAGCTACATATTGTAAGTGTATATCGCCCATAGAAAACTACTTTAGCATTCAGAAGTAAGTCAGTAACAACACTGCAGCACTGTTATTGAAACAGGTAGCAATTTGGAGTGTTACTCGAGAACACGGACCAAATTGTTTTTATCATCATCATTATTTTCAAGGCAGTGGAAGTTTTTCCTGAATAAGGACCAAGTAAAAAATGAATTGGGAATCTAAGTATTTGTTCTAGACGTACACATAGTTCTCCTGTATTGATTCCAAATGTTACAGGAATTCTATTGTGGGCTGTCGTGGTTTGTATCTTTACTATAGCCTGCCACAATGTGTTCTGATCCACAAATAAACCAGTATAGAAAGGGCAAAGTTTGGCCAGAACTGGCATGGGCCATTGGGTTAATGTACAAGTTTCTGTAATCAATAGCACACAAGGGGGTAGTGTGGCAATATCATGTTATTCACACCCCAGCCTAAATAACTAGGTACACATTTACTGCTGGGAGCAGCGTCCCACATAAACCCAGTGCAAGGATCAAACTCACTTTTAGGCACCCATGTATGCTCTTCTTTAAAACATCCTCAATTGTCCATGGTGGACTGAACATGGGGAAGTGATGCAACTTCTATTGCATAAAGGATATAAGTCAGTTTGAGTAAAACACACTAATCCCTTGAATTCGTGTCCAACATCTGACCCAGCTTCTGTTTGCCCTGGTTCTGGCTGGGACTACAACCAGAAGGATCAAAGTATTTTACCATCTTTGATACACTTCCAGCCTAAGCACCCAAACCTGAAAATGTGTAACACCTGCAACTCCCAATGACATTAAGGCTGATCTTCAGATAAAGCATCCAGCCTCTGAGATTGTATCATGAGATCAATGCCCCTTTTGAGGGGAAAAGGAAAGCTCTTCCAAACTCCCTAAGAAGCAGTCTTATTTGGTGTCCCTTTTCTGAGAGGACCCCCAGTAGCCAGCCCTAGTATGACTTCGCAGGGGGCAAGCCTCTGGCTTTGAGACCCTGGCTCTTCTCCATCCTTATCTTCCTTGACAATCTGTAACATCCCTACCTATTAAGAGCTCCTTCTTTTTAGTCAGCTCCTGGGAAGGTAGGGGAGGTGTTTTCTTCTTTTAAAGAAGAGGGGGTCAGAATACCAATATCCCAATCAGCACAGCAGACGGCTTCAAAACGGTCTTTATTGTGCCATTTCAGTTTCCTTTGTCAGTTACATCACTTGGATTTTTCTCTGTCCTCCATGGGACTATACCTTTTCTGTCCATCTACCCTTGGACTGCCTCTCCCTACATCTCTCTCTGAGCCTCACTCATTCTCCTCAGGCCTAGTCAGCTACCCACTTGCAATAAAACAGTTTTAGCCTTGGGACAACACTCATCCAATACCATGAAACAGTCATGGGGAAACCAATCAAGGAGCAGCCTCTGGAGTCTGTTGCCAGGCTCAGACTGCCATCTGCCTCTGGTGAAAAGGGCATATTGATGTCCTGCTTATGGAAATATTTACAGGAACTATTTACTGCAAAGCCTGCTCACACTGAGCACCCCCCAATGTGCTCCCCACCAGAATTGCAGGCTAGAATCTGGCTCCCCTAGCCTCCTTCATCACAGGGCGCTTCCCTGAACCTAACTAAAATTTTGGACATTTGGGGGAATCTAAAGAGACACAGGAGAGCCATCTTTCAGCAGAATTAAATTGGGACCACGGTGATAGGTACTGCATAATAACTGAGATAAGCAGACATATAGATGAACAGAACTTCGAGGAATGAAAGACTTGAAAAAGAGAAGGAAGCAAACATGCAGAAGGAAACAGTGAGACTCATGATGGGTATGGAACCGGACCTGCTCTCTCATGAAAAATTTGTTCTGTCTTTTTCAAAATTGTCATGGTTAGGGCAAAGACAAGTTGATATTTCTGATCAATAAGTAATACATAGCTATTTTCCAATTTCTAAACCAATACAATCAATGTGTATATGTGCAATGATCATTTTCAATCTGATGAATTGGGAGCTGTGCAAGCTCCAGCACAAATATAACCCTGTTCATTATCATACTCCACCCAAGCCAGACACCAAAGCTGCCTTGGAAGGCTGAGCCCCTTTCCCCAGGATTGAGAGGGTTACCTAGTCACCAGGAGTGTTCACACCTCCACTTCCACTATATTGTCACACCAACGCATTTTCATTGCACAGAGCTCTCATTGGGATGGAGTTGTCATTCTTATTCTGCAGGGCTTGATGCTATGAGAAGTTCCACTGGCATCAGCAGAATTTCTACTAAAGAAAGGGATGACTGAGTAAAAATAAGGATATTAAACTAAGGATACCATCACTTTAAAGCAGTATTAATGCTAAAGGTAGGTGTTCTGGTCCCTGGTAGACTGTCTACACTGTAAATGCAAGTAGGATTGGAACATGTGTAAGAAACACATATCAGAACTACCAGTACCTTTAATCTTGCCAAAATGAGTAACAGTAGCAGCAAAGGCACATCCACATGGATTTCAATGATGCATGCACATAGTCAGTGCCCCCAGTGGACTCATACTGTCTATGCAATTGATTCCTTACATGCTATTACCTAAACCAGGTAGATTCAAGTTATGTTGGGTATGCTCCCATGTTCAGCAGTCACACCTCCTTATTACAGTTTTGATAACCCCTGAAACAGGGGAGCTCAACTCATTTGGCCAGATCATACAGCTTTGCATAGGTCAGACAACCCACCTCCAGTGGCAGGGCAACGGCTCGTAGGGCCAGCTGCCAGAGCTGCTTTGTTGGTGTGGATCCAGCATCAAGGGATGAACACTCTGGCCATTTGATCATGTTTTCCCCCTGCCACAGATTTTAGTTGCCAACAGCAAGTGAAGACCCCAAATTTGGTGGTAGGTGGAGGGGAGTGCACAGCAAGGGTGCGTCCAGACGAGCCCTCACGTGCCTCTTGCAGCATCTCAAACCCCTTTGAGACGCTGTAAGAGACATGTGCGGGAACAAAAAAATGTTCCCTGGGCTGCAAATTTCAGTGTGGGAGCAAAATTAGACAAATAAAATCCCAGGTGAAAAAACCAGGTCAGGGCACAGTCCCAGACCATGTCCTGAGGCAACTGGAGGCTCAGTCCTCCACAGAGATGCTCTGGTAGGCTGCCAGAGTGTCTCTGAGATTGGCCTTTTCCCCGGTCCTGAAGCATGCTGCCTGTCCAGCATGGTGGCACATGTTGCAGGGACTGAGACCCACCTTCTGCCAGCCAAGTAGAGGGTTGGGGGGCTGAAGAAGGGGGAGGGGACCTTCCCCAACTTCCCATTCGTTCTCCCCACCCCTCCGTTCATTTCCTCAGCTCCCGTTTGTTCCCCTAGCTCTCCGCTGGCTCTCCCAGCCCCCGTCCCCACTCACCAGCAATAGCAGAGAATGAGCAGGGGGCTGGAGAGAGTAGGGGAATGTCTCCAGCTCATTTCCAGGGACTTGTCTACAGCCTCTTGATGATCTCCAGCCTCATGCTCATCTCCAGCCTCCATTACCCTGCTGTCTCCATCCCCCTGCTTGTTCCCCTGCTGTCTCCAGCCTCCTGAGGCTGGAGATGAGCAGGGGAATGAGCAGGAGGCTGGAGACCAGTGTGGGGGCCGGTGGGGAGCTGTAGCCCCTGAGGGGACCTGGGACCCTGGAGGCAGGGTAATCCATGTGCTGGGGGGACTCTGCCCTGTGGAGGGCAGGGGACCATTGGCAACACATAGGGGGTACATGCAAGTGCACATGTACCCCCTGAGCATGGTGGTACACTCCCTCAGAAAAGTTATCTGCAGGCAGTCAGCAATCACCGCTGGCCACTGCTGTTGCTGCCAGTGGCGTCTATGGGAGCTTCCTGCTTACCACTGCTACCATGCAGAAGGGGCAGGAGACTGAGGTGTCCATGAAGCTCACCACATATACGCCTGCATCGATGGCTCCATGGAGGAGCCACCAGCTGAGGTTCCCAGTGGCTCATGGGATGAGGATAGAGTACAGACTCAGCCACTGGGGAGCCCCAGCCACACCCTCACCAAGCAGGTCCTGCCACTTGGTGTCTGGGCTCTGGCACCACTTACACACCCGGCCTGTGCCCCCTGAGGTCCTGGTGGGACTCCGGAGACGGGCACTGGAGTTTTTCTAGCTGGGACAGCACTGGGTCGCTGCAGAGGTCCTGAGCCTCCCCTTCTTTAGCAGGAGGTTTCATAGTTTCATAGTTTCTAGGGTCAGAAGGGACCTGAGTAGGTCATCATGGCCCTCTGGCATGACAGAGAGTTCCCCACTTCCCTTGGATTTGGCCCAGATCGTGGCAAGGTCTGGGCTGAGGACATCCCAGAAGGCCCAGTAGAACTACGCAGTCAGCCCATCGATGCCTGGCACCTTGTTGCCAAGCATTAGATGGAGGGCGGAAAATTCAGGCAGAGCGAGAGAAGCTTCTGTGGCAGAATGCCACCTCTGTCTCTCCCCAGAAACTCTGCTATGTGACAATTTGGTTAACATGGTCACTGCAAAGGGCAGACTTACCATGGGCTGTTTAGGTAACCCTGAGTTGTAACCTGAGTTGGATACATTCTTGGGGGGTGGGGGTGGAGAACCTGCTCCCTCTGCCTATACCTGGGTGAGGGACTTGGGCTTCCTACTGTTCTGAGTAATGCCAGTCTACCCAGCAACCAGTGATGCCTTTCAAATTGGTTGGCTAGCAGCCAACAGGTGCTGGTCTTCATGGGACCAGTAAATGAGGCCAGCCAGAACTCCTGGAAGGCCTCTCTGAAGCCCATATCCTCCAGCAGACTGGCAGTAAAATATCAATAGGCTGACCCCAGACAAGGTGGTGATCTCTGAAAGGGGTCAGCCATATGCCAGAGGAGTGGGCCTGGGCAAAGTGCATCAAAGAGATATAAACCCAGTCCAACTGGGAGTGGCATGCCTGCTACTCCCCCACCCTCACTTGGTGAAGGCCAGGGGGTTGGTAGGGTGACAGGCACGCTGGACATCCACCAGGATGTCAGGATCTCCCTGAGGATGCCCATGGTGGCCTGGTTG
>NW_017729029.1:37330133-37333500 GCF_001723915.1 Gavialis gangeticus
CCCCACCCTCACTTGGTGAAGGCCAGGGGGTTGGTAGGGTGACAGGCACGCCGGACATCCACCAGGATGTCAGGATCTCCCTGAGGATGCCCATGGTGGCCTGGTTGCACTCCCTGCCTGACCGGTCTCATGCATCTAGGGTGACACTAAAGTCCCCACCAAGGACCAGGCACTCATGAGGGTTCAGGGTGCCAATGTATGTGGCTGCCTGGTGGAAAAAATCTGCCAGCTCTGGGTCTCATGCAGGGACGTACATGTTCAGGAGGTTTGGGACCAGCCCCTGCACCTGGACCCAGAGGTGCAGCAAGCAGCCTGGTACTACCTCAATGTCCTGGAAAACCTGCAGGCCTGGGGAGAACAGGGTGGCCATCCCGCAAGAGGTGGCCGAGAGGTGAGTAAAAAAGACCCTACCTCCCCACTCCAGCTGCCAGTTAGGCTCATCAGCTGGAGTCATCAGGGTCTCCTGCAAGAATACCATGGGGTACCCTCCCCCTTGAAGGAAGGAGAGCATGCAGCATCTCTTGAGAACCCTTCCTGCAGCCATGGACATTGAGGGTCATGATCTTAAATGACTTCATGGCTGGATGGGGGGGTGGAGTAGACAGTTCAGCAGGGGCCTTGCACATCTCAATGCCTGGTGTGGGGCCCACCAGTTTCACAGATGCCTTTTTTATGCCTCCCGTACATATCGAAGGTGTCTATGAAACTGCAGGCCTGCCTATAGATCCAGGCATTGCAGCTTTGGACCCCTTGCCTTCCCCCACTAGCGCCCTTGCAGTGGTGAGGACACTGTCAAAATCTCCCCAGTAGTCCAAGGCAAGCTGTACCTTGCTGGTGGACCGGCAGGGGTAGTCATGGTCAAGAAATGCAAGTAGCTCATCCCTGGGGACTACCAGGACTGAGAGGTCTGCAGGCTGCATGGAGCCTGCTGGTTCTCAGGTGTCTTCCTCCTGGTCCAGGGGCTCAGTGGGCTCCTTAGGCACCGCATGAACCCCCCGGTCCACTAAGACCCCAGACTCTGGTTGGGATTGGGAGAGCTTTGCAGCCCTTTGGGACAGGGGTGGGGGTAAGGGTGGGGCTCCTTCACACGATGGTGGGGTAGAGCTGGAACCCCAAGGAATTTGTGCAGGGTCCCTGACAAGATTGGCCTGTTGATTAGGGGACCCCACCGCAACCCCCTCTGATGTGGGATTATGGCAAAGGCTAGAGGTGAGGTTTTTCTGGGAGGGGGAGGGAAGAGACCCGTCAGGCACTGGGGTGGCTTTGGCGTCTGCCTTGGGGTCCTGGGAAAAGGGACCTCTTCCCACAGGACTCACCACGGTGAGCCCCAGGGCCCTGTATTCCTCAGACCAGAAGGAGGAGGCTCCACTTCAAGGCCTTCCTTTGGGTAGGCGGAGACCTCAGCATCAGTGCCCGTGGTCTCAGGGGGTAGGCCCTGGTCAGATGCCCCCACAGAAGTTTCCTGCCCTGCCATTTTTTCACATGAGGGCAGGAAAGACAATAAAGAAAAACAAAATATCCCATGGGGCTGGTGAATCTAGTAGGGGTAGTCTGGGGTTGTGAGGGAGAAGGGAATAGGGAGGAAGGGGCTGAAGCTCACTGACTTACAGCCCCACAGGGAAAAACAGGGAGGCCTATGCTTTGAGAATGTGGGGGAGTAGGAACACACACACAAGGGCTGGGGAAACTCAAGCTGACTTACTCAGCCACAGAAAAAACATCAGGGCAGGGGGAGTGGACCACAGGAATTACCACACAAGGGCAAAAAACACATAGAGAAGGCTGCTGAGGCAGATGTAAAAGATGCCTGGAGCAGCAGAAGGGTTTTGTTTGTGGAAGATTGGTCCAGAAGCCCGTCAGGCCTCCAGCCAGGCACTCAGTGGCAGAGCAGTAGGAAGGAGGACAAACCAGGATCAGGTGCAATGAGGTAGCTGTGGGGGAGGGCAGGAGAAGTCAGCCAATTAGGAAGTAATCCAGTGCAGGTGTGGTTTCAGGTGGTGCAAGGTGGTGCGCCAGGGAATCTCCCTCTTTCCTGAGAGAGGGCAGCAGCAGAAACAACAGCAGCAGCACCGGCGACGGTAGGAGCCATCCAGTTCAGTCACTCAGGGTGTGCTTCTGGTGAAAGTGGAGGTGAAGGTGGGGTGGCCTGCCAAGGCAGCTGGGGCAGCTTGCTTGCTTTGGAGCTGCCTCGGAGATCCAGCCATAGGGTATAATGGGGGAATCAATGAAATATCTATAACTTTGTTGTTTTTTGTCTGCTTTGGATGATACTTGCTGGGATGGTAGCCCCTGCTGAGAGCATAAACACTGCTAAGTTTCAAGAAGATCAGTGCAGGGGTTTGGGGGGAACTGCACCCCAAATTCTTGAAGCCAAAATCATGTCACAGCTGTGTGTTACACCACCGGGGGGGGGGCAGTGAAAACCACAGGGGTTGTGGCCCTGGCTGAGGCCACAAAGCTTGCAAAGTTTCAAGAAGATCGGTGCAGGGGCTTTGGGGGGAAATGTACCCCAAATTCTTGAAAGCAAAACTCCTGTCCCCCCCACAGTGGGGTCCCAACTGCAGGGCTCTTACTGAGGCCACAAAGCTTGAAAGGTTTCAAGAAGATCAGTGCAGGGGTTTGGGGGGAATTGCACCTCAAGCTGTGGACAAGCAAAACTCGTGACATGGGTGACCCTGTGTGTGTTAAGGCGCAGCAGGGTGACAGCTACAGGGATGGTGGCCCTTGCTGCTGCCACGACGCCTGCCAACTGTCAAGGAGATTGGTGCAGGGGGGTTCTGGGGCCCTGCACCCCTAGCTGCTGACAGACAAAACTCGTGCCATGGGTGTTTGTGGGACTGACTGTGTCTGTCTTGGGCCAGTTCATTGTCTGTGTTGATTCTTTCCTCTCCTTGGCCTGGTTTTGTAGGTGCTAATTGATGGCAATTAACTGGCTACATTAGCTAGGTCCTGTGTATTGAGCTGGTCCCTTAGTGAATCGTGACTTATTGGTAACTGGTAACACAGTAGCTTAGCAGCCAGGCCTGCAGTAGTGTCTCCCCTGCAGTCAGTCCCACAAGCACCCATGTCATGAGTTTTGTCTGTCAGCAGCTATGGGTGCAGAGCCCCAGAACCCCCCTGCACCAATCTCCTCTACAGCTGCCAAGCTTTGTGGCCCCAGGAGGGGCCACCATCCCTGTAGCTGTCACCCTGCTGTGCCTTAACACACACAGGGTCACCCATGTCACGAGTTTTGCTTGTCCACAGCTTGAGGTGCAATTCCCCCCAAACCCCTGCACTGATCTTCTTGAAACCTTTCAAGCTTTGTGGCCTCAGTAAGAGCCCTGCAGTTGGGACCCCACTGTGGGGGGGACAGGAGTTTTGCTTT
>NW_017729029.1:37338500-37345824 GCF_001723915.1 Gavialis gangeticus
GCCCTGCAGTTGTGACCCCAATGCGCTTTGGAAGCTCCAAACCATTTTGGGAAGCCTAATGAGGCCAGCACTTTGACTCAAACGTGCTGCATCAGACCCCAAAGTGTCCAAAGCTTCTCTGGATCTGAAGCTCTGTCCAAAGCCTCGCACAGCCCTATTATTTTGCCCCAACTGTCACAATTTGCTCTACTACAAAGTGCGTGTCCAAGCACGTGCGCTGAGGCAAAAAGCCCCGGCTCAAATTTGCACTGATTCTATGCAAAAGTGCACATCACTGCATGTATGGATGTGCCCCAAGTGTTCAACTCCTGAATTCCAGAGCCATGTCAATATAGTTAGCTGTAATTTAACCACTCATGGGCCTCATGTAGCCCAGGGGCTAACTGGACCAGCCTGCCCTAAGATATTACATTTAAAAAATGGTTATATCTTTTCCCAAACTCCTCTTTCCTCAAGTTTCACTCTGCATGGACAAAAAGCATGTAGATACTATTTCACTTCATTTACTCCAATAGCTAGCTGGATCTGTTGACATTACCCACCACGCCCTAGTTGCTTCTGACTTCTGGAGAAGATGAAAACTGGAGATGCTGAATTAGTTAACAGAGTATAGGAGTTAAAAGGAAGAGGAAGACAAAGAACCTGAGATGTTAGAGTGATGGAAGGTGAGTAATCACACTGAGTGTGGTAGCATAGCATGCATAACCAATGCAGGTTATTTTTCTGTGAGGTCTCCCTTTCAGGAGAAGTACTATTACACGCAAGTGAAATAACCACTGTTTGACCTCATAACCAAATGTTCACTGGTAAATTACAGCACTGCGCCTAAGATCTTGAACCACTGGTAATAATTGCATGACCCTAGCTGTGCTAGAGTGAGCTCTTTGGTGGGGAAGACAAAGAGAAATACCAGGTGCAATGAAGCCTACTTTCTGGGCTGCATGTCTGCAGAATCCCAGTTATATCAGAGCATCTGGAAACCCACAGCACTGAGACAAAACTGCATCACTCCTACAATATGCCACGCCAGTTCCTTCAGCTGCTCCCTGGCACCAAGATAGGATTGCACCATCTCCACAATGGGCGCATCTGCACATGCAAGCGCTTGCGCTTACAGCAGCTCAAATAGAAGAGGTGCAAATTTGAGCCAGGGCTTTTTGCCTCAGTGCATGCGCTTGGACATACACTTTGATGCGGAGCAAATTGTGCCACTTGGGGCAAAATAACCCCGCCTGGGTCTTCCTGGGTCTTCAGCAGTATAAAACCCAGCAGTATAAAAACTGCCTTGGCCAGCAGCTCAGGGCTACTTGCCCTCAGGAGCTTCTGAGGCCCAGCCACTTGGCATCTGGAGACACTAGCTCCCCTTGCCAGCTGGACTGCCAAAGCTACCCTGACTTATGGTGGCCCTTGAGCCCTCCACCCACTGCAGCCGTCTGGCAGTGAGGAATGCTGCCTGGCTATGACTTACTGCCATCTGCAACAGAATCTGCTTGCTTGCACCTGTGGCCCCAAGGCTGCACACCTACCAGATGCAAACAGAGACCACACGGCTGCCTGGGCTCTGGAATGGGCCCTGCAGCAGAGCCACTTGAACCTCTGGGCCAACTGCCAATAGGCAGTAGCTGCACAGCAGCATCACTACATCCAGACAGCCCCAACTGGAACCAGAGTCACCTGCCTAGCTCGGGGCTGTGAGTACCAGCTGGCCCTGCTGGGGAGGAGCATACCCATGCTGCCAGCCCCTGCTGCATCCCTCCACGCCACTACTGCCAGGTTGGACCCAACAGAGGGAGCATCTGACAATGAAGACCTTGTCATCACTCCCCGCATGTACCGTTGCACATTGGCCTGGGCTACCAGTAAACACTGGTGGGAGTGTATAGTCCTCCCCACCTGGGATGACACATGCTGGACACTGACCTTCCGGATGTCAAGGGGGACATTCATGCACCTGGTGGCCCAGGTGGCCCCTAACATTGAGCAGCAAGACGCTGTGATGTGTCCGGCCCTCACCCCAGAGAAGCATGTGGCCATAGCCATCGTGAGGCTGGCCACGCCTGCCAGCCTCAGGTATGTGGCCCACTTCTTTGGGGTGGGTAAGTCCACTGCTGGCCAGGCTGTCTTGGATGTATGTGGGGCCATCCAGGACACCCTAGCCGACTGAGTCATCTGGCTGGCCAACCCAGGGGAGGTGGTGGCAGGGTTTGGGGTCCTTGGGTTCCCCAACTGTGTAGGGGCAGTTGATGGGACTCGCATCCCCATCCTCTGCCCCCCTGGGGGAGGGTGGAAGTACATCAACCGCCATGGCAGCAACTTGGTGGTGCTTAAAGCGGTTGTAGACCATTGTGGCCGCTTCACCCACATTTACACTGGCTGGGCTGGGAGAGCCCATGACGCCCATGTGCTGCACCACTCGCCACTTCCAGGACTGATGCAGGCATGAACCTTTACCCCAGGGATCCAAGACCTGACCATTGGGGATGTCAGCATACCACCAATCATCGTGGCAGATGCAGCATAGCCGCTCCTCCCCTGGCTGATGCACCCCTTCCCAGGACTTCTGGATACTCAGCAGCAGAGGTACAATAAAGCCCTTGCCTGCTACTGATGCACCATCAAGCGGGCATTTGGCTGTCTGAAGAGATGCTGGCGGAGCCTTGCCACTCTCCTGGAGACAGCGCCACAACACATACCCTGTATTATCACCGCAACATGTGTCCTGCACAATGTGTGCAAGTCCTGTGGAGAGGTGTTTGAGTCCCAGTGGATGGAGGATACCTGCCGGGTACCACAGCACACCTGGCAGCAGCTGCAGCAGAGCTGGCCAGCCAGACACAGTGTCACAGATGAGGAGCACCCCCTCCAGCAGCGACACTTAGGAGCCAGAGTGCAGGATGCCATCGCCTCCCACCTACTGACCCACCCATCTGAGTAGGGCATCACACCACTACTCACCAGCACCAGGCCACCTGCTCAGGGGACTCCATCCCTGTCCATGACCAGAACCTCAATAGCACACACAGTATGACCATGTTGAAAACAAAGGCAATTTTATTCCCTTTCCCTCTCAACACAAAACTATCCAAACACCACCAGTGCATCAACCCCAACTGTGAAAGCAAATATAAAAACTGTACATGTGATCCAAGAGAACAGAAGAGGGGCCAGGGGCACAGGGAGGAGGGGCTCAGGGGTTAGCTGCCCTATGGCCCTGACCTGGGCCTCGGGATCTGGGCCTACCACCACATGTGCGTGGGCCACAAGGACGTGGCCCAGGGAACAACTGCTCCAGGGAGAAGGGTGGGTGCTTCTCCTGTGGGGCAGCAAGTGCAGGCTGGTCTGGGCCTGAGAGAGGGAGAGACAGGACCCATGTCCCTTGATGCCTATAATGGGCTGGGGGGCCTGCTGGGGGAGCAACTGTGGCACCATCCAGCCTACCTGCCCCATCTGGACCCTGCCTCTGGTGCCAGGGGCACAGGCTGGCCAGATGGCTATGGTGGGGCTAGTGGAGCCTGGGGGACAGAAGCAGGAGCAGCTGGGGCAGGAATGACAGCCATGAGCTGGTCACTGACCCTGCGCTCATGGGCTATGGCTGTGTCAATGGAGGCCCAGAGTTGCTGTGTCTCCTCCAGGCTCTCCCTGACCAGCTGCCACTCCCCCTCAATCAGGATGACCAGGCACTCCAGGGCCACCCTCCCAGCTTGCAACTCCCCTACGGCCACAGCATGGTCACGGTAGAATTGGCAGAGCTCCTGCAGGACTTTGGTCTGGAAGTCCTGCACCTGCTGGTTGTGTAACCACTCCTCCCAGACCACCTCCTTCTGCCAGTCCTCTCACTGGGTGTGCCATCCAGATAGCCCCTGGTGTCTAGGAGACTTGGCAGGCAGCTTCTGGGTGCAGGGCAGCAGCTCTCCTCTGGCAGATGGGCTGTCTGGAGAAAGAACAAGTGGATAGCTATTTTTAGATACAGCAACATAGCATGGGTCAGGAACAGCCTCGTGAGGGGCCCCAAGGATTAGCCTCCCTCTTGGGCACATGGCCACACAGGCAGTCCATGCCCATGTGTCCACGCCCAGACCCATGTGGGCCTATCCCCCTGACAAGGGCCATGATCATCCTGTGATCTGTCCATCCCCTCCCATGTTGTTCCTGGAGGGATCCTCCTGGGGACAAGCATCACAGCCAGTTCAGGTTATGGTGTCCAGCATCTCCCTACCAGGGTCAGGTCCCCAGGTAGTGGCCCCAGTGCTGTGGACCTGGGGCCCCATGGGGTTGTGGGGTGAGTCCTACTCCTCCCCCCTGCCATCATCACCAGGGCCAGCTCCATCCAGCAGGGAGTGCTGGCAAGGTGGGGGGATTGTCTTGGCCCTGCTGGGAAGTAGGCCTCAGCATGGCTGATCCAGGTGTGGAGGAAGGCAGGGAGGGAGGCTGCAAGGACACGCATGAGGCACGTGCAGGCCTTGAGGAGCAGCGGGCAGAGGGAGAAGCTCCTAATTCCCCATGGCATGTGTAGGACTTACCTGGTCTTGGTGACAGGTGGCTGGGTTGAGTGGCAGAGCTGGGAGGAATGAGGGGATGGTGGCAAGGTTGCTGGGGTGTGCTCTCTACCGATGTAGGTGACACCCTGGGCTGCCCCTCCCCATTGCTACTGCTGTTCAGCAGGAGGAAGGGGTTGTCTTGCTTGGGGCTCCCTTTGGGCATGGTGGTGGCACTGGCTGTGCCTGGCAGCATCTGCCCCTCGCTTCTGTTGCTCCTGACACTTGGTGATGGTAGGCCAGCAGGTCTAGAGGATGGCCCTGCTTCTGGGGACTCTGTGTGGGTCCCTGCACTGGCTGCTCCTCTTGCTGCCCTTTGCCACTTTGCCCGGTGGCAAAGGAGTAGCGGGGGGACTCAGTGGCTGTGGGCCCCAGGGTGCAAGCCAGCTCCTCATAGTGTGGCATGGTGGTGTGCCCCGTTCCTGATTACCAGTTGGCATCACAGACAGCAGTAAATTGCTGCCACAAAGCCTTGGCCTTAGTACGGCACTGCTGCCATGTCTTCCAGTGCCCCTGCTCTACCATCTGGGTGGCTATCACCTTGTAGATATGTTCATTACAGTGACCTGTCCTAAGTTGCAAGAGTGTGTCTTCCTGGCCCCAAATGGCCAGGAGGTAGGCCACCTCTTCTGCCCTCCAGGTAGGTTCCTGGTGCCAGCCTTGGCCAGGTTCCTGTGCCAAGGTCCCACCAGTTGCTTCACCAGCAGGGATCCCGAGGTTCCCTGTGTACAAATTTCAAAACCTCAGATTAACAAATCCCAATAGCATGCATTCGAAATCAAGCCCCCAAAACCTAGGAATTTCCATAAGTAACCTGGAACCCAACTATATACACATATAAAGGACGGCAAGCAAGAGACAGCAAGAGAGAAAAAAAGCAGGACAGTGCTTTAAGGACATCTGGACAATTTTACGTGTTGGGGGTGTGCAGAAAAGAGAGAGCCACATGCGCACCCCTGCCCCGTCCCTCCAACCTCTACAACTGCTGGCATCAAGCAGCTCCAGGATCCTCACAGAAGTAGCTGCCTGCTGCCAGAGTCCCCCAGTGGCTCTAGCTGCTGCCTGAGCTCACCTGCTGCACGTGGTGCATGCCCACAGGGTCCAGCTGTGCCACTGTAGGGTTGGAACCCCCCACACTCCCACCTCTGCCGCACAGAGCTCCAAAGCTGCCTGCAAAAGGCAGCTGTGGGACCATCCATGTGCTGGCTGGTGGCTCTTGGTAGTCGGCCAGTGGGGACCCCCCCCCCGCTTGTGTTTTACATTTGCAAGTGGCGCATACTGGTGGGGCCTGGCTGCACCATGTGTAGGGTTGGGGGGGTTCTTAGGTGGCTGTTGGGGGCCAATATACACCATGTGTGGGGTCAGGGGGTTTTGGGTAGGGTGCCACACGCCTGCCCCAACCGCACACAGCCCCACAGCTGCCTGCAAAAGGCAACTGCAGGACTATCAGTGGCGAGTTGCAGGCTTACGTGTGGTACAGGGTGCCAACCCAGCCAGATGCCAAGTGCCCCACCTGGCAGAGTGGTCGCAAGCACCAGCCTGGTCCTGCCTGAGGTGATGGCATTGGGTTGGGTCAGCACCCTGTACCACGTGCAGTAGGGAAGCAAGTGTTGGCGACATTGCTGGGATCCATGGAAGCAAGGTGGGTGTTGGGAAGGAGGCCCACACTCCCAAGCCACAGAGTCCCCCAGCCACCTTAGGGGGAAAGGGGGGAGGATGTCCACACTCCCACCCCAGAGCTCCCCAGCTGCCTTGGAGGCCCCATACTCCTACTGCACAGAGTCTGCCAGAGGGACCTTGCATGCATTGGCCAGCAGCTCCAGAGGCTTCTATCTTGCTGCATGTCGATGGAGGTGTTGAACTGGCCCAATGCCACCTGCCTGCCCCAGGCAAGAGCCCGCCGGGTCCTGCCCAAGGTGGGGCAGGAGGCATCTGGCCAGACTGGCACCTCCAGCCACATACAGCAGGGATAGAAGCGCTGGGAGCCACTGGCGAATGCATGCAGGGTCCTGCAGCTGCCTCTTGCAGGCAGCTGCAGAACTGGGGGAGAGGGCACACTCCCACCCCTGCCAAACCCAGTTCTGCAGCTGCCTGCAAGCCGTGGGATCCTTCATATGCTGGCTGGCGGCTCCTGGCACTGTCATGGGGGCTCTGCTGCTGCTGCACATGGCTGGAGGTGCAGATCCAGCCTGATGCCACCTGCCCCACCTTGGGCAAGAGCTGGCTTCCAGCCACATGCAGCTGCAGGACTGGGGGGTGGGGAGGCACACTCCTACCCCTGCTACACCCAGTCCTGCAGCTGCCTGAAAGAGGCAGCCGCAGGATCCTTCATATGCTGGCCTCTGGCAACGGCAGTGCGGGGGTGGCTCCCACTGCCATTTGTATTGCTGCTGCAGATGACTGGAGGTGCTGATCTGTCCCAGTGCCACCTGCCCCACCTTGGGTAGGACCTGGCTGGCTCTAGCTGGGGTGAGAAGGTGGCATTCAGCCAGATCGGTACCTCTAGCCACCTGCAGCAGTGATACAAGCATCAGGAGCTGCCGGCTAATGCATGCAGGGTCTGGTGGCTGCCTCCTGCAGGCAGCTGAGGGACTGGAGGGGCACACTCCCACCTCTGCCACACCCAGTGTGTGCCCCTCCCCCCAGTCCCACAGCTGCCAGCAAGAGGCAGCCACCTGACCCTGCACTAATTGGCCGGCGGCTCCCAGCGCTCACATCACTGCTGCAGGTGGCATTGGGCCAGACTGGCACCTCCAGCTACCTGCAGCAGTGATACAACCACTGGGAGC
>NW_017729029.1:37350824-37351414 GCF_001723915.1 Gavialis gangeticus
TGGAGTTGACCATCTGGCCCAATGCCACCTGCCCACCCCAGGCAAGAGCTGGCTGGGTCCTGCCGGAGATGGGGCAGGTGGCATCGGGCCAGATCAGCACCTCCAGCCACATGCAGCAGGGATAGAAGTGGTGGTGGGAGCCGCCGCCAACACTGCCAGGAGCTGCTGGCCAACATACAGGGTCCCGCGGCTGACTCTTGCTGGCAGCAGCAGGACTGGGGAAGTGGCGGGGCACACTCCCACCTCTGCCACACCCAGTCCCCATTGTGTGCCCCCCACCCCCCAGTCCCACAGCTGCCAGCAAGAGGCAGCCACGGAACCCTGCATGTTGGCCGGCAGCTCCCAGCAGTGTCAGCAGCGGCTCCACCGCTGCTGCAGGTGGCTGGAGGTGCCAGTCTGGCTTGGTGCCATCTGCCCCACCTCGGGCAGGACCTGGCCAGCTCTTGCCGGGGGTGGGCAGGTGGCATTGGGCCAGACTGGCACCTCCAGCTACCTGCAGCAGTGATACAAGTGCTGGGAGCCACTGGCCAACGTATACAGGGTCCCGCAGCTGACTCTTGCAGGCAGTGGGACTCGGTGTAGCAGGGGTG
>NW_017729029.1:37356414-37356825 GCF_001723915.1 Gavialis gangeticus
CCTCTTGCCGGCAGCTGTGGGACTGGTGGCAGGGGCACACACTGGGGACTGGGCGTGGCAGAGGTGGGAATGTACCCACCGCCCCCCTCAGCTGCCTGCAAGAGGCAGCCACTGGACCCTGTATGTTGGACGGCAGCTCCCGGCAGCGTTGGTGGCAGCCCCTACCACCGCTTCTATCCCTGCTGTAGGTGGCTGGAGTTGCGACCTGGCCGGATGCCAGCTGCCCACCCTGGGCAAGAGCTGGCTGGGTCCTGCCCAAGGTGGGGCAGGTGGCATCAGACCAGATTGGCACCTCCAGCCACGTGCAGCAGGGATAGAAGCAGCAGTGGGTGCCCCCGCCGACACTGCCGGACCCACCGTGTACCCCAACACCCACCCAAAAGCCTCCCACCCTCACACGGCTTCCACCCC
>NW_017729029.1:37361825-37365428 GCF_001723915.1 Gavialis gangeticus
CAAGTGCTGGGAGCCACTGGCCAACGTATACAGGGTCCCGCAGCTGACTCTTGCAGGCAGTGGGACTCGGTGTAGCAGGGGTGGGGGTGGGAGAGTGTGCCCTCCCCCTCCCCAGTCCCACAGCTGCCTGCAAGAGGCAGCCACGTGAACCTAAATGTTGGCTGGTGGCTCCTGGCAGTGTCGCTGGGGGCTCTGCTGCTGCTGCACATGGCTGGAGTTGCGACCTGGCCGGATGCCAGCTGCCCACCCTGGGCAAGAGCTGGCTGGGTCCTGCCCAAGGTGGGGCAGGTGGCATCAGACCAGATTGGCACCTCCAGCCACGTGCAGCAGGGATAGAAGCAGCAGTGGGTGCCCCCGCCGACACTGCCGGACCCACCGTGTACCCCAACACCCACCCAAAAGCCTCCCACCCTCACACGGCTTCCACCCCTAGGCCACACAAGCCATGGGTCAGGTGTTTGCAAGTGGCTCTTGCAGGCTGACACTAGCAGCCTGCAAAGAGCCCTTTGCAAACAGGGAAATGTGGATTTCCCTTTTAGAAAGAAAATTCCCATTCCCACCCTCCCCTTCTTACCTTGACCTGCCATGGCTTCAGCGTCCACTCTAGTTCTCTGCAGACCTTACTCTAAACCCTCAGACGGGCTCTCAGTCTTGCTCCGCTTTTATTCTGGGCACACTCAAGGGGTGTGCTCTGATGTGGGGCAAGTGGGAACCATAGAGACCTCTGGCCCAATACCAGAGTGTCTTCCTGGAGGACCTCTTGTTGGGTTGCCTCCAGGCATGGTCTCAAGACCATGCCTTGCTCTGCTGTTTCCCAGCGTGGTTTTTTTAGACCCCTGGATATCTAGGGGTCTAATTTTCTCCCCATGCTGAAAACTTGCAGCGCAGGGAACACTTTTTCGTTCCTGCATGTGCCTGTTGCCCCGCCTCAAAGAGGTTTGAGACGGGGCAAGAGGCACGTGCGCGCTCATCTGGATGCACCCTATATCACACTGTAGCATCCAAAACCTCTGCCTATTGAGACACCAGTAATTTTCAGCCCCTCCTATTTCTAGGACATGACAGCGTCCTCTGTTACACTACACCAGCACCATCAGGAATGTCTAGTATCATGACATAATATTGCATGAAGTATATTGTGGCACATAGAAACTGCTAGCTGTGAACTTCTAGCATATGATTGCATTAGCTTTGCTATATTAAAGCAGAGTCCTCAATGTTTTAAGTGTCTAAATGCTGTAATTTAATATATTTCAGGCACTGTAGTCCTGTTATCATGCTGCTATTGGTGCTGGCTATTAGTATAATTTAATTACTTCAATAGGAATTGTATCCTGAAGCATGAGATCAGGATTCCAGGAACCTCTAATACCAGGATATAAATTATTTTCCTTTTCTAAGCCTTTGAGCATCCATAGACATAGATAAGACAGGCATTATTTCTGGTAAATTATTTGCATGCAATATCCTCAGCTGTGTTTTTCAAAAACAGCAAAGCAGCCTGAAAATGTAAAAAGTTAAAAAAATAAGGAAAATAAAGAAATATCTGTATTTAAAAGGGAAGGCAGTCTTAGAAACCTCTTATTCTTTGCTGAGCCATCAGTAGCACTGGTGAATCCTTTTACATGCATGTAGCTCTGAAGCTGTGCTCTGGGAAGAGCGGGTTTAAACAGAGGGGACGAAGTTTTGGCTCCTGTAAGTCAGTGTTAAATATCACATTTGCTTCAAGGTAGTTACGTTTTCATTTTCAAAGTTTGCCCAATTAGAAGCAGATTTGGGATTCAAGATTGAAAATTATTTATGGAGAAAGAGGCTCACTCTGTTTTCTCTCTTGAATAGATTCTCTTTTTGTCTTCTCTCAGTCCAGCAAGGAACTCTGCATAGGCCCAGGCCTTAGCTCATACTGCTTCTTGTAGAGTTGTTACCTAAATGATTGCTCCACTGAAGACAAAACCTCCAATGCATGGAATCTAATATCCAAGTCCAGTGCTAACTTTTCATCATCCTTATCCAACACAGCAGCAGTTACCCACACACCTTCTTTAACATTTAGAGATTAAATAAAATAAAAGCTATTACAATAAGCAGCTAGTTCATATGCAGATTCCAACAAGAATACAAAATACTGCAAAATCTGAAGTAGGCAGATACTACTGCAGAGACTTCTATATTATAAATGGATAGTCGGACAAGCATAAACAATTTATAATTAAGGTAGCGATGAAGTAGAAGACTACCACTGTGCAAGAAGGCTTGAGGTGCTGCGGATCTGATCTCTCAAGGTCCTGAATATCCTTATCTCTTGCGTTTAAAACAGAGATCCCCTATTTTGTGTTAATGAAACTCAAAGGCATCTCTATTTATATCTTCTTTTGGGTGGCATAGGAAGGGGGGCTGTAAATCACCTGCATGGATACTGTTGCTTTTGCCCCACTGGTTTTCTAGTTTCTAGAGATTGGAGAATAGCAAGCACAACGTATAACTTTCTTTAATTCAGTCACATATAGTAGAGTGTTCCCCAAACTATGAAGTTAGTCAGTAATTCTCAAGCATGCACAAAGACACAGAATATAGCATTAAGCAGATATAAAGAGAACAAGAAGTCAGCAAAAAATTCAGATTCAATACTGCAAAGCAATCCACACCCTGTGTTGTGCACTGTACATTTTCATCAAGCTAATGTACTATAAACCCTCTATTTACTGCATCCTTTATTATATATGAGTGGGAATATTTCCATGAGGAAGTCCTGCTCAGCAGTCTTCCCCTCAAGACAATAAGCCTCCTGTAAGTTTTCTACTTATCACCTGTTCTGAGACATAACCAGGGATCAGGGTTTTCCAATTGCTGCAAACAAAATCAGATTTTCTCCTTTAACAGAGAAAAATATGGATTTTCTCTTTTACAGGAGACAATCATGGATTTTTCCCTTTAAAGTAGAAATACGTGGGAAATGGTGGATTTCCCCTTGCAGGCTGGCAGAGTTCCAACCTGAAAGGGGCTGTCTGGGGATGTGAGGAGCAGAAGGAAAGAGATCAGGCAGGGGGTACTATGTGCATGTGTATACAGGCACATGGCAGACAGGCAGCAGTGGAAAGCATCTCCCACAGATCCTTCCAGGTAAGTCTATGGGGGGAAGGGGTACAGACCATGTGTTGGTTGGGGATGGGGAGAGGTATATGTCATGCAGGGGGGAGGGGGAACAGACCATGTGGGGGGAAACAGGCCATGCATTGAGGGGGCAGGGAGGAGACAGACAATATGAATATGAGCAGGGAAAGGCATGCTCAGGGGCAACCAGCACGGGTTCATCAGTGGCAGGTCCTGTCAGACCAACCTGGTGGCCTTTTACGACCAGGTTACTAAATCATTGGATGCAGGGGTGGCAGTGGATATAGTTTTCCTAGACTTCAGGAAGGCTTTTGATACTGTCTCTCACCCCATTCTCATTAGGAAGCTGGGGGACTGTGGCGTAGACACCCATACAGTCCAATGGGTCGCCAACTGGTTAGAGAGTCGCACCCAGAGGGTGGTAGTGGATGGGTCCTTCTCGACCTGGAAGGACGTGGGAAGTGGGGTCCCACAGGGCTCGGTCCTTGGGCC
>NW_017729029.1:37365518-37365850 GCF_001723915.1 Gavialis gangeticus
GTCAGGGCGGCTAGGGTCTGGAACCAGCTTCCATGTGAGGTGGTGCAGGCTCCTACCCTGGGGGTTTTTAAGAGGAGGTTGGATGACCACCTTACTGGGGTCGTTTGACCCTAGTGCTCTTCCTGCCATGGCAGGGGTTCGGACTAGATGATCTGCTCAGGTCCCTTCCGACCCTAGAAACTATGAAACTATAATATGGGGGTGGGAGGCGGGGTGCTACAGCAGGGCGTAGGTATAGGGCTGCAGCCAGGATGGACCAGCTCTGGGCAGGAGATGCCTCTGTGGCGCAGGGGGTGGGGCCCAGCATGGGAAGGAGTGCTGCATTGCCATGG
>NW_017729029.1:37365954-37377063 GCF_001723915.1 Gavialis gangeticus
GCTGCATTGCCATGGCTGCCAGGGTAAGCCACCCCCTGCCCACTCAACAGCAGCAGGAGGCACAGCTCCACACTGCCACTGCCACACCTCACCATGGCAGCATGGCACTACCTCCTGTGACATGTCCCATCCAAGAGGCTGCAGAGATGGTTTCTGTCTGGAGCTGGTCCGGCCCAGCTATAGCCCCATGCTCCACTGTAGGTATGGAAATCTTAGGGGGTATGTGCCTTCCCCCCACTGCATCACCTGTGCCCTCCCATCACTGGCGATGCATAGGGGGTGCACATGCACCTCCTGAGCATGGCAGTGCACCCCCTATGAAAAGGGGTGGGTGGTCACTGCTCACCACCCCCCCCACACTGCCGGTGGTGTCTGTGGGTGGTCACCGATTGCCACTGGCCACTGCTGCCGCTGCCAGCAGCATCTGCAGGTGGTCACCAACCCCTGGTAGGTGCTCGCCACGTCCCCTCCGCCATTGCCAGCAGCGCTGGCAGCGTCTGTGGGAGCTCCCCACTTACCATCACTGTGCTCCCACCATGCCAGCAGCGCTCCCACCACCGCCATGCCCCCCCAGCCACTGGGAGCACACGTCGTTCATACCCGCCACCTTCCTCACACACCCACTCCCTTCCTTACACACTATGGGGCTGCAGGTGGGGGGCAGTTGGTCAGGAGTGAGAGGGACCAGCAGGGCTGGGAGGTGTGATTTTGGAGTGAGGGGCACTGGAAGGGCCAGGGAGGTGTGGGTTGGGAGTGAGGGACACCAGCAGGGCTGGAAGGAAGGGGTGTGGCTTGGGAGTCAGGGGCAACAGTATGGGCATGGGCAGGGCAGTGGCATATCAGGGCTACTCAGTGCCACAAATCAGCATGGTGGAGAGCCACAGCTGGACCTATGTCCTAGTGCAGGGGCAGGCAATTATTTTGGGCAAAGGGCCACTTACTGAGTTTTGGCAAGCCATCAGGGGTCACGTGATAGGCAGCCAGGGGCAGATAATATTAATTTTCTAAATTTTTTAGGGGCCCCACAGGCTGAATAAAATGGCCTAGTGGGCTGCATCTGATCCCCAGGCTACAGTTTGCCTACCCCTGTCCCAGTGAGTGAAGAAGGCAAGGAGATCTCTGATTTTCCATGATAAAAAACTCCAAATCAAATGCCAAAATGTACAGTTATTTAGAATTAATTTTATTATAATGATTGAAGCACTGGTGGGCTTCTAAAGTGCTTTAAAATTGTAGATATATCAATAAAACATTGTGTTAAACTGGTACCTATATATATAGTGGCATTTCATTTTTAATCACAGAAAAAATATGGATGTGTGGGCATTTTTAATCAGAGAATTTGCAAATTTTTTAATCAGAGAATTTTTTATTTTTAAAAAGAGAAAACCGGGATCCCTGCTTATAACATTTTAAAGTGAGCGCTGTAATGAACTGAAACAATGCTACTGCAGATACAGGAATGCATCCTCGGATGAATTCATTACAGGATCCATTAGAAGTTATACACAGAGGCCAGGTACAGGCATTATACATTGAAATGGGATAAGTGATTGGAAACTCTATATACCCAGAACAGAAGTATGGCAGACAGAGACTGGTTTAAAAATGGCAGAACCCAGTCTAAGATTTGCCCCAGGGCAAATGTGTGTGCTGTTTGCTACCAATCTAAACTACACTGCTTACAGAAAACCATATAACTTGGATCAATTCCACCTCGGGGTTTTTGAATGTCTGTACCTAGCCATAGAAACAAGGCAGTATGAGTATCTGGTGCTGTCTGTGGTGCTTAGTATATTTTCCGTCTTTTTTTCTTTTTTGATTTTCCTGTATCATTAGCTTTATCACTTTGTATATATTGCAGAGTAGGAGCCAAGTTGAAAAGTTAGAGACATGCACTGTCTTTTTTAAGCACAAATATGAAGTTTAGTTTCCCCCCCCCATGTTCAGAAACCTTCTTAATGGTTACGGAGATTTTCCTGAACCTACCCAATAACAACTTAGCACACGGATAAGGCATTTTGAGTACAAAAGTAACATTTACAGTTAGTACAATAGACTGGAAGTACCTACCTCCAAATGATGGGAGTTAAAAAGAACATTCTATTATGTTTAACTTCACCATTGTTCACTTTGAATATTTTTCTGCTTCCCTCTAAAGCATCTGGTAGCAATCTCTGTCAGAGATGGGAGAGCAGTTTAGGTGGACTAATAGGATAATCCAATCTGGAAATAACTGCAAGTCTGAATGCCACACTGTGCATCTGCCATACTGCAAAAAGTGACTCCACAAAATGGCATCGGGTAATTCCGAATTTGTTGTCTCTCAGTTACAGCAGGTTGAAACATATTTGCCAGATTTATCATTAACTGACTGAAACAGAGAAAGCAATCCTGCTAATATGTCAAGGAACACACAGATTCCAGGGCAGTCTTATTGAGCAGAAATGAGGTGTACAAAGTAATAAAACAGAGTTTTGATGAGCCAAGTCAAAAGATAGGACTCTGACTACATATTAGGGGCAGTGTTTGTGGCCAAAAAGATTGCCGTTTTTGGATAGTGACAGCCAGTTTTCAGAGAAGAATTGCTATTTGATTTTAATGTCACTGCAAAGATAATTGCAACATTGCATCTAGAAGCATCTCACACTACAACCTGACTCCATCACATCTGCTATACAGTAGCACACTGGTTTTCAAACTGTGTCCCACAGAACCCTGGTGTTTCACAACAGATTGTCAGGGTTTCCACAGAAAGATTGAGGGTAATGCCAGAGAGGGCCGCGAGGCAGTGCACCACCATTGCTAGACCAGATTGCCTAACTCCACATCAGTCTTTAGGATAGGGATAGGGATTCTGCTGCAGAAAAAGTGATTTGAAAGCGTTCCATGACTTTATAAAGTTTGAAAACCACTGCCATATCAAAATAGCTTGAGACCTTCAGAAATGAGGCATGGGTTTATGCAGAAACAAAACTACATCTGCCCAACTGTATTACAGCACAACATCTGGGAACCTCCAGTACTGAGACAAAACTGTGTTAACTTTACTGCATTAAAGTATCCAGAAATCCCCAGCACTGAAATATCACTGTATCATCTCCTCAGGATTACAATGTCCAATAAAGTACTGAATATACTTTGTGAGCAGAACTACATTATATTTCAACACTATATCTGGCTAGAACCTCACTGAGTACTAACTTCTTAAATAATTCTGCAGAGCACCCAGGTACCTCTGGCACTTACCACCACTCTGGCTGTTCACCCTGTAGGTGAACCTGCGGTCCTGAGAGAAGGAACAGAAAAAGGGCATGAAAGATCTGTGGACTCTCCCTATACTATACAATCACAGTAGCAGCACCCATTGTGCTGGCAAAGGATATTTGGAGATTAATTAGTTATCCTACAAGGGGCAGTAAGTAATACTGCTCATTGTATAACATTGGCAGCTATCTGGTTTCCATAGCAACATAGCTCTACTTGTGTACCTTTAATTTATTCACTGAGTGGTCCCTTTCCTGATCATGCAATAATGAGAAATGCCTTGTTTTTCTTGCTAATATCCTTGTACCCATATCCAGAGCAAGACATAGACCCTTGCCCAGGGGCATTTCTTACAGAGTGAGGATAACAAGAGGTAAATACCTGTTCATGCCAGCCACTCATATCCCACAAAGAACAACCTTATCCCTGGTCTCTAAAGGTCTGCTCATTAAAATGGCTCTGGGTTTTTAAGCCCTTTTAAAGATACCTTACATGTTCTTGTTATTTCTGTTGCAGTGACACCTATAGGTCCTAATCTCAATTAGGACAGCAGCATGCCTGATGCTTTACAAATACACTGTAAAGACAGCACTGCCTGAAGAGCTTGTACTCAAAAGGTAAGGCAAACAAAAGGCAGGAGGGAGAAAGAGAGACACAGACTTGCAAAGTGGTGTGTCCAACTGCCGCACAGCATATCAGTGGCAGAAACAGGGATTCAATCCAATTCTGTTGAATCGCACATTAACACCCCAGGCCTTGGACCATGCCAGAGTTCATACTTGGTGTTTCCATCAAGGGTACCACCCTGAACCCAGCATGCAGCACAGTCAGAAAGATAGTTCCCCTGTGGCAAATCTGATGTAATAAACATGGTTAGCAGAACTATAGCCAACAAGTCCCTCCAGCCAGCAGATCTGGTAGGAAAGGACTCAAAGCACTCAGGAAAATTAGGCAACCCCCAGCGTGGACAAATGCAATGTTTCCTCAGCAAGGGTTCATCATGCTTACCATGAGCATGAAAAGAGCTTGTTCACATGAGGAGCCATCCCGGGGAGAATGAACGCAATCAACACACTCCTGGAGACAGCCTCATGTACCAAACACAGGCAGGAGAACAATGCTTCAGAAATTCCTGCATTGATGGTGGGGGGGCAACATATATTCCTAGGAGAGAGCACATGAGGCAGAAGAAGGCAGAAGCATTTTCCTGTCATACCTGGCATGCGAAAAAGGCTCCTACAGTGAGAACATGACATACTTCTGGGCCACCCTCTGGGCATGTACATGACAAAACTAATGTGAGAGAGCGTTCCCTCCCTACCCAGGTAGACATTGGTCCCTTCCCACTGGAGACCTGGCCTATATGGCAAAGAGGTGAATGGCCTCCTTAATAGTGGAGTGGGCTGTCTTTACCTGATTCAATGGCTCTGAACTGGGTTGAAAGGCAATACTAGCATAATGGGAGGAAAGTGCCAGTTTGATATGCAGGAGACCTGGGGTCAGCTCCCTGTCACAGATATAGGACACGGGCACATATGGTTATTACCTGGTTATTACCAGGTAAAAGAAAATGGGACTTTACAGTGTATCTGATGCGCAACAGTGCATGGATGTATATACAAGTTAACCCTCTTTCATTGAGGTCTAATCTGCCACAGATTAGCTTTCATTTAACTGTGGGCTAAGAATGTTCTCATGGTTCCTGCCTTCCTGTGCCTCACAATAACTTGTTCCTAGGCTGAGGTCCTTAGTCTCTCTGTATTTCAGTGCTAATCTGTACAGTAAGGATAGAAGCCCTGCCTCAGTGGGGTCTTGGGAAGATCAATGCACTAGGGATTAGAAGGTGCTTGGGTACTACAATAATAGGAACCATGCAAGTACATACAAGAGGCAGAGGGTAGACTTACGAAGTGGTCCCATAAAGTAAGCAGTTAGAAGCAAGACTGAAGTGCTGCTCTATGCACGGAAGTTTGAAATGCAGGGAAATCTAACCTAGACCCATGGGCAGCCCAGGTTCCAAAGCGAAGCCACATTTTGGTACAGCACTATAAGGCTTCACTGTACAAAAATGTATGGGTCAAAGAGTTTATTCTGAGAACCTGAAAGCCCTGTGAGCTAATTTCAGCCTTTCTGTATGTGTATGCAAGCCCCACTGAAATCAACACATTTTGACCCAATCCATTCCAGTATTAAGAATATTTTTAACCCAAAATGGAACTTGAGGTCAGGTGGGTCCAAAAAATCACAAGCACAACAGGAGGACTGGTAGGCACAGAAGTTAGGTAGGAGAGTCCAGATCAGCAGCCCTGCAGCGGGGCACTCAGGCACTCAGAGGCAGCAGTGACTGCCAGTTGTATTCATGTGGCTGCCAGCAGTGGCCACATTTTTTGTGCCTTCTCCCCACTCCCACGTCAGCTCCTGGAGCAGTTTCCCTATTCACCCCACCCCAGAGAAACAGGACAGAAGTACTAGGACACAAATTCTTTAATTATCTTCTCTGGCAAGGGAAGCTTTAAATAAATCAGGGATTCTTCTACATAATTTAGAAACACAAAGAGAACAGAGAAATGGCCTCTGATAAATGTTGCCTTCAACCTTCCATAAAGCTCAGCCTTTCAAAAAACAGCAGATTCAGGAGAAAAGCTGCCTGGAAGTGACCCTAGGGAGGAGGGAGGACTGAGACAGGCCCTCTTCTTGATACCTCAGCAGTTAGGTGTCCTTTGCTAAATGCCAAGGGCTTCTGAAATATGTAATAATGCACAGGGAAAGGTGTGCAGTTGTCCCATTGCTAATCAGTGGTCACAACTTTAGTGGTGGGGAAGGGAAAATGGAGGAGAGAGCTTTTCTCTCCAAGATACTCTCATTTTGTTTAACATCAGAAAGCTTTTTTTCTAAGCTAGAAGGGAAGGTCTATACCACCAATCCAATGTCAAGGCCTGCAAGCTCACTGTAGGCACCTCTCCTTCTGATAGTATGTTTATATTTGCATACAGCCTCTGCATTGGATGCAGCCAGTAAGGCACGCATTGGATGCAACCAGTGCTGTTTTTTCCAACTTATAGGACACATGCTGGCTGAGGAGAGGTAATATCTGGTCTTTGGCAGTTCACCTACTCAGGAAAGATTCCTCACCTCCTGAAGGCGCATTTTGAAAAACTAAAGTCAGTGTACAAGAGAACTGCTCTCTAAAAGTACTAGAACTTTGGCCCAAATTAAGCCATCCAAGTGCAGTCTTCCAGCAAGCTGAGATACAACAGTGACAACCTGTATCACTAAAAACCAGAGTGAACACACCAGAGAGCCTTCAAAAGTACCCAACCTTGTAAGTGTTTCCTTCTAACACCATCTTGCAAAGTGGTGGTGGGATGAAACTCTACGGCAAATATAATGTGCAACCCCAGAATCATATCATGAGGCCACTAAAATGATGAGTCAGTGGAACACAGAATAAGGCACATAGATCCAGTGCCATAAACCTGTCACACCATGTTAGAAACATGTTTCTTTGGGTGTAGGAAAGAATAAATTAGTTATTTTAGTCCAATCATTTTTATTACATATGCAGAACACATTACAGTTTATTCAGAAAAGGTCTTAATGCTTTTACTTTGTATAATTCTCACCCACTACAGAAATGCAACTACTTTTGGAATGGAGCATATATGACATTCCTCACTATCAACGCTACACAGAAGTTTTTGAAGGAGAAACAAATAATTACAGAAATAATTTATGGCAGCAGAATTTAATTAAACAGACTGAAATTTCATCAGCCTTCCTCTCGCAAAATATGATAACTCTAACGACTTGGAGTGGCCACTGCCTTGGGTTTGTCTCTCTCCCAAAAGATGGATAAACATGTTGCTGTTTGCTCTATTGTACTTTAGACTTACCATGTTGACTTCTGAAATCTGATCAATACTGGAGATATGAATACTCATTCCCACAGTGACAGGGTTACCTGAAATGCAAAAGGACAAGGTTAAAGCAATCTGAGAGCTCAGCCACTCAGCCTCCCATTTCAGCACTTACTCAGAAATATTTATAGACAACACACTGTGCGCATTCCAGGTTTGTTGACTTTCAAGCATCTCCATATCACGAGGGCTTAATTGTCAAGAGCAAAAGGGTGGGGGAGAGTTGACTCCTACCTTGCACACTAACCCTAAGACTGAGAGATAAGCTGGATTTTTTCCTTCTTGAGCATCATAGCCAGTAATATCATTTCTACAGGTAATGTCTGGTAATGCCCTCAGTAATACCAGCAGAGCCCATTACTTTCAGAGAGCTTGTATAAGGCACTGATTGGCCACCTAACCAGAACATAATAAACAAGTCTGCTTGTGATGTACAAAACAGGAGAGACTCCAGCTTACTCCCTCTGCACTAGGTGGGCTCTGCAATGGCAAAACCATTTTAAAAAACCTGTGTTGGTTGGTATAACTGGACATGCACAGAGCAAGAAGATACCATTTTCCACTTATTTCTCAAAACAGAATTGCATTTCAATTACTTATCCAACTCTACCTGCTTCATCCTAATCTGCCTGGTAATAGGTACCAGCTTGGTCCCACCACACCCCAACAGCCAATGAACTGTGTGGATATCTTTGAACATGTTCACTGAAGGACGGGAATATTCTGTTATCCCGAAGTTTCAATGGCCAAATGACGCCCACTGCAGAACCCATGTCCAACTGAAATACATGTAATGGGCATGTGAAAAAGAACACAGCCCTCCAAAGGCTGCAAAATGCCCCTCTCTTAACACTCACATGCCTCACTGCTATAGATAGAAAACATCCTGGCTCTGAGTAATTTACAATAATAACTCCCTACCTACAAGATTTCAAGATGCAGTTTTTTGGACAATAATGTAATGCTCTCTGTGCACACTGCAGTTATAAAGTACTGCATGCATACTAGTATTACCTGGGTCTACAGAGGGGAAAAAAAGAAAGACCTACTACCACAGCCAGTAAAGGGAGAACTCCTATAAGAGACGGGAATCTAGTTTAAGGGAAGTTAGAGACCTAGGGTTTTAGTTTTCATTTTTGTCTACCTCAACCCTGAATCCCTCTGAATGGTCCTTATTCCAAAGGCATCCTAGTCTCTCATTCTTAGGGTGACCGTATTATTTTTAAGGAAATCTGGGACACTGCTCTCCCCACTCCCCAGTTTTAGTGACGCTGCTGTGGGCAGAGGCAGGTGGGCAGAGGTGCAGAGCTCAGTCTGGGGGGAGGCAGATTGGCATGGTACATGCTGGGCCCAGCTCTACCTGAGTAGCGGCTGGAGGCAGATGAGGGAGGGGGGGCTGGACACTGCTCCAGTCTACCTGTATTGCTCCTGCACAGCAGCAGTGCAGTGCAGACCCACCTGTCTGGCACACTGTGCTGCTTCACCTCCACACCAAACTGTGCCCCACAGCCCTGCCCCCCTGCCTCTGCTTCTTGGACTTTTCACCATTCAGTCAGGACTGGCCTATGAATCCAGGACTGTCCCTGCCAACCCAGGGCATATCCTCATCCTGTGTCTCTTCCAGTGAGTGATTGTGTCTGCTCCCTGCAACATGCAGACTTGCTGCCTGATATAAGAAATGGAGCAGCAGCAAATTTTGCCACGCAAAGCATTAACTTTTCCATCGATTCATTAGCAGATCCAAGTGCTGAAATATTTACAGATAATCATGCAATGACTAAAAAAATAATAATTAGCAAACAGGGGGAAACGTATGAACTGGAAATGAAATGATATTTTAATTATGTGTTACCAGAAGTAGAAAAGTAGTGTCATTAAGGCTCCCTTGTGATTGGGTGTACTGTTACAGAGACCCTCTGCCTACAAATTAGACAGCATTATCCTTTAATGGAATATGAATAACACTTAAAACATCAGAATCAATATCAACTCTAATTAGAACCTCCTATGCAAATCTCCTTAACGAGGCAGTGCATCATTTTTTCCCTTCTCTTTTCTGACTCAGAACTTGTTGGACATTCTGCAGCAGGAAGTAATATTCACTTTGCATTGCTGGACTTTAAAAAATATAGGCAGCTGGTTAAAAGCCGTAGTAGGAAAATGTCTTTCCTTTGCAAATTTCTTATTATTTTTATTGAAAGTACTAGCAAAGATCAGGGTCCTCTTGTACTAGGGGATGCACATACATATAGCAAGACACAGTTCTTGCCCTGAAGAGTTGAAAGCCAGGGGAAAAAAGTAGGAGAGAAAACAGAGATTTGCCTGAGGCTACATGGCATGTCTGCAGCAGAGCCATGACTAGGACTCAGAAAGCCTGGCTTCTAGTCTTGTGTGCTGGAGGAACTAAGTATGAAAGTGACTAAAATACCTCAGTATAGTTCTAGAGATGTGAGTGTAAGACATGACTCAAGACTTGTGATGAAGGCTCCCTCGGTCAACCCAGCTCTAAATGGGAGTCTACTCATTCAGGTTAAGAAGTCAAAAACATTCAGACACTAGCCACCTCAATCTCTTGTATGCCACTGGCTACAAAACTGCCCCTTTCACGCCCAATCTATTTTGCTATTCAGTGTGTGCTGCTTTCCCTCAGAGACCCTGCCACTGAGACCTCTACCCTTTGTCTCCCTCCAGCCCACACGTTGGTTTTTGTCGTTTTACAAACACAATTTTCCAATGTAAAAATATATTTCTCTCCTCTGCTGTGGCATGAAAGACCCATTAAAACACCAAAGGAAATTGAGTGACTTTAGAAGGGTAAAACAGTGACAATGCCTGTACACAAGGAGCTGTCAAATGCACAGCCTATCTACTCTAGTCTATCCGTCTAGGCTTTATGTTGCATTCATCACCATGGTATCTGCATGCCTGAGGTCATACGATGACTCAGTGTCAATGTCATGAATAGAATCCGGGACTCCTAACTCCCAAATCCCTGCTCTAAGGAAGAAAAATGATGGATTTAAGATCTACAAAGTGCCACTTCAGCTCCTACATGTTCAGCCAGATGCCCATCTCTAGCTTACCATGCTTGCCAAGACCCCCAGAATTTCTATGACAAGCCTGAACTGGGGTGACAAGTAGGAGATTTCTGTAATGGCTTGAGACCTGTGGAGTGTGGCCTTCACTTGGCAGACATAACAGCTTGAGAAACCTGTGACCTTCACACAAATTACAAAATTAGAGGGTTTATTAAGTCTTGAAGGTTCCTTTACCTTGCTGAGCAAGTCATTTACAGCTGGGCATAAGTGCCCACTTTATCTCCTCATGCCAGAGTAGACAGAAAAATGGATGGAGCCTTGTTCTCTTCCTCATGCTGACTGAGTACATCTACACATGCCATTGCTGAAGCTCCCTTGCACATGGCTTGCATACACACCTGGCCTGCAGCATATTGAACCAGGTTGCAGCAGCCCCAGCTGGCAGGGCACCTTGGTGGCCAGACCAGCTTGGGGCTGCAGAGGGGTTGGCTGGGATACAAGGGTGCTTCAGCGTGGGGGCTAGCTGGCTCAGTGTTTACACATTCACTGCTGCACATGAAAAACTCTGCAGCAGGGTAGGACTTATGTTTACAAGTTCTACCCCACTGCAAAGTTTAGTAGTTTTGTGCAACCTAATAGGGGTGCACATCAGGGCGGTGTGAAGCTTCGGGTGGTGATTCAATTCAGAGGAGATTCGGCCCAATTTGGTGTCTGAATCTCCAAATCTGAATTGAATCAGGGGACCAATTAAAAGGTCCAAATCGATTCAAAGCTTTGGTGATTCAGGCAGTCCCTGGTGACTGCAGCAGGGACCTGCAGGCGACTATGAGCTGGGAAGTAGGGGGTGGAGGAGGGGGGCTGAGGGAGGGGACCATGGGGGGACCCCT
>NW_017729029.1:37382063-37385206 GCF_001723915.1 Gavialis gangeticus
ACCCTAGCTCCCTGTGCTTCAAAAAGAAGGCCCAGTGCTCTCCAGGTCCTGCCGGGCAGGGGGGTGATCCCTGTTGACCCCCATGGCCCCACACTTCATGGGGGGCTCTGCCATGAGCCCCTGACACCCCCCTTGCTCCCCTAGCCCTGCCACAGGTGCCCTGCCCAGGCCAGCTCTGGCCCTTTAAGGAAAAAAAAAACAAGAAAAGCCCTGAGACTCACTGCTCCTGCAGCGGCCTCAAGGCTTCCGGGGGCTCGTGCAGAGTCCCCCACATGGTGGGGCAGTGGGTATCACTCCCCTGCCCCCCCACTGGCAGGAATTTTTTTTTTCTTAAAGGTATTGCCACCCCGCCCCCCAACCCAGCCTGGCAGCACCTGCTGATTTGGGGCTTTTTTTTAAACAAGTGCTGGAGTGGGCAGGGCAGCTGTTGCTGGGCTGCAGGGCATGGGTCTGACTGATTCAGAGATTTGGCAGTCTCCAAATCAGATTTGGCTGAATCGATTCGGGACAGTGATTTGAATCACCAAATCGAATCACTGTCCCCTGAATTGGCCGAATCTGAATTCAAAGCAAATACTACCTGCTTTGCACAGGCCTAGTGCACATATAGACACTGAGATGTTAATTCATTAATTAATTGTGCAGTAAACATCTTGTGTAGATGCACCTACTGGGTGGGAAAGGTATTGGCAATTGATACACTTGTCCCTCCCCCACTCTCCATCTCACATGTGGAAGAAGAAGGAAGTGAATATGTATCACAGAGATGGCAAGAAGGCATAAGGTCCAGTTGGTACTGGATGTAGACTCAGGAATTCTGGCCTCTGATCCTGTATTGGATACTTTCTGTAAAGCTATAGGAAATCATTTCACCTCCCCTGTTCCAATGGTTTTTAGTTCATACATTGCATGACTTGTCTATTTAGATTCCAGACTCTTCAGCCTCAGAGCCTTGTCCCACTACTATAAATGAAAAAATTAAACTAACCAGTCTAGTTATGAGCAAGGTACAAATAAATAAGATAAATAACATGTAACAGAGTGGGAGATAAATACAACCCTTCCAATGCTATGAAAAATACAGGATTGTTACAAGAAGAAGGGAATTTTTAAAAACTGTCAAGGTTTTCCAATAGGCAGGCCCTAAAGTTACTCAGTTAGAGTAAGGGGAAGAATTGGGCTCAATATTAATGGCACACTATATTTGCATTTTAGTCTTCGAGCTGGGACAAAATGGTCAGTTTTTGTACACATTTGCACATGGAAAAATAATTCACAAATGGGCAGCAAATGAAATTATGCCACCTCCGCCAGCAAACAGCATCTTTTAAATTAAGAAAGATGTTCTTTGGGGAGACAAATTGCAAGTTCATGCCTATTTGTTCCCAGATGAAAAAGTTCACTTCCTATCATCACAAGAGAAGTAAATGTGGAAGGGAGGAGACTAGGAAATTCAAAATTCAAAGCCAGATTTTTTGTTTTTTTTGGTTTTCATGCAAATCCTGCTAGAATGTTATTTAGTAGTGACTAAAAATTATTACTCAATGACAACTGTCTAGCATCCATTGTGAGAACAAGTTTGCAATGTTGCCACACTCAATTTTATTGATTCTCATAATATTATTTTTAAGCTCCTAGCCCCAGGTGTTATGTCATGCTATTAGAAACAGCACCAGTCCCAAAACAAATCCCAAGGGGACTCCACTGTTTACTTCTTTCCATCCCCAAAACTGATTACCTCCCATCTCTTCCATGCAAGATGTATATACAATGACCTTTGTTGGTATCACAACAATGAGTGTGTAAGGACTGATCACCTTTTTTGTCCTCTGAAGCTTCTCCCTTCTGATAGAAAGTAACACACATCTATAGGGCAATGCAGCCCTGACAATGTTGTACTCAACCCAGAGATGATCAAAGGATTTCACTTTCCCAGGATGGCAATCTGTCATAGCAACAGTCATGCACACATGCATACATACACATGCACACACAGAGAGAAAGGAAATGTGGTGCTGAGCTCCCCTGGCTAGCAAGGAAGATTTCTCAGCACTACTCTAACCTGGATCAGGGTCTTCTTTCTCAAAGGATCCTGACTATAGGACACCTTCCACCTGTCAGAGTCCATCCATAGCTGCACTGGAAGTTGCCTGGAAGCCTACCTATTCAGGCCAGCTTTGCTTCAACCAATTTCCTCTGGTTAGGTTCCTTTGTTTGATATCCTCTCTTTTCTTTAGGCACCATGCTTTGAAGCAGAGGAAATTGGTTGAAGCACAAAATAAAACTGTGCCTAGACCTAAGAGTTGGAAAGTGTATATAGGCACAAATAGCCATTCCTTTAACCATTCAGTATGATCATCCATAAGCACAGTTTTTACTCCTAGTGTTCAAGAGCCAGAGAACCTACAAAAAACAATGGCACATGGTGCAGAGTCAGGCCATGGTCACTAGGGCTGTGCGAAATGGAAGCGCTCTGTTTCGACCAGCGTTTTGATGTTTTGACAGAACAGTGCTTCGTTCCAACTTTTGTTTCCAGTCAAAACGGCTGCTCTGTTTTGTTCTGTCGAAACATTTGGCCGTTTCGACCTTGTTTCCACTTTTTGCTCATAGGATATAATGGGGAAGGTTGAAACAGCCTATAACGTTGTCATTTCTGGCCAGATTTGGATGAAACTACTAGGAATGGTAGACCCTTCTGAGGGTGTAAAGCGTGCCAAGTTTCAAGAAGATAGATGCAGGGAGTTCGGAGAAACTACACCACGAAGTCCTGAGGGAAAAACTCATGTCGTGTATGTGTCAAGCCACAGCAGGGTCAAAACTGCGCGTGCTAGTCCCTGCTGAGGCCACGAAGCCTGCCAAGTTTCAAGGAGATAGGTGCAGGGAGTTCAGAGAAACTACACCCCAAAATCCTGAAAGCAAAACTTGTCTCTTGTGTATGTGTTAAGACACATTGAGGCCAAAACTGCAGGCATGCTAGCCCCTATGGAGGCAACAAAGCCTACTAAGTTTCAAGGAGATATGTGCAGGGGGTTTGAGGAAAATGCACCCCAAAATCGTGAAAGCAAAACTCATGTCATGTGTATATGTTAAGCCACAGCAGGGTCAAAACTGCAGGCGTGCTAGCCCCTGCTGAGGCCACAAAG
>NW_017729029.1:37385857-37391787 GCF_001723915.1 Gavialis gangeticus
ATCGTTTCAGGCTTGTTTCAGGCTCAAAGTTAGGAAAAACTACTTTACAACTAGGGTGTCCAGACTGTGACCATTACTCCTAGTTTTATCCTTGACAGCTGGCAGGCTTTGTGGCTGCAGCAGGGCCTAGCAGCCAGGCCTGCAGTGGTTTCCCCTCCCCCATGCCCCAAGACAGACACAGTTGCACAAGCACCTGTGTCACAAGTTCTGCCTGTCAGCAGCCAGAGGTGCAGGGCCCCAGAACCCCTGCACCTCTCTCACTGACAGCTGGCAGGCTTCATGGCCTCAGCAGGGGCTAGCAGGCCTGCAGCTTTCACCCTGATGTGCCTTAACACAAACAGTGTCACCCATGTCATGAGTTTTGCATGTCTGCAGCTTGAGGTGCAGGTTCCCCAAACTCCCTGCACCTATCTCCTTGAAACTTGGCAGGCTTTGTGGTCTCCACAGGGGCTAGCATGCCTGCAGTTTTGACTACACTGTGGTGTAACACAAACATGTGACATGAGTTTTGCTTTCAGGATTTTGCACTGCAGTTTCTCCAACCCCCCTGTGCCCATCTCCTTGAAACATGGCAGGCTTTGTGGCCTCAGCAGGGGCTAGCATGCTTGCAGTTTTGACCCTGATGTGGATTAACATATATACATGACACAAGTTTGGCTCTCAAGAATTTGGGGTGCAGTTTCCCCAACCCCCCTTCATGTATCTTTGTGAAACTTGACATGCTTTATGCCCTCAGAGGGAGCTACCATTTCTGCAAGTTGTATCCAAATCTGGCCAGAAATGACAAACTTATAGGCTGTTTCAACCTTATAGCCTATGGGCAAAACATCGAAACAGTGGCGAAACATTTCGACTTGCCTGGTTTAGTTTCAAGGCTGTTTCAACCATATCTGTTTCGCTTTGATTTTGCTGTTTCAACCTCAAAACAGGTTGAAACAGCATCAAAACAAAACTGGTGGCGAAATTTTGCACAGCCGTAATGGTCACTGGCCCTGCATTGGCTGGCAGAGTTCAGCGTGCATACATGGGATGCAAGCTTGCCATCTATCTATCCTCCTGCTCCTCTCTGCACTTGTATTCCTTTCCCACCTCATCTGTAGTATATGCCACCATGAAACTGGGGATCCTTTCTTCTTGTGCACTTGCACCTTTCGATTTATGTAGACATTATATTTGTACATAGACAGCAGCTACTTTGATCTTGGAGCTGCTGCTGCCATGCTACAGAAGAGATGCATGCACTTACTTTATATGCACTCTTTCCAAAACCTGACGTTTGTTCTTTCTTGTCACTGGTTTCTAGAATCATGCATACTAGGTAGGATATCTTGAAAGTATATGCTTGCTCTTTACATGCAGAAAGAGAACAATTTCCTCAAGCCACTGTGACTGCCAAACCCCAGGGCAGTGTGCATATGCTCTTATGAATTAAAGCCATAGTTTGATATTGAATAACTCACTACCAGTGAGTAACACAAACTGCTGGCAGGTACTGATAGATTACAGGTGATATCCCATAGGTAATCATGGATTATAGAGTCTGACTCACATTCAGCATCAAGTTATGAATGACTAAAGGCTATGTCAGTGGTGTGGATGGAACAGTGGTGAAGCTCTGTTATGGAGAGCTGACAGTTACACTCTCACTGCCGCAACATAATCCACCTGAAAAAAATCTGTTCCATTCAATTCCATGTAGGTCTTACACCGCACTCCTTTATCTACAGGGCATGGGATAACAACTTCTGGTTACTGCAAAATGCCATACGTCCCATCTAATAACAGACACCCAGGAGTGTCTTAGTGTTTTTGAAATATGGGACGACTATAATAAAGGGGGTTATTAAATTATTATCTATTACAGATATGCCTGGAAGTCCAATCAGGGCCAGGGTTTCATCATGCTAGTGCTAGGCAGATCTTTATTAAAAGACAGTCCTCATCCTGAGCAGAGAGGCAGGCAGGAAAAGCAACAAAGCAGCAGAATTAGTAAAGAAGTGCTTGAAACTTCCAACTGATTTTCAGATTGTTTTTGTTTCATAGTCTAGTATTTAGGGCCGGGGGCAACAGAAAGGGTTAATATTGCTTGAGAACCATGAAGAGGTGACCATATGTCAGGAAATCAGAAGTGAAATGCTTGTGGAAATGTTTTTAACCCGCATCTCTTTGGTTTATGATGCTGAGTGGAAGCAATGAGTTCACTTGGGTGACTTAATCACTTGCTTAAATCTTTCCAGAACAATCAAACTTTAAATACACACCAAAGGGCCCCCAAACCCATATCACCTGTGTCTTTATTCCCTCTGTGTTCTCATGACTCACAGATCTCTCTTCCATTGTCTCCCTTAGCTAAAAGCCAACCAGACAAGAAGCCTGTTGTACCCAGTACCACATCCATAAACCTCAAATGTTTACAAAGGTTGATATCAAAGTCCTTTCACCAGCATTCCTCTTACGTTCTATCCTGTTTTCCCAGCAAGCCACTTCTTACATCCATGCTCTGCTAGTCTGGACCTGGGCAACCTGATACCAGTGTATCATGCAATGGAGCTAGACTGTAGTAGGATTGCAGTGTTGTTGTTCGGCCATAGCAGAAGTGCTCACATTGCACTCTGAATACCTGTCATCAATCTCAGAAAGGACATGAAAAGAAGAAGAAAAGCTGTAGTTGCCATGAGGATCTGGGAGATATGAGAGAAACAAGGGTTTTTTGGTAATGTCTTTTATTGGACCAACTAAGTAGTTGAGAGAGATGTTAGATAAGCTTTTGGGCACAAAGTGTCTTTCCTCAGGTCTGGGTAAGAAGCAGAAACAGCTTAAATTAAATACCAGATAAAACAATGACTGGACTGTTGCTTTAAGCCATTGTCTCATATTGTTGGGTGGAGGATGAGGATGGCCACTCTACAAGTTAAGGCCAAAGCCAAGATGTTCTCATTCTCACCTTGATTTAATTGTCTGGTTGAATGAGTATGAGCAAATAAATACCATGTTGCCTTCAGTTGCTGGAGCCAACAGGCAGAGAAAAGGAGTTGTTACTGCAGCTAACTAGGAAAACTCTCCTTTCACTCAAGTACTAACAACACATTTTTGGGGTAGAATAACCAAGTGCACTACCCTAGCTTTCTAAGGTTGGGTGCAATTTCCAGTAGCATGTGGGTTTATTACATTGCCTTTACCTGCACCCATAGGGTTTCCACCACTACCATCTAGGCTAAAGTTCTCTAATGCTGAGATCTTAAGCACTGAGAGAGCATGTAATCCCATGTAAAGGGTGGGAGGAGGGAATAATCTCCTTGGTCCCACTTCTCATCTATCCACACTGCATCAGGTAAGACACAGTGTGACCCCATGTGATGAAGCTAAATACGAGTTCCAACCTGTGCTGCTGGCCTTTGTTTAGAGCGTGACTTTTGGCCAGTATCCAATCAGATTTCTCAGTTTGCACTACTTATCTAATAAAGAGGAATGTTAGAGGTCTCTCATGAGAAATTAAATGTTAAGAGCCAGCAACCTCCACCACACAGTGAAGTATCAAGGATAGTGCACAAGGTGTGATGGAGTCATTAAGGCTCATGCCACAAAACAGCACCTGAGGTTTATAATCATACTGTCTTTTGGCTGTCATCCTCTCAGATCTGATAAGCTAAGAGAGGTCTGAGCCAGCTTGGTATATGTAGAGAAGATGTTTCAGGAACAGCTAAGTGCCTCAGAGTTAATAATGCTTCATAACATGAGACACTTTTCTCTATATAAACACTGAACTAATTGCTCAGCATAGAACCAGGGGGCACTATACTGCTGGCAGGGCTGTTTTTCAGCTGAGACATAGTCATCCTCACATAGACTCATCCTTCCCCCCCGATACTAGTTGCAGGAGTATGGGTGTTAACCTTAGTGCAACAGCCAAATTTCAACTTGATGCTGACCTAAGTTACCACAGTAATTTTAGATGAAGTATTTCCACTACTTGACCTTAGCTGGTTGTCACCCTTGTTGTGCATTGCTAACATCTGCCGTGTTTCATGCCAGAGGGGGCTGCTTTTCAGAAGGGAATGGAGTCAGCCTAGTGCAATAGTTGCAAGGCACTGTTCTGGAGGGTTCCTGGAGGAGTGGTGCCATGTCTGCATAAATACAACAATAAGCATTTTGTGAATGTTCCAGGAAAAGCAGACAGCTAGCAAACAATCCTTGAGGCACAGTGGATTACAGAGGCTATTCCATGGGTATTTTTAATGGATTAGTGGGCATTAAAGTGGGATGTTGTGACTATCCCATAGAAATTTGGAAGTTAAAGAGAACAATCAATTGGCTGCAACAGACTATAAAAGCATCCCATGGGTATTGGAGGATTATAGAGGAAGCTAGATCAAGGTTGATTTTAAAAGATGGTGGTAAGCAGCTACTCAGACTGATTAAAAAGAAGGCATCAAACATGCAGGCTTAACATGAAGTAAAAGGAGAGAGGCACCAAACCTATGCAACGGTGGGGAATTCCTTTTCTACACCCCAGGTCAGATATGCCTAGGCCTGATATTTAGTACATGTAGTCTCATTCATGTCAGGGGGCTATGTGTGTGCTTAAATTTAGGCATGTGCTTATGCATCGTGGGACCATATTTTTTATAGTTATTTAGGTCCTTAATCATGCAGCTAGATGCTTCTGCAAATTCTACCAGGTGCTTAATTCCCACTGAGAATCATGCCACATCTACTGGGCAGATAGCCGCCCCCATGCTTTGTAATAAGCAGGGATACTGGTTTTCTCTGATTTAAAAAAAATCCCTGATTTTTTTTTTTTTAAAAAGTAACCCCAAATCCACATTTTTCCATGATTAAAATGAAACACCACTAATATAGATTTATATATTTGGGTGTTTCATTTTAATCACAGAAAAATGTGGATTTGGAGTTCGTTTTGGTTGGGGGGGGAGGGTGTAAATCAGAGAAAATCAGCATCCCAGGTAATAAGGTTCCAGGTCTCAGTTGTAATCTCCATATCATGGGATACTAATCCCCTCCATGCAGGAAAATATATCACTTTCCCAGCACATTTGGTAGGGCTTGCTTAATTTATTACTATTGTAGTTGAACCTGGGGGTTCCATTTGCAATCAGTAATTTATTCTTAATTCATTCACTTCTCACTACACTCCATCCACCATGGAGCCTAATCACAACCGTAGCTGCTTCACAGTGAGGATCGTGTGCAAGCCTCCCCACAGAAGGTGGGGCAGGGTTACTGTCATGTCACTGACCCACACCAGATAGCAAAACTAAGTGTACAGAGTGAGAAACATGCTGCACTTTCTCTAGAACCACAGTGGAGGCCACTCTGGCTCATATTCTCCTGGCATTCCCTGTTGTATTACACATGCCTCAGGCTGGATATTCTCTTGGAAGATTCTCTCACCACCATTTACAGCTCACAGTTGAGTGACAAGGGAGTGTGCAGTTTTATGGAGGGCTTCCTTGCCCAGAATCCTTTATAAGAAAGGCTAGCTAAAGTACAGCATTCTGTATGTACAGACTGCCTGGGGTCATTTTGTTTAGGTATGTTTTTATTGAGCTCATGTTCTCCATTTTGGAGAATGGGGAAATTTTGACTTCTTCCAGGTTACACCCAATGGAAGAGTCTTCAGGAACTCTACACAATTTTTCCCTGGCACTTAACAGGGCTCGTTCTTGGTGTGGAATGGAGGTGCTTTGTAGGCTCCAACAATGAAAGAATCAATCCAAGAATGTCTTTTCCAAAGGGTGAAAGTGGCAGAAGAGCTCGGCATTCCAGGTGCACAACTGATGCTGAGCAATTAAAAGAAAAAAATAAAACAGTTGTTCATTAAATAGATGGGAATAGAGCTTTTTTTTGTCCAGTTGGTCCTAACAGAGAATGCTGAGCTCAGCTGGGGGGGGGGGGGGGGGGGGGCCTTT
>NW_017729029.1:37391881-37395060 GCF_001723915.1 Gavialis gangeticus
GGCGCGGGGGGGGGGGGGGGGGGATGGTGACTCTTCCCTTACAGAAAAGTCCACCTTTTTTTCCCCAGGGAGGGGCAAAACAAACATGGAGACTTCCTTCCCAGGGTGAAGCTTCTTCCTCAATGAAAGAGCCTCACTCACCCTACTTATTTCAATACTGGGAGTTTCCTGTGCTACTTCCAGCTCTGATCAGCCCTGGGGGAGAAGGCAATGAGGCCAATTTTGAACTTGCACCCCTTACACAGTTTTGTAACTCATCTTACAGGTAACTCCTATGTTTATAATCTTACATCCCTTGTTATTTACATCACAGAAGTACACAAGGGACCCAGTTAGGACCCTTTTGTGCCAGGCACTGCACACAGCCAGTCATTGCCTTCAAGAGCCTCCTGTCTGTATAAGACAAATAAAAGCATGGCCAAGGGGGAAGCAGGACAAGGAAAAGAACACAGTCTCCATTTTCCAGATGTGGAACAATGGCAAAAGCAGTTTCAGGGCCCGATCCAAAGCCTATCCAAGTCAATTCACATCTTTCAATATTTGTCAGTCTTTCTGAAGCAGAGTGCAGTAGTAAGTGTACCTACAAGTCAGCAATTTCCAGTTCAGAGGAGGTTAACAAACAAAAACAGTGCTACAAATGTACTGTGAATCAGAAATACAGCATACATTTCATAGTATGGCAGCCCTTATTTCCCCTTCCAGAGAGAGCTCCCTCTGTTTTTTAATAGGCTCAGTATTCTCCAACCCACATGCGCAACCTGTGGTAAGAAGAGAACCAGTGTTTTTATAGAGAATTTACTTACCCAGGACCTTTTGTAGGAAAGGGATGTTCCTCCCTTGTCTTTCCTGATGATTAACATCTTGTCTAGCTAGTCTGCTTTCCTCTCTAACTCCTAGTTTCATAATTTGTCACTTTATTTCATCCTATTTCACTTGCCCAAATTTAAACAAGAAGTTTGAGTAGGGATAGAAAACAATGCCTCCTACTCCCCAGCCCTTTTGTTCCTATGAAACCAGGAATCTGGTGGATTCCACTACCCTGCTGGCTCACAAGACTGGAGCTGCAGTTGAGGATAAATATGTCCACTGATGAAAAATATGTCCACTAAATTATCTGCCTGCCCCAGACTGCAAAGCACCTCAGGATGATGACTGCTTACTTGCTCTGCCTCTATACGTTTCATCTTTTTTTTTTTGCAAATGTCTCATATCATCACATGGGCTAAATAGAGGCATTCAGAAAGCCTGAAGCTGAATTGATTCAGTCTTTGCAAGTTTGTCTAAGCTTCAGAGATTGAACCAATAAGCAAATGAACAGACATTTACGCTTGAGTCTGGAAATGCAGCCATGTGCCTGCAGTGGCTCAAGCCAGAAGCCAGGGGGTGCTACAGCACGGCTCTCTGGCACATAGCCAACATGGGCTGTGTGTTCGCTTCCTCTTCCTGCTACCCCTCAGGTCTTTGGTATTTGCAGTCCACAATCATAGCAGCAGGATTCTGTGAAGATTGTTCATCACTTCCTCTTCCTGCTTCTAGGTGCCTCTGGGATTTGTAGTCCACAGCCACAGCCAGCACTAATCAAGCAGGGCAGGCCAGCTCTGTACTTGGGGGAAGTACAGAGCTAGCCCCAGACTCCAGACCCCAGTAGGGGTTTGTCTGTATAATGTTTACTCTAAGCCATTGGGTTCCAGGGGTGGGGCACTCACTCAGACCTCCATTCATTCGGGGTTCTCTCCTCAAGTCAGCATTCAGCAGAGACCAGTGGGGTGATAAACAGCTTTACCTGTATTGGGAAACAGGATTCAGGAACACACAAACACACACAGCTTACAGGGAGAACAACAACACCAACCAAACCACACCCACAGGGCATGAGGGGGAAAGACTGTATTGTACCATTGCTGGCCCCTTAAAGGTACATTCCATATACCACAGCCTGGCAAGGAGAGGGCAGTGAGTCAGCCACATGCTCCAGCTAAGAAGCAGAAGGGCAGGACAAATGCTTCAGCTAGTAAGCAGAAGGGCAGGGAGCCCTTCTCTGTTCTCTGGTTCAGGCAGCCCAGCTCAGTTCATGGCTACAAAATGCTGGGATGCTGGGGGACTCTGATTTAACTTTAAACAGGAATGGGTCTGGGAGAGAGATTTAATAAACTGATTTGACCTAAATCAGTTAAGTCTGATAGTACGTTCAACAAGGTTTATCTTAAACCGGTTTCAGTCATTTTGAAACTGGTTTATGTGCACTGAACTTTTATACACATAAAAGATTACAGGTTTAAACCAGTTTATGATCACTTAAACTGGTTTATGTGCAACTTCTGTCCCTAGTCTTGATGTTTAGCACAACGTAAAATGGCTCTTCTTTAATTTCACCTAGCATTTACACATCTTTAAGATAATTGGTATAGGTGGAAGGTATTGGTTAGACAGTCTTAGAGGCTGAATGAATGTATTTAGACACAGAATGCTGTAGCTGTGAATGCTTCCCCTAATACTGTTCCATCAGCATGCTTTTGTTCTGACACAATGTTTAGGGGTCACAGAAGTGGTCATGCTGCATGATCACTTCAATGCTTAGCTTATTTGCTAAGATGACCAACAAATGGACTAATTTATATTAAATGTGCAAGCTCCTTTTGTGTCATGGATCCGACCAATACCATTATATTGGCTTTCACGATCCATTAGATAACAGTTGTCATTTACTAAGGACTTGGGCTATATTTGAACCTATGGCTTATCAGCAGGGATCCAGGTTTTCCATTTCCCATGAAAAAACAGAGAAAACCACAGATTTCCCATTTTTATCAGAGAAAACATAGATTTTCCATTTAGAAGAGAAACCCATGGATTTCCCCTTTTTGCAAAGAGCTCTGCAGGCTGAGTTCCAGCCTGCAACAGCTGTTTGCAAAATGGGCAAGGAAACCCCCAGCTCTGCCTGGAGGGGAAGAGAGATGGGGAAGGGCAGGGCCCAATGCTTGCACATACTGGAGGCTGCTTCAGGATAAATCTTCTTGCTGGAGGTAAGTGGAGCTTGGGGGCTGCGGGGCAGGGCTGAGGGGGGGAAGCTAGCTAGGGGCCAAGGGAGCAGGGAGTTTTGCAGCCAGCCAGGCACTCCAGCCAGCTGCAAACCTCACTTTGCAGCAGGAATGACCGGCGGGGAATGCCCAAGCTGGCTG
>NW_017729029.1:37395231-37397241 GCF_001723915.1 Gavialis gangeticus
GGGGGAGGTGGGGCTTGGGGGGGGGGGGAAGCTGGCTGGGGGCTGAGGGAGCTGGGAGGTTTGGATCTGGCTGGGCAGTCCAGCTGGGCAATCCGGCCTCCCCGCTCCTGACTGGTGTGCCCAGCAGGCTACAAACCTCCACTGCTCCTGGCCAGCTGCAACCCCCACCCCCCCCACTCCCAGCCAGACTGTCTGGGGGCTGCAAACCTTCTCCACTCCTGGCCGGAGAGTGAGTGTCCAAGCTAGCTAGGAACGGGGGGTGGGGGTGGGGGGACTTTGCAGCCAGCAGGGCACTCCAGCCTGGAGTGGAGAGGCTGCAACCCGCCCCCCGGGCAAGAGTGCCTGGCTGGCTGCAAACCCTGGGTCATAAACGCTGCACTCCCTGCCACCCTGCTGCTCTCCCCCAGGTGCTCCAGAGTTCAGTATGTGTGACTGGTGTAGCAGAGTGTAGCGGGGCTGCATAGGAAAGCTGCTTGCTGTTGCAAGCTCTGCGCTGCCCTGGCCACACTTCTTCTGTGTGCACAGGGGCAGTGCAGGGTTGTACCCCTTGCTGCTGTCCCTGCCTGCAAGGGAAGTGTGGCCGGGGCACTGTGGAGCTTGCAGCAGCAGCTTTCCTGCGTGTCCCCCCTGTACATTGCCGCGCCAGGTTGCACACGCAGCACTCTGAAAGGCCTGGGGGAGGGTAGCAGGGTAGGGCGCGTGATCCCACAGCGCACACACACCCTGCCTCTGCCCCCTGACATATCTGGGGGGTGCGGGTCCTCCCTGCCATCTGGAGCCAGCCCTGCCTGAGCCCACAGCTGGGGAGAGCCCGCTCGTGCCCCTGCTCCAGCTGCTGCTGCCTCCCACTGGGGGGCAGGGGGCTGTGGACCTGGGCCCCTGGCCTCATAGCCCTGGCAGCTGGGGCCCCCTCCAGCAGGGCTGGGGGGCAGGGGCTGTGAGTGGGGGGCAAGGGGCACAAGCAGGGTTGTTGTGGGGCAGGGAGGGAGTGAGGGACACCAGCAGGGCTGTGGGGGGCATTTCATTATAACCAAGGATCTAGGAATTTTTATCAGAGTATTTGCAATTTTTTATCAGAGAATTTGTGATTTTTTATCATAGAAAACCAGGATCCCTGCTTATCAGTTCGGAAATACTCTCACATGTTTCCAAACCCTGAGCCATCCAACCCCATTACTTTTAAATTAACTGAACCAAATTAATTAAAATGGGTTAATGCAGCACAGGCTTTATATAAAACCCATTACTCTATTGAGGAAGACTGGAAATATTTGCTACAACAACAAAAATAAATCTACTGACTTGTCATATTTATGAAAGGGAAAACAATTTTTAATGAGTTAGTCACATTTCCTATTTATCGTTCACATATTCCTCAGTTTTGATGGATACCACCAGCTCTAATTCCTGGGTTTAACCCAGCCAGGCACACAAAGCATGGAAAAATAGTGCAGTTTGATGTTTAAGAACAGGCCACTTTTTGCAAATAGAGAAACCTGAACCAGGATTTTCAGGAATGGCTGGTGATCTTGGAGCTATTCAACTTCTACACCCTTGCAAGGTGTCATTTTTAGAAAGCACTGAATATGTCTCCTTCCAAAATCAGGGTAGAGTCAATAGGAACTGGTCCCTGGCCAGTACGGTAAATAAAGCTCCCAACAGTGGCAGAATTGCAGTCCTTTTCATTGGGATTTTTCTTAGTTAACAGAATAGTTACATGTTAAGTAAGTCAAAACTTTCAGAGACTCTCTAGCTATCTCATGATGATCAGGACCTGCCTTTACCCTACAGCTTCTGCTTTCTGCATGTACCTCCCAGAAGCCTTTCCCCTATTTAATATAGAACACTGTCCTAAATCCTTTTCTGAATCCTGTATCTGTCTCTGACTGGGAAGGCTCCTGCATCGGAAGCCCTGCCTCTGATCCCTCTTATTGCCCTTGGTCAGCAATGATCTGGCTCAGCTGGTTAGCCAGAGCTGTGAAAGAGTGCACTGAGTCCTGTCAATGCCTC
>NW_017729029.1:37402241-37402547 GCF_001723915.1 Gavialis gangeticus
CTGCAGGCTGAGTTCCAGCCTGCAACAGCTGTTTGCAAAATGGGCAAGGAAACCCCCAGCTCTGCCTGGAGGGGAAGAGAGATGGGGAAGGGCAGGGCCCAATGCTTGCACATACTGGAGGCTGCTTCAGGATAAATCTTCTTGCTGGAGGTAAGTGGAGCTTGGGGGCTGCGGGGCAGGGCTGAGGGGGGGAAGCTAGCTAGGGGCCAAGGGAGCAGGGAGTTTTGCAGCCAGCCAGGCACTCCAGCCAGCTGCAAACCTCACTTTGCAGCAGGAATGACCGGCGGGGAATGCCCAAGCTGGCTG
>NW_017729029.1:37407547-37448407 GCF_001723915.1 Gavialis gangeticus
CACCCTGCCTCTGCCCCCTGACATATCTGGGGGGTGCGGGTCCTCCCTGCCATCTGGAGCCAGCCCTGCCTGAGCCCACAGCTGGGGAGAGCCCGCTCGTGCCCCTGCTCCAGCTGCTGCTGCCTCCCACTGGGGGGCAGGGGGCTGTGGACCTGGGCCCCTGGCCTCATAGCCCTGGCAGCTGGGGCCCCCTCCAGCAGGGCTGGGGGGCAGGGGCTGTGAGTGGGGGGCAAGGGGCACAAGCAGGGTTGTTGTGGGGCAGGGAGGGAGTGAGGGACACCAGCAGGGCTGTGGGGGGCATTTCATTATAACCAAGGATCTAGGAATTTTTATCAGAGTATTTGCAATTTTTTATCAGAGAATTTGTGATTTTTTATCATAGAAAACCAGGATCCCTGCTTATCAGTTCGGAAATACTCTCACATGTTTCCAAACCCTGAGCCATCCAACCCCATTACTTTTAAATTAACTGAACCAAATTAATTAAAATGGGTTAATGCAGCACAGGCTTTATATAAAACCCATTACTCTATTGAGGAAGACTGGAAATATTTGCTACAACAACAAAAATAAATCTACTGACTTGTCATATTTATGAAAGGGAAAACAATTTTTAATGAGTTAGTCACATTTCCTATTTATCGTTCACATATTCCTCAGTTTTGATGGATACCACCAGCTCTAATTCCTGGGTTTAACCCAGCCAGGCACACAAAGCATGGAAAAATAGTGCAGTTTGATGTTTAAGAACAGGCCACTTTTTGCAAATAGAGAAACCTGAACCAGGATTTTCAGGAATGGCTGGTGATCTTGGAGCTATTCAACTTCAACACCCTTGCAAGGTGTCATTTTTAGAAAGCACTGAATATGTCTCCTTCCAAAATCAGGGTAGAGTCAATAGGAACTGGTTCCTGGCCAGTACGGTAAATAAAGCTCCCAACAGTGGCAGAATTGCAGTCCTTTTCATTGGGATTTTTCTTAGTTAACAGAATAGTTACATGTTAAGTAAGTCAAAACTTTCAGAGACTCTCTAGCTATCTCATGATGATCAGGACCTGCCTTTACCCTACAGCTTCTGCTTTCTGCATGTACCTCCCAGAAGCCTTTCCCCTATTTAATATAGAACACTGTCCTAAATCCTTTTCTGAATCCTGTATCTGTCTCTGACTGGGAAGGCTCCTGCATCGGAAGCCCTGCCTCTGATCCCTCTTATTGCCCTTGGTCAGCAATGATCTGGCTCAGCTGGTTAGCCAGAGCTGTGAAAGAGTGCACTGAGTCCTGTCAATGCCTCAGGACCAGTATTGCCACTCCCCAGCATGGACATTTAAATGAGTTTGGACTAGAAAAATAGAGAAATTGCCTGGAGAATCATGAAGCTGGCTAAGAAATCATGTTTTGCATTTTTTTTTAGTCTCAATACATTTGGGATTATTTTTCTTTGCCTTCTTGTTTCTGAACCATGTGTGTGCGTGCCAGTTTTCCAACTTTTCTTCAAAATCACAGAACTAAAACTTTTTTTTTAATGAAAGCTGAGACTATCACTTAATCACTTGGCTCCAGATGCTGGGGATTCAAGTAAAAACAACAAATATTGTGAGACCTGTGATAAATTTACAATATTTGGCAAAACTGAAGGTGACTCAAATTGATGAAGTGTTAGTCACTTTTGCAACCCTTCGCCCTAGAGTGAATTGGTCTATATTTCACCATAGATCAGTGTGGCAAATTTGTCCTGAAAGTTTGCCAGCCTCCATACAATATCTACTTGCCCACCCTTTGCCACAACAATTGAGGATAACAAAAGCAAGTAATGATATGTCACTTTTCCATCAATATCATTACTTCCGCAGGGGTGCATGGGTGAGAGAATTTTGCAAACCTGTTATATGTGTGTATCTTTTCCAATTCATCAAAGTGATTATCACGCATTATTAACCTAGGTGCTTGTCAGTTTTTTCTGCAACTTTAAAAAATGACATGGAGTTATTTGTGTTCAAGAGAGAACAAAAGCTTATGAGAAAATCCTGCTTTATGTCCTCCCCCTCCTTCTATCAAACTGTAGAAAGAATAAGAATTCTGCTCAGTTTCACACCCCACTCCCAAAATCTTCCTCAGGCTGAGACGATTCTTACCAAGCACTTCTTATATTTAGTTAACAAATAAAGAGCTGCTCCCCTTAGTGATTCATTAGGTTTTCCTTTTGATATTTCTGGTGGCATTAGGATTTTGAATTAAAGGAGCAGAGACTGATTCCAGATTGTGACAGGTAACACCAGTTATCTTGTCTGCTGCTGTATGCATCAAGGATCTGATCCAAAACTCAGTGAGGTTAATAGGAGTCTTCCCATAGATTTAAACAGGCATTAGATTGTGTCGGTAGTCTTTAGAGCAGATCGTGTTCCTAGCTTAGGCACTTTTCTCCACAAAGCTATCAATACTCTTTTAGCCTAACACACACTAGGGGTAATATAGAGTCCCATTAGGTTAGTGCTGAGCGCTTTAGACTTAGACAGTTTCCTTCCAGTCTGGGGTCCACTGCTGGTACAGCTCTTAATGGGAAATGGCAATTCACTCTCTAGGTTCATTCAGCCCTCAGCTTCACTGACACTGGCTTATCAGTGGACACATTCTTAGCCTGGAAGGATTACACTATCCTGGTTAAACCTGCACCAAGAGTTTTCATTATCATGGATAACTGATTGGGAACTTGATTTCCTTGCTCTTTACTGCTGAGCTTCCCTTCACCCTGATTCGTCCAAAGAGTCTTAACCATATACTGTATCCATCACTACGCTTCTCTTTTCCCCTTGCATTGCCTCAGTGTAACCCAGAGGAACCATCTTTTCCTGGATTTAGGGAGGAGATTAGTCATATTAGCACCCAGAAAATCTCCTTAAAGAAGGAGAGTTAGGATTTTCTCACTAGAGCAAATGTTTAAAGGAAGAGACTGTTTAACCAAACCGCAATGAATTGGCTGGTAATTCTCTTTGCTATTCGAGATATGTACATTTGAATGTTTTCTTACCACACCAGCTGCTCCAGAGACTCTGGCCCATGGCATAGCTATAATTAGGACATCATAGTTCAGAGGTGTTCAGCTAAAACTTGAGGGCCACTTGCAAGGTGCACCTTCCAATGGAAGGCCAATGCTAGTGGGATTCACTAAGACTTGCCTGTTTACAAGTGGGAACCTGGACTGCATGTGCATATGCACAGATCTTTACATATGTCCCTGTGCTTACCCACCCTCAGAGTTAGAAAGTCATTCCTAATATCCAACCTAAATTTCCTCTGTGGCAATGTAAGGCCTTTATTTTTCATTCTGCCCCCATATGGACACAGAAAACAATTGATCACCAGCTTCATTGTTACAAGATTTTTTGTATTTGAATACTTTTATAAAAGACCTATCCATTTTGTCTTCACCAGGTGATATAATCATAGTTGTCCCAATATTTCCTTAAATGTCATATTTTATAGACCTCTTATCCAGTTTCTTGCTCTCTTCTGGACTCTTTTCAATTTGTCCATGCCCTTCTTGAAGTATGGTATCCTACATGGGACAAGGTAAGGCCTCAGTGATACTGAATGGAAGAACAACTTCCTCTGACTCACACGTGATATTGCTGTTAATGCATTCCACTATGTTACTAGTTTTTCTCCCAATAATAGTATACTGTTGGTTCACATTTATCTTGTGGTCCACTTTAACCCCCTGGTCTTTTTCTGCAGTATTGCAGCCTAGCCAGTCATTCCCCATTCCTGTACTTGTACATTTGATTCCTCTGCCCTAAGCAGAGTATTTTATATTTCTCCTTATTGAATTTCATCTGATTTATTTCAGACCATTTTTTAATTTATCAAGTTCATTTTGAATCCTAGTCCTTCTCTCCAAAGCATCTGCTACCCCTCACAGCTTGGTGTTAGCCACAAGTTAACTAAATTTTGACCACGTCTCTCAGTCTCTGTGTGCTCCAGCTCCTGCTCCCCCCTTTCTGCCCCTGGAAAAATGGGGATAAAAATTTGCCTTACTCACAGGGTGGTTGGAAGGATCCCCTGGTATAACACCTCCTCTTATTTGTCACACAGGAACAATAACACTATAGAAGAGCAAACTGCATTCTCACATAATCAAAGCTGCAGCCAACTCAGTCTAGGATCTTTTTGGCTGGCAATGATGTCAAAACAGAGAGAGCACAGCTTGATTTCCAGATCCCAGATTGTGCTTGTGGTGCTGGCAGGTAGAAATATCTTGTTTTGACTGGTAAACTGAGCAAATTTGAAATGCAAGTCACTGGAGGAGAATAAATAGAGAACAAGAAGATGTAACTTTTAGGGAGGCTCCTTTCCAATCACAACTACATTGAGAGCTGTCCCAAATTTGAACTAAAGCTTCTTGAGGTCTGAGGAGTGAAACTCAAGCTATGTGAGGCCTTGCTAAGGCTTCCCCTCTCAAAAGCATGTGCACCTGTGATTGCAAAATTGCTCAACAGCAATATTCCAATAAGAGTGCAGAGGGAAGAAACATGAAGAAAAAAGGATCAAAGAGGGGATAAATGTATTAGCTTCTACACTGAAAAATGATGAAACAAAAAGACTAATATTATCCTAACAGAATAACCCTACCTCAGGAGCACCCCAGATATGGCCCATGGGCCAGATCCAACCTGTGGAACCCTATCATCTAGCCCACAGTGCTGTCTTTGGGTCTTGGACCAGCTCCACGCAGGGCTGATCTGGTACATACTGTATGCAGTGCACAGGGCTGGGCTGGGAGTATGTGCTACATGTGGTGCCCATGCCAGACCACACCTGCCTGCTGGAATTGGAGTTGGTCCAAATCAGGCCTGCAGATCAGGCCCATGTGCTGAATCCCATGGTGCATGCTCTCTAGGTCTGATCCAACCACAGATTGGCTCCATACTTCTCACTTGGCCTGCAGGGCTTGATGAGTTTGATACCACTGTCCTATGTGTATCAGCATAACCCTATACCTATTGGAATAACTCTATGAGTGACATCTGAACCATTCTGAAATGCTTAACCTGGTTAAAGCAAACTCAAATTCTCCTACAGCTGATGGCCAAGTAAAGGGAGATCTGTTATCTTATGTATTAAATAAACAAGAACAATCTGTTTGATCTACAGAATACCTATTTATCGAACAGAACTATCCTTGCTACAGAGCTCTGCCTTCTAATTTATGTCTCCTTTTGCTCCTTGTGAACTGAATAGCTTTATGCCCCTGTTAGTCGTGGCATCTGTTTTAAAAGGAGCCAACCATGATTCTAAACACTGTTTAACAAGTGAGCGCAAACGTAGAAACTTTCACATGAACTGTGTAGGTATGTGTCTATATGTAACCACCCACATAAGTGGTTATCAGCTGGAATAGAACTTTTAGCTCCAAACCCTACTATTTTAGCAAAAGAAACGACATTGCATGAATAAATTACGTTACATCACTAGGCTCTTATTCACTGTGTCAACCAGTCATTAGAGAAAGATTTTATACATCTGTATTACCTGTATAAGGTCATGTTACCTCACTGTGACTTCAGCCCTTGGCTAATGTTACATAATTGCATCATTGGAATTTTATGCCCAGTCCACAAAATGGTGCATCCTGTTGTGCCAGATGTGTATAGCAGGATGTGTGATTTTTTTAAACCAGGAATACAATTCCTTTGATCCCAATTGGGTGACTGCTGGCACAGGGAGCTAGGCATCAGGATCCAGCCCTTGATGCTGGCTCCCTGCCTACTGGCAACTTGAAGGCTATGCCACCTAGCAATGGGGAATTGGTTTCCTCATGTTGGGCTGCAGGCATATTTTGTTAAGATGCCTGGAATGGCATGGGGACAAAATCAGGGAGTCTGTCCCTGATCTCAGACTCACTCTGCCTCACACTTTAAAATGTGGGTGTGCAGCTAGGCTGAAAAAGCAGCTGCACATCTGCTTTTTCATGGTCCTGGGGACTATGACCCCAACATCAGGCAGAGGCTACTTGATCTTATGTTCACACTATCCCAGGACCTTACACTTGGGACCCAGGTGCACTCCCCAGGATCCAGCAGCACTGAGAGCTTAACATTAAGAAGAAACTCTCAGGTCTCATATTCACCAGACCTGAGATTTTTGAAAGGCTTGGTGTAGCCCAGCAGTACTGCTGCCCTTTGAACATGATGGATCCTTGCAAGCCAGCATGTTCAAAGGGCATGCACGCAGCTGATCTGCACGTGCCACTCCTAAATGCCGACAAGCCACATATTCAAAATTAAGCAGAATGAATGTAGACCAGCTCTGTGGCTGGTTTGGCATTTTATTGCATCCTAAAATATCCTGCACCTGTGGCACATTGCCATACGCTGTGCCATTCATATGTTAATCACACAATACATGTAACATCTGCCAGGGGCCTTTGTTTTCCAACCTGTAGTTTGGATGTAAACATTATTTACCTGCCTTTTGTGGGATTGAGAGTCTCAGTAAATTGAAAACTGTAACGTACTTTGAGACACTGTGATGGAGAACACTAGCAGGTGAATATTTTTATAACTACTTTTTAAAAATTTTAAATGAATTTGTGCCAGCTGTTTTTGCACTCCTTTTGCATTTGCTATTTGTAAATATCCTAAGAAATTACTTTACCAAAAAGGCCAGTTCACAAAAACACTTCATTTTAAGCATATTTGGGAAAGTGAATATTTGGGAAAATAAAGTTCAAATTCTTAATCAGAAATTCTCTGAATAGAAATATGATTGCAAGAATATTAGCCATTAAAACACAGAACATAACCCAGTAGCATCATAGGGATGGGCAAAAGGGGCGCCAGTCCTGAGTGCTTAATGAGGAGGGGTGCCAAAATCATCCTTCATTCCCACAGAATCTGCACTCAGGAAGCGAGAGCTGTTCTATGGCACAGCTTTTGCAACAGCAACCAGTGCACATTCACTGCACTGCTGCTGCTTTAGGAGCAAGAGCTGGGGTGGGCAGAGCATGTGGTGGCAGCAGCAGCAGCAGGGGCAGTTGGGAACTGTTTTGGGTAAGACTCCTGTGCCCTCCCAATCCCCACCCCTGCCCCTGGCAGATTTTGCTCAGGGAGAAAACTCTGGTTGTTACACTGCTGACAGAAACAATCCCACGTAACCTGTGTGTGTGCAATCAAGAGAGCTCAAATTCTGCATACCAAATACAAGCAATAATCTGCTTATGATCCATTTGTAAAAAAAGAATTAGTCAGTGAAATCATACAGCGAATCAATAACTTAGAGCAACAACTATATTTTTATTAAATCACAAACTGTTCATCAACCTTGTATGAACAGAAAAAGGGCAAAATCCATGACAGTAACACTTTGTTAAATATTGTTCACTTCGTTCTGAATGTAACCATATATTCAGTGCACACAAAAACTTATATTTCTATTTATGAACCAGTTGAAGATGATAGAGAGATAAGATGGTGATAATGACATCTTATATTTACAGAGAGGGATCTCAAAGCACTTTACAGACTTCAGCGTTTATTAACAGGAATCAATAAAACCACTTTTAAATGCAGCCACTACTGGGGTGGAAAGCAGTGGCAGAAGAACAGAGCAAAGCCCCAATACCCAGTTATTTAGGACAGGAAACAGAGGAATACACCATCCAAGTGAAGCATCAGGGGAGTCTAGGGCAGTGGAATAGTTATCCAAAATGGAATTCCTAGGCCAAAGCACAGGAAATAACACCCTTCCCTAATGCTGTGAAAATATATTTGGCTAATTCATGACACCAAGCATTCAAGACCTCAAGCTGATGTTTAATTTTGAAGTTTGCTCCTTCCAGGGCCACCTAGCATTAGAGAAAGGCAAGAATTATAGACTAGTTAGAGGACTGAGTGCCATACACTGAATCATTGAAGTAACATCCTTAATCCCTAGGGTTTTCCAGGACTGCCACTTAGGGCTAGATCCTACTTTGCCTACTGGGTGCCTAAATATAATTCAATTCCACCCTGCTAGAGTCCCTGAAAATCCATTAATAACTCTATTTTTGTAGCCTGTTATCATAGCCTTAAACCTAAGTCACAGAAAAGAAACAAGGAGAAAGCGGATCTCCACCTTTCGCGTTAAGGGTTTTTGGGGGACACAGAGCAGGATGGAATAGTATCACACCTAATTGGTAGAATAGGCTCTGACCCCCCTTGTACTTCCTACAGAAAATGCATCTTTGAATGTAAAACCTGAAAAGAGGACCAGCTACAGACAGCGAGGACAAAACAGTATGTGTATGTGTAACTTTAATAGACTTTCCAATGACCAGAGCCTAGTAGCACAGCTACCAGGGTAGCAGCCAGGAGACATCAGCTCTGCTATTGACTTGGTATGTGACTTTGTGGAAGCCACCTGGTCATTTGTTTATTTGAATCAGCACAACATTGTGGGACTGAATTCATGAATACATCCAACATGCTAGAGGTGTTCCCAAGCATAATCACAGAGTAGAGAAAGAGGCAGGTCTGATGGCCCTTAGCATTAATGTATAGTTACAAACAAAAAACAATATTCAAAAACCAATAAGGCTAGAGTCAAGTAAATAGGGCCTGGGATCAAGACACACTCTCCCTGGCAACTCTGTCAAAGCTTCCACACATCATGCTTGTCATTGCACTTTAACACTCAAAGCCCTGCCCATCCTAACCTTCCCCCTTCTGGTCTCACTGTCCAAGTCCCAAACCACTACACCCCCAGTCTCATTCTTTCTGCAATGAGGAAAAACAAAATATTGAGTCGCTCCTTGTTAAGTGAGTACCATCTATTGTGTGCACTGAACGAAGAAAGGATCCTATGGGAAAAAATATTAAGTGATCATATAATCAAAGATCATCTCAAAATGCATATGTATGAGGAAGCCAAATTAAAGTTTCATAGAAAACCTTTATTGTGGCATTTCATAACTTCTGAGTGCTTGACTTTGCAACCTTAATGTTCTTTTAATGCTGAATGAGTGTATATGTGGGAATGGAGGGAAAGGATGTAGATGTTTGTGTGCACGTGTGTACCATCTTAATTTTAGAAAAAACCAAAAAACTGAAAAAACAGAAAACTTCCTGTGGCCTCATGCTGACTTCGGCATGGGTCATCATGAGCAGGATTCTAGACTTAAGATTCACTGCACAAACTGCTGCCACTCAAGCTAATAGAGTAACTGATAGCAGTAGCAATTTGTCATCCTCTCTATGGACCAGCAGTGGAGGGGAATTAGACATGCACTTTGCCAGTGGGCTTCAGCGATAGTTGCTGGCAGCAAACGAATGGAAAAGTTCTGCAACTGTGTGTTCTGTTCCAGAGGGGAAAGCGCTCACGTGGGCTGCCACCGGCCCCTGCCTGCAGTCACAAGGGCAATGAGGCGTAAAGGGTCTGAATGGCCGGTGGGGGGTGGGGGGGAAGAGTGTGTCCGTGCCTGCTCCAAGCAGTAGGGGGCACTCCTGTGCTGAGCTGCCCACCTCACTGCACCGGACCAAAAACAAAGCTCCAAGTGTTCCCCCTGGGGCACCTATGACTGGCCAACCCCCTTCCCGGAGCACACCTGCAAGCCTGGGGTAACCGATGCCACCACGCAGACTCAGGTCTCTATCTGGGCCCTGTGCCACCTGGGATACACAGGCCCTGTAGACCTTGGGATCTTGGAGTACTTCTTTAGCCTGAAGCATAGAAAGTAGCCTGCCTTAGTCAGCCATGCAAAGGGAGCAAAAAGCATGCCCAAATCCTCTCAAGCATGTACCACAAGGCTTGCTAATGGATAGCTTTATTGGGTAGAGAGGGCAGGTCTGAGGAGGGGTACAAGTCAAAGAAGTGTCAACAGAACAATCCTGAGCAAACAGAACTGGCCTGATAGCCATTTGATACACTTCTAGATTACTATAAACTACATTTCTAGTTAAGTTTCTGGTAATTTACTCACTTCTGCATCCTGAGAGAGAAAGAGAGCTGTCCTAACATGTCTGCCTGTCTTCTTTCTGGAGAGATTTTCTCTTACATAGCCCCTCTGACCTCACCCTCTAGTACCCAGTCAGGGACAGGTGTTATTCGATGCTGGCCAATCAATTTGAAAAACATCATCTTTCACCTTGGGAAGGGACCACTGCCGTAGGACTGCCCTCTCAGGCTAAAGGCAGGAAGTTTAACAGTAGACCTGGCAACAGAGAGAGGTCTTGCTAGGGGATCCCCTAGGCAGCCATGTGATTACCTAGCAACTGGGTTGATAGACATATGGGGGGGGGGGACAGACAAACCCCAAAGACAGGGAGGAGGCTGGCATGGGATTCTTTCACGGGGAGCAAGGGCAGCAGCGCCCCTCTGTGCACAGATGTGGGGCAGGGGGGCTCACACGTGGCATCCACCACCGCATGCTGCCACCCACACCGCCACCCACCACCCTGTGCCACTACCTCCCAGAAGCAGGGCTTTCATAGACGAGCCTATGAACTCCACTTCATCAATCTACTGATATAAAAAAATCATGGACTAAATACAGACATTGGATTTATGACTCACTATAACCTTCCTAACATCTGACTCCCCAGGTAACCCTCAGTTTTTACCAGCTAGTCTCATTCCCTTCCCCCCACCCTCCTGTCTCCCATCCTTTGACTACAGCTAGATTCATTCCCCCTTCCCCCCCGCTCCCTCTTGTCTATCACCTATTGACCACCTCAATTTACATTTTAACCAACTGGCTTTCTTGCATATGTACAGGCCTCTGGCTACTTTACCACTCCATCCAGGAAGAGCACAGACCATCTACAGATGCTTCCTCAGCCTGACAAAGGGTGTTTGTGCCAGAAAGCTTGCTAAGAAGAATTTCTCCAATGATTTGAGTTGGTCTAATAAAAGATATCGGATTTACCCAAAGAATCTTGTCTGCCTATGTCCTTAGACCAACACTGCTATAACCCATACCCTTGAACTAGTGATGATGTTTCACTGCAACACCAATTCTAGACTTTAAGTGCTGCTGTTACACAGCTTCTACAGAGAATGGCTGCAAATTTAATTCATGGGCCCATTAAAATCCACCTTGTCTTTTCAGGCACCTGAAGATAAAATGCTAGCAGGTATGTGCAAGGTGTGTATTGAGAGCCAGGTGAGAGGGAGGATAAAGAGGGGGTGAGGGCAGAAGCATATATTGGAGCTAGAGAGGCCAATATCAGGGAACTGAGGAATCTGGACTGGGGGGAAGAAGTAGCGAAGTCTGTGTATGCGTGCGTGTGTGTGCATGCATGTGTGCGCGCGCATGCATGTGCACCCACCTGCACACATGCGTAGGAAGAGAGAAATCTGGGTCTGCAAGAGGAGGGAGTGAGGACAGGGGTATTTGTTTGTGAGAGGGAGGGGACTTTGGGTCTGTAGGAAGAAAGGGTGAAGACAAGAGGGACACTGGGGGTCTGTAAGCAGAAGGGGTAGGGTAGCATGTGTGCATACGTGCCTGTGCAAGAAAGGAGCTTTTGGATCTCTAATGCAAAGCAGATGTGAAAAATAATAGAAAGATCCACTCTGATCTCTGAGAATACAAGATCTGCTCCTCCCACCCCAAGCTCAAGCATACTCTCACTAAGGAAGAACTGGACTGAAAACAGCAGGGGAAGCCGCTGGATTTACAGTCTTTACAATGCAGAGAGTGTTCGTTTCCTCAGGACCTCTGGGCTAGGGACAGACGTTACACATAAACTGTTTTAAGTGATCAGAAACTGGTTTAAACCTGTAACAGAACAGATGCTCAGTGTACCTAAACCAGTTTGAAAATGGCTGAAACCAGTTTGAGATAAACCTGATTGAATGTAGTATCAGACTTAACTGATTTCACTCAAACTGGTTTATGCAATGTCTGTCCCAGACCCCTTGCTGGTTTAAGATAAACCAATGTCCCCCAGCATCCTGGCATGCTCTCTGGGCTGGGCAGCGCTCTCTGCTCCACAGCAGGCCTGTCCCTTCCCCCCTGCTGCCTCACTGGAGCTTGGCAGTCTCTGTAGGCGTCTGCTTCCCCCCTCCCCTCCTTACTCTGTGCTAAGCAGGCTTTTGCCCATCCTTTACGGACACCTCAGCATTAGCTAGCAGACCATGTGCTGGCTACAGTCCGTGCTGTGGGAGAGGACAGAGGCAGACAGGCTTTTTGGAGCTATTCAACAGGTTTGCTCCCCCTCACCACTCCCTGCTAAGTAGGAATTTCCCCCTCCCCTCTGCCTTGCGGGGAAGGTATCTGTGTATTAGCTAGCAGACCACGTGCTGGGTGCATGATTAATAAACAGGCAGAATCAACAGATAGCTGGTAATGTCCCTCTGTTTTCTTAATGAGGTGATAAACAGAGATGGGGGGGCACTATTATCAGCCCCTCTCCTCCCCTCCCCCCTTGCTTGCCTTTGAGTTTGCTGCAGACAGTATACAGAAGCAGGGATGGAGATTGAAAAGCTCCACATCAACAAATGCATGCACTGCACACACAACCTTTGCCTCAGTGCTAGCTGGGGCTGGGGGCTGGCAACGCTCCCGCCCCTTGAGCAGTGAACTGGGAAAACCTTGGGACTGAAAGCAGGCTGGGGGTTTACAACCCACCCTAACCAGAGCCTCCTGCTGGGACCTGGCCACACCCCCCTCAGCTCAGCTCTGCAAGGGAAGGGAGGATTGCTCTAGCACTCCCCAGCTTCCAGCCTGAACCACTGCAGGCATGTGCCTGCATTTCCTCAGTTCAGAGGGATTGTCTGTATGGTTGAAAACTGGTTTAGCTTAGCCAGGTTGGACTAACCTGCAAAGGTTGAATTGATTCAGGCTCAGGCTTTTTGAATGTCTGGCCCTAGGGTTGTTCCCTCTTCACCTGATCTTTCAAACACAGCACACAAGATCTCTGAGTTATAATAAACCTAAGGAATCTGGGTTTTGTGGTGGGGGAAGATGAAAATCTCTTCCCTGGCTTCTGCTAATAAAACATAGCTGTCCTGGAAAAGCCAGGCAGGCCACCCTCCTCTCTCCTCTCCTTCACTCCCCTCTCCCCCTTCTCCCTGCCATACTTCCTTCCTCAGTTCCTTGAAGCAGGGCTATTTGTTTGAAAGTCTCTGAAAGTTTTGGGCACCAACGCACTGAGATCAGCTGAGTCACTGTGCTTAAGAGGGCTCCTCTCACCATCTTCTGAATCTCCTTCTCTAACATAGGGCAATACCTTCTTAATTTGCTTTTTCCTTCCTTGGAGTTAATACGTCTGAGAGTGAGCAACTAAGAGCATTATCCACAGCCAGGCAGAGTGCAGGATGCTGAGCTGAAAGTTTCCTGTGCTCCCCCGTGCACAACTCTGCAATGCTCCTTGGACCTGGCCTGCATCACTACCTATTAATTCAGTGCTAAACCTTGGACAGCCCATTCACTGCACCACAGGCTGGTCTGCAACATACCTCCTCCTTTAAGAAGCCAGGGTGATATCAGTGCACCTCAGCCACAGCGTGCTGGATCCCACACAAATGCCAGTTAAACCCCTGTGTGATCTCTGCCACCATTGATCTTCCACAGCTGGGAACCACCCCCAGTCTGAATGAGCTCTGCTAATGCACCTCCCCCCTGGCCTGTACCCTATATTCTTCAACTTTCCCAGTACTGCACTCTCTCCTTCCCTTACAACTCTGTCAATAAATCTTTGTCTTATAATGTGGCTCCCCACCTATCCCACAGCTAGCTAGCTGTTTCCACATGGCCCTCCACATAACTTAGTGCCCCTTTGCTACTTAAGATCACCTGCAATGCAGGTGTGTTAGTACTCATTGTAAGATGTGTGCAGCCTTCTGCTAAGAATGAGGCAGAGACCATCCAGCTTAACAAGACTGTCATTCAGGCTAGGGAAATTGAGCACCTGGGCTCCTAAGATGTGATGTCCTTCAAGGAGTCTACTGCATCATGCCCATGCTCTCCTCGCAAGCTCCATCTGTCCTGGCTCTCAATTTTTGAGCAGCATGGTCAGTCGGGATGGCTTATGATTTTCCATTAGCCACCTCCCCTCCTACACAGTCCAATACAGCAGATGAACATGTCACTCCTGTCGTGGAACCCCTGAGAGCCAACCTGCTCATTGGTCTAATGACTCTCAACCACTCAGCTCAGCCCAGAGCTAACAAGGCATCTTGAAATTAAAAAGTGAACTGCAATCCTCAGTAGGCCTGTCCTCCTTTTGGTATTAGTTGGATTTATTTTTCTATCTCACAGAGAGGTAGAGAGCAGCAAGCTGCATTAAGATCTGATGAAGCATCACATGCCAGAGACTCTGCAGGGTTACTGGGATGGGGAGGGCTTGTTGTTAAGAGGAAATGTGATTGGGAGCCATTCCCTCTCAGGGAAAAGTAGGGAATTATCACTGAGCTATTTTCTAACCTTTCTTAGCTATCTATCTGAGATCAACTGAGCAGTGTGGAGAGCAGGTGAAGTAGAGGGGGAATGAGAGAAAGATACAAGTGGATGTGGAGATATGAGGGAGGTAGATTTTGGTCTAAACTGAGAGGGAAGGAAGAGTAATTTGGGTCTGTACAGCAGGTGTACATAATGAGAGCTTTACCATTTATAGGTTGGATGGGAGTACAGAAATATTTTAAGGTTGCAGAACAAATAATGGTACTGTTCTTTGTGTGTGAGTGAGAACATCAGGAGACATGAATCTATAACTGGACAGAAGAAATGCTGCCATATCAGAGAAAAGTAGGGTCTTTTTCTGGCTGATGGGTGTTCTTGCAGCTCCCTACTACTGGGTCAAAGTGCATGCTCCTCCTGTGCCTCAGCACTTGATGATCCAAAGCACCATCTGCTCTGTGGAAAGCAGCTGTGTCACTCCCAGGAAGAGATGAGCAGGTAAGTGGGATCTGCTAGAAGGAACAATTGCTGGTAGGTACAGAAACTGATAGCAAAAGAGGGGATTGGGACAAAATAAAGAGCAAGAAAGAAATAGGGGAAATGTGAAAGAGAACAAGAAAGAGAAGAAAAAGCTAAGAACACCTACTCTCCTATTTTATTTTATAGAAAGTTTACTGTTCTCATACAAGAACCTGTCCGAGAGAGAGAGAGCAGTGGCCCCAAGTCTTCATTGCTTGCATTGCATGACATTTACCCTAAAGCACAGAGCACTAGTAGAACATAATGGCAGAGTTCTGCACTCACTTTGCACTAGTGAAAGTGCCTGCTGAAAGGCAGAGAAATGATGCCAAACATTGCTGATTGTTTCCAGTGACAGGCAGCCAGTTTCAGAAGGGTAAATGTGACACGAGACAAGCAGCACTGTTTGGCATTCAAACTTTTTGTAATAGGTGGCCCCTTTAATTCTCCTCTAACTTAGTCCCCATAATGTCCCTTCACAAGGTACACCATACAGCCCGGTGAAGAGGGACCATCCACTCCCCTATGGGACAGATATGCTTCCCAGGCAGTTTGCATACAATCCATTAGCTCATTCAGCACCCCTGGGCTGGAACTCGATTCCCTGTATTGTCCCTGGGGTGGAACAGGAACAGGAGAAAGGGCCAGAGAAGTAAGACCAAGTGTTTGTGACCAGGGGACATGGCTCCATGGAGTCTTATTACCAGTTTGTAACACAGGCAAAGGCAAGACTAGATTTGCTTATTGTTTCAGTAGTGTGTCCCCTGTAGAAGCAGGAGGAGGCATGTGAGCATGGGAAGCAGCACACTGTAACAGACAACACCATGCATCATAAGCTGTTGTCACTGCCAAGTGTACAGTCACCTCGGATGGCAGCCACAGCCACTCTGAGTGAAACATTGCATGCAAGGCAGCCATGGGAATGAGAAAGGGCTGGACATTGTGCCTACAATGGTGCATGGAGTCAGATCTGGGGCAGCTGTCAGTCCTAGGGACTAACAAAACCTTTCGGGCTGCTCTGCCGGTGAGCCTGGGCTCTGTGGTATTTTCTCTGGCTCCTTCATATCCCCAAGAGAGAGAAGCTTTGCACACAGACAGCTTCTTGGGTCTTTCCCAAAGTGTGATTTTCCAGCTGCACCTACTATTTATGGCACAGGGTGGAAACCTTACTCTCTCTATGGCAGGGATGTGAATGAGCCAGAAAACACAGCAGACCACATCTGTCCCCTGGGGTGTGATTCCCTTCGCCTCAGTGGAATTAACCCTGAAATGGATTTGGCCCAATGTCTCAGAGACTCAGAGAGCTTGAGAGATGGCTGCTGGTGCAGGGAGACTTTTATCCACAGATAATGAATGTAGGTCTACCCCCCCATTTATAATGACTGAGACGTTATAAACAGCCATCTTCTGCCTGTTTGGCGATCCATCCGTGGTGCTGCGCTCCAGCTGGTTCCTACCATTAGAATCCACCCTTCTGTTGACAACACTGCAGGACTGCACTGTCCAGAGCACTCCCTGTCAGTTTTAGAGGCTCAGGCACACCAAGAAAGACCGAGTGGGAGAGGGCACCACTGCCTGCTCATGCTGTACCTCCTCTGGGGAGGCACAGAAGGCTCCAGTTGCTACTGCTATTAATCTTGCCCCTTTCCCTTAAAAACAGGGAAAAGAAAGAGGCTGCTTCTTTTAAAATAAAGCCTGGAAAAGCAGCACTTCAATGCACAGAGTGAGGGTTCCATTCTCTGCTGTGGTTATGAAACTGCAATTAATACCAAAAATGCAGTTAGGTTAAGAATCAGGCACATTTACATAAATTCATAGATTTTTAGGTCAGATGGGCCATTATGGTCCCCCAGGCCAGGCTTCTATCTTACACACCCTATAATATGGTGTCACCTAGCAGTTCCTGCACCCAGCCCAAACCTAATCTTTCTAAGTGAGTATGGAAGAATACAGATCTGTCCTGCCTGCCAATAGGACAGATACTCGAATGAGACAAGGCACCTGGAACAGATCTGTCTTCCAGCAGATCACATTGATGACACCAAGTCCCCTGTCCCTTTTAGTATGCACCACAGGGAGATGGGATAGTCAGTCCCTCACAATCACCACCAGTCTCTGTCTCCCCTCCCTCCATCAATTCAAGCTGTGCAGAGCTGGATCACCTACTGTTTTACTGTGTCATAACCATCACAAGAGCTCGCTATATGGCTTCCTTGCAGTTTTATGTCATATCTGCATTTCTCCACTCATAAAATGTGACTGCACCAATTTCTGTGTTTGGGGGTCAGTCAGCTAATAGGACTGTTTTGAGTTTTCCTGACAGACACTTTTAATCAAATCCTACCATATTCTAGCTCCAAAGAGGTTTCATTACTGCCCACTTACTTGCTGAGTGCCACTACCCTTCAGAAGCTGTATTCAGCTGCATTGAATTTAAATCCAAGATGCACCACTTTGCACCATGAAGGACTTTTTATACAGTTTTTCTGCTCAAGCCCTCCTCAGTGCCCTCATTTTAACAGCTTTTTGTACTACGCTTGCCCTTCAGAAACCCCCCATTCTATTACTACTGATGGGAGAAAGGAACTATGATGGGCTGTGAGAGGAAGAGGTGTGCGGGGAGAGGTCTGTGGTGGGGAGGATTGATTAGAGTTTTAGGCCCATAATCTGGTGCAGGCAATAGGGGTGGCAGCGTGTGGATAAGAACTGGTCTGTGAGAGATTGAGGGAAATCTGAGAAAGCTGACAGAGAGATAATGATCATCTTATGGATCAGAGGGAAATTAGGATATGGGGAGGACTAATCCAAAACACATAGAAATCAATAGGAATTGTACAGCAGGCTTCAACAAGTTCTGAATTACACCTGCATTGAGCAATTCCTGCCCCACACTACTAGCGGCATAGTCCTGGCCTGTTTCCCACTTGGAACCAAGGGCATGAATCTGCTTCTCAGCAGTTGTCTCTAGAAGGGCCTTTGGTTTAGTTCCCAGGAAAGCAGTAGAATCACTGTTGTCCACTGCAATTTGTAGACCTTCTAGTATAAACTCACATTTATGGGAAGGGTAAAGCTCTGCCAAAATTAATCCATCGAGGCAAGTTAAAGGCAAAAGTGCCCCCAAATCCACAACATTATGGTGCTGCCTTTACAGTCCCCATAGTCTTCCCCCTAGTTGTCTCAGATTGGGCTCTCATGGTTTCCCCACCCTCATGAAAATAAAGAGCCTCCTTTCCCTTTTTTCTTGCCATTTGCCCACAGGGTACAAGTAAGCCCTGCAGGAAGAAGGCAACAAATACAAACGTCCCCTACTGAATTCCAGCAAGATCACCAGCTTTGCAATTAATGTTTCACTCTGTAGGGTTAGGAGGCGAACAGCATTCAGGAGTGATGAAGGTAACAGGTGCTTTGTGTATCAGCTCGTCAGCCAGAATACAGACAGACGAACCGGCAACCTGACTGACCAGCTGTCTGAGCATCTGGAGGACAAAATGCCAAACAATCTCATGTTAAGATTGGTAACAGTAGCCAGGGAAGACTATGCAGGGCTACCTTCACCTGCTATACGGCAAAAGGTACAGAGAAAAGAAAGCTCATGTGCCAGGATAAGGAAGCAACCTCCACAGAAATGCCAGCCACACAGAGGAATCTACAAGCCCTAGAGGGTGGGGTTGTTGGTTTTTAACCTTTTGGCAGACAGTGAATGGATGATAAATGAGATTTAACTTGAACTAGTATAGGTTATCCGACTGTTGTATATCATATTACATAGGTCAGCAGCTAGTAAACAAGAAACTCAAGGACGTGAACAGGAAAGAAGAGGCAAGAGAGAGACAGGGAGCAAAGGAAAGAAAACGGTAGGGGAAGAATTCATGTGACAGAAAGAGGAAAGTAGTAGGGCAGGAGAGGGCTGGCACAGTACAAGGAAGGACCCAAATAGAAGAACAGAACAAGAAAAGCAAGGGACAAAAGGCAGAGGAGGCCAAAAGAGAGAGAGCTGAAAGAGAGACATGGGGAAGGCAAAGAAAAAGCAGAGGAAGACAGCTAGTGAGTATGGAGAAGGAAAAGCCTCATGGGTTGATGCATGTTGCTAGTATCTGAACAGGTAGCACTGACATACGGAGCAGCCGGCCTCCTGTGCCTCTGCTCCATTTTGCTTGACTTACAGACTACCCCAGTGCCCAGCAAGCAAGAGAATGTGGATAACCATACCTCCAAAATCAGGTCTCAGGCGGACGTCATATCCTTTCAGCAATTTGTCCACAATCTCTTTCACCACAGATATATTCCCAGTGGATTGGCTGAAACACAGAAGTCCCGGTCATCGTCTTTGCCACAGGAGACACACAGGAGTCCTGGTCAAAGGGCTAACACAAATGCTGTCTCTAGTGTACACTGGTGAGTGTTTCACACACACACACACACACACACACACTCCCTGCCTCACAAGCTGAACACATACACATATACTTTTCCTCTCACAAACACATTCTTCTGTCTCCTAGACACATTTGCTATTGCTACTACATAAACATTCTCATTCTTGTTTTACTGTACATAGATATGGAAACAACAGGTCTGCTTGGGATCCCAGGCTGTTGGGATACCCACTTAATCAGAAAATCCAAAGGGCCATCCCTACAGGCAGTAACACGCTGAACTCTTCACTGGAATGGCCCTTTCGATACTCATTCTCTTTCTTATAAGGCACACACATTTCCCAAATTGCACACTCTTTCATGCACATACCCACTACAGATACACATTCTTCTTTCCTGAGAAAATGGAGATTCAGTTCCTCCCCCTCCCAACCAGCACACACAGCTGTGTGCACACATTCACTCTGTACAGACATCCAAGCTTTATCATGCACATGCACAGCTTCCACACTGCATTCACGTACACTCAGTTTCTTGAACATACTACTGTGTTCACAAAACTACCCTCCTTAGCATATGTACGTATGCACAAGACTCCCACAAGTGCAACCTCCCTCTCGCATCACACACTTACTGTCCAAGACACTGTGCACCTTCTCACGCATCCTAGATACAAACACAGATTCATCACACCTAGATAAACAGTTTGTTCCCCATTGCTCAATCCCCACAAATGCTATCTCCCTTCCCCATACTGTGCACCCAAATGTTCCCTCATGTTATTTGCACACAAAATTGGAAAAAAACCCACCCCTTCCTACAAATATAACATGTATCTGATCTCTGGCCTTTAACAATAAATGTTTTACCATTGTATCAGAGCAGCTTCTAACGTGGTCTTAGTAATGCAGACACAGAGAGAGTGAGGCAGAATTCATCTTTGCCTTAGTATGCTTGGATAATTATCTTTTTCCTACCAAGCCCTCTGTTTTTCATCTGGAGGCTGGGTGGTCTCCATCCTTATTGGTGTTCCAGTTTCTTCCAGTTATACAAGAGGGAGGGGTCTCCTGCTATAAATATTCCTGGAGGCTCACAAAGAGCCAGGGTGAAGAAGCTAGAGGCAAGAAGTAGCTAAAAATGAGCCTCCAGCCCAAACCCACCCACAGTGTCTGCTCTGTCCCCACTATTTTCTAGACTCTAATAACATTCTTTGCAATCAGAAGTTAGGCTCCAAGTCTTTGGAAAAAGACACATCATCCTATCCACACTGCCTGCCACATTAAGCCAATTCAGGATGGAAAGCTGCAACAAAACACACCCCTGCCAGCCAAGCTTCATGTCTCACTGGACATGGGGATTTGTGTTGACATGTCCACATGCTCTGGAACACACAAATGTTTATGTACTCCTCTGGTTGTGATCTCTATATATGGATTTCCAACATGAAGACATGAGCCTGTATGTTTATGAGCGCTCTTGAGTTAGTATGTGTAGCTGCATGTGACATGGACACAGATCTGCATATAGCTGGGCATCTCCGGATTCAGGTCCACATTTCAATTGATGTGGCTACATAAATTGTTGAATACTGACAATCTAGATGTATAGATACATAGGTACATATATTTATATATGGTTACATGAGTTTGGGCATGCACAGATGTATGGATTAAGTGAATGGATCTGAATAGAGGAACCAGGTCCACTGAACAGTATGTGCAAGTATTCTGTATCTGGATACATGAATGATGGGTGCATTGATGCATGTGTGAATGTAAGGTAAAACATCTCTGGGCATCAGAATTTAGATCCATGGATAAACTGGTACATATGCTGGTGGATAAATTAATAATAAAACTGTTTTTGTTTATTTTATTTGTAACTTAATATGAACTGTTTTATTGTACCCTGTACAGGCAAACATGGACATATGTACAAAATGTTCCTTTTCATATACAGTTTCTGTCTGAACATCCATATGTACTTTTTGTGGATGTAGACAAGGACAACAAGCACGCATGGATCCCTGTGTTTCTGTATGTGTATTTGTTCATGTATGGTAATATTTGGAATTTGTGCCTGAATACATGTGCACAGTATCCATGGGTAGTTGAGTTCATAGGTTTAACATATCCATATAACAGTAAATGCATAATACAACAAGCCCTTTTGTAAGGATATCAAAGGTATTAATTTAGCCCTACACCAAGCAGTGAAGTCAGAAAGTATCATTATTTCCATTTTACATATAGAGAAACTGAGGCAAAGAGAATATTATATGCCTAAAGTCAAGCCCATGATAGAGTTTGAAATATAAATGCTGATGTCCTGTCCTCACCCATAAACTAAAAGCAACTCCTACAGAAGTCAATGGGAGTTACTTGTATTCTGTGGGAATAAAAATAGGGCCAACGTCTCTGTTGTGACTCTCAGGTCTGTGTCTGAACCATAAGGCCATCCTCCTATTGCTGAACCAACAGTCCCTGTAGTTACACAGGAATTTATAAGTATTTGTATGTTAGCTTATAATCCTTGTGGACAAAAGTCTTTATGCATGACAGATCATATATACTGAATGTCTGAGTTGTCTCTTTGAATACTGCATATGTGAACCTTAGTGAGTGTACATGTGTTCTGTATGTGTATGCATAGCCCGTGTGTATGCGCATCATGGTGAATAATTAATGAGGGTGAATATGTATGTGTACAAAAGTAAGTATAAGTTACTTGTCTGCATTTAGTTTCAAAGGTACATATATGGTATGTGTGTTCAGCATGTGCACAAGTCTGTAAATGGGCAGATATAAACAAATGTTCATGGACATGTATGGGCAGGTGGTACATACATGCACATGCATGTGTGCACATCTGAATTTTCAGTATGTGTAAACATAACTCTTTACACATCCTTTCCATACCACTGGAGAATTGACATGAGGGGTGGCATAGACCTGTGTATATGCACATATGCGTTACTGTGTGTATATGTGCTTTGGCATGAAAATAGAAACATAAGCCTCTGTATATATGTATCTGTATTTGTGAACATGGGTCTCTATGTGTTTGCTTGTAGCACAATGTTAGATAAACATGGATGTGTAAGTACATATACATGTATATTCATGCACTGACACTAATAGAGGGAGCACAGGTTGTAAATACACGTGCACTTTTGTGTGAACTGATGGTGAGGGGAGTACATATACATTTTACTTCTGCACATATGCTGCAGGAAAATATATATGCATGTATGGAGAGATATACCTTGAACATCAGTTCCAGTATGGATGTGTGAGCATCTATAGATATATGCATCTCTGCGTGCTTCAGTCATATCAGTGGTCATATTTGCACGTGAGTACGCCAGGCATTAATACATACGCATCCATAGACACATGTCATGCCTATATATTATGGTGTTTCATGTATAATGCATAGATGCATGTTTTGGACTGATAGAGGCATGGTTCATTTGCATGTGTACATGCCCTACATATGTCTGTACGCAGTGTAGACGTATGCACTGCATCTGTACTGCACATTACAGAGAGGAGCGTAAATGTAAATGAACACATGCATGGAGATGTCTTAGTGTGGCTGAATGTGCAGTGTGTGTATAGATGCATGCAGGGCTATGCCAGGCTGTTTGTGTGGACGCATTGGCATGTGTGCACATCAGTGCCTAGGTTCAGTTCATCTTTACTCACTGGACACCATTATGTTTCCCAGCTTTAATGGTGTTTAATTTCTCCTAATCCAGTTTTGTGTAGTGGCAGATCGGCTGCATACGGGCTGAGAGGTGAGCTCCGTCTGCAGAAAGCTTGCTCCAGATTTCATGCATGAGCACCCATCCTCCCACTAAAATGCAATAGCCTAGGCAATAACACTGCCAGGCATCAGGAAAGCAAGTGGGGCAGGGGGGAGGGAAGACCCCCTCACACACCAAAACAAGCCAGACACAGGCTTCCCCCTGCTCTTGTCCCTGAACCCGGGAAATGAGATCTTACCTTTGCGCAAAGCAGGCTAGACAAAGAGCTGCTAAAGCAGAGACAATTCCACTCAATCTGTCTGCCTGGAATCTCCACATTTCCACAAACACGATGGAAGAAAAAAATTGGGAGGGGAGGGGAGGGGAGGGGAGGACGGATCTTCTGAAATCCCCCTCCAAAAAAAAAAAAGGAAAAAGAAAAAGAAAAGCCAAAAAATAAAATGAATAATTTCCTTAGAAGACCCACATGAATGAATAATAATTTTAAAATAAATAAATAAATAAATAAATATATATATATATATATATATATATGGGGGAAAAATATCCCCCCCTCCTTCAGTGCCAGTCAAAGAATTCGCCTCTTCTTCCTTTAAGCATCCTCTCAACAAGAGACATCCTCTGGCAATGGAGAAAATCCCAAGAGAGAGAAAAATAAAAAGCTCCCAAAATGGACTAAGCAAAGTGTGGAATCAAATCTCACAGATTAAAAAAAGAAAAAGAAAAAAAAAAAAGAACCCCTTCGCCCCTGAACTCTCTCCACTTGGATTATTTTCCTCCCTGCTATTTTGCCATCCAGTTCTGCAGATGTTGCATGGCTCCTGCCATCCACCTTCAGAAGAAGAGGAGGAGGAGAAAGGGTGGGGGGGAGGCACGAGGGAGGGGGAGACTTATCTAGCAATGCAATTTTATTCTGGATTTTACCTAGCCTTTGCTGCTCTGATCCCCCCTCCCCTTTTTTTCTTTTCCAAGCAAGATTTTCCAGCCTTAAGGTGCTATTTTGGTTTTATTTTATTTCATTGCATCTTGATTCTGATGACTTGGATGGATCTTTTGAAAGGATTAAAAAAAATGAAAGAATGGGAAAACAAAAAATCAAAATAATGATAAAATTCTGTATGCAGAAAAAACTGCTTTCAAAAAGAGAACTGCATGTCTCCTTAATGCTGTTGCTGCAGCTCCTGTAGAGTTTTTCTGCTCATTGCAAAGTCACAAGAGAAGGGGAGGAGAGAGGGAGTTCATAGATTGAGGAGGAAAAAATCTACGGGCAAACTGGTATCGTGACGTTATGGCTGACAACATTAACCCCTGCTGGCTTGGAAAGGGTTCTTTTGGGGAGGTGGGAGGGATGGTGGTGTTTTTGCAGGGAGTGGATGGATCGGAATGGGAGTGCTTTGCCTACTGGAACCGATCGATCACTGCCTTGGACATTTGAAACAGGCAGGTAAACTCACAGAGAAAGCACCAAAGAGCAAACAAAATACACGAGTGTCTCTGTAAGCCAAGGGCTAATGAGGATGATGGTATTTCTACAAAGTCTTCAAGGAGAATTCTTGATGGCTTTTGGAAAATGACAGGGAGAATCCAGGAGTTCCCTCAGGAGGGAGAGACAGCAACACAGAAAGAGGTTATTTTTTGCTTTCTAGAATGTAACAGAAGCTCAGATTCTGATCCAAAAGACTGTGAATTTGGGGGTTTTAAATATTGTAATGCTGCCAGTTGTTGGCTATTTATGCAGTGGATTTACCCACTCAACGAGTACTGACACCACAGTCTCCTTATCAGCTATAGATCTGTGTATAACAAATTTAAGTAAAACCCAAGCCCCATCTCTCTGGGCAAAGCATAAAGCAATCAGCTTCCTGGGAAGTATTTCCCTGGGAAAGGGGAGGAATGAGGGCAGAACCTTGAATCCATGCTTGTGCGGCTTATCTGTTTAACATAAAAATAGCCCTCTAGGGCTGTGCGAAATTTCAGCAGCCGTTTTGTTTCGGAGCTGTTTTGGGCCATTTTGGTGCCTGAAACACCAAATCGGAATCAAAATGGAAGTCTCAGAAACATCTCTAAAATGAAATGAGCTATCTGAAACATTTCAGAAAATTTTGGAGTTTTGGACCTGGGCTTGCAGGGAAACAGCTGTACACTGCTGCCCTGCTGTGCCACTCAGCTCCGCAGGGAGCAGAGATCTGCGCCAGGGGTCTCCTCGGTGCCGCTACCCACCAGCACTGCCTCAGTGATGCAGGTCTGCCAGGGCAATGTGGGGTAGGCAGGAATGGTGAGGAGACCCTCAGTGCAGATCTCTCCTCCCTGCAGAGCCGAGTCACATGGCAGGGACCAGCAGGCTTGCTCACAGCTCTGCGCTGCTTCCCTGTCCTGCGACCTGGCATGACTGAGATCAGAGATCCATGTGGGGGTCTTCTCGCCTGCATGGAGGGCAGCAGCCCTCCCCTAGACAAGCCATCCACGGCCCTGTCTTGCTCCCCAGTGGGGCCCTGCAGCCCCTGGCCCCAAGCCCCTCCTGGATCAAGACCTACTAATATCCTGTTTCTGACAGTGGTCTCTAGCAGTTGGCTCATGGGAACAAACTTCCTGATGGGGGTCGGTTTTACCTAACCTCTACATTTAGGGGCTGGCTTCTGCCTTGCAGCATGAGGGTTCAGAAACCTTTCAACTCTGGTTTATTCAAGACGGTAGAACTTTTCCTACACCTGATGGCCTGGACAAGGCAAGGAGCACCTCACACTTCTAATGTCATCCTAACAGATGCACAGGGAGCTTGGGAGCAAACCTGCAGGTGTGTTTTCCTTCATCCACTGCCATGCTGTAGAGGTGCCCCCTGCTCGGTAGCTGGTTGGAAGCAGTAATTCTACCTCCTGCCATGAGGCAGGGAATTCCACCCTTTTCCAATCTGTCACATCTTCCATTTTTCAAGGATGGCCCCCCCAATAACACACACACACACTTTACATTTCTGACAAAAAAAATCCAAGTCCATCCGTGCATATGTTGGCCTCTCCAACTCACATGACAGACAGGAGATATCCCATGATCAGGGCGAAACCTATGGGAGTTTGGAGGGAGCTGGATGGGTGGTAAAAAGATATTATTTCAGATGGCTACTGAAGGTGTTTGTGTGTGTGTATGGGGAAGGGGTCATCCAGGAATGGGAAGGGGTGATGTGGGGGAGTTGCCTTCCTCCTTCATGCCTGGTCCTCCATATTGCTCCCTGCCCTCTTTTCTCCACACTGTATCTCAGATTCAGGTGTGGTTCCATACAGAGCTGTGCCTTCAGCCCACAGGCTGAGCAATGAGAAGGACTCCCAAAATTACTCGACACTCAGAATCACCAGGGCCCCAGTAGCCTGTGAAAGTGAAATGACCCTAACCTGTGCTTTGTATATGGTATCTATTACTCCACTGCCAGACTGGCCCTTCATGTTGCACAGCACCATGCTTTAAACCTGTGACTAAGGCAGCAGTCAATATCCTGGCACTATGTGAAGGACACCAGTGGGGGCATTCTATGTCAGACTTGATTTCCCTCAGCTTGTCCTGCTTCCACAGTTGCAGTACTGTTACTTCACAACAGTGTGATGAGCAGGGATCCATGTTTTCTGTATCCCACAGAAAAACGGAGAAAACCGCGGATTCCCTGTTTTGCTAGAGAAAGTGCAGATTTCCCCTTTTAGCAGAGAAATCCATGGATTCTCCACTTTTGCAAAGAGCACTTGCAGGCTAGCACAGGCTAGCACAGCTCCAGCCTGCAAGAGCTGATTGCAGAAAGGGTGGGAAACCCCCAGTCCTGCTAGGAGGGAGAGGGAGAGGGGGAAGGGCAGGACTTGAGCCTCTGAGTTAGCCAAGGCTGGGCTCAGGCTCAGGCTCAGGCTGTCCCCTCACCCCTGGAGCCTAGAGGTAAGTGGGGCTTGGGGGTTGTGGGGGTGGTGGCTGGGGGCTGAGGGAGTGGAGGATGTGCCGGGTGCCTCCAGCCCCAGATGGCACATTGCAGTGCCTCCCTGCCCCCTACCGCAGCCTGCTCTCAGGAGCAGGGCCAGGGGCAGAGTGGTGGCAGCAATGGCTGCCACGTGTGAGCCCCCCTCCCCTCCAATCTGTGGGCATGGTTCCTTGGACAAGTGGCAGCAGTGCCGCAGGATGGTGGTGGTGGCAGCTGTGTGCTGCCCAGCCGGCCAGCGGGAGCAGGGGTGTTTCGCACATAGTGGCCACCATCACCTTGCATCACTGCTGCCACTTGTCTTCAGAGCCTTGCTTGTGGACAGGGAGGATCACACGCAGTGGCCGCCTCCATGCAGGCACAGCTCCACAGGCAAGCAGCCGTGGTGGTGGCTGCCACATACATGGCCCCCACTGCATCCCTGGCCCTGCACTGCTGTGGAGCTGTGCAGCTGGAGATGGTGCAGTGGTGCAGCTCCTGTTCTGGCTGGCCAGTGGGTGAGGGAGGCAGGGGCTTGCATGCAGTGGCCACCACTGCACTACCACCGCCACCTCCCACACTGCTTGTCCACAGAGCCATGCGGACAGCAGTGGGAAGGCAGCGCAGGGTGCAGCGACAGAGTTGCAGTGGTGCCACCATGTGTGGACCCCCCATCAGGCCAGCTGGCTTGTGTGCGGCCCGCAGAGGGGCATCCATGCCCTCACTCCTTGGCACTGCTCCTGGAAGCAGGCACAGGGGCACACTCCCCCTGCCTTCTTGATCTACCCCCTCAGCACCTTCCCTTCCCCTGCCACAGCCCTTCCCCCCATACACACTTACCTACTGGGGTGGATGTCTGTGCCTGCATGTGTGGGGCAGGGGGCTGTTGTGGGCAAGTGAGGGGCATCAGGAGGGCTGAAGAGGCTTTGCGGGGCGGGGGGGAGTGAAGGGCACCAGCAGCACCAGGGGTGGGGTGGCTGTGGAGGGCCTTTCATTTTAATCATGGATTTGGGGTTTTTAATCAGAGAATTTGCAATTTTTAATCAGAGAAAACTGGGATCCCTGGTGATGAGAATTACATTTCCCTGACATTGCTTTGGGTCTTTTGTAGCGTTATGATGGGAAAGGGGCTTGATACTATAGTGAAGATACATGGTATCACAACAGGGGTGTTACTTTTTCCCCCACCTTGGCTCTTCTATGACAAGAACAAGGAGTTTCCTCTCCAACCAAATATCTCAAGGTTGTGGAGGAGGCACAGAGGAACCTTCTCCAACTAGGGGAAACCGTTCACATGCAGAAGAGGCAAGGAGATAACAATCCATATCCAGCTCTGAATTCAAACTCCTGCCTCCTCACCCCTCCTCCACAGAAGCAGAGATTGTCCAACAAATTATTTAATCTGTTTACTGGTACTACCACTGGCATTTAGCTTTATTGCAGCTCTAACTTGCCACTGTCTGTCTACACATAACATGTTGTAGGCTATGTTGTAGGCTGACAATGTCAATCTGATTGTCAGAACAACAGCTGTCTACCATTGGATGTTGTTCATAGCATTATAGATACAAGGTCAAACAGAGCCCAGGTAGCCCTGGGAACAAAGCACAACATGTCAGCAAAAGTGGAGGGTCATTCTGCTGTGGCCACTCCAATCACCACCGTGCTCTGTTGGGAATTGCTCACTTGTGGCTCTTGTTACACCAATGGCAAGACAGAATTTGCTCTCCATTGAGGCTCTGTTCAACAAGGAGGTAAGGCCATTCAATTTACCTGGGCTTGTGTTTCCCCTGGGACTTTCAGCATCAGTGGTCCTCCCCATCATCCAAGCCTTGTTCTCAGGGAATGCAACTGGATGCCTCCACCCTAGGACTCCTGCCTGTGCATTTACATGGAAGAAAATCCTGCTTGTGCATTTTCATTGGGGCAGGCCCCCATGGTTATCATACTGTTTGTCACGTTACCCCTCAGCTAGGGGACCATAATCTCCGTGGCTTCTCTAGAGCCTTTTTCCAGCTGTTCCTCTTCCCATTTCAGAGAGGTGGTTGCTGACTGCAGACTCCTCGTCATGCTCTGGATATTCAATCCCTATAATTCCCAATGACTTGTTTCCCATTCCTTTTTATTTAACTACCTCTCTCTCTCTCTCTCTTTTTATCAGTTGCCATCTTTTGCAGTTCAGCACTTCACCCTGGGGGGTTTCAATTATGTATGAGCATAGTGTATTTGCTGTGAGCTTCACAGGAGCTGGTTTCCATTTGCTATCCAAATGATTTGGTATAGCAGCAGTCACCTACACTGAAATTAGGAAGCACTTTGACAGATCTATCATAAGGCACTCGAGGTTTGGCTTGCCCTGTTGCAGAGTTGTTTGCCCCTGACTTTGAATGCTTGGAAATTAATACAAAAGCATTTCCATGTATATTCTTTTGAATTATTAAATTTATTGTTCCCGGTGCTTTCATATTCGTTTCATATTTCTCTTTCATGTAAATACAGTTATTAAATATTAGTGGCCAAAAGGCTTGTGGAGAGTAAATTTCAAAGCTGTGCACAGACAGCAAAGTTTAAATTTGCAAGTTTTAGTATCTGTACTTACTCTTTAAGACAATCAGAAAACTGACATTTTGCTGCCTGCTTTGCTACCTCCAAGTGTAGTAAGGCTCCCGGAACTCATAAGGTACCCAGTCATCACTAAGGAACATAGCTCAAGTGTCTAACATGCACAAAACACTCACAGTGAGCACATCTACACATGAAATTAGTGCTATATATGTTTACTGTCAAGTAATTTGCTCCTCATGGCACTAGCCTGCTCTCAGCATCCTCTGGTCCTGCGCTGCCCCGCTGCAGGAGCCAGGGGGAGCTGGAAGCTCTGGCCACTGCTTCCTGCAGCCAGGGACCCTCTTTAAAAGTCAGCCTCATGCACTGCTCCCTGGCCACCTGGGTTTCTGGCCTGGAGTAGGCTGTAGTGTGCTAGCACCACCCTCTGTGACTATCACTGGAACCTGTGCCTACCATGTGATGGCTGCTCCACCCCCAGGCCCTGGGAGCAATGACTTGTGCCCCAGACTCCTGCTGGCCACCCTGCTTGCTATGCTTCACCACTGCAGTGGCCCATGTCAGCCTAGGCCCTGCCTGCCTGCATGACTGTGCAGGCAGGCTCACTGCAGCATCTGAGGCCCCCTGCCACGCAGCCCCTAGGCTACTGTCACCCAGCCCCTGGGCTGCCATCTGAACCCTGGCAGGGGCACCAATGATGTGCATGGGGATGCCACCACCGATGCAATCCACAAGCTCCTGGGACTCCAGCCCTGCCACCTGTGAGGCCACCCAGTCAGCCAGAACTGGTGGCTGCATGTCATCCAGAGCACCTAGGATGATGAGCAGTGGATGAGTTCTTTTTGGATGACCTGGGCCACTTTCCAGGAGCTTCTCAGTCAGCTCTGCCTGAACCTGGAGCAGCAGGCCACCACCATGTGGCTGCCTCTCCCCACAGAGATCCAACTGGCCATGCCCACCAGTCTGTGCTACATCTGCCACCTTTTCAGTGTGGGCAAGGTGACCACCAGGGAGGCTGTCGCATGGCACTAAGGTGTGCATGCTTCTTAAAGGCCAGAGGCAGCCTAGCCAGAGGGGCCCTGCAGGCTATGCAGAGCTCCACAGCTGCAGGTAGCCTGAGCAACCAGCTAAGGAGGTTAGCCAACACCTGTAGGCAGTCAGGAAGAAGGGCCCTGGGTACATATAAGCCCAGGCTGGGGTTGGCAGGGTTTGCTCTCTCTGGCAGCTGCCAGGAGAAGGAGCTACTGCACAAGAGAGCTACCCAAGACATTTTACTGCCTGTTTTACTACCTCCAAGTGCAGTAGGGCTCCAGGAATCCGTAAGGTACCCAGGACTAGGAGGCATGCTATACAAGGGGAAATGTTTGTCTTCATAAAGGGACAGAGCATGCTCTCTTTTGGTTATGTTATAGCCCAGGGGCTTATGTTTGTGTTATTGTTTGGACTAGTGGTTTGGAATGAGGCTATAATGGGAGACGGAGGCCTTATTAGTGCCCATAGGGGGATACATGACTGCACAGAGCCCAGTGCTAGAGAGACGCAGCTACAGGGGCCAGAGAGCCCAATGACTAGAGGAAATTGATTGGAGCGAGTAGTGCCTCAAAGCCGGGCCCAACACAGTGGGTGTAGGCTAGAAGGCCTAGATGCATAAAAAGGGTGAAGGCCGAGTAGGCTGAGACCCCAACAGGGAACAATATTTATGGAACACCCATGAGGCATGGGGCGTGGCAAAGGGAAGGTTTGGAGCCACGCAATCAGCCCATAAGGCTTGAGGTGCCCAGTGCAGCACAGTACTGAAGAGAGGTCCAGCAAAAGGCCCAAGGACCAGCAAGTTTTGATGAGGTCCAGTGGACCGGGGCCACGTGAAGACCCATGGGTAGCCTCCCAATTTATTTTAGCAGCAAGACATGGCAGGTGAGATGAGAGGGAGCCCTTGGAGTGGAGCTGGTACAGTCAAGGAGCTGCCAGGGGCATCACAGCCACCCGTGGGGGTCCCACGCTGTGACAGAGGCCACCCTGAAGGCCTGAGGCACCCTCCAAGATGTGCTGGGGCAAGGTGGTGGTGGGGTTCCGCAACCTGGGCTTCCCCCAGTGCATTGAGCCCTGGATGGGACCCACATCCCCATAAACTGCATGCCCTGTGGTGACCACCTCTACTATAGCCAGCAGGGCTTTCAATCTGTCATGCTGCAGGCCATCACTGACCATCACAGCACCTTCACCAATATGAGTACTGTCTGGGGCAGTGCCCGTGATGCCTGCATATTCCAGAACTCTGCCCTGCCCTGCTCTGCCCTGCCCTCCCAGCACTCGTAGTCCATCACTCATGCCAGGGGTGCTGGACCCCAAGCTGAGCAAATTGATGGTCCCACCCCTCCTCACTGGGGACCTCACCTACCTGCTCTTCCCCTGGTTCATGTGGCCTTACACTGGTCAGCTGGACCTCCGCCAGCCACATTCAACAACTGCCTGGGCCAGACCCACATGCCAGTGGAGTGTGCCAACATCCCCTGGGTCATCACTGCAGCTTGTGAGGCCTCTGTGAGGCCTGGGGGAAGCTCTTCTGCAAGGCCTGGGCAGAGGAGGTGCAGCAAGCAGAGAACATCTGGCACCAGGTAGGCCAGCTACAGTGGCAGTGACAGGCCCCCACCTGCCAAGGCCCCAGACAAGCTGCACACCCAGCATCAGGGGCCAGGGCATCAGGTATGAGAGGCACTGGCTGACCATCTCCTCCAGAACTCCCCACTGTAGGCCACCTAGGTGGCTGTGCCTGGACTTCAGCCCCACCATACCCTGCCAGTACTATGTTCACTGTGGACAGTTTTCGCGAAAGCACTTTATTCCCCTCCACAAACACAGACCCCATTCCCCCTCCTTCCCCAACTATAGAGCCCTGCCCTGCCCCCACAGAGACTCACCACCAATAAAGCACCCTCTTCCTCATGCAGACTATGTACAGAGTGCCCTCCCGGGGAAGGGGAGTGAAGGGATGCCTAGTGGGCAGAGCCTGGGAACAGGTGCCCAGCACCCTAGCTTCTGACCACAACACTGTGGGTATGTGAGCTGCAGTGTGGCTGGCAGGTAGGGGGTTCACCCAGTGGTGAGGGTGGCCACTGCTCTGCTGGTGCAGGATTTGCAGTCAGCTGCCAGAGCCAGCAAGGCCTGTGCATGGTGCTAGCCCCACTGTAGTCATCTCCTGCTCTGGGGCTGCATGGAGTCAGGGTGAGTGGCAGGGCTGGGCCCAGGCTGGGGTGCCAGCTGGCAGGGGACCCGAGGCAGGGGGACCTAGCCACTGGAGGTGACCCTGCATCTCAGCCCAAGCCCACTGGGGGCTTGTAGTTGGCGGCGGGAGGCTGCGACGGGGCAGGCAGGGCTAGGGCAGCAGGAGGCACAAAGGTGACTACCAGGGCTAGGGCAGTGTCCAGCACCCGGTAGTCCTTCTCTGTAGCCTCCACCGCCCTGGCCACCATGGCAGCCTGCTAATCCTGGGCCTCCACCATCCTCTCAAGGAGGGTGATGTCCCTCTCCTCAAGGGCCAGGAGCCTGTTTCAGAATGCCTGGTCCACCTGCTCCCTGTCCAGCTTGTGTGTGACCCTTTTCTGCTTGCACATGACATCTTCCATGTGCCAGGCTCATGAGTCTGCCAGCCTCTCCTCCACCATGGTAACCAGCCAGTTCAGCAGCTGAGTCCAGTCCTAGGTCTACTGCTGCCAGAGCCAATGTATACAGAGGGCCCCAGACAAGACTGGTGGTGATCCAGGCATTGCATCCCTGCTGGCAGCTGGTGCCTCTCCCCTATGTGCAGCTGCTGGACCTGCAGAGCCAGGAGAAAGGCTTTTTGTGATAGTTTGCAATATTTCTGAGATAACATGAACTACACCAGGGGGCTGTGTGCTTCCTGGCCTCAAAGCAGGGGGTGTGTGTGCACAGGAGCCCAGGGACTGTGGTAAGTTGGCCATGCAGGCCCTGGCACAGGCAGCCTCTGGCCAAGGCCCCCATCCCTGCTTACACCACTGGGGCAGGTGGGCTTCTGGGTTTTTGCTTCAGGCAACCTACCTTCCCCACCCCCTTCTCAGGCCAGGACAGGCCTGGCTCCAGGCAGTACCTGCTGCCACTGCTCCAGACCCATCCCCCTGCTTCTCCTCCTGCAGGCTGGACTGTCTTCTCCATTTCTGCCAGGCCCATGTTGTCTGAGCTTGGGGGTTCAGGGGCTCCTGGATGACTTAGAGCTGGTGGCACCCCTGCCCTCCCCCCAGGGACATCTGTGGAGAGCTGGCCCCCTAGCATGTGTGCCCTACACCCCAATCATGCCCCTAGTGAGAGTGTTCTGGGCACACTGTGATGAGCTGTTTGTGCAGACCAAAGGGTCTCTGACCTACCATGCCCTGCTGGTGCTGACCGCCACAGTGCCCCAGGTGCACCTGAGACCCTGAACTTTGACAGTGTGGTGGGCAAGTTTGCCACTGTCTGGAGGGGTACTTGTGCCTACACTATGCTACGTGTTCCTGTCCCCATAGTCGAGGATGACATTGTCTCCAGCATTGATGTATTTCTCCACATGTGAGAGACCCATGTCTGCCTAGCTGAGGGGGCACTGGCTGCTGAATAAAGTTTTGCACTGCCTCCTGCCTCCCTACGAGCTGTGGGAAGGGTGGAAATCTGGGGGCCAGTAGAAGCTCAGTCAGGCGGGGGGTTGGGGGAGCAGGGGAAGGCCCTCCTCCCAGCGCAGGGCTTATCAGGTAGATATAGCAGGTGTGCCTGCTGGCGGCAATGACACGTAGCTCCTGGTGGTGTCCTGGGGTGGAGGGATGTGGTGTCTTACTGGCTGGGAAGGGTCCCCCTTCAGGGAGGAGTTGGAGTTGGTGAGGACAGGTAGTACCATCCCTGGGCTGGCCTCCTGGGTGGGGCCGTGCACTCAGAGCTGGTAAGAAAGGCTCTGACCCAGGCTGCCAGAGCTACTTGATGATGCCAGAGGTGGGGACCACAGTAGGACAGGCTCCTGGTGCCCCAAGGCCCTCCCCCACTGACAGCTCATCACTGCTTCCAGGCAGTGGCAGAGGGTCTGGCAGGCCACCCAGGCTGGAGTACATGGCACAGCTCCAGCCAGAGTCCTGGGGTGCAAGATGGTGGTCCAGCTGCTGCATAAAGGGCATGGTCCTGCACGCTGCCCTCAATTGGTGGTTGGGATCAGTGACACTGAGTCACTGTGGTTGAGGGCCTTGACCTTTATGCAGCACTACCATGCTGATCGGTTGTGTCTGCACTCGCACATGCAGCCTACCAAGACCTCATAGATATGGGTGTTGGAGTGCCTGCTCCAGGCAAACTGGCTCTGGACCTCAGCCTCACCCCACAGCACTATAGGTTTGTGGTTGCATCATGGCACCAGTTATACCCCCAGGAGGTGGTGTGTGCCATCAGGGATGAGGTGAGTGTGGCTCCCTCGACAGCCCTCAGGGGCTGCATTGATAGTCTGGGCCTGCAAAGCCTAGCAGGTCCCTACAGCACACAGCACAAGGGCATGGCATGAGACAGGCAGGCAGGCAGTGGGGTTGGACCTGGGGCCTGCGCTGAGGCCTGGGCAGCCTGCTGAGGCTGGCCTGGGGCCACTGCTGCAGGACCCCGTGGTAAGAGACAGGCAGCAGGTTGCACAGGCCCCAGGGTCGCTGCAGCATTTTAAAGGGCAGGTTGGAGCAGGCAAAGAGCCACCTTAGGCCTGGGGCTGGAGAATCTCTGACCCCTGTGGCCCTGGAGCAACTCTGAGGGTGGCCCCCTAGTAGTGGGGCTGACTGGGAGCAAATTTGCTCCCGGTTGGTGTCTACATGTGCACTACTGCGCAGTATCTATGGCATGGTTAATTGGCTACTCGCATTTTCACAGTTAAGGTGTTTATTAGGCCTGTGCGTGTAGGCAGCTATTTGATCTGGCTTCAGATCTGGCTGCTTCGGATGCTAGCGATCTGATCTGGAGCTCCGGACCGGGTTCCCACTTCGATCTGGCTGAAGTGGCTCTGATTCTTTGGAGCCACTTTGGAGATCTGGCCATAGGATATAATGAGGAATCAATCAAATATCTATAACGTTGTTGTTTTTTGTCTGATTTGGATGAAACATGTGATCATAGCCTCTGCTGAGAGCATGAAGGCTGCCAAGTTTCAAGAACATTGGTGCAGGGGTGTGGGGGGAATTGTACCCCAAATTCCTGAAAGCAAAACTCATGTCACGTGTGTGTGTTATATTACAGGGGGGTGAAAACTACAGGGGTGGTGGCCTCTGCTGAGGCCACAAAACCTGCCAAGTTTCAAGAAGACAGGTGTAGGGGTTTGGGGGGAACTGTACCCTAAATTCTTGAAAGCAAAACTCGTGTCACTTGTATGTGTTAAGGCACAGTGGGGTCGAAACTGCAGGGATGGTAGCTCCTGATGAGGCCACAAAACCTGATAATTTTCAAGGTGATATGTACAGAGGTTTGGGGGAAACTGCACCTCAAGCTGCAGACAAGCAGAACACATGACATGGGTGACACTGTGTGTATGTTAAGGTGCAGCAGGATGAAAGCTACAGGGATGGTAGCTCCTGCTGCAGTCATGCAGCCTGCCAGCTGTCAAGGACATAGGTGCAGGGCTTCTGGGTTCTGGGGCCCTGCACCTCTAGCTGCTGGCAGGCAAAACTTGTGACATGGGTGCTTGTGCAACTGTCTGTCTTGGGGCAGGGTGGGGGAGGAACTACTGCAGGCCTGGCTGCTAAGTGTTACCAGTTACCAATCAATCAAGATTCACGCAGGGACCAGCTCAATACACATTACCTAGCTACTACATAACGAGTTAACAAGCACGGATTAACACCTACAAAACCACAGACTAAGGAGAAGAAATAATCAATACAGACAATCAACCGCACCAAGACAGACACAGTCAGTTGCACAAGCACCCATGTCATGAGTTTTGCCTGTCAGCAGTCAGAGGTGCATGGACCCAGAACCCAGAGCCCCTGCACCTACCTCCTTGATAGCTAACAGGCTTCATGGCCACAGCAGGGGCTAGCAGGCCTGCAGCTTTCAGCCTGCTGTGCCTTAACACACACAGTGTCACCCGTGTCACGAGTTTTGCTTGTCTGCAGCTTGAGGTGCAGTTCCCCTCAAACTCCTGCACCTATCTCCTTGAAATTTGGCAGGCCGTGTGGCCTGAGCAGGGGCCACTACCTGTGCAGTTTTCAACCCACTGCGCCTTAACACACACAGGGTCATCTATGTCACGGGTTTTGCCTGTCAGTCTGCAGTTCCCCTCAAACCCCTTGCACCAATCTTCTTGAAAGTTGGCAGGCTTTGCATCCCTGCAGTTTTCACCCCCCCTGTGGTGTAAGACATACACGCGACATGAGTTTTGCTTTTAAGAATGTGGGGTGCAGTTCCCCCTGAACCCCTGCACCAATCTTCTTGAAACTTGGCAGACTTCATGTTCTTAGCAGAGGCTACCATCCTTGTAAGGTTAATCAAAATCAGACAAAAAACAACAAAGTTATAGATATTTCATTGATTCTCCATTATACCTATGGCTGGATCTCCGAAGTGGCTCCAAAGCTTTTGCAAAGTGGTTTGGAATCTCTGAACTGCTTTGGAAAGCCTGACAAAGCCAGTGCTTCAATTCAAACATGCTGCTTCAGACGCCAAAGCATCCGAAGCTTCTCTAGAACCGAAGCTCGGTCCAAAGCCTTGCACACCCCTAGTGTTGATACATATGCTACGTGTGTGTGGGGCGGGGGGGCACACTTTAATTAGCACCTCTCTGAGAGTCACTCTAATTAAAACACCCAGAGCATCTTGTGTATCATCGTTCCCCACACTTCAAAATGGTGGCAGGGGCACTTTATCTAAAATTCATCGAGTGAGCTGCCGCCACCATTTTGAAATGTGGGGATGCTGATGCACAAGACACAGGAGGCTGCTGGAGCACAGTAATTACCACACTCCAGCAGACATGATTAATCAAGTCTGCTCTGGCATGCTTCTGTATCAGAGTGCATCAGAGCAGCCTTCCTGCTTATATACAGGCACCCTAAGAGCCTGTATGTGTAGATGGTGATGCTTTACCATGCAGTCCTTAGTCAACTGTGCAGTAAAGCATCTTGTGTATATGCACCCAGTAACGAATATATTCAAAGTAACTTTTACCTACTCTTGTACTATCTATGAGGCCACATTCACCAAACAAATTATTAATTCTGAATTATTTAACCACCTCTGCTAATTCTTGTTAGGGCTGAATGCAATTTTATCAGTAATGTAAAGTATCTTGACCAAAAAATAAAATAAAAAAAAGTGTCTCCTGAAGGGAAAGAAATTATGAAGCCCTTCTTAGCTTAGAAGGGTCTCCCCCCACCCCATTTTCCCCTCGTTCCAGCTTAATTATTTCCACAACATTGGAACTGACAGCTCTTTGACTAAAAAGCAGACAGTCAAGTTTCCAAGGTGGCCATTAGGGTTTCCTGAAGAGAGACCTTTGTGTTTGAAGAGACAAAAAGTGGTTTTATTTAATGTCCCTTTGCCATTAGGGATGCCCAGAAAACACCCTTTGTTATCATATCAGTCACTTTGACTCATTTCTTACTGCTCTGCTTTTGTATCCCACCACAGACTCCTCACATACAACTGCTGCTAGAATCCTCATGGCCAGCACTTCATTCCAAGCTGAAGCCTGAAGACTCCCAGGGCAGCAACTCCAACCCTTCAAAAAGACATTGGGATTTTTAATAATCTGCCAAGTTTTACATCTCCTTTCTGAGCACATTGTTATACCTCAGGATTCCAGGTAGGGTATTAAAATGTCCTGCATTAGGAAGTACTATAATAAGAGCTAACACTAGAGGGCATTCAAGACCCAACAAGCACTAGTGTTACTTGGCTGTAGGTGGCCACCTGTGGCCAAGGGAAACTATCCATTTGCCCTCTCCCATGAAGCAAGAGAAGGAGCTCTTTCACTTGCCATCCTAATTAACATAAAAGTACCATTCTTATTTGAGTGTTTGTATTCAAACTTAAAGAGTCCCTACCCCCCAGTGCTTCATCCTTTAGTAGAAGACAGACTTTTTTGTAAAGCTCTTGGCAATTTTGTAGATCTGAAAACTTCCAGAAATGGTTTCTGCATCCAAGAGGAGGAAACAAGGACAAGAAAAAAAAATAAATGAGAGCCAGCATGATGCAAGGACCTAGATACCAACTATGATGATGGACACAATAGAAAACCCTGGGAAAGTCTTGATTTGGAAGATGTCAAACACCTGCAGGCTGATGGAAATAAATACAGGATTGTTCACAATGTCAAAGAACATATCCAAACTTTGAGCTCTTGGATATGTTTGCCTCCCCACCCAGCCACTAACCATCTCCTATACCAGTGGTTATCAACCTTTTCAGACTCAAGTCACTCCTTGTTAGATTCAAGGCACCCCTCAGAAAATTCCAGCTCTTAGCTTTCACTCATTTCTTGACTATGGAAAAACAATAGAGCAATTCTTCTGTTGCAAAAAACTCAGAGAGCCCATAACAGGTCAGAATTTTTTGACACTATGGCCATGTCCACACAAGTGTGGATGTTTGGTTCCCCAGGGACAGCTAGCAGCAGGAAGCTATGTGTAGTTGCCGATCATGTGTAGACTTGCATGATCATTATGTTTCTGTAGAGCACCATACGGTGACTTAACACAACACTGCAGCAATGTAAGGTGACATGTAGACACACCCATTCAGCCATCAACAGTTCCAGGAACTAAGGCTGGATACCCTAGGTCCAAAGCAGGTACCCTAACCACAAGACCACCCCTGCCTCTTAGCCAGCACCTTTATCTTTTTATTCCCCTGTTACATCTTGCCATACCCAAGATTTCTCTGGCTTTCCATGATCATTGCCTTTATGCTGCTACGATATATTTAATAAATAATAATAATCTTTCCCTAACCTGGAGATTTAATTAGTTGCATATTACTTCTACAGCTTTCTGTGGTTTGACATATGATGCTATTATAAAGCAGAGGGTCCCTCTGGGTCAACCCATGCAGAGAGTTTATGTTGAGGATGTAAGAAGGCACTGGGGCTATTGCACTGATGTGATAGTCTACTGTCATGTATCTTTCTACAGGGAATCAGAGACAGGGGTCCTTGCTGATTAAGGTGGGGATTGGGAGCCATCTTTAGGGAGTAAAGGAATAGAGTCAGTCAAAACAGTTCAGCCAAAATACTTTATTTCACAAAAATCTGTTTCAATGTAAAATCATACACATGTTAATATTTTATTTTGGAAAAAAAATGAAAATCTATTTAAAATGTTAAATTGTCCCATATTGATATTTGGCACCAAGGGAAAAATCTATTTTTTTCTAGGATGAAAAAAATAAACATGATCTCCATTTTCAGCATTTGAAAACTGACTGCAGGGAATTTGACTTTTTCACACAGCTTTATAGTCAGTGTTGCTTTATGTCCCTTTAGCTAGAGAAGGAGTTAGATAAGGGAGAGACATCACATGCAAGGCTGTTCTACCACATAGAAGTAAGGTGTGAATGGAAGGGGGGGAATATTCTATGCAGAGAAGGACCTGTGAAATAAGGATCAAATACAGCACCATACCCCAATCTCTCTTTTCCGAGAGATCCCAGAGCTCCAGACCCAGAGTTGAGACTTAGGCCCTTCTTTTCTTTTCATCATGGGGACCTGCTCAAGTGAAGGTGCTTCCAGTTATGCAATGCTAATTGCATTGCATAATTTACAGAATAGCCTTGAGTAGAAGCAGCTCTGAGTCTTTATAGCATAGTCTTGAGTAGAAGCAGCTCTGAGACACGTTGGCCATGTATTAACCTCATGCCAATCCCACAACTGCTGCTGAGAAACAGGCCCTGCTCACTCTCTTCCAATCTGCCTCTATCCCAGCCTGATAATTAGACAGGATGGACAGCCTAGTGGAGTCTTGAACATATGCTCTGCTGCCAGTCTTGGGGTGGTGTCAGATATTCAACTTCATTCCGACTAAGTCAGGGGCCAGCAAAATATGGCCCGCAGGCTGGTTCCGAAACCCCAGGCCATTCAATCCAGCTGCAAGGCACCCCAGCCCCTTCCCACCCCAGCCCCCACCCAGAAGCCTCTGCCTGAAGTTGCTTTCCCTGCACGTGGCTACTCCAGCACCACGTAGCCCCCAGCTGCATTGCTGGACCGCAGGAGCATGGGGCCGCACCAGTACCCCAGGGCCAGGAGTGGCTGGGGTGTGTGTGTATGTGTGTGTCTGAGCAACGAGGGAGAGGGAGACAGAGAGAGCAATGAGAGAAGGAAGGAGAGAGAGAGAGAGAG
>NW_017729029.1:37453407-37459441 GCF_001723915.1 Gavialis gangeticus
CTCAAGTGAAGGTGCTTCCAGTTATGCAATGCTAATTGCATTGCATAATTTACAGAATAGCCTTGAGTAGAAGCAGCTCTGAGTCTTTATAGCATAGTCTTGAGTAGAAGCAGCTCTGAGACACGTTGGCCATGTATTAACCTCATGCCAATCCCACAACTGCTGCTGAGAAACAGGCCCTGCTCACTCTCTTCCAATCTGCCTCTATCCCAGCCTGATAATTAGACAGGATGGACAGCCTAGTGGAGTCTTGAACATATGCTCTGCTGCCAGTCTTGGGGTGGTGTCAGATATTCAACTTCATTCCGACTAAGTCAGGGGCCAGCAAAATATGGCCCGCAGGCTGGTTCCGAAACCCCAGGCCATTCAATCCAGCTGCAAGGCACCCCAGCCCCTTCCCACCCCAGCCCCCACCCAGAAGCCTCTGCCTGAAGTTGCTTTCCCTGCACGTGGCTACTCCAGCACCACGTAGCCCCCAGCTGCATTGCTGGACCGCAGGAGCATGGGGCCGCACCAGTACCCCAGGGCCAGGAGTGGCTGGGGGGTGTGTGTATGTGTGTGTCTGAGCAACGAGGGAGAGGGAGACAGAGAGAGCAATGAGAGAAGGAAGGAGAGAGAGAGAGAGAGAGTGTAGTGAGCGAAGCACAGTGTGTGTGTAGTGAGCAAAGCACACAGTGTGTGTGCAATGAGGGAGGGAGAGGAAGAGTGTGTGTGTGTTTGTAGGGTAAGTCCCACAAGCACCCCCACCATACACATGCACCCCTCCTCACACTGCCATACATACAGACCCGCAGCACCCACACCCCCTCACATACCCCAGCCACCCTCTGCTCATACACAGCTCCTACACACTGCCTACCCACCCACACCTCACATGTCCACCCACATGCTCCCTCACCCCACACACCTATCCACCCCCTACAACTCCCCACACACACCCATACCCTCCCCCTTGTACCCACACACTCACAGCCCCCACAGTATACAAAAGTAAGTGCTGGGAGAAGCCTGTCCTTTCATTATTGAACATAGCTTGGATCTTCTTTGACACGTGGCACCTACCTCAGTAGTTCTGCTCGGCTCCATTCTCCCCTTGCTCGTATTGGTTCTGCACCAGTGTAATTCTGCTCTGTCCTGCAGAATTACTTCTCTTTTGCACCAGGGAAAGAAAAATCCAGCTTGATTCAGCCACAGATCTGATAGCACTGGTCACTAAGAGCAAAATCCAATAAAGGTTTTTGTCAGGACAGGGGTGTAGGCAGTTTGAGGGAAAGCAGGGGCCTAGGGCTAGTTGGACGGCAGAAACCATGTTACCAAAACCAAAGGGAAAACCAGAAGCAGACTCTACAACACAGTTCAGGGTCAGGATTCAGGTATCAGATGTTGAGTACCAATCCAAGGGGCAATCTACAGGGCAAAGTACAAAACCAGTGCCAAACTAGAGTCAGCAGCCAGGATACAGATCTTTTGGGAAGCCAAAGTCAAATCCCAGAAAAAGCCAAAACCCAGGATCAGGAACCAGGAGGCTTGCCATAGCAAAACTATTGACTGGCCTGCAAGCCCAGGGCCCCAGCTGGTGTTAAAAGAATAGGCAGCACTCCCACAGCCAAGGATGCTTGCTGCTCCTGAAGCACGCTAGCTGAGGCTTGCTGCAGGTGTGGCTACTGAGGTACTTGACCCAGGCTGGCCTGCCTGCTCATAGTCCCTGACAGTAACTGGCCTAAGCTGGTCTGCCTGATCAAAGACTCTGAAAGACATAAGTACCTACACTTGGATTTAGGTGGAATTTAGGTATCCAAGTACAAAATTACAATCCTGAAAAGCCTGGCTCAGCTGCTGCCTAGACTCCATAGGTATTTTATTTTTTACTTTAAAGCCCCTGGACACTTAGATGTGCCTGCCTGGAACTGCCCCAGCCTTACCAGGTCTGAGCCCCTCAAAGCTGCACTCTTTATTTTAGCTCCTAGAAGGTATTTCCAGAGCACACCCAACACTCACCTTTGCAGCTGAAAACCAGTTCAATTCTCCTCTCATACTGAAGTGGTTCAAAGGAACTCTCCCATCTCCCAGGACTGGGGGTCTTCAAAAGGAAGCTGGACAATCACCTCACCAGGGTCATTTGACCCCAGTACTCTTTCCTGCCATGGCCGGGGGTCGGTCTTGATCTGCTCAGGTCCCTTCCAACCCTACCAACTATGAAACTATGACTGTGGTATCATAAGGCTAGAGCCAGCCCAATAAAACAGCTTGCTCTTTCCTGGAGCTTACGCAGTCCACACAGGTCTGCAAGGGAAGCACTCCATCCAGTAGGACAATGGTCCTCAACCTTTCTACTCAAGATATCCATCACTCAAGGCACCCCTCAGAAAATGCCAGCTCTAGGCTTTCACATATTTTTTGACCAATCCTTCTGTTGCACAGAACTCAGAAAAACTAAAACATCAGAATATTTTAGATATTATTGATTCTTCTTTGAAAACTTTAGGTTTATCTTGTGAATCATGTAGGTGTTTGCACACCTAACAGTGCTAATATTACATAACACCCTTATAAGGATCTCACAGCACCTGATGGTGCCATGGTACCCTAGTTGGGAATCACTGCATTAGGGACTTGCTGTCTCGAAACTTCACCTCTGTAGCTATTCCGGCTGCAAAGTTAAAAAGAGAAATTAGGACATATGAGCTTAGAGAGGTAGATTGAAGTGAAAACATGAATGGCTAAGGGAACTTTTTGTAGAAAATCTTGGCGATTTTGTAGTGCTCAAAACTTCCAGAAATGGTTTCTGCTTCCAAAAGAGGGAACCCTTGCAAGGGAACAAGTGAAGAGAAAAACAGAAAATAATAATAATAACGATGATGATGATGATGATCAGAGCCACATTGTGCAAGCACCTAGATACCACGGTGATAGACATAACAAAACCCTGGGAAATCCTCAGTTTGGAAGGTCAAACATCTACAAGCTGATGGAAATAAAGAAAGGATTGTTTCTCAGTGCCAGAAAACATAACCAGACTTTGAGCAGTGGGATATCCTGTTCTGTTGTTTTCTGTAAGCCAACACAGCATACACAGGAAGATGTTCCCAGCAAAATTGGAACAACCACCTCTGCATCCTCTTATTAATTGATCCTTCAGCCATCACTGTGCTGCATATGTGGCGGGCTACTGCCGAGCACGTCCAGGTTCAGAGACTCTTCATTGTGATTGGTGGAACCCTTCCACCAACTGGGCAATTGCTGGGGAGGAGCTTGCCCCACCCCAACCCCGGGCGAGGCGGAGAACCCAAACCTGGTTGAAGCCTGCACCTTGCTTCAACCTAATTGGTCTGTTTACAATCCGAGGGTATAAAAGAGCAGTGTGCCCAGCACACAGGAGGCTGTGTTGAGGGACAGAGTAGAAGATGGGCAAAGAAGAAGCTGGTTTGAGCTGGCCAGGAGAGCAGAGCTGTTGCCCTGAAGAGCCCCGAAGCCCCCTCACTGAATGGGAGCAGCAAGCGGCCATGGCCCCAGCCCTACTGTGGAGGAGCATGATGAATGGTGCACAGCTCAGTGCACGGAGCCCAACCCTGGAAGCTGCATGAGGCAGCTTGGGTCTGCAACCCCTGGCATACGGCCAGAAATGTGGCACACAGTCAGGTGCATGGAGCAGGACCCTGGGAGCTGCACAAGGCAGCTCAGGTCTGCAACCCCTGGCGTGTGGCTAGGAATGTGGTGCACAGGCTGGTGCACGGAGCAGGGCCCTGAGAGCCACTCGAGGTGGCTTGAGTCTGCAACCCCTGACTCAGGACCAGGCAGTTTGTGCCAACAGGGATTGGGACCTTGGGAGTCACTTGCAGCAGCTCAGGTCTGGGTCCCCTGGCACAGAGCCAGGGACCTGGTGCACAGTGCTGCACAGAGGGCCTGGGAGCAGACTGAGCCCCAGTGTTGCATGAGGCAACCCAGGCCTCCAACCCTTAGCAGAAGGCAAAGCCCCCAGGAGCATGTGATGGTGCTCAGGGCTCCAAGTGGGCGAGCAGCCCAGAAGGAGTCAAAGGCCCAGGAGGCTCATGCAAGTAAGGAGCAATGTGCCTGAGGGACCAAGAGCTGCTCATTCTGGATCCTGTAGATGTGAGTTTCTGGGGAAAAGGATTCCCAAAGGGGAGGGGAAATTCCTCATGTATAGTGAGGGGCTTCTGTAGGGGAGGTCCCAGCAGGAGAGGGCCTCTCTGATTTCATTCACGGGGGTTTGTGGAAGGCCCAAGGGCATTAGGGTTTTCCCTTCCCATTAGTCACTGGAGTGCAGCCAAGGCCTTAGAAACAGCCTGGGCTTTGGGGACTTTTGAAGAGTCAAGTTTATTTTTGATGTTTACACACTTTGTATTTTGTGATTTGTGCGCCTCATAGTTTGTAACACTGTGTCTTATATTTTGTGTATTTTTATAATTGTCTATTGGCAGTTTAATAGAGTATATGACTCTTAGCTGGGGCTCTGCTGGGACTCCTTCATTGATGCTTACCTATGCTTACATGTACTTACCTGTTGCTTACCTGTTTCAGATCAACTGCTTACCCGTGCATTGTTTGATGGTTCTTGAGGTGGTATAATCTTTCAGCCTTCATTTGTGAGATATAATGCTACATGACAATTGTATATTTGTGTATATATGTTCCTCCAATATCAATTTCTTTAAATTGTATATATATTAATAAATCTGTACAGAGTTAAGCATTCCTTGTCCTGGCCTGACTCTATAGGGAATAGAGGGAACTGGTTTGCATTTGCAGATCCCTCTCACAGCACTCCTCTGCACTGTGGCCAGCAGGTAGGTGTGTACAGGTCCCCCGTTGTTATGTGGCATGATTTTTTATTGTGTGTGGCTCTGCAAGTGTGCAGCTTAGAGAGAACACTGATGCTGAGCCAGGTCAGAGCAGACCCAGCTGGTAGGGGGCCTGGTAGTTCAGCCTGCCAGCCTTGGGCTGCTCAACTCAAAGTGTTGCAGAGGGTCTGGCTGGGGTACAAGGGTGCTTTGGTGTGTGGCTAGCTGGCAGGCAGCCCCTGCACAGATGCGCCCTTTTGCTCCCCCATGGAATAAAAAACTCTTCAGTAGGATAGTACTTGTATTTACAAGTACTAACTTACTGTGGACTTAATTAGTTTACTCTGCCTAATAGTCCCGCACATCTAGAAGCTGAAACATTTGCTACGGAGCTAATTAAGCAATTCTGCAGTAAACATCTCTTATAGATATGCCCTGGGATGGGCAGAGTAAGGCATCTTGGCATGGCATTCCAGCTAGGCAGCACACTGAGCCGGGAGCCACCTGACAACATCAATTGGTGAGCAATGTCACAGGGCATGGGGGAGGGGAAGCTTCTAAAGTGCAGCAGTCAGTGAGTGGTGTCACAGGGAAGGGGCAATGTTAGAGAGCCGTGCTCAGCAAGTGATGTCATTGAGTTGTTGGGGGAGTCCCAGAAGTGTGTGGTGGCTGTGGACAGCAGGTGAGGGCAAAACAAGAGACCTCCCAGACAGGATGCTTCCCACAAGGCTCATTTGGATATAAACCAATGCCTTGCAACTTGCTGCTGCTCCCCAATGGAAGGTTTGCTGGGCACCTCTCTCCTTTTTGCTGGTGTAATGTTTGTAATCATATCACTTTGCCCTTGTCCAGAGCCTTCCATTTCTGGCCCCAAATTACACTGTTAGTTAATTAACCTTTACAAGCCCCACCTGCCTCCAAACTGTGAGGTGAACAGCAATGTGAGCAAAAGGAAACTCAGGCCTGTAGAGTTTAGAAGTGAATCACAGAACCATAGAAGATTTGGGTAGGAAGGGACCTCAGGAGGTCATCTAGGCCAAACGCTTGGAGCAGGACTGTCCCCAGTTAGATCATCTGAAGTCCAGAGCAGACAGAAAACGAAGACAATGAAAATATTTTAAAAGTTAGCAAAGTTGGATCTAAAATGCTTGCCCCTCCCCTGTTCTTCATTGCAAGTTGTTATCCCTATTTTCCAGCTGGAAAAAAAAACTGAGGCAAAGGCTAGCTGATTGGTT
>NW_017729029.1:37459693-37460729 GCF_001723915.1 Gavialis gangeticus
CCACAGAGAGCCAGTACAAAACTACATCTTTATTTTTTGCATCCCAATCATTCTCTTTTAACCATTAAATGATACTTCTCTATATCCCCCAGATTCTTGTAAGATGACATCCAGGATAAATTGAGACACAGGAAAGGTCACAAAGGGAGAGAGTAGGAGGAAGAAAAGGCATCTCCACTGTTGTTGCTCTAGATTTAAATGGAAATGCTGGGACCTGCTCAGCCAGATGATGTGTGAGGGAGCAGTGACACAGGAATCATAAAGATGATGTGCCAGTTGGAGGCTGGTGATGTGTTGGAGCCATTCTTCACCAGTCAGAGACTGTCAGAGCCAGAAAGCAGATGGTTCCAGGCAGACAAAACAGCAAAGCTTAGTTTTTTGGTTCTTTGGTTCCTCTGTCCTCTGGTCACTATAATGAGTGACAGAAGAGGGAATGAGAGGTGGGCAAAAATAGATACTCTGTTGGTTAATCAGTTTCAAAATGGAAAAAAAAGAGACTGTTTTGGTTTTTAGCAATTTTGGATTAAGCAAATTTTAAAATAATTCAGGTTGAAATATTTTATTTTGATTTTGAGCTGTTTAAAATGCTTGAATTTTTAAAAATAAAGTGAAAGGAAATTATAAAGCAAAAAGTCATTTCCAATTTACATTCTGTTTAGGAAGTATTGAGATTAGTCATTTAATCTTTTTCTGAATTTTTTTTTCAAAATGCAAAAACAAAAGTAAGTGGAAAACCATGTGGTATCAGTATTGATCTTTGCAATGACATCAACAGATTTTTCAATCTGGTCTTTAATGTACTTGATGTGACCTGCATTGGTCTGCATCTTGTGCAGTCATTTGTGTGGTATGGCGTGCAAAAGACTTCCCTTCTGATTTGGTAGCATTTTATACCTACCTAAAATGGGGTTTACAAGGTACAGGGCAACATGTGTACAATAAACCAATAATCCCAGTTGTGACAGGCTCTTTTCTTGGTCAGTCTTACCACAGATTACGAGGAGTTGGGAAGACAGTGAACAGGCTTGGTGATCTT
>NW_017729029.1:37460740-37462652 GCF_001723915.1 Gavialis gangeticus
GTCCAAAGGGTTTTATCGGCGTTGAGGTTGACTAGGACTTCAGTATGCGATCCCAGTCCTTGAAGTCAGTGCGTTGGAGGGTTAGGAGGAGTTTACGCTTCAGCTCGCCTATCGCTCTAGGGCTGTAGCTTGAAGGATCGCTGGAAGGATCTCGAGTTGAAGAGGATCCTTACAATGTCTCTGTGGCCACGGGTCATGATGCACAACTGGTGCCTGTAAAGGGCGCGGGATTTCTGGACCGCCATCATCGCTGATTCCAGTGACAGTGTTAAGAAGTCGTCGAGGAAAGGACGGTCCTCCACTGCGGGTGGGTGTTGTCGCCGAGTCAGCGAGTTCATCGGGACTCTCAGTGCTGCTGCTCGAGCGTGCTGGTGTTGTGAGAGAGGTGCGTGGGGTCGCGATCCGCTGCTTGGGTATGGAGAGAGAAACGGCTCCTGCAAGGGCATTAACGAATGGCTGCGAATGTGGGGCATGAATAGGTTGAGCTCCCTCGTGGACTTGGTGTGGCTTCTCATGTACTGCACCGGCAACCAAGGCTGAGAGGGAGATAGGCCACGGCATGTTGTCAGCTTCCAGGACAGTCGAACCGGGAAGCAGCCCTAAACTAAAGCTTCCATGTGTAATGAGGCTAATGGCTTCTCGCCGGCTAAGTGTCTCATGTCCGCAATCTAATACTAATTGCCCGAGCCATTGCGCTGGGGTTTCATCTTCCTGTCTTGCCGTCCGGTTGATAAGCTCATTCATTTCACTGCGGTCACGATCGCGGGTGGTCCGCTCAGTGATGAGATTCCCATCTCTGTCTTTCCAGGTCTTTATTATCTCGACTGGCTGAGCTTGGAGCGAAGGGTTCGGCTGGGGGCCGGGCGCAGGCGGAGCGGCATCTGTAGGAGGCGCGGCTTGCGTCCCACTGCCTCCTGGATCAGGGAGGGGCGGGTATAGTGACGTCACCACTGAGGGTGGTGCCTTCCCCTCCGGATAAGGTGGTGGGGGCAGAGCGGTGGGCGGTGCCGCTGAAATGGCGGGCAGTGGCCCAGAAACGTTGGGCTCATGGCTGCCGCCAGAGGGAGGGTCAGCTTTTCCCACCGCACGGCTAATGGTGATCAGCGCCATTTCATAGTCGTTAAGGCGCCTGAGCGTGGCCACAAAGCCCTCTAAACAAGCACGTAAGCACTCTGCCTTCTTTCCCTTTTTCTTATCATTTATTGTCCCGAGAGCGGTAAAAACTCCCCGTAACCTCCAGTGACTTGCGCCGCCGGGAATAATAAACTGAGGAGGGTTCACCCCCTCCGTACAGCGCTTCTCGCTTGTCAGGGGCATTATCTTTTTCGTGAGGGCATCCCAATCCTGAGAGGGAGAAGGGTCGGTATCTTGCTGGTCACCCGGGGTAAGCTCTTTGGCCACTGTTACACAGGCGTCAGGGGCATCTTGATTAGATGGCACAGCGAACAACACATTCGAGTCCCTGAGCACACACCCTAGTGCTTGGCCCGTTAAGCGAACTTCCCTAGGGTGCCGGGTTCGGACTGATGCCACACACAGAATGGCTGGGTGCCATCGTTATCCACGTGGCTGGGGGCCTGGTGAAACTGTAAATGACCCCACAGTTCATCTGAGCTTCCGGTCGTCCAATGGCCAGATGCCCATGGACAAGCCTGACACCTTGACTGGTCGTCCCTATCGTGATCTGCAGCTGACCATCCTGTTCGTGACGCCATGTGACAGGATCTTTTCTTGGTCGGTCTTACCACAGATCACGAGGAGTTGGGAAGACAGTGAACAGGCTTGGTGATCTTTATTGATAACTGTTAACGTAGCTGCGCAGCAGCTTAAACTCACTCACCACACCTCACGAACCCTAATGGTGCGTGAGACCAATGGATCTGGCTGGTGAGTTGTCTCAGGGGTTTCAGGT
>NW_017729029.1:37462674-37474681 GCF_001723915.1 Gavialis gangeticus
TGCCTTGTAGAAAGTTCTAGCTGCTGTCTATCTTTTACACTCATGGCAGAAAGGCAACTATAGTCTGCCTAGCAACCATTACATAACTTTGTATAACTTTTCTGATTGGCGAACATGGCCACTTAACAAACATAATGATCACAACACCAGTTAATCAATTAAGACTCAGGCAGGCATTAAGGCTACCCTGGATTATTGTTTAAAAGTTATTAAATTTATTAAAATAATACATGAAGAAATATGCAGAAGGAAAAATATTAGCTAATATGCAGGATAGAGACAAGGAGAAATGTTAATTAATAACTGGCTGTAAGGTGAGAATGCAGTTACAGGTGAGACTGCAGTCACTATGGAGTTATTTCTGTTTTAGTGTGACTGGAAACCAGTAGCCTTAGCTTTGAATCAGTTTCTTACCTGAAACCAGGGCAAATCTGTCACAATCTCTTAATTATAAATGACCTAAAAAAACCTGCACAAATGTATTTGTTTTTAACACTTGGTTCTTGCTTCAAAATCATGTTATAAAATAATGTTAACATAAAGACCACGCATTTTGGCCATAGAGATCCAGCATTTCAACGAGCTTTTGCAAGCAGTTCTATCTCCTTTTCCACAAAAAGGGAAACTGAGGCACAGAAAGACTAAATTACTTCCCTAAATTAGTGAAAAAATGCCAACGCTTGAAATGGAACTCAGCTCTACAAGTTTCCAAGAGAATGCCCTGTTCTTTAGACCTCACTATCTCCCTGTGGGGTGCATACTTGAAGGTCATTTTAGATGTGTCCAGTAACTGAGTTACTCCAAAACAAAAGATGAGGAGAAGAAATACCGCTGATCTATGAAAATTACCCTTCCCAGAATGCAAGAGGATGGAAACAAGCAATCTGTAGTTGAATGGAGTAATTTTCAGCCATGAGAATTTATAATACTGCTCTGTTACTTTAGTAACTGAGGGAATGTTCTGTTTTATCCCAGCAAATTAAGAGTTATTGAGTTCTTCTCTTTTTTTGAGTTTTGTAAAGAGCCCCCTGGCACCTAACAGTAGAGAAAGTCCTGGGGATGTACAAATGATGTAACAAAAGTGTTTACAGAAGAGACTTCCAGCATTCAAGAAGAGGGAACAGGCACCAACATCATATGAAGCCAACATCATATGAAGCATAGCAGAGGGATTTGGCTGCAACTGAACAACAAAGGGCCAAAACTTTAGTGGAAACCAAGTGGCTCAGCTGGGACTGGAAGTATGCTTGGATGGCTTGAAGCCACCTTAGCATTTCCTCAGCCTTGAATCATTTGGTCTAGTTCAGTTAAGTTCCTAGTCTGAAGCTTCAATTTACCTCAGCTGTCAACAGTCCCAAAAGGGCATTTTACTTAGATGGCAAGGGGTGAGGCTACGTAAGACATTTACTGTGGAGCTGACTAATTAGCTCTGCAGTAAAGTCTAAGCATCTACACGTGCAGTGCTATTAGGAAAGAGTAAACAAATTTACTCCACTGTAGGGTAGCACCTGTAAATGTAAGTACTATCCTATAGTTATTTACTCCACCTCAGTGCATGTGCAGACACTGATGGGGCTGACTGGGGCACAAGGGTGCATCAATGTGTGGGCTGCCTGCTGGCTTGCCCCGCACTGGAGCACTCTTGTGCCACAGCTAGCCCCTCTGCAGCACATAGAGCTGGGTTGGACCAGCCCATGGTTGGCAGGCTGATCCCTTGGTCCCTCTACCAGCCAGGGCTGCTCCAGCTCAGCTCAACATGCTCCGGTCCCGAGCACACATGAAAAGGCAGTGCCCAGAAGCTATAAACTCCAGCACAATACACACCAGCGTTTATGGGGTCACATTTAATTGCATGTGTAGATGCACCTGGTCTTTCAGGTAGGGACCATCTTTTTAGTATATTTGTGCAGTGTCTGGCACAGTGAAGATCTGCTCTATGAATGAGGTTCCTAGATCCCAGACATTCCTCACAAAGCAACCGCAGGGAGGGTGAGTGGTGTAGGAAGCTGGCTTTAGGTCTTTTTTCAGCAGACACAGTGATAGAAAACTGGCCGAATTCAGGCCACGGTCTGTCCCAGAGTATTAGGAAGGTGTCTACGAAAATGATTCTTCCCCAGGGCATACCTCAGGCCCATCTTTAAACTGTCTTCTGAAATCGGAGATCTTAACCCGTCAAAAATCCAGTATTTAGAATGTTGTGCCAAATGTTTTCTCTGATCAGCCTTGGTCCATGGACTGTTTGGAGACAGGTTCTCGTGTGTATTTGATGTCTTTAAAGTTGAGCTTTGCTCATTAGTTTTGATTGGGTACTTGGGTCATGTGGTTTATGTCTCCCTGATTAGGTACAAATTACTTTCATTGTGTCAGGGGGAAGAAACTCATGACCACACCTCTGAAATTTGCTTTCAGCAGACATCCTTACATATTTGTGTAAAATCCACTTCCTTCTGAGCATTCCTGCCAGAAACCTGAACATTTGCAGAGTGTGAATACAGTCACAGAAAATTTGTGTTTTGAGAGAATACATACATATGTATTTTTCAAATGATTTGCCCAGTTGTAGATATTGCAACAGGCTTTGGCTCCAAAGCAAGAGGCCAAAGTCTGGGTGACTTGTACCACCTGGGAAGGGTGATAATTGTGCTGCAATTCACTCTGTATAGAGTGTTATATCACTCTCATGAAAGGCAGTTTATAAATACATTGGAAGGCAATGACACATGCATCTTAGCTAAATGTTCTTGTAAGGGGTATTACATTCATTTGGCCCAACATCAGTCAATCAGTCAACAAACAAGCTTTGGTCCTGTCTAAACATCCAAAATTCCTTTAGCATTTACTATAAAGACATGGACCTTGTACTTTCTTGCCTTATGCATCCAAACCTCCCTTGCAGATCACTGGAGGGCTTGGATAGACAAGGCATAAAGACTACGACCTACAGTCTTGGAAGCTTTGCCTCCCCTGAAGGCTTAGCAGCAGTTAAAAGAGTTAGTGTGTCAGGGATTGGAAGTCCAGTGTCAGGACCGGTCTCCTTATGCCTTTGCTAAGGGAAGGAGCGTCTTACCTAATCTTGCAATGTCACTGGTTTAGCAAATGGCTTCAAGTGGCTCTTTGACCAGAAGGATTATTGGGTGTAAAGATGTGGGAGTCAAATGGTAGACAGGGGGATTTGTTGGAGTTCATTTTAAACACAACGCCTCCAAGGGAAAAAAAGAAAGGAGTTGGAGCTCTTCTGCATTACTGGTCTGATCCTGCTCCTTTTTTCTCTTGTGCAAATCAAGGATAACTACATTGCTTTGAATAGCATTTCTCTGTATTTACAGCAGGATGATGGAAAGTAAAATTTTGGCCCTGGAGGTTTACACTTGGGCCAGAGTCTCAATTTCGATCCCCTTGCTTCTCAGTGGTCCAGTGCAGCGATATATGTGGCAGATAAAGGCACTTCAGGACTCTGTGTATAAGCAGAATCATAAAGGGGGAGATTGTAGGGCAGATGTATTGCCCATATCACACCCTCACACCATTCTGCTGTAACAAAGGCATTCTGGGGAGATGAAGGCCATAGCAGAGGAGGACGGCTCTATGCTGGCTGCTTAGGTGTTGGCATGACTCCTGGGGACAGCAGTATAGTGTTGTTATAGCCATAATGGCACAGGGAATATGCCTGAAACAGGATTTGTTTTGTAATATCATTTGTTGGGCCAACACTGTTGTTGGGAGAAATGTTGGACAAACTTTTAGGCAGCTAATGACTTGAGGATGGGCACTTTGTGCCCTCAAGTTTCTCTGACAGTTGGCCCAATAAGCACATTACCAAACAAATCCTGCTCTTTGGACCAGGGCCAATTACAAGAAAGAAAAGCTTTCAAGCTGGGCCAAACTAGCCCCTAAACTACCTCAACTTTGGGGCAAGGGCATGAAAAAGGGGCTTACTTCTACCTTTGCCCTCCCCACAACAGACCTGGGCCGAGTACAGTTCAGTTATATCAAACCTCTTGGGTCTTGCTGCTTGTCCCTGCCCCTGTAAAGCGGTTCTATATTTCATAGTAACCAATTGAAGCAGTCGATGGTGGTGACATTGCTGAGATCATTAGAAGAGTACTGAAGAGAAATGATTAGCAGAGGGCTCCTTAATTAGTGGTGGAGCAGTTCCTGTTCACACCCATGCAAACTTCATACATCTTTTTTACTTGGGATCATCTGGTGAGTAGCTGCAAAGGAATCTGATAATGGCAGCACTCTCTGGTTAGAAGGGTAGACTGGACTGTACTTAGTCATCTAGAGAAGCCCTGAAGAATATTTACAAGAGAACAAGGTAATTCTTAAAGACATTTAAGTGCTGCCCAAGCAAACTGAGCTATTGAATTTTGTAAGATGCCTCAAAATGTATCTCATTCTCTGTTGCAACCAGTAGGATTTCAGAGTAGTTTCTATAGGATCCCATTGCTTGTATGGAACTAATTCATTCTACAGATGTTTTCACCAGTCTTTTAATCAGGGCTTGGGCTGGAGGTTGGGGGAGGTTGGATTTACTTTATTAATGCTACAGACATAAACAGACATCACATTGCTCTGGGAAGAAAGCTTTTTGTTGTGGGATCTTACAAACATAAAGTCTGTTGTGCCAGTTTAAGTACCTGTGAATTATGTGAGATAAAATGTCACACTTTTCCCCTGGACAATGCTGTGTGCTTCTGTAAGTTAATCATGACTCATTTAAGTTTACTGCCATTCATTCCAGGGACAAGTCTGTCAAAGGGGAAATGATGCAGCTTGGAAGGACTATATGTGTAAATGGCTATGTGACTTGTGTTTTGGTCTGAGTTGAAACCTGGGACAATCAGGCCTTCCTCAGATGAGATCTCTGTTTACAGCCTATGTCAGATGGGGGAAATTTGCTGAACTGTTAAGGTAAGAGAAGTTGTCTTTTATGTTGCAATATAGATTGTAGGTTTTAATTTATGGGCTGGCTGCCAAGAGCCTAGGCTCAAGGCAGGAGAAACAAAGAAAAGGTAGTTGGAATAAGAAAACAAGTTGCATGGATGCGTGTGAGGATTGATTGGGTATATGGATGACGATATAGGGTTTAAATCCATTCTCTGCTAAAGTCTGTGACCTGATTTTACCACTCCAGCTGCCCTAGTGAAAGCTACAGCAGCAGAATGTGGCACTTGTGTTCCCAAGAACCAGAGGTTTCCTTCACGTTGAAGGTATTCAGCCAATCTTCGACTGGCTATGAAAGCCACCATTGTGCAAGAGAGCATAGTGGAGAGACAAGATGTTCAGCCCTTTCTCTTCTCCTTTTAGATGGAGAAAGCACTGGATTTGAGGGAGAAGAAAAGTATTCAAGACACTTGTAGGCAGCTGCACCCCACATCTCTCAGATATGCCAGATCCAAGAAAGGTCTTGGAGCCCCCTCTCTGTAGGAGAGGCAGGGAAGAGTACACAATGTGTATGTATATTTATTTATTTTGGGGGGGTATAATCCATGTGATGTGTTGCCTGGCAACAGGCTGGGAGTGCTGATGTCATGCAGAGCAACTGCTTTTCAAGGCTGTGAACAGAGATGTGAGGTCTGTGTGCGTATATACCAGAGACAGGGAGAGAACAGGAGCAGGAATGGTGAAAGCGGAGTTGCCGGAAACCAGTAGCATCAGTGGATTCAGGTGTATCCAGCCCTTTTGGGCAGGAGTCTGTGCTCAGAAAGGATAAGGCATTTCCAAGAGTAAGCCAGATGGAGGGCACCTTCACTGATAGACTGTCTTTTGTTTGGGGTGAATGTGGAGTAAAACAGACTGGTAAAAATCCCACTTTTGCTAGTTACTCATGGCAACATTATTATATGTACTTTACTCTTTCCTACTAGATTGCTAGGTGTGATCTACTAATGCAGCTATTACCTGGCTTGAATTTCATTAAAAAAAGCCTGTTTTAAAAGGCTTTGGAGACAGGCAACTGTGCCAAGAGAGATGTGGTATGTATGTCATAAAGGGACAGAGGGTAACAAACCCTTTCCCAGGATGCACAGTGTTCCAGATTCTTCCATCCTTCCTCCATGTGTAGATTCCCACAGGAGACAGCCAGCGAGCATGTTTTGAGAGAGGAAACAATAAGCTCTGCCTCTTCTGGCAAGAAGCATCTCCAAGTAGATACCTTCTACAACAAGTTTAGGCGTCCCGGATTCAGGCATTCAACTCTGCTTTTCACAGTTCAACTCTGAATGACTTCGTCGTGGTGGAACGGAACGAAGGGGATCACCACTTCCTTTCTGAGTGCAGAAGGAATCACCCAGGAACACCTCAGAGAGCTGATTATTTTCTAAAAGAAAACCACCCCAACAAAGTACAATTTGATCCCCACCTGCAGCTCATAGCCACCAATCCCAGGGAATGGATGCAGACACAGCTGCTGAAAATAAAAATAAAGAAAGACTTATTTTCTGGACAGATCCACAGCTCCCTCCACCCTCACACACACAAGTGGGTGTCATCCTCATTGCCCGAAAGATACCCAGCAGCTGCAACAGAGGCAAGACAAGATGGTGAAAGCTGTTGCAGAGAAGACAAGCTGCTTGCTTTATATTATACCCACACACACAATTTGCAGTGGAGGCTCTGGTGTCAGGAGAAGGCTATTAATCATGCTGAGATGTCCTGATTAAGTCAAGCATTGGCGATGACATCGGGGGGGAAGGTAAATCATTTATCTAGCACTGGAAGCTCCAGGAAACTGCCATGGGTAGGGGCCTGCATATTCTATATAAACACACCTCTCTTCTTCCCCGCCCCATACCACCCTGCAGTCCCTCGTAAACATGGAGCATTACCTTAGGATGCTGGAGGAATGACAATCTCTGTTGCTATAGCAACAGTGAAAAGCTGCAGCAAGCAACAACCAGGCATGAGTTTGCAATTGGCAGATTGGTGAAATGTCTGATGGATTAAAAGCCACACACACACCAACTTGTGCTGCCAGTTTGCATAATGATATCACAAATTTGGGGAGAAAAGCAATATAACTCTTAATGCTGCACAGGACTAAGAAGTGGGGGAAAGACTTCATCAGCAAGAAACATATTTAACCACTTGCATACTCCTCCCCCCACCCCATCTTGCTCTGTTCTAGCTAAGCCTCTGGAACCATACATTAGCCCAGTTTGCTCCAAAGCATCCCATTCGCTCTTTGGCTTACAGAGTTTTCAGTTAACCTGCATTGCCTGTGCAGTTTGCTGTGAGATCTGATGGCAGATCATGTTTACATTGTTCATGGTTTTGGAAGGCTTTTACCATGCATTAATACTTAACCCACTGTTATCTTAAAAGATGTCCAGTTGAAAGTAATACTCAAGTATTTGTAAGCTGGTGGAACAGATCAATACCACAGAACTGCCAGCATATTTTCCCCCTCAATGTTTTAGATTGCATTGGTAATAAATAAAAGAAAATTATCTGATGCAGATAGAAAATGATTCTTAGCCATAGGTACAATCAGCCCTGTAACATCTGGCTGTAGAATTTGCTTTCTGACTTGCAAAAAATATATAGAATTTCCTGAATTCCTTATAAGGACCCAGGCTTTGCCTCATTCACATCAATGAGAAATCCAGATAACAAGGATCTTCTTGCTTGGTGGAAACTAGCTACTAGTAGGGTCACCCTACCCAATTTTTATTTCTATTCTCATAACAGCCTGTAATGGGGGCCTGCTCTGGGCTGATCTCCGGGCCCACCCACCTGTTTCTGGGCTAGCTGCTCACCAGGCTTTGTTGTTAATTATTTAATTGATCTTAATAAAGCAGGAGGCTGCCTATTTCTTGCCCTGATGCCAGGGGGTGCTATCTGCGGCTCCATTCCTCCCCTACACCACAGCCCAAGCCTCATAGATGTTAACATGTCACCGGCCCCAAACTGGGCCCCAGAATCCTACTAATCCTGGCCCCTGGGTTGTGGGGGCTAGGGGTTAAGGTGCCCCAACCCACCTTTCACCAGGGTGGTAACTGGCCTGGCATTTCCTGAGGGCTCCCACACTACTGGGAGCCCCACCAGGCCACCCAGTCCTGGCAGGGTATAGTTTTAGGTCATGCCCAGAACCAGGAGTCTCCTGATCATCCCCTACAGCTCCTCCCTTACGTTCAGATGATACCTGCAGCCAGGTAGTGTTGTTGCCTGGCTCCCCAGCAGCAAAATGCCTTGTTTATATGGGCAGTCCTGAATCTAAAATAGCTGCCCTAATCAGGCACCTGCCAGCTGCTGCCTTCTGGTCCTTAAAGTGGCAGGCACAAACAGTGCCCTGCCACACAGCCCTAGCTGAGACAAGGTCCATACCCTACTGAGTGGTATTTACAGAGAGCCACAATTCTTGCCCCAAAAGGTATTTTTACATATGCTCTGGGGGTAAGGGGGTGCTTTAGAGCAGCTTCAAGAGCTGTTTTCATTAAAGCTCCTTCAGCATCTCATGTATCAGTGTCCCCACATTTCAAAATGGCAGAGGGGGCACTTGAATTAAAGATCATTTGGCAAGCACCCCTGACACCATTTTGAAGCACAGGGACACTGATACATGAAATGTGGAGGCTGGCTAGAGCATGGTAATTACCACTCTCCAGCAGACTCAATTAATCGAGTCTACTCCAATGAATTGCAATTACAGCGCATCAGAGCAGACTCACAGCATGTCTACATGCACTCAAAATGTTCATAGTTTAATACAGAAAGCAGTTAAAGGGGAAACGAAAATGGATGCAGAAATAGGGGAAGTGATTTGCCCAAGGTAATTCACATCAGGTCAATGGCAGAGGAAAGAATGTCATTTCTGATTCTCAGACTGGTATCCAGGAACCAGGGAATGCTGCCTCCCTGTTATTCTACAGCCATAGTTCAAATGCTCAAGTATGACAAGGGTAGAGGCACTATTGTAGCATACAGTAATTGGGAACTCTCTCTATGGTTCACAAAGTACAGTATCACCTCTGTACTTAGACCTTGTCATAAAAGGCAACAGCATTTTCACACTGAAGGAGACCATGCAATTGAATATATTTAATAATTCTAAACAGTCAGACTCCCTTTAGATCAGATGGCCATAGTATCTTGCATAGTGCTAAAAAAAAGATGAATTAGCATCATGATCCATGTTTTACAAGTGGAGTCACTGAGGCAGAGAAAAGGGTAAGCAATTTGCTTTTGGTGAGAGCTAGGGGTTTATATCTCTTGATGAGGCTTACTAGCTCCTAGACACAGCTGCCTGTTAGAAGCCAAAGGGAGAGAAGCACTTTTCTCAGGCAGGTTATCAGTTGGGCTTGCACTATCTTGAAGACAGACTGGAGGGGGGTGGTATAAGACAGGGGTTGCCCTCGTCTAGCAGTGCCAAACATTAAGTCATTTTTCAATGAGATGTCTTTACTCTCAACAGGCAGCTCAGAAAATGCTGGCTTTCAGTATGGACAGGACTTTCAAATCTATGCACGGCCTACTGCTTGCAAGGAAGCCACCTTTATCACCTGCTGTCAGCTAGGTGGGCCAAGTCAGAATGCAGGCAGTTTTTCTAGAAGATAGGCCCCTTGGTTTTGTCTGTGAACTTGATCTCAGCACAGAATATCTGCTGTTGTGGAGATAAAGAAATTCTGCTTTTCACACAGAGGAGAAGGAGAAGGGGGGGACTCTTTAGTCCTGATACCTCCACCACATATGCAGAGAAAAAGAAATCAATTTCAACCCAGCAACTCGTCACTACAACAGGACCAATAGCAGCCAAAGGGCTGAGGGAATTCCTCTGAAGGGGGAAGTACTGTCAAGCCAGGCAGCTCCTGACTGGGAGAGATCCTTCCTGAAGAGCCCCTGCATGCACCATCCTACCTCCGCCCCTCTCTGCAGTCCTCAGATGAGTCTCTGTCTAGCTTCCATTCCGCCCCCCATTTCTTTCTCCTCTTCCCTTTTTCCTTTCATGCATTTCTTCTGCCACATCACACGGTGCTCTGCAGATTTCTCTGCCTAGGATAATTTCAGCTTAGGGAATTCCTCTTTCTCCCCTCCTGCTGTGGTTTTCAAAGATCCCTCTGATCCCCGTAAGATGTGTGCATGTATGTAGCATCAATACAATAGCCTTCTTACATTGATGATTTAAAGTGACAGACAGCTTTATTAGGGGGGAGATTAAATTCCTTTAAGCCCAGTGAAATGCCATTTCTTAGAAGAGGCATCTTGCTACAGATCAGGGCAAAAGAGAGGAACTCACTCTCAGTTTTCAAATGGCACAGGTAGAATGTTTGCTCAGCAATTACTCTAAGTACTGATTATCTTAGCTAAACCCTGTGCTCACCTAGGGAAATCCCAGACTGAACAGGAACAAAGACACTTTAGGCATAGAGAGGGAGTGCTTTCTCTGCATCTCTCTGATACTAGCACTGACTCAGCTTACATTAGTTACTTGCTACCCTCACAGGGAAATCCCAGTTTCCATTAGCAAACAAATCCACTTGTGATGCTTTGCAACTGAGAATCTTGGCTGAGAGCTTTGTCCACACCACAGATTGCAGCAAAACTACCTGCTATCAATCACATTTTCCTTGTGTCTGTCATCACTGCCTTAATTTTGAGGGAGATTTCCTAAAATGCCCTTGGGGACCTCCACACATGCAAGCACATGCACTTGCAGTAGCTCAAATAGACGTGGTGCAAATTTGAACTGGGGCTTTTTGCCTCAGCGCACATGCCCGGACATGCACTTTGGGCAAATTGTACCACTTGGGGAAAAATAACCCTGCCTGGCTCCTCCTGGATCTGCAGCCAGGGGGAGCTAGAGCCCAGGGCCAGCACCTTTGCTGTACCCAGCAGTGTAAAAAACTGCTTTGTCCTAGCCCCATCAGTACAAAAAGCTGCCCTGTCAAGTATCTTGGGGCCACTCTCTCTCAGGAGCTACTGGGACCCAGCCAGTTGGTACCTGGAGACACTACCCCTTGTGCCAGCTGGATTGCTGAAGCAGCCCTGAGAGTTCCCTGCGCACTTTACCCACTGCACAGTCTGCTGCACACCTGCCAGACCTGGATGGGGACTGCACAGCCAGTAGAGGCATCTGCCACTCTGGGCCAGCTGCAGGTGGACTGTGGCTGCAAAGTTGGCCTTTGTGCAGCACTACTGCCATGTGTGCCCAGCCATCTGGACAGCTATCGCCCAGAACATGTTCCAGGCATGGTAGCCTGGTCTGAACTGTCAATTAGGGCTGTGCAGAGCAGGTAATATTCAATTCGACAGCCATGTCGAATATTAAACCGGGTCCCGCTTCGATTTGCCGTCCACTTTGAGTCGAAGCGGGTTGGCTTGGACTCGAGGTTGAAGCTCAGTCGAATATTGAAGCTGCTTCGACTTCCCCATAGGCTATAATGGGGAAGGTCAAAGCAGGCTATAACTTTGGCATTTCTTGTCTGATCTTGATGAAACTTGCAGGAATGATAGCTCCTGAGGAGCCCACAAAGCATGCCAACTTTCAACAAGATAGGTTCAGGGGGTTCAGAGAAACAGCACCCCAAATTCTTGAGAGAAAACAGCCTGTGACTTCTGTGTGGAAAGCCACAGGGAGCTCAAAACTGCAGGCTTGCTCACCCCTGAGGAGCCCACAAAGCCTGCCAACTTTCACGGTGACAGGTGCAGGGGTTTGGGGGAAACTGCACTTTAGGCTGCTGACAGACAAAACTTGTGATGCAGATGGAGCGAGGAGGGTGACATTCGCTCCGTCTGCACCTGGCGCTTGGGGACCCCCAGCAGCAGGAGGTTCACCTTGAGGAGCACCGGCTGCTCCCCCAAACCCGGATCCAAACAGGTGCAGTGGGGTGTCACAACGTCTGCAGCCATGCTGAACACCCTCTCACTTGGCGCACTGGTCGGTGGACAGGACAGGTATTCACGGGCAACTGTGGCCAGATCTGGCCACATTGGGCTGTGGGTTGCCCAGTAGGCCAAGGGGTCGTAGTCCAGGGGCTCCACAGGCTTGGCAAGATAGGCAGACACC
>NW_017729029.1:37481616-37482394 GCF_001723915.1 Gavialis gangeticus
CAAAGAAACATAGAGAAAAGTATCTATTTTCGCTACATAACGATGGAGTCTCCAGGGCCTCACAAAGACAACAGAAGCAAAGGACAAGTTTCCTCGCAAAGACTTTTCCCATTATAGGAGAATACGGATTTAGGCAGCTTCACAAGCTTGGCTTGTTCATCAAGCCTTGCTGTTGAACATCAATTTAGAGACGAATCAATGCCCATCAAAATCAATGGGAGTCTTTCTATTAGACCTGTGGCTCTTGAAGAGGTCTAGTGCTTTTTCTTTATTTGGGGAAGAAGTCATTTCTAAATGTGGTCAGGTGTGGGTGAATAATGAAGTCTCTCTCCCTGGGGCTTTCCTGCCATGCTTTGGAATGATGGAAGAATAAGAAGTTAATTCCCCAGTGAGAGGGGGTGTAGTAAGTCACCCAAGAAGCAGGATAAAAGAAAATTGGTTTATTAGTAACTTCCCCACCAGTTGCAGAGTACCCTGGCTGTTCTCACAGATCACAGTCTTCCTTTCTCCCTCCACCACTGTGCAGCCCACCCCCCAAGCCAGTCAGCTCCACTCCAGTCTCACTCTCTTTTCTCTTTCATGCTGGTACCAGCAGATCCTTTCTCCATGCAACTTTCTCTCAGCCAGTAAATTTCTCCTCTCTTTCTCACCTCCTTGCTTCACCAGTCACCATGGTTACCTACACCCAGTCAGCCAATCTTACCAGCAAGCTGCTCCAGCACTGGGTCTGCTGCTCCTGGCATCCCTGCTGAATCTCTCTACCCTATGCCCCAAGGGA
>NW_017729029.1:37487394-37498528 GCF_001723915.1 Gavialis gangeticus
GTCTCACTCTCTTTTCTCTTTCATGCTGGTACCAGCAGATCCTTTCTCCATGCAACTTTCTCTCAGCCAGTAAATTTCTCCTCTCTTTCTCACCTCCTTGCTTCACCAGTCACCATGGTTACCTACACCCAGTCAGCCAATCTTACCAGCAAGCTGCTCCAGCACTGGGTCTGCTGCTCCTGGCATCCCTGCTGAATCTCTCTACCCTATGCCCCAAGGGACAAAGGAAAACCCCTTGCTGTGGACTTAAGTAGCTGCTGGCTCCTAATCAGTTAACATTCAGCCCGGCTGGGATCCCCTTCCCAAATGTGTTTAAGTTTGCCCTGTCCCTAACCTGACTCCTCCAGTACTAGCAAGTTTGTAACATCAAAGGAACAGGGCTGTCCTTGTATCCTCTATTAGCATCCAGACCATTTTAGCAGGGTTTAATGAAGATGTGTCTCCTTTTGGAAAATAAAACTAGATTATGTCCCTGTGAGTTTTGATGGAAGTTAGTTTTCTTGTGCTATTGCTGAAGCAGCTTGCACAGTGTAGGACTCCCTCTCAGCTGAAAGCCTTAACCATTGACAAGTCAGGCTTTCTCTTGCTTGCTCTTGCATTTTTTGCTGCACAGCTTCAGCTGCAGATGGGAGGGTGCCACTAGCCTAACAGGCTGGTGGTTGGGGCGCTCTCCTGGAAGATGCGGGTTTGAACCCCTTGGGCTGTGAAGGTTCTGAAGTCCAACTCTCATTGACCGATAAAAGCTTGTATCTAACTTCCAGGCATGGGTACTGCCACTACCAATTTTTAAATGAAAGTGGATGTGGCTGCTGTGTTTCATGCTGAAGTCAATGCTGCCACTGAGTTAAACATCCTCAGACTGTGCCCATCTGATCAAGCCCCTCAGGGAACTTAGCTGCCCTTCTCCCTAACTCTGGGAGCCAAATAGGTCCAGCCTAAAGAGAGAATTTGAAGAAGTGATTGCATTTTTTAGAGATATCTGGGCAGATGTTTCAATTTGTGACAGGGATGTTAATAGAAAGAAGAGTATGTTTTCTTGCTTATTCCACAGCAGCCTATTCCATTCTGTTTATAAACTCCATAGAGTGATGTTTTGCTAGAGTTATAACCTGTAATGTGAATTATTGAACCATGGACTATTAACAGAATAACTGCATTGCTTATTTTCCTGAGGCTGTGCTTTCAAGGGCTAACCATAGCATTAATTTGCTTGTGCTATGTATGATCTCCGCTGCACCGAATATGGGGCAAGTCAATTTTGAGTTTCAGTGAACTAAATTCTAGCCCTTGATGGGCTGCATGCAATTGTATGTGCATGTGAGTGAATATGTGCATATGCAGAGGGGAAGAACTGCATTGAATAAGAACAGGTTCTTTTGGGAGCTGTGTGTAAGTGTGTTCATATGCTTATTATTAATAAGATATATCATGGTAGCTCCCAAAGATCCAATCACAGTCTTTTTTACTGCAGGCTGTACAACACATGTAAAGGAATAAACCTACAAAATTACTGATCAAGCACTAATATTCAAAATGTACACTGATAATTAACTTCTCTTCAGTTTTGTGTTGCCTACTTCCAAAAGCAACCAAGCCATCTCAGTGTGGCTGCTGTGTTGAGTGGAAGAGGCACTGCTGGAATGCTGTGGCAATACTAGCTGATACAATGGTCCCATAGGCTGATACTGTTGGTCTGAGTTTGAGGAGTTCTGAGAAAGATGGATACAGATAAACAATTTCCAGGATCATAGACCCATAAAAATAGTGAAATACTCCACCTTTATCCCACACTTCGAATGGGTTCTACCCTATGTATTGCTCAGAAAGTTCAGTGAATCAAGTAATTTAAACCCTGGAGAAAGACTAGGATTCTAGAGCTGTTGCTTTCTTTCATTATATCATGTCTTAATTTTCTTTCATTATATTGTATCACTAACTTAGACACTGATTCTGCAAATGATTTCCATTAAGCAGGCTACTTACTGCCCTGAGTAGGCCCATTGCCTTTAATAAGACAGTGTAGTCACGTCAAAAAGTGAGATTTTTTTTTCCTGAGATCAAGTCCATAAAACACTATGCAAACAAGGAAAACATGATCACTTGTATTGGAAGCACTGAGGTTTCTCAAACAGATAACATAAATATATTAATTTTTTTTTTTCCTGGTCATCAAACTGGGTGAGTATTTTATTCAAAATTCAAAATTTGCCATATAAAGAAATACAGATAGTTAACCAACTCTAACTGCAAGCTTTTTAGGACAGGCATTGTGTCACCTTCTTAGTGCTAAGGGCTATGCTAGTAAGAGGAAAACAGTGACATGAACTTTGTCTTTACATTGGTCACTAGGATGGACAAAGTCGTTTTTTGGAATACAGATGTGGATTATGACAATTAGGAGAATTGAAAGTAGGTGAAACTAACTATGATTTTAGTGGAAAGTTTTACATTTTTCATTAAAAATCCAAAACTTTGGATAATAAAAACAAACAAACAAATGCCCCCAAATCCAGCTTTTTAGTTTAAAAGTTAAATTTTTTATATTCTGGTAAAAAAATTAAATTTTGAGGCAAACCAGGTTTTTTTCCTTGGAATTTGTCTTTAATCAAAACCAGACTCTTCCATCTAAAGGATTTTGATTCAATATCAAAAAAAGCTTTGAATCAGTAGTCTTGGTTTGTGGTGGGGAGGTCTTCCCAGCCCTCCTTGTATTTTAGCAGATTTTAGCCAGCTTCATCAGACAAAATTCATGAAAACAAAAATTACTCAAGTGCAATCGAGAATCTGGAGTGAGAACAAAAACCATGAAAAGGGCTGGTGAGACAACATGTTGTGACATTTTTCATGAAAATATATATAATGAAGGGAATTGGTTCACCTCTATCATACCCAGTAATGTATATATATGTTTAATGTGGGGGAGAAATTGCCTGCTCTATTGGGGAATCAAGAATTGTTTTCCAAACTCTGCCATAAAATGCAAAGATCAGCTCCACTTGCTGGAGCCAGCAAACCTCTGTAATAGTTAACCCAGCAGTTTTTACACTGAAAAAGTAAGTACATTCTTTATATCTCATTTTTGTGCTGGGTGCCATATCTCACCAAGACTATGACAGAGAAGTGATGCATTCCCCATTAACACCTTCACAGGCTGCTTAGCACATGTCTGAAGCTCTCTGAGGAAAGAAGTCAACAAAATCAGTGGCAGGGCTTAGAGCCTCTGGGCTTTGCTTATTACTATTTATAATTAAACATTTTTCCTCACAGATTAGTGTTTTCCATGACCTCTTTTCAGCCTTGAAGGTAATAAAGTGGAACAGGGAGTTGAGTCAATCTACCAATTTCTTTTCAGGGTAGACAGAGGTACTAAGAAACTAGAGGGAATTTTTTTTTCTGACTGGAAAATGCAGAGGCAGCTATGACAAGGAAACATAAGGAAAAAGTCCTTTCCAGCCACCCATGTTTCATTTTGGTGGAGTCCAAGGGTGCAGCATTGATGTCCAAAGGAAAGGAGATGTAATAGGAGGAAAAATGTAAACAGAGTGGAAGAGACTGGCTGCAGCATGCATGGCTGCAAAAACAGAAAGAAGGAAGAAAGGCTAGAAAATCAGTTGGCTAGACTAATGTCTTGGAGACACTGGCCCCTGGGCAGTCATGCTGGCCCCAAATGATTTGTGCCAGCCTCACTGAGCCACAGGTGGTCAGAAAGGAATTCTACACCATGGTCAGATAGGGGTGTGCAAAGCAGGCCCTATTCAATTCAGATCCAGATTCAGCCCGAATCAGGGATAGTGATTTGATTAGTGGATTTGGATCACTGTCCCTGATTCGATTCAGCCGAATCCAAATCTGAAGATTTGATGCCAATTCGAAGAATTAGTGTGTCCCGGGAGTCAAAGTAATGAGCAGCACTTACCAGTAGCTCGGGACAGGACATGCACGGGGCGGAAGGAGGAACCCGTGTGGCTCGTTAGCCACCTTTTTGTTCAATTACGGCCGGCTGATGACATCAGTGTCGGATGCCAGCTGGCGGCAAGAAGAACGGCGGACGCTGCCATGGAGGGGGTGGATAGCGCGGGCGAGGAGCTGCAGCTGCCGTCGGCGACAGGAGGAACCTTCGCCGCAAGACCCAAGGAGCCAGGAAAGCTGGCGGGGACGAGGGCGGAGCGAGGCCGAACCTCCTGACAGGAGCCCGCGCCAGACAACGTGGGAACTGCAGGTACGGCACCTGAAGACGCGGCTGGAGTAGCATCTGGAAGCGACGCAACCCACAGGTGGGGTGCCGGGATGACGGGGCACGGAGAAAGCCATGCCAGGGAGGGAAGACCCTGGGAGAGCCCTGAGGGGGTGCAGTCAGGGTGGGCATCGCCACCAGTTCCAGATAGAGTGACGGGCAGAAGATAAGAACGCTGGAGGTGATTGGTCCAGGGTGGACCAGAAGGAAACCCAGGGAGTATTCGGGGTAGGCTAGTAAGAGGGTAGGGAGTAACCTGGCGTTTTGCATTTTGTTGTTCTGTTTATTTAGTCACCCCGACAAAGGGGCAGAGAGCTAGGGGCATGTACCCCGGGGACCGAGGCTGAAGAGAAGCCTCTGGATGTTTACCTTTTCTTTGTATACTTTCCCCCTAAAGGAAGGGGTGAAGGCGGGGAGGGCAGTTAGGAAGGTCCTCGGCGGTCACAGTGGCTAGGGACCACGGGCACTTAAAGGCAGGCCAGGAGGTGTTGCCCCACAGTGGGGAACGAGAACAATGGATGAGTGATGCACCGAAGGTGGCATGAGGCCGGGGTGTAGTGGTGGTGGAGCCCCGTGAGTGACTGCTGGGTGAATCCCGGGCCACCGGGTATCCCATCAACCGACCCTTCCTACTGAGGAACAGCAAGTCGTGGCAGAAGAGAGCGGGGTTGGTGACATGGGAAGAAGAGAGCTACTCCGGCACAGACACGATCCCCGCAGGTGTTTGACATCCATCCACAGAGCAAAGATCGCTCAAGAGTGGTTATTTGAAGCCCAGCGGTCACATAGTGATTCAGATATAGACATGGCTTTAAATATTTTTTCTACATACCTTGAGGTACCAGTGTGGCATGTGAACACTGTGATGCTGGGGCACATGGAGCATCCCACAGGAGTGCGGTGGGGGGGGCCCTCCACATACTGGGTGGCAAATGCAGAAGTGGATTGGAAGTACTTCCAGTCCACTTCTGGGTCTACCAGGGAGCGTGCAGGCCCCCCCTCCACCTCTGCACCCCCCAGATTGATGTTCGGCCATAGGGGACCCTGGGTAACCCCCCGCCCCCCCAGACCCAGGAGGCACCAGTCATCGAGCCAGGGGTGTGTGTGGGGGGGGGGAGGGGGTGGGCTGCGCACTCCCCAGCAGACCCAAAAGTGGAACAGCAGTGCTTCTGGTCCACTTCTGGGTCTGCTGCTGGGCGCGCTGGGGAGCTCCCCACGCTTCTGTGGGACACTTCATATGCCCCAGCATCGCAGTGTTCATGAGCCACCTGTTACCTAAAGGTATGTTGAAAAGACATTTAAAGCAGTGTCTATGTCTGAATCTCTGAATCTTTCTGAATCTCCAAGTTGATTCAGAGGGTTCTAATCAGATTCAGAGAGATTAAAGGGTCCTCTGATTCAATTTGGAGATTCAGCCACCGAATTGGGCTGAAACTCCACCAAATTGAATCAGAGACCGAAATTTCACACAGCCCTATAGTCAGATTGGTACAGACTACAGGGGTTATTTTCTTCCTCTGTAGTAGGGGGCATGGCCCTCTGCCTGGGATCTGCCCAGGGTTGTCATGTTGACCTGACTGGGCCCAGCGTGATCACATCAGTATGACTGGCCCACAGGTGGTCAGGAAGGAATTTTACCCCATAGTCACATTGGTATGGACTGTGTGTGTGTGTGTGGGGGGGGGGAGTTGCCTTCCTCTATAGAAGGGAGAGTGGCCGTCTACCCAGGCTCTTTTGAGCACATATTGACAACATTCCATAGAAACAGGATATTGGCTGCCATGGCTCCCCTCTTTACTGTGGCAGGCTAGGGTGTTAGGTCTGTGTTGTGTCAGGGCTGACAGTAGTCTTATGTAGAGTTTAGATTACGGTGCGTATGGGATGGTTTGGATAGGGATGATCCTTCTGAGGCAGAGGACTGGACTAGATAGCCCCTGGAGATCCCTGCTAGCCCTACTTCTCTGTGATTCATTTCCTGCTTTGGAGGATTAACAGGTTTTGTTATTTTCCTCACTGAGGCACTTTCTTATTTTTCTTCTAGGGACAACTGATTGGTTGCCATTTGTGTTGGTTTGCTGCCCTGCATTAGTGCCTTGTGGAGCAACCTATGTGTATATCATGGACAGGTCTGAGTAGTCCTGGAAGATAACACAATAGTTTCTGTTAGAGACCACAGAAACCAGGAGTTGGAGGTACCTCAGAGATCAGCCTACTCTGAAAGGGTATAAGTGACTTCTATGTAAAGGGGTTATCTACCTGACGAGCAGGATTTAGTATCTCATATCACATGGGAGCATAACCCTTATTTTGGAGGGCACAAACTGTGCCAAATTCTTTCCACTCAGTAGAATTACAGATGATTTAAATCAGTGACAATTAAAACCATGATGGCCTATAAGTTACAATAGGCTTGATTTGAAAGCCTGCACTCTTAAAACACCTGTATGAAGAGGACTGTCCAATATGGATAAGCAATATTGGACAGACTCTCCTGAGCAAATATGCAGAGGGAATGAAGTGTCCTCTCAGCCCAACAAAAGGAGATATCTTCAGGGTAGGTTTGGGGTTCATCACTGGAGAATAAGACAGGTGAATGGATGTGGAGGCCCAATTCCTCTCCCATTCCCAGAAAGCATTGTTCCTGTATGATAGGGCTGAAGTCCATAGCTGTGAAAGCATAGGCAAGGGGGATCTTAACTATCACAGCTCTTACTATTTCTGTGCAACCTAGAGGGTATGCAGCATTCTAACCCTTCAATAAGCATTAATCAACACCCCTTCTCTTCATGAAAAATAGAGAGCAGAAAAATGGAAGCTGAAAGGCAAGAAGAGTCTCTGTAAAAGAGCAAAGCTGTATGTAGTTAGAGACCATGAACAGCCCCTGGTGGTCACTGGCAATATTGCACTGTGAATGAATGAGGCAGAATAGCCTAACTGTAGGACTGGCAAGAAACAAAGGTATTCTGTGCCTCCTCAAAGAGCTTTTTGCTTTTTTCCTACTTTTTAATAACTGGCATAACAAGTCTTTCTAAAATGCAGAAACAAAATACTAAGTAAAGTGCTGCTGTTGTAACATTTCCATTTATTATTAATATTAATGCCCTTTTCTGAGCTGGGCACTACACTAAACGTGGTTGTTGCTCATGGGAGTTTTATCTGTCATTGTTTCTGAAGAATCAGAATATCCCTCTGCTTCACACCCAAGTCACAATTATGATATTTAGCACTGCTTTAACAGGTTTGCATTCAGAGCTCAGCATACTTCACAAAGACAAGGTGCTATTATTAGCTTGTTTGATGGATGGGGAAAGTGAAGCACAGATAGGAGAAACTATTTGCCTGAGATTGTCCAGCAAGCCACTGGCAAAGCTAGGAATAGACATAGGTTGAATAGAGTTTAAGCTAATTCTCCTTACCTGAAACATGTTTATAATGTGACTAGTACAGCTTTAGGAACAGGACATTATTTCTACATGCTCTTCCTAAAAACAATGTGAGGAAATGGAGTGCACATACAATAAACAACAAATGTGGGGCCAGGCCTGAGTGTGAGGTGTACGCAGAGGGGTGTGTGGGGCAGAGGGGAAGAAGGCCCAATGGTGTGGTGTGACATATAGAGGTTCTGTTGGCATAAATACCAGATGACGGCATTATTCCTGAGCAATGGAGAAAAATCTATCCGTTTAATGTGGGAGTCAGAGCAGGGTGTGTGTGTATGTGGAGAGAGGAGGGGTGTTGACAGTAGCAACTAACTGATGAGATGGTGGTTGGTGCTGTGCCCCTTCCTGATGATTTATGAGGGACAGAGCCTGCCCATGTCAGCAGTTTCTGCTTACAGCAGCATTTTGCAACATCTCAAACTTTCACAGTCTCACACCCAAGGAGAGCTTATGGGGCCCAGACACTGTGCTTTAATGCCACTCGCTCAGAAGAAACTGTGTTATGCAATGCACTTTTTTGTATCTTGTATATTTGCTGAACATCAGCCCCAGACCTTGGGTACCTAATGGGAGAGCAGAGTAGATGGGCCATAGGAAGAAGAAAGCCTCAAGAATGCAGAAGCAGGAACTGAGTGGAGGCATTAATCTGACTGATAGACAGCAGCTGTACAAGGCCTAGAGCGATAAATGTATGTTTTGACTATGGCTTAGCTGAAGAGCACAGAATGAGTTGGACTGAGACACCTGGAAAAGATCAAATTTTAGGGGTGTTTAACAGGGGAAGCCTGCTTGGGGTCCGTCTACTGGTGGTCCTGCCCACCTTTTTGTCTGCCATGCCTTGTTGTTAATTAATTGTTGTTAATTAAGCAGGAGGCTGCCCATTGTATGCCCCAATGCCAGGGGGCGCTATCTGCGGCTCCATTCCTCCCCTACACTGCAGCCCAAGCCTCGCAGATGGTATTGTAAATTCCTCTTTATGTTGGGGCCTCGGCCACGGTGGGCCTACCCCTTCTCTCTCTAGCTAGGCCTGTCAGTCAAAAAAACCCACTAATCAGGGTTTGACTCCCAGGCTCTAGCTCTCAAAAAAAACTTCACTCGGGCTCCTGCGCCCTCTGTGGCGCTGGGGTCTGCTCACCCCCAAATACTATGCCCTCTCTGGTGCCGGGGTCTCCACACTGCAGTGGGCCCCCACTGAGGCTCCTCCTCCCCCAGATAGCCTCACCCAAACCACCGATGTTAACATGCAACACGAAACATAGGCTCCTAAGGCCATATAATGGAAAAATGATAATACAGAAACAAGAGAGGCAACATGCCTGCTTACTTTAGATGATCATGAGGATGGTTTGCAGCGTGGCGTAGTCTTCCGACAGAGACTGCAGCTGTGGCACCGTGGTCATTGGGAGTCCCCCTCCCTGCTGCCCCTCTGGCCTTCTCCACTCGCCATTTGTAGGATCCTGGCCTTCCTCTTCCTGTCACCTGACCATCTGGCAGGGCTTGAGTCTTAACTCCTACCTGACTGGCCAGCTGTGACTGGAAGGGTTTGGATTTAAAGCAACCACCCTGTCTCTTAGTAACAGCGCTAGGGTTCCCTGTTACAGGGTACTTCCTCTTTAACTGGTGTCATATGGGACTCCAGTGTGTCTAGGCACAGGGATATCCACGCTCTCCCAATGTCTCCGAATTCCAGTATCTCTTAGGAGGGGTTGGCTAGTGTGCTGAGAAACTGTTCACATCCCACAAACCCCAGAAAGACTGAAAAGGGGAAAAGCAGCTAGAACTAGAGGGAAAGGAAAGGGACCCAGTCAGGAGGAATGGCAATGAGGTTTTAGCAAATCAAATCACATTCCACCCCATTCTTTTCTAACAACTGACAGAACTAAGAATGGGTTATTTCCACAAATTCCAGCCATAAAAGTTTGCCCTGTAATTTTTCTACCTTTCAAGTCTCTCTCTTCCCATCTTTTATGTTTGCCCTTTTTTGAGTACTTCCTACTATTGAATCTCAAACCTACACAGGCATATTTTATGAAATCACTACCTTTATCATAATTGCTAGTTTATGGGTACCAGTGTCCTGTTTTCTCCCAGCCTCCACACCTCACTTGAAAACCAGTTGATAAACAGAATAACATACAATAAAAACACCAATGCCATTAAAATAATTAATTTAAAATCTCAAAGTATTTGCAAAATGGGATAAATGTAAGAGAGAAGAGAGGAAAAAAATGGCTATTAGGGCCTTATTACACATTGCACATTTGCTGCTCAAATTTTGATTGGTGCTAGTGCTAGCTCCAATTTGGAGCAGTTGCACCTTAAGTCAGGGATGGATAAAATATGGCCCACAGGCCAGATATGCCCCACCAAGTTTCTTTACCGATCCCGCAGTTGTTCCTCTGAAGGAGAATTGTATCTGGCCCATGGCTGCCCTGCATTTTGGTGCCTCTCACGATTCTCTCTTCCCCATGCCAGCCAAATGCAGCAGCAACAACCACTCCCCTCCCCAGTAGATAAAAGGGGCGGGGGTGTAGCTCTCTATGTTAAAGAATGCTACGCGTCCCTGCAAGCTGATGTTGGTGACCAGGGTGGACAACTGGAGACCCTCTGGGTTAAAATCCATGCAGAACACGGCACAGGGGACACAACGATGGGAGTCTACTAGTGATCATCCAGTGCAAGGTGGCAAAGGCCTGCAGCAAGGCAGCAACCCTAGATTTCAGAAGGGTGGACTTCAATGAGCTAAGGAGAATCGTCGGGGAAGCACTGAGGTTCCAGAGGGGAGGGGAGCCAGGTGTCCAAGAAGAGTGGTCGCTCCTTAAGGAGACGATCCTCCAAGACCAAAGGGAGGTAATCCCAACATGGATCAAAGGGGGCAGGAGGGCGCAAAAGCCCCCATGGCTCACCAAAAGCATCTAGGAACGTCTCCTAGCTAAAAGGGAGGCGCACACCCAATGGAAGGGAGGGGCCGTCACCAGGAAGGACTATACCTCACTTGCTCGGGGCTGCAGGGGAGCGGTCAGGAAGGCCAAAGTGGAGCTGGAACTGGGACTAGCTACCTAGATCAAGGACAACAAGAAGTCCTTTTTTAAATACATAGGGGGCAAAAAGAAGGTACCAGGTAACGTGGGGCCCCTGCAAGACACACTAGGAAATTTAATGACTTCTTTGCCTCCATTTTCCTGAGCAGGGACCAGATCAGCCCCCGCACTGGGCCCCTCTCAGGCCCCAGGGGAGGTGCACCTAGGGTAAGGGTTAGTGAGGATCTAGTCAGGGAACTTCTGGAGGGACTGGATGTATTCAAATCAGCTGGTCTGGACAATCTCCACCCCAGAGTACTGAGGGAATTGGCTGAGGTCACTGCAGGACCCCTGGCACGGCTTTACGAGCACTTGTGGTGCTCTGGTGTGGTGCCAGAGGCCTGAAAGAGAGCCAATGTGGTTCCCATCTTCAAAAAAGG
>NW_017729029.1:37498843-37499055 GCF_001723915.1 Gavialis gangeticus
AAAAAGCACCCTGTTCAAATTTGCTGATGACACTAAGATGTGGGGGGATGTGGGCACACTAGAAGGAAGGAATAGGCTACAATCAGACCTGAAACAGGTTACAGGGGTGGGCGGAGGACAATAGGATGGGACTCAACACCGACAAGTGCAAAGTGATGCAGCTGGGGAGAAAGAACCTGCACCATACCTACAGGCTGGGGAACTCCCTTCTC
>NW_017729029.1:37499066-37510612 GCF_001723915.1 Gavialis gangeticus
AGCAGGGGTCTGACTAGGAGCTACAGCTGTGAGTTGCCACTACAATGCTCATGAGCCACAACAGGTTTCTACCCCTGCTGTAGGTAGGGTGTGTGAGAGATGAGTTGTGGGGGAGGGGATAAGAAGCTAGGAGGCAGAGAGTTAATGGACTGGGGGTGGGTAATGAAATGGGAGGTGGCAGGGAAATGGGAGTGCGGGAAGGGTGGTGAAATGAAGGAAGTCAGCCATTAAAAGATAAAAGAAAAAGTAGCAAAAAAAAATTAAAAATAAAAAAGAAGGAAAATAATGAAGTTCTCGTGTACTAATAAATTGGGATTTGGGACTGGGATGTGGGAGGTGCTAGTTGTGCTTCCCAGGCTGGCTGGGAGGTAGACATGGTCAGGGAAAGCACTTTTGGAGGAGCTACTGCTCCTGCCTCAGGGAGGAAGCCCCAGCTAATGGAATGGAATTCAAACCCCTGCCTTGTTCCCCACCACCTGACCCCCTAGATCCCACTTCTGGATCCATCCATACCCTGTGACCTGGCATGTGGTCTTCAGGCTTTTTGGAGGGGGTTGTACCCCTGGGAGTGGGAAGGTAACACCCTCCAGGGTGGGATGGGAAGATGGCTTGGTGCCAGAATTACCCCCTGGGCAATAGAGTACAGGAGGTGGAAAGTTAATTCCTGCAGGAGTGTTGGGGAGGGGATACTGCATCCTGGGCTGCTGGAGAACTGCAATTCGGGCAGCTCATCTGTGGGGAGTGGCCACATATTAATGGAATATGAGCTGTATAACATGGATAAGAGGTAAACCTGCCATGGAATGGTTTAATTTTAAGCCACTTAAAGTGTGCTTAAAAGTAGTTTCAGATGTTAACATGTGGACGATCCAGGGATTAAGAGCTCCAGGAGCTGCCTATAATGAATGCATAACAGGTGTCTTACATTAGAAAGGCCTTTGAGATTTGTGGAAAGGCAGGAAAGGAGGGAAAAGCCCTGTATATTGTACATGTAAAATATAATTCATGTGTATGGGTCACCTGTAGTTCTGACAGGGAAGCATCTCATCTTCACTTGGGTTGCCCAGATGTAAGGAAGGGCCACATTAGACCTTTTTATTGAAACTATTTTACATTTCTTTTGATACTGTATGGATCAGTATAGAATCCAGCTAATTTTTTCATAGCTGTACTAGCTGTGGAAAGTGAACAGAGGTTTTAAAAAAAATACACACAACACAACAAACAGGAAAACCCACACAGCAAAACCTTATTGATCTGAATTTGTGTGTCAGGTATAAAAAATGCCTGTATCTAGTTTAAGGACTTTTGACAAACATTAAAAATACACTGGAGTAATCATGTCAGAGTTCAAAAACCCTTAGGGAACAGATTTTTACATCATCCTTTTTTGGAACATGGCTTTCAAGAAGAGGATCAGGGCAATGGCAGTGGCGATGTGTAGGGGGTGCACAGAGGTGCACGTGCACCCCCTGAGAGCACTGGTGCACCTCCTGACAGGCTGCACTCCCCATTTAGGTGATGGGCAGAGGGGGCAGGCAGGAGCACTGGTGCCCCTCCCCCCACGTGCTAGCCGGGGAGCGGAGCTTTCGGGAGCACTGCGAACGCTTCTGGGAGCACCGTGGCTGCTTCCCAGTAGGCACAATTGGCTGCGGGGAGGCACCCCCCGCAGTCAGCAAGATCGGTCATGGGGGGGGACTCCCCCCTGGCCAGCGAGATTGGTTGTGGGGCAGGGGGGCACGTGCCCCTCCTGACCTAGGTGGCACCAGTCACCGATGTATAAAGGGATCAAAGTTGATCAAATCAGCAGCAAAACTTCTGCATCATTCTCAGTGGGCACGCCTACACATTCATGAATGTGCCATTGTTACTGTGCATTAAGTTTAGTGCTTGGTTAACCAAGTACTAAATCAATGCACAGTAACTTGCACTACTGTGCAGTAGCACCCACCGATGGGTTTTTAGTGACACGCACTGCCAGGGGGGGATTTAGGCACAAGCTAAGTAAGCTACAGTTTAGGGCCTCACATTATGAGGGGCTTCTAAATACAAAAAAAAAACCCAACAAAAAACCAAAAAAACAGTAAAACTTCACAAATCTAGCATGCTCGGGACTGAGCACATACCGGAAATTTGAAAATGCCATTTTTGTTAAACTAGCAGTGCAGCCGGTCGTGGAGTTGGGGAGGGGTGGGGGGTAGCACCGGCTGGTTCCGAAGCACCAGCTGCACACACAGCAGTGGCATGGGGTGCTTAGTGGAGGTGACAGCAGCTACATGCAAGCTTCCCCCACCACTTCTGGGCCACTGGGGGAGAGAGGCGGCCAGTCCCAAAGTAGTGGGGGAAGTGCTAGATTTTTGAGAATGCCAGATATTTGATATCCAGATTCTTGAAGTTATACTGTAATACGTAGTTTCAAGTTTTACATAATCGGTTGTTAAAAATGGAGAGGATTTTTGAAAGTGGATGTCAGAAGAGAAAAAAAGCAGCAGCTGATTGAAGGGCAGCTAAAACAATTACTGAAAGCTGACAGTTATTTCACTGTAATAAAGGAGGGGCCTCATACTCAAGACAGCCAGCTGGGACTACAGTAACCACAGGCATCCACCTTTTCTACTAGGATAGATTATATAGATGTGAACATGGCTACTACACTTAAAAATGTTACAGAGCCTGAAATCCCTGCTGAAGAAAGTAGATATACAACGTCCAATATATCTTAGTCTCTGGGGTGTCTTGACTGAAGATGATATTTCATTCTGGATACAGAAAGGTCCCTCAGAGTGTCAACATTGGAATGGCCCATTTGAGAAATTGAAGTGGTCATTCAAAAATCAAATTAGATATTGTTTAAATGGTCTATTTCATTCAATGAAAGTTAATGGTGAAAAATACAATTGGGAGTGGCTAGTTTACTCTCCAGCAGCCAGTTGTGTTTTGTCTGCAAGCTCTTGTCAACATCATCAACAGTACTGGCTAGTGATGGGTTTAATGACTGGCAAAACCCTTTTGGAATTCAAAATCATGAGAACTCTGAGGATCATAGAACAACTTTGCCTACATATTTGATGAGGCAGCATGGGTTAACCTTGGATTTAGACCTGGAGGAACAGATGAAAAAGAAGCAAGAGTACTGGAGGCATTACTTAAACATGTTATTGCAGTTGTGTGCACGTTAGCAGAACGTGGATTAGCTTTTAGGGGAGGGAGAGGCAATGAAAAATTTGGCTCACCACATAACAGGAACTTTCTTGGCTTGACAGAACTCATTGCTAAGTTTGATCCATTTCTTGCTAACCATATAAAACATTATGGAAGCTCTTAGTCATGTTCATACTGATGACAGTGAAAAAGGTGATACCAAGGAGAGAAGCTGGCATTCTTCAGGAGAAAATGGGAGAATTAGAATTTGTGTTCATGTTAAAATGTTGGAATAGTTTGTTAGATCAGTTCCACAAAATCAGCAAAGCCCTACAGGATACATAGATAGCCTTTACTTATGCAAAGCTTTACACATCACTCTCTCACTTCTTGAAAAAAACCCAAGAGTTTTGATGAAATTGAACTCAAAGCAAAAGAAAATCTGCCTGATGTAGGCTACAAGTGTGTGAATAAAAGGGAAAGAAAGAGAAAAAAACAAGCCTGTGATGATGATGCACCTAATGCCGATGAAGTGCTTTCTCCAAGAGACAAGTTTACAGTGAAATCTTTTATTCCTATGATGGATGCACTTGAAACCAACTTAAAGAAAAGAGCAGTCATATATGAACATTTTGCAAAACATTTTTCATTTTTGGTTGATTTAGATGCCTTGGAAAAACAGCTGCGTGAAGGTGTAAAACTTCTGATGAAAGACTATCCTGACAATGTTCATGTTAACCTTGTTGAATAAATAAAGCACTTCCATGCTTATATCAAGCAAAATTATTCAGATAAAGGACATTTATACCACCAGGACCTGTCATCATCCAGTCATCATCCAAGATAAGATTCCGTTGGCTTTCCCTAATGGAGAAGCAATATTGCAGCTCTTTTTGAGCCTAATGTTAACAAACTGCTCAGGAGAGGTCATTTTCACGGCTGAAAGTTCAAGAATGAACTGCGAACAACAATGCTGTAAGAAAAGCCGTCTGCACTAAGCATTATGTGCATAGGAAGTGATAAACTTCATAGCTTACCATTTGAGGACATCATCAATGGCTTTGGTCTCCAAAAAGCACAAAAAAAAATGTTTTAAAGTTTATGTGATGTGCAAACAGACATAGTACAGGTTGTGTTGCTGCTTCCATTTAGTAAGTGCTGATCTGTGTAATCACTCGTGTTGCTGCAGATTAAAAGTTTTCATATATGCTAATTATGAAATCGTAAAGTATTTTAACTTTTAAATATTTCATAATGCAAAAAGGTTTATTGCAAGATATGTTTTAGTTAGATTATTAGTTTTTTGTTGCACCTTTGCCTATGTATATATGCAGATATAAAGCTTTAATATTTCTATTTTCGTTGTCCTTTCTGTTAGAATAATACACTCTTTTTGGTAATGCTATGGGGCCTTTTAAGCTTGACATAGTTTAGGGCCCCAGCATGTTATAATCCAGCCCTGCTTACTGCGCAGTAGGCCTGCATGAGTCGGCAGTGATCAGATCTGGCTTCGGATCCAGCCGCTTCAGATGGCAGCGATCTGATCCAGAGCTCCGGACCGGGTTTCCACCTCGATCCAGCCAAAGTGGCTCCGAAGCTTTGGCGCCACCTCAGAGATCCGGCCATAGGGTATAACGGAGAATCAATGAAATATCTATAACTTTGTTGGTTTTTGTCTGATTCAGATTAGATTTTCAGGAATAGTAGACTCTGAAGAGTGCACGATGCCTGCCAAGTTTCAAGAAGATCAGTGCAGGGACTTTGGAGGAACTGCACCCCAAATTCTTGAAAGCAAAACTCATGTCACATCTAGGTGTTACAACTTAGGGTAGTGAAAAGTACAGGAGTGGTAGCCTATGCCGAGGCCACAAAGCCTGCAAAGTTTCAAGAAGATCAGTGCAGGGGTTTTGGAGGAACTGAACCCCAAATTCTTAAAAGCAAAACTTCTGTCACGTCTATGTGTTACAACACAGGGAGGTCAAAACTGCAGGCGTGGGAGCTCTTGCTGAGGCCACAAAGTCTGCCAGGTTTCAAGCAGTTTGGTGCAGGGTTTGGGGGGAACTGCACCTCAAGCTGTGGACAAGCACAAATCATGCCATGGGTGACACTGTGTGTGTTAAGGCGCAGCGGGGTGGCAGCTGCAGGGATGGTGGCCCCTGCTGCGGCCACAACGCCTGCCAGCTGTCAAGGAAATCAGTGCAGGGGGGTTCTGGGGTCCTGCATCCCTAGCTGCTGACAGACAAAACTCGTGCCATGGGTGTTTGTGGCCTGCCAGTTTTCACCACCCTATATCGTAACATCTAGACGTGACATGAGTTTTTCTTTCAAGAATTTGGGGTGCAGCAGTTCCTCCCAAACCCCTGCACCGATCTTCTTGAACTGTGGGAGGCTTCATGCACTCTATAGTGTCTACCATCTATGAAAAGTTCATCCAAATCAGACAAAAAAACAACAAAGTTATAGATATTTTATTGTTTCCCCATTATACCCTATGGGTGGATCTCTGAGGCGGCTCCGAAGTGCTTTGGGAAGCCTAACAAGGCGGCACTTTGACCCAGACGTGCTAATTCGGACCCTGAAGCATCCAAAGCTTCTCTGGATCTGAAGCTGTGTCCGAAGCCTTGCACAGCCCTATTGCGCAGTAGCCTAATAATACTGTGCAGTAGCATATTAGCACGTTTTTTGTTGGCACACTACTGCGCAGTGTTATTTGGGCTTCTGTGCAGTTGGCATCTCGTGTAGACATGTCTATTGAGTAGGAAGTAAGAGAGGAGCCCTGCTAGAAAAGAAACACAAAACCCTAAGATTGTAGTAAGGAGGCCCTTGATTACTGTTGGAAGGTTACCAGCGTACATATGGGTGTAGAGTACTGTTCAGCTAGCAAGCACTTTGACACCTTATACTGGGTAAAGACACCAAGACAGGCTTTCAGGTGGTGCAAATTGAAATGACTGAGTCCAGTGAAGCTATGCTTATTTATGCCAGCCAAGGTTTTGGCCTGCCTTGAGAAGCTGAGTTGAGATTAGATATAACTTTTCACAGGGCAGGGAAATGTGAGCCCAGGAAAAGAGGCAGACAAGAGCAAGAGAGAGAACACTGTTCAGCTTTTATGTCTGACCACTGAACTGAGTCCACGGTGTGTGCTAAGGACTTCTGAATTTAATAGCATAGCCAGGTGAATGCTCCATAGACAGCAAGCAGTTCAGGAGCTAAGATGACAATAGGTCATCTTACTTTAGTGAAGTATTTTACTTCAATGGATCAGTATTTCAATAGTCAACTTTTGTAATACCTAACTGTTTATAGCTGGAGTCTGAATGTTCTCTTAAAAAGAAAAAAGGACATATTAAATGCAAGTGGTCCTGTTAAGAGAAAGGGAAAAAATGGTGCTAATTTCTCATATAAATACACTGGGTACTTCTGGAATTGCAAAAAACTAAAACAAACCAAAAAACAAACAAAAAAAATCTCCCAGAGATGGAGCTTCAGGGTCTGGAGTTTCAGTGCCACAGAGGGAGCTGAATCCTCTATCACTACAGTGACTCCCCCAGCACAAAGAATCTGAACATGAATGTAAGCAGCACAATTAAGCTGAATCCATTCTTGAGACAAGGTTATTCCCTAGAAACAGAATGGTGTTGAGTTCAGATTCCCAAAACAAGGGGCTCCCTACATGCTGTTTAACTGTCTTGTTTCAGGATTAGTGCATGAAATAAAACAAGTTAGACTTCAGAAAGCAGGAGAAATCAACAATCTAAGGGTACTGAAAATGGGTATTAGGAGCTTAGCATCACTACCATTCAGCAGGAGTGTGGAGAGCAAAATATATGTCAGAAGAGGATGCCACTGTCTGAAAAAGGGGACAGAATACTTACAGCTGTGTACTGTGTCTTCATCTACCAAACCTGTGAAGCATGGGGGAGCATGCAGAATGATAGCTACCTTTTTCAATTGCAAGCCTGCCCTTCTTTAATTTGTTGATATACACCTGGGTTTTTTGCAGCAATTTCTACTTAACTTCTTTCCTCTATTTCTGAGTAAACTTGCCAGGAGGTCATGCAGAGAACTAGTTATTTCTTCTCCCCCACCACATTTATTTTCTTTTGCAACTTCAATCTTATATGTCCCTTAGCAGGCAGGGGGCAGCAGAACCCACCTAACCAAAGTACTCTAGTCCCAGAAGACCTGGACAGGCAGTGGGGAGGAATTAGTGTTTCTGTGTCAGAGCTGCCTTTTGTTGTTTCCCTTGCTGCTGGATCAGTGCCTCAGAAGGAAGGGGAAGGAGAGAAGAAGCCCTGTTAAAGGCATGAGAAACAGTGAGTCAGCAGCAAGCACCATCCCAGTCACAAATGAATCCATACCATGCTTTGCCCAATTCCATTTTAGTGGGGTGGGGGCTGCTTCTTCAGCCTGTTCTTGATTCCAATCCATATGGTCAGTTAGGCTAAATTATACTGTTCCTTTCAAGAAAGAGGCTTTCTCCTCTAATGCTTCTCTGTGCCTCAGTCTGTTTTGGGACTGACCAACTAGGGCATGGAGAGTCTTTTCCAGGGTGGTGGATGGAGGGGAGAGTAGGTGATGGCAGGGAAGAGTGATATCCGTACGAATGGGGTTGGGTGTGGTGGAGGTGGCCTCCACAAACATTATAGTAAAGCTAGAGTGAGGAATTAAGGAAGCAATGCCAGAGGAAATGAAGTCTTCCTGAGTCAACCTGGCACAGCTGGAACTGAGGTCTAAGTTAGGTAAAGGGTCCATTCAGTGCCTGAGCTGTAGAGCCTCCCCTTTATCTACTCCTCCCATACCACACCTGGGCTTAAGTTGCCTTGTTTTCATTTTGCTTCATGAGCTGCATACACCCAAGTCACAGCATGTACCATCCTCTGAAGCTATGCCTGTCAGCACCCCTCCTCTCATCAACCTGCCCAACCCCAGACCTGTAGTGGAGATGGATGGAAATTGGGGAAGGAGAGGGACCTTTTCTCTCCAGTGTGGTTTAAGTTCCAGCCTTGAATTGATTTCCACTTGAATCAAACACTTCTTTAAAGCCCCAGAGGGAGGCTGCATGACATTTGCCTCTCTCCAGTTTCTGGACTGCATGCCTTGCCAAGTCTCTCAGCATATGGATATGTTACTTAAGGGATTCCCGTTTTTCTTGATGAGCCCCAGGTTACTGCTGCCCTTCTTAACATTCTCCCTAGGCAGGCTTTTCCCTCCCAGCTGATATTAGGGAAATAAATAATTGCCCCTTTGTGAAAGAAGGTCTAGTCTAGTATGACTAGACCCTGCTGCACCTTTTACACAAGAGGATGCCCCAGTGAATCTATAAAGGTTCTTGGGCTGACCTTGTCTTCCTATTTAAGTCTTTCAGTAGTGCATTGAAGTGATGTGACTAACATCTCTAGTGTGTGGTTTGCTCTCTCTCAGGCTTTGTTTCACTGCAAATAGGTGCTGGGTTTTTTCACAGCATGGTGAGATAATATTGTCTGTTATGCACCACATGGAATCAAGGTACCTGTGGTGGGTACAAAAAAGGTACCAGGTGAGGTCAGTAGTACATCCTTTCTTGTGGCTGGCCTTGCCTAGTTTACTTCATGGTAAAATCAGTACACTTTGCATGCAATGACATAGCTAATAGCATTCATTAACCTATAGTAAAAGCACATCTTTCTGAACAGTGAAAGCAAAACTTTCTTATCTCTGTAGAGAAAGAATTGTATTTGCAGTGAAATTAGAGTGATCAGAATTTCAGCATGCTTATGAAAAATTATAAAGAAGAAGATTTAATTTTAAATGATTGGTGTTCTTGTTTTGTGGCAAAAAATATGACAGAGAAAACTGTGCTGCAACCCTCACTATAGTCCATTTTTGCTTAAAAAGAGGTGGGAACAAAAGTGTTTATCACCCTCCCCCCACAACTTTTAAAATACTTTTCCAGTTAAACGGAGTAGGAGATGGAGATTTGGGGGAAACTCACCTTCTTTATTTTTTTTAAAATCTTTTCCAACTTCTTCTATGGGGGAAGAGAATAAAAGAGGAAGAAAATGTCCTCATTTCCTCTTAAAAATTCACCCTCTCTCCTTCCTCACTCCTTTTCTAAAAGGCGGCTTAAAAGAGAGAAAAGGTTACAGTTATATATTTTCACTTCAAGTGTGTTAAAAAAATAAGACTTGTTAAATGTTTCATTTGGTAATTTTTGGCCAAAAAGTGGAAAAAAACCCTTTGAAATTTAAAACTGTTTTAATTAGAAAAATAACCAACATTATGTGCAAGATATTCTAATAAGTTTTATGTACACTGTTATGCTCCTTCTTTACCAAAGGCAAAGCTGAAGTGTCTCTCACTTGCATTACAGGGCAGTGAGGGCATGGGGGTTCTAAGCCAGTTTCACACCATCTCTTAGCACACATCATCTGGCATCTCTTCTCCTCCACTGCCTTCTCACCGTTCTTGCTTTTCTTCCCACTTAATCCGAGCAATGGTCTCGACTATTCCTGCCTGTATGTCCCAGTAGCTGAAGTTTCACAACTAAGTCCTGATGTCCAAAGCACTCAAGTGGCTGCTGATTCTTGTGTGGATGTGCTTTGGAGATGACTTTATAGGGTTAGGCAAACTGACTTGAGAAATCAACAATAATCAATTTGGACAGAAACCCAAAGTTTGAGACTCTCAGAATGCACAGTTCATCAAAATAGCTGGCACGTGCTACCCCTGTATGTGTACAAGGACAGGCAGATAGGATTGGATGGAACACCCTGGGTCACTAAGCCCTGTCCCCTGCTAATGCAAGCCAGCATCATAGCATTCAATTCATAACATTTATTATTTTATACACATTGGTCAAACCTGATTCTTCGAGTACCAATGGCCGGCTGGAAAGTGGGTGAGGCTATATCAAAGAGGGGTATGATCAAGCTGTTGCAGACATCTTCTTTAACACACATGCTGACATACTGCAAGCATGAAAAAGAATAGGAAGCAGGGAGGAGGAAATCCTCAAACAAGTACATGAACCCCAGAGGTCCTGGTATTTTGAGAGTCTAATTATTAGCACAGGCAGGTTTCTAGACAAGAGGGAGATTATCTGATAAAAGAACCCCAGGTCAGACCCTGAACAGTGCTGACATAAAAGTGTCCAGTTTCATATCAATAGAGGACAGAAAGCAACCAGATTGTCCTCTATGATAGCCACCCTAGTGCTGGGGCTTTCACTCCCTGGGGTAAGTGTGCTATGTGGCAGGGATGGGAGGCCCGCACCCTGCTGGAATAATTTCTGTTCATGATACACTCTCTAGAGTGCCCCCCCTGCTTTGGTTCCTGGTTGTCAGTCCCAATCTCTCTTGTAGGCTTCTTGTCTCAGTCTACTCTTCTGGGCTCCCCTATGGGCCTACCTGGTATAACTGAATTGGACAGCTTCTTCCTCTATGCTGTCTGGTTGCTGCTCAAGCGCCTGGTTCCAGACCTGGAGCTGTGTAGGCAAGTCCTGCTGAGGCCAAAGGTTGGAGCATACAGAATCTAGGGGGAATTAAATTGCTAGAATCTGAAGCCTCTTCTCAATAATGTGTGATATCTGACTTTCTGGAGGCCTGTCATTTAATTCAATTTGGGGTGGATATTTAGAGCCAAAAGCACATTCTAGACATGCAAGCCAACCCTGCCAAATCTCAAGTTTGTGCTCCAAAATGTGAAGCAACTAGAGTTTTTCAATTAAAAGACTGGCAGAATTTAAATTTTGGTGTGCATGTTTTAAAAATTATTAGCCTGAGACAAACGCATACAAGTTTAACTCAAACAGGGAGCCAGTAACCAGGGAGCCAGCAAACGGGCTGCAAACAGAGCAAGCAGTTTGCAGGCAGTTCACAGGCCAGTTTGGCCCCCCCCCCCTTTTTTTTTTGATGGACAAGTCTTTCAGCTTGGCATGTGGCAGCAGGGTCGGGGGAAGGAACCCTTTGGGGCCAATGAGAAATAAACAGGTCAGTTCCAGGAGAGTTCCCTTAGGAAGGTCTGCTTGGAAGAAGAGCAGTAAGAGAGAGAAGGCAGACTGAGACCCAGGGAAATGGCTGGAGGACATTGCAATGCCAGAGCCTCTGCTTGCACCTGTAAGGCTTCTGTCTAGGCAGGACTGCTCACCATCAGGTTCCTTCCAGTGACAGCTAGATCACAGAGTGCCTGTGGTGTGAGTGGTACCTCCTGGTGGTGTTTCTCAGGGAACAGAACTACAGGAGGAGTTGGCAAGGCTCTGAAGCATCCTTTACCTTGAGGTGAGCATCAGTTCAATGCTGGGAGGAGACCTCTGGGACTGTGGAGGAAGAAATGCTAGATGCAGCGCTAGAGAAGGGCATGGGCACCCAAGGGGGTGGAAGCTGGAGGCTTATGACTTCTGGCAGCAAGCAGAGATCTTCACCTCC